>NC_143159.1:6332653-7010254 GCF_041381405.1 Jatropha curcas
AACTAGTTAATGGGATTTTTCTTCTTTTGAATAGGCATCTCCTAGCCCAATTTCAGCTTCTCCAGCACAGCTAGAATGCTAGATGCTCGTTGACATCATTTGAAAGGAGGTATTCAGGAAATTATCATTAATACAATCACTACAAATAATTTAATATAAAATTCAACAAATATACCATTTGCATTGTACATTAACATCGAATTAGCAACTAGGGGGAAAAACTTTTGCTTTATACTTGGTCCTTTTACACTTGAGACGAACAGTATATAAAGCCCATTAAGTAAACGATGATGAAAATCAACATCAACATAACAAAAAGGAAAAACGAAGCAAACCCAGATCAGATTTCAGTCAATGTGAATAATAGTAATGAATCAACCAGTCAATTCTCAACAATTAATAAATAACAGTGAAGACTAAAGAGTCGAACCTTCAATCGAGTAAGCAGCTGGTCTTTTGTATAACCCATACGTGTTCTTCGAGGTAATCTGCTTGTCGACGAAAAGAAGAGGTAACAATTGTAGAAGGGAAGAAGACGATACTATAAACTGTTTCACGCCCATTTCCTGCTATGCTAGGGTTAGACTTAAAACGACGTGGTTTTTAGGGTTAAGGGTTGGGTCAAGAATCGGTTGCTGCGGGCTTTTTTTTTAGGCTTTCCGAGTCCGATTCCACCTTGGGCCACAACTGGCCCAATTCATGAATATGACAAAAAGTAATTAAAATAACATTAGGGTTTATCAAACTTTGATCGAAGTGTACATTGATCAAGATAATATTGAATGAAAACTAAAAAATGAGTAGAAATCAGATGAAATTATGGAAAATAGGTTTCAAATGAAAAGTTTATGTGCATTTTTCCATTTGATAACGCTAGAAATTTTTTGTTTACTTTGAAAATGTGTGGATATAGAAAAAAATAATTTTACTTGCAAAAATAATTAGATAGAATATCTTTGACTCAGTCAATTGATAATGAGAAAATGATATTTGGATAAACATCAATATCCATTATATTTATTATTGAATAAAAAATAATTTTGCAAAAAGAAATTGCGAGGAAAAAAGAATAATATAAAATATGACACGTAATGTATCTTTTTCAAAATAAAAATAGGATCATTCTATGATATTTCAGTCTCAAAAGTTTGCTTGTTTTTCTCATATGGAGCCTACAGCTCAATCAAATCAAAAGAAAACTACATCAGAAGCTGTCTTCTTGATTTGATGATTCATCCAGTATAATAGTCTCTACAAAATCAAATCTAATTACATTAAAATGCCCTGAATAATGTCAATTTAAGCCTAAATAACTTCTCTTAATTACTACTATAAGAAGAAAAGAAAATTCTTCACTCCACCAATTATTAAAATATGGTTTCTAGATAATTTGGTTGCTGTCCAACTCATATCAGGTAATGTTTTTTCTTCCGGGGCAGTTTAACAGTTGATCACACAATTTCAAAGTCGTGTGATCAAACATATTCACAGAGAAGTGAACCATTGTATGGATTACATTTTTATATGTGTAAGAAACTATCTGTTAAAGACTCATCTTCTCATACAACCGCCTCCTGATATAGCAGAATGACTTCTTCAAGATTGTATAAAGGTTTCTTATGCTAGACTTTCAATGTTTACTGAGAGCTTTTGCTCTCCAGTTGTTACCAAAAAATATGGGTTTTCCAATTCAAATTCCCTATTAATTTAGATTAATCTCTTTGAATTTATCCTAAAAATAGGAATAAATCACTCACATGTAGCTGTTTTGTGTAACACATCCATATTGTATAATTATATGTCTACAAAAATTGGATTATCTGCCTAAGGAATTGAATTTGTGATCATTACATTACATTTTATATAATATGATATAAAAAAAAAAAAAAGAGGCAATAACAATATTATAATGTATAAGTAGTGAATTCTAGGATTGATTGATGCATCCTAGATCACATGATGTGTTGTGTATATCTCATGTTGAGATGTACTGTGCATTCAAATCAGACAACAACAAATATTACTATTGTGGGACCAAAATCCAATTGTGGACCCATTTAATAGTATCTTTGTGGGCCCATTTAAGGAATGGAGTCTGTTTTTTTAGAAAAAAAAAAAAAAGTAGAGTAACATGGGCCCATTAGTGCACAACTAGAAGAGGCTACATACAATGTAGAACATTGAAAGAAAACAAATTTAAGAATGGGACACCATGTCCTTAAACCCACGAGTCACTGAAGGACAGGTCATGTGGTATTGGCTTAAGCAACTGGTTCACACTTCACACACTCAACTCAAGTGCATTGACCAGCCTTCCAAAAAGATTGGCCGAAAAGTAATAATTTGGGTTCAATCTAATCCTACCATTAATAAAGTTGATTTTGATTAAGACATATCATATGTTATCGTAAGACTCACTTTCATCTAAGCATCATAGATTACTTTTAAGGTATAAATACTATTTAATCTTTTTTTTCATTAAAATGTCATGTTCAAAAATAGAGGATAATAACTTTAAAGGTAGTATTTAACTATTATTTGAGTGTTTTGTAGCATATTATTCATATTCATATTAGTATTTAAATGTTGAAAGAGCGTCTTATCAAACATTACTTTATTTAACATTTAACGAAACACAAATAGAACAGTTAACTGCTAATAGTTTATTAAAATAAGTAATCTTGCCGCACAAACTTAAATACTCTGTTAGCGTAAAAATTTAGCATTTCTCTCTTTGAATTGATTTTGTATGCATTAACATAAAAAAAAAAATGTCCCGGAATAAAATTATATAATTATTGCAAAAATACTAATATGAAAATTTCCAACTTTAAATATTTATTGCAAAAATAAAAAAATTATGCAATTACCGACACGAATTTAAAATGTCGTATTTGGACCATAAAGATATCAGAATTGATGATGCGATGAATTTTGCAGTTTCAGAAAAACGAAAGGATATCAATTATTACAATTGTTTTTTGTTGTTTTTGTGCGTAAAATGTCATATTCTGCAGTGCAAAAGGTTGACTCGCAGTTGAAATTCGAGTTCCAGATATACAGGAAGATGATGACATTTATATACCAACAATCTAAAATCTTTCCTAGATTTACTTGTTTGTAATATTATGGTACTGCACAAATTACAAATTTAATTAGTTTAATTACTTGTAATTAAACTAATTACAGCATTTGTTTATAATCTGACACTTTCACCAAGCAAAAGGAACTTTCGAGTTTCAAGTAATTTGATCTCTCCAAAGTCATATGGAACTGATGAAATCGTTTCTTTAAATTATAATCTACATGCATTTTTATCTGTAATTTAAAGTTTTAATATGAGTTCCAATAGATATTGTTTGTGTTCGAAAATAAGAAAGCGTTTAAATAATCTAAATTAATACAACAAAATATTTATTAATTTGATTAAATTACCTTCATCTCACCTAATTAACCTGATCTCAATAATTTTCTTTTCATTAATTTGCTACTGAGAAAGAAAAAGAAAAAAATTTAAAAAAAAATTTTAAAAGTATGTTTAGTAGATATAAGAGTAAAATTGAAAATCAATTAATTAATACTTCTTATAATTCTTGCAACGACAAATTATTTTGGGATAAGATAATTTCTTAAGAAAGATATATATAATTAGAGATAGAGAGTAATATCCATTAATTAAATTTATATAAATTAACTTAATTTGATAGTACTAGCTTATAGAACAATAAATTAGTACAGCTAAATAAAAAAATAATTTTATTCAATTACAAAATTTAAATAATAGTAACACACTTAATTTGAACATATATTTTGATAATAGTACATAAGAATTGAATATATAGGAAACACTCACATGAGGAAGTCCAAAAAAATGTTTCCTTCCCCATGTGAGTTTCTATTAATCTATTTTCCTAAAAATGAATACACTAACATATTAACTTATATGTCACTTTGTCAGTAATAATAATGCCTTACACCAAAATACATGAAAATAATATGAATTAATGGACAAAAAGAATATGAAATTTAAAAAAAAAAAAAAAAATTGAAGCACTACTCTGCAAAGCTCCACAGTCGAAGATCATCACCTTCGAAGAAATCATCGATGGTCACCATTGGCGGATTGAACATGAAACTTTGATGATCAAGAAACTTTGGTGATTGGAGTTGCAGCTGATCTTCAAAATTATACCATGAAGAGTATTCCAGCATTTTGTTAATAATAGGAGCCTCACTTTCATATGACCCAAAAGACTGCATTAGTGACACGTCATCATAGTCAAGTTGATCCGACGGTGAGGAAGACATTGATGATGATGGTGATGGGGAAGTGTTGATGGTGGTGGTGGTGGTGGTGGTGGTGGTGACGGTGGTGATGGGGGTGGCATTGTCGGAAAAACTATTGGCAGCAGCAGCAGCAATTCTTTGAATAGATTTAGGGGACATGACAGTGTCAGGGGTAAAATGGGAATTAGCAGAAGAAAGATGAGGGAAGTTGAGATTAGCAGAAGAGCCTTTAAGACATAAAAGAGCAGCATCATAAGCTCTAGCAGCAGCTTCAGGTGTAGAATAAGAGCCTAACCAAATTCTTGTTTTTTGATTTGGTGCTCTTATTTCTGATACCCAAGAACCCCAACTTCTCATTCTTACTCCTTTATACTTCTTTTTATTTGATGATGATGACGGCGAAGAAGATGACATTTTCTTGTTGTTGGACTGTTCTGATTGGATCTTGTGCTCGCTTTTCACCATTGATAAGCTCTTTTTCTTGATGGATCTTGATTCTTTAAGGCAGTCGTAGTAGAAGTAGTAGGAGCAGTATTCTTGAAATATGTTTTTTTTTTTTTTTTTTTCACTTTTCTTGATCTTGAATCTTGCTAGTAAAGACTTGGTTTTCTTTTCTTGTTCTGGTTCTTTGAAAGAGATGATGATGTGAGAAAAAAGAATGAGATGGGAACTGAAATGAGAGACAAAGGTTTGGTATTTATAGATAGTTGGGGTCAGGTTATAATAATATGAAATTACCAAATTATTCCTCTTCTAGTAAAGGAACAGCAATACTCTATGTCCATAGTAGTTTCCTCACACAAACACTTGAATGTAAAATGGGTGACAGGTATTTTCAAGCTCATTCAAATTCAAAAATTTATGTTTATATTTTACATTTCGAAGATTTATGTGAAAATGACTTGTCTTTCCAAAGCGTGGTCAAACTTATGCCAGATAATTAAATCACATCAGATCATATATAGCAAATAATAATAATAATATAATCAATAAAATATTGATCAAGATAATAAACCATTTCGCGTTTAATTTCAAAAAAATACATTTTACCGAAAAGATAAAAAAATTTTACGCTCTACAGTTCGAGAGCAAGTACTTCTCCTGATTATTAAAAAAAAAATTGCAAATATGTAGAATTTGGCAAATGTGGGAGTAATATGAGTACTTAACAAGTTAACTAATTAATTTCTTAATTTTATAATTTGCAGATTTTCATTTCTTCATCTTTTTCAGGAAGTCTTGCATAAATATATGATCTTTTTTCTTTATTTTTTTAAAGATATATATAAATATAAAAGAATATAGAGAAAAAGGTAATGACAATAAGACTCTAACCCACATGCAGCAATGAAAGACCAACATGGAAAAAGTTAACCAAAAGCACATTACTGTTTTTAGAATTTTTTTTCTCTTGATCATCAACTTACATAGCAAGAAACCTTCCTCAGTTCCCACTTTAATAAACAATTAATCCTTAATTAACAAGAACAACACAAGAAAGGGCAAAAAGGGTATTTCAGACATGAGTTTAGTTTCCATTTTGAGTTAGTCTTGCAATTTCCCAAAAAAAAAAAAAAAGAAATAAAATATAAAACATAGGATTCTCTGTAGAAGGCAACTTCCAGGATCTGCAGGTTGCATGATGCTTTGAAGTAGTTGCTTTTTTTATATTTTATAATTATTTTTTGGAGAATGATTATATAAGTAGCTTTTGGAGGTAATAATAATAATAATAATTATTATTATTATTATTATTATTATCAATATACGCGCAGTCTTAACAGTAAAGCCCAAAGCCTGAGCAGAGGAGAGGAGGGAAAACACAACCAGCTGGAGCTTCACTGTCATGCAAGCTCTAAAACCGCGTCATGCAATATTATTTATCTTTTATATTTCGCTATCAAAAGATTTTTTGATTATAACTCAAATAAATAAAAGAAAAGGACATATGGGTCTAAGAGTCTTTGCCTGCTTACGCCTGTACGAATTGACTTTAGGGTACTTTGCCTTTGGTTTTTAAAATTTTAGAACACTTTTCTTCATTTGTAGGGATGTTAAGATATATATAGAGTCTAAAACCGAGGGCAAGGACTATCGTTTTTTCACTTGCCAGCACACAATTGCATGGGATGTAGAGAGGTCGTGGCCTTTTAATATTAGGGACACATTACCCTTTTTGGGCCATATGCTACTGTTTTTTGGGGTTTTTAGTTTCACACTTGATGTTGAAATTGGGTTATGAGTTTATATGTTTGTTTTTGTTTTTGGTATTTTCTTCTATTTTTTTTAAGGTTGCAGGTCTTTTTTTGGTTGTTTTGCCAACTTTCTATTACAAGTTGTTGCTATTTATGGTTATTGGACATTTCTGTCACTAATTTTTTTAAAGGTTGTTTTTTTTTTTTTGTTTTTTTAAATCTAACTCAAGGAAGGAATCACAGGTACAAATCAGCTTATTAATTATATTATTTATCAAAATCTCTAATTTAAAGTGATAAAATACGTTTAAATGGTATATATTTGAATTGGCTTGATGGTATACGCGTATATCTTATGTGGCTTGATGCATACTCAGTGTGTCCTGTTGTATCATCCTATTACTCTTCATCAATTATCTTAGTAATTAATAAAAAAAAATTAACTAATCGTTTTAAGGAAAAGGTAAAACGGAGTTATACAGCGTGTTTACTTATAAAAAATATTTTTCTATTTTCAATTTTTTTAAGAAAATGAAAAATAGAAAATGAAAAACAACTTTTTATTTAAAATTTTTAAATGTGTATTCTTGATTTATTTATAATAAGAACATCAATTTTCATCATTTTATAAATCTTTTAAAATAAATATTATCATTGTAAATATATTTGGTAAAATTAATTACATTTAAAGCTTAAATATAAAATTTTAAAAAATTAACTTATTTATTTATTTTTAATTTTAATAAAAATGTTTTTGAATAAATATATATATATATATATATATATAATGAAAAATCTTTTTTTTTTTTTTGAAAAACAGTTGGAAAATAAGAATTTTTTATTTAAAAAAATAAAAAAAACAACTTAAATTTGTTTTTGAAACTTAGTTAAATTTTGAAAAACTCAAAAACTCTTTTTTTCATTTCTCCAAATGGAAAACTAATAAATTTACACACAAAACTCTATTTTTTAGTTTTTTTAGAAATTTTTTTTCAGAAAATTACTCCAATTTCAAAATATTTACATTTTACTGTCATGTTAACTTTAAATAATCATTTTTACTTTCTGAGCTTCTATTGCTGGTATTTACCCAAGGTAAAATTTGATTTTCTTTGTTACCATAATTATATTTAACTGTTAGGTTATACATTTTTGGAAATTCAATTATATTTCATTGTAGTTTATAGTTCACAATTAATTGAGAGAAATTAAAAGTATTAATATTTTAACTAATCATATACCCGCGCATTGCTCGGATGGTAAGGAATCCAAAAAAATATTACGAGTTCACTGTTATATTCTTAAACCTTGATCAATGTAATTACTTATATGTATAAATCAAATTCCAATGGGATTAGAAATCTACAATTCTTTTAACATTAGAGACTTTAAATGAGTAAATAGTTTAGCATAATATTTTTATGTCAATTTAAATATAAAAAATAATAGGTATGTGGGTGATTGGAAAAAAAATCCTGAAATTTAAAATAATATTAAGGTTATTGCTCAATAATATTATTAATTGCATTATTAGAGAAAGTAGCTCAAAATTTTATTGATTAAAAAGAATTTAATTGTGATAATAATTTTATTAATCATTCAAAAATACCAAAAAAACACCATTAATGTTATCAAAAATATCAATTTTCCCTCTATTAATGTTCAAACCAAAAAAAAAGGAAAAAAAATAGTGCCACATCAGCAATTTAAATCTTTAATTTTGCGCCATGTCAATTTTTAAGTTTCTCTGTTTATATATTTATATATTTATATATATATAGATTGGCAAAAATTTATTTTCCATATATAAGTTAAATTTGATTATTCCTCAATTTTATAATAACAAGTTAATCATATGAAAAGTGTATCAATGTTTTACTTAATAAATTAAGACTAATTTCCATACATGAACTAAATTTCAGTTATATTCGATTATTTCTCAAATTTACAATAATTAATTACTAAATCAACCAACAATATATCATCATTAGCTCTAATAGTATTCAGAAATATTTGATCAAAATTCAACGATTATTTATTTTATTGTGATAACGAAGTATGTTTGTAAATTTATTTTTAGCATTTATTTAAACTAAATTAAAATATATTTTCAAAAAAATTATGATATAAAACAATGTAAATCTTTCAGATATACAAGGAAAAAACATGAAAAAATAATTTAAAATTTTTAATACCAAAATAATTTTATTTTCTCAAAGATGTAACGTGTTGAATAATTAATAAAACGCATGATTTTTTTTTTAAGAAAAAAGAATGAACCTATTCTTTTTCTAGTTTCCATTCTATTGCAAAGAAGAGAAATTAGAAAAAAAAATTATAAATTGATTAATTATTTTATAGTGTAAAAATATTGTGAACTTTGCATGTTGTTTAATTTATACTCTATTTACAAATGCAATTAATCTTTAAATTTCATTCTAGCATATACTTTTCAAAAGGTAAAAAATAGAATATAATTGCAACAAGTTGTAAAATTCTGAATATTTTGCTTTTTAGGCCTTATTAAGATATTCTCTATGAAAACGTTTAATAAGTCAACATTTGACATTGCAATTTTAATAAAATAACAACATTATTTCTTTTAATTAATCACATGAATTTGCTCCAATAAGTTAATTATTCACTAACTAAAACTCATTAATTATTTAAGCATCACATGTGAACATGAATTAATTTGCAATTATAGCAACTTAATTGCCCTAAAATAAAATTAACCATGAGAGAGAGAAGAATATTATAGAATTTATTTTTCCAATAATAATTAATGTGTGAAAAGAATAGTGTCGTCAATCCGTACTATTCCTGAGCATCCTCCCTCCTTCCTATGTTCCTTTTGCCTCACTTGAAATAGCAAACCAAAACCCTAAATTAATTTCTTAATTAGAGATATTCTATTTTTTAAAAAGTAATTTTGTGATACCCTATGATCACCAGGTGGCTGACACCAGCATTCACATTTAAATAATTAATTAATCTACATATTTATTTTAATTAAACACATCACATGTTCATCCCACACTCCTAATCTTTGTTTATTTGTTTTTTTAATTTTAATTGTGTCAGAAATTTAAGGAATATGACAATGACTTTGTTTGTTTGAAGTTAGAAGGAAATTTCTTTATTAGTATTATTATAACAAAGCTTCTTGATACTTCAATTACTTTGACCTTAATTTAGGGTACTTAATTCTTATTGTGATTGTGATTCAAATAATTAATATTACAATAAAATATTAATTAAATAAATATTTTGAAGTATTCATAACTTATTAGTATTCATACAAGTATGAAATGATTTGGATTCGAGTTCGAACTTTCTATCGGCTTGGTGCGAGATACAAATTATGGTCTGTTTGGTAACAACTTTTAATATTTAAATAACATACGCTGTTTTGGTGTGGCAAATCAAAGGGCTGACTTTTACTTTTAGTTATGTTTTGTTGTACCACATGGGAGCAGTTGTTTCAGCTGTCAAAACTTGAAATATTTTTACCTTCCAAGGAATATTAGATATTCACTTAGGTCAAGATGCAAGGTATATACTATATATATGTATTATATTGAGTTACCCTAAACTTTGAAAAGGGTTAGTTGTGAATGGAGGAAATTTGACTGATTGGAAATCAAAAGTGAAGAATGTCATTGGCATTTGATATTTATGTAGTGGACAATGTGGGTTAAGAGTTAAAAATTCTTGAGAGCATTCCCATCTTTTTTAGTTAAATGTGTTTTTGACCTTTTGCTGCTCCAAATTCTTGATTTTACTCCTTCAAATTAGCTATTATGCAAATATCTCTTTTTTAAAATTAAGTTACTTCTTGATAACTAATGTTCATGTTGCAGAGCTTTTTCTTTTATTTGAATAAAACGTTTAGATGAAGGGTGGTATTTCGATAAATCCTTTCAGATGGAGGATAGTATTTAGATAAATCCTTTCAAACAGTAATAATTTTAAGTTTTGAACTGAACTTCTAACTTTATAGATAAAAAAGTTCGTTTAAAGATACAATTCACTGTCATTGATCCAACGGTTTATTGATGTAATTAAAGAGCATTTGGAAAAATAATATTTTTTAACACGTGAGATTAATATGAAGGAATACAACAAATAATACTAGATGAATAAGGGTCAGCTACCAGAGACATTCTCAAACTAATAGTATAAATTATTATTCAGGTTAGAGATATACTATATCTTACAATTGGATATATAAACAACTTTAACCCTAACCCTAATGTAGATTCACTAAAATTGATTTGGGTTTAGAGTTAAGTATTATATATATACGATTGTAAATCTGTTATAGATACTACTGTTTCCCAAGATATATATATTGTCTGAATGCTACTGTTCGAGTCTGAAGTCCCTACCATATAAATGAAGATAGATAAATTGCTATTTGGTAGCGACTTCTGTGTAATCTTCCCCAACCCAACTTGCCATATAATTGTAATAATAATACAAAATAATTGTAATGTACTTGCAAAATTTTTCTGAGCTCAAGAATGTATCTTCTTCTTAACTGGCACCGTACCCATAATCTTTCCGTACCTTGCATATATATGAAAATGAAAGCAACAGATTATAATAATAATGTGCATTAAAGGAGCAAGCATTGGCAGCCAACAGGAAGAGTAGGACCAGCTGGAGTGGAGATATAGATAAGTAGAGGCCAAAAATCCAGATGGCAAGATTAGACTATTGTCACTTCCCAATCAACACAGGAAAAATTGCAGGAAAAAATGGGTATGGGCAGGAATAGGAATAGGAAGGTGCAAAGAAAGTTAAATTGGAGTGTTGGAGGATGAAGAGGCAAGATCCATGTGGGCAAGGTTTTTATCAGAGGAAAAAGAATCAAATCTTCTGCTTTTGATAGAATTCAAGATAAAGTGAAACTTCCAGGAAAAATGGTTTCATTTCATTATATGTAATATATAAAAGTGCACGTATCTTTCACAACCACCATATCCATACTAATGGCTAACGTAATATATTCGTCAAATCAGTATTTTATTCTATCAAAATTTAATTTTTTAAATTTACATAAATGTGCAGTCGGATGAACGTTATGAGATGCATAGTTCATATAAGAGGCCACCAGTTAATTAAACTCCAATTACTCTATCCCAAGCAATATTGGTAAAAGAATTTAATTTTTATTGATAGGTAAATTGATTTCAAAATATTTTGATCACTGAGGATAAAAATGATATTTTATATTATCTTGGGTAGGGATGACTGTTCGTCATTTGGGTCCGTTTGAGTAAAATTTTTAACTCAAATTTTCTTTTTGACTTAACCGAATTAATTTTGATCATTAACCGAACCAAAATTAAAGAAAATGAAAACTTAATTAATTAACCGAAATTTATGATTAACCAACTTAACCGAAATAAAAATTAACTGAAGTTATTAATTACTATTTAATCCAAATAAAAACTGAAATATTTTTAATTTTATTATCTACTTAATCAAAACGACGTAGTTTTGAGATTCGGTTAAATTAAGTTTTAATCGAACTTTTAATTTATCACCGAAAATTTAATTTTCTTTAACTGAATTTTTAACCGAATATTTATTTATCGAACTGAATTAGCCAAATTAATCTAATTAACCGAATTGGCAGCACCAAATGCTCACCCCTAATCTTGGGGTGAACTTGTTGACCTAACTTTCTCTTTTTATCTTGTATGACATAATAAGCTTTTTTTTTTTCCCCCCTCAAATTGGATGCATTATATTTTTGGACTGACATGAAAGAGGAAAAAAAGTGTTGGCATGGAATGCCGACATTTGGTAGATTTTTGGCCATAAAGAGCTAAGATTGAATTCAAAAAAGTCCATATGTGTTGAGGATGGAATTTTGTTCCAAGTACCTTTCATCCATACGTTAGATAAATTAGCCCTGGAAAATCAAACAGATTGTGTCCATTACTTATGTTTGATAGCTAATCCCCCCACCCCACTTCTCATCTAAAAACACAGGTACCCAAAATACCTGAAGCATTCACCCCCCAATTTTTTAGTACGATCAGGAGAGCCGTAAAGTATTAAGATTTTTGACTTTTTAAAAAAATGTATTTTTCAGTGATCGAATTTCTTATAACTTTATATCGTACCGTATTTGTGGCACGTGTCTGAACTTAAATTAGATCATTCTTGAAAAATTGTACATCCTGCGCATAGTATATCAGGCTACCAATAAATCAGGTCAAGTTACGTACTTAAAAAATTGAATTAGGTCTTTCTCGAAAAATTGAATTAGGTCTTTCTTGAAAAGTTGTACATCCTGCCCATAGTATATCAGGCTACCAATAAATCAGGTCAAGTTAAAAGTGTATCAGCTTTTGCTCTTTTGCTTTTTTAATTTAAGTGCAGAGTCCCTACATAATTCTATTGTAAAAAGTAAAAACCGACGGATTTCTTATGCGTTTATGATGTAAGATTGACCTCATACTGATGTGTAAAAAGAATACGGTTCATTATGGAAAATCTCATACCCAAACATATTACATAAATATGTATACACAAAATGATAATTTTTTAATTGAGACTTGAAATTTGCAATTTTTTTAAAAATTATTTCTAATACAATTGAACTTTGAAATGTTAGAAACAATATAATTGTATATTTGGACTAGACCCAAATTTTAAAATTTTTCATGGATTTGAATTTACACAAAAATAAACCATATGATCGAGTCAGATCAAATTTGAAATTGAATAGAAAAATTAGGTTCAATATAACTCAAACCGAACCAAACCCAACCCTAACTGCAGTATTATCAAGTCTACTAGTTTCTAACAAGCCAGCTATATGCATAGACTCGTTCAATGTAATCCATACACAAACCAGTAGATGAGAGGTTCAATTTTTCCGGTCTGTGTAATCACACAGCCTTCAAAACATTTACACAGGAAACTGAAAACCCATTTGGTATTAAGGTTAAAACTAGAAAAAATTCTAATATTGTCAGTAAAGACAGTTTCAATGTTAAAACTGTTCTGAAACTTTTATGACTAAAACATATAAAATTTATCTCAAAAATAAATATTAACAAACTCCAATAATTGTTTTCAACAAATTATTTTTCTCAATGCCAAAAATATTACTTTGATGCTTAACTACAATTAGATTTACTTGCACATATCATTCTCCAGTCCAGACCTTTTACGTGGAATAGGCTTCAGGTAGTGGGCAATAAGCATAAACCAAAGCTTAGGTTTGAGCCTCTTAATGTACAAATCAAGAATTAATTGCCATTCACACAAATTTGAACTTTCATTAGTATCTTATCCCTTTTTTTACTAGTAAAAAGATACTAGTGAACTGAGAATGTCTATATTGACTGAACTTCCACAAAGGAGCTCAAAGAACTGATTATGTGCTCGTACACCTCAATTCCCCTCAAGAATGTGGTATCCTTCAAGAACTGCAAGACATCATTAAGAATATTTGAAAAGGGTCCCCAGTAGACTGAATATAAAAATAAGACAGACAAAAATTGATTCTCAAACTTGTTGAACCTCATTATGGTCATGCAATAAGATGGGAGTATTCGTCATCGGAGAGAAACCAAAAACAGGAATGCCCAACTGTCTTATGAACCTTGCATCAGTTGTTGAAGACAAGATTTCAGGCTTCGAAACTTTTCCTCCAGCTGCTACGATAGCTTGCTTGAAAACTGGCCACCATGGATTGGAATCATCCGTCAATGTCATCAATGGCCGCCCCTTATAATCTCTTATGGGTCCTTTCTCAATTATCTGCCATATACATAATCAGATATCCTTCTGCAATACGCACTTTAGTTACTGAGAAGCCAAAAGCGGGGATGATACTAGTAATAATAATAAAAAAAAAAAACAAGAGATTTCACACTTTTAATTGACATTAATATTGAAAAATTGTTGGTAGAAGTCGTAGATTCTTGTACGTCTTTTACTACTTCAATTACATGCGCAAAATTAATCAAGAATACTCAAGTAACTTGCACTGCACAGCACAGTGTCAATCAAAATGAAGAGACGCCAGAAAGAAGAAGAAGCAGAAGAAGAAGAAAAGCAAAAGGCCTACTTTGGACACGTTGTAGAAACATAATATTTCTTTCGATGTTCCTGTTACATTATTCAAGAGGGGCTATAAAGAATGTATTTAAACATTTAATCAAAGTTTATTAGTGTAGAAATGGGTGGTTCCCATCCTCTTATGCAGATATAGCTGCTTTTGTTGGCACTGGATCATTCCAGGCAACCTCTTCCTGCGAGCAGTAAAGGCCAATAACTGAAAATGAAATCAAACTACGTCATTGTGACATTTTCAGACAAAAAGAAAAATCAATAACCATATCTAATTACAATCCTGCATCTTGAATATTTCTTGAGTAAAAAATCTATGCATTATAATGTAAACTCCAATATTGATGCTAAAAAATTGAGCAGCATAGCTAGCTGATGCTGAACAACCAACTACCTATCCAACTATGAAGGAACTTCCTTCTGAAAGAACAGAGTGAAATTCAGGGCAAGAAGATAAAAACTGCACATGGCCATTAAAGGAGTTTTTTTTTTTTTTTTTTTTTTTTTTTTTTTTTTTTTTTTGGAGGAAAGAAAATATGTGAGGACAAATACAAGAGAAAGGATCTTCCCTGGTTGGAAAAGGTAGAGAAAATATCAAATGAAGGAAACTATGCACCATTTTCGTCCCAGGCCCACAAAATTAGAATCTCTCAAATTGGAGAAAAAAATGATGAATGAATTGAGAAAATTGCATTGTTTAATGTGAAATAGATTTCATTATTTTTCTTCCTTTATTATTTTATTTCCTCTTCTTTCCAAACAAACAATTAGTACAAGTACTGACAAGAAAAATTAGAAAAAATAAAATCATTTAATAAGCATGAAATCAAACAAAACAAGATGGGGGAAAATGATTGGACGAGTTTAGAATTAAGACCTAGTTAAGTCATGTTTCACTAATTTGCAGCAAGAAGAAAAATATATGCCTGTTATCGCTACCAATTAGGACATAATGAATGCTTTCAAGAAAGCAAACAGAGACAAAATCCATAGGACCCAACCAAACAAATTTAGCTACTTTGCAATTCAAATTTCCATAAAACCACAATTCTCATGACAAGTGAACACCTCTCTCCATATAACCTTTTGGAAATATATTATAAGAAAATAATAGCAACAGAGCCTCATTACGGGGAGAGAGAGAGAGAGAGAGAGAAGGAAAAAAAAAGAGGCCAGGAAGATAGGATAATTAGAGGAGAAAGAGGGAGAGATGGAGGGTGGCCACTGCCCTGCAATTTCCATTGTGTGCTTAAAATGCTGCTAAACATTAATATAATTGCAAATTGTACCATTCCTGTCCAGGCATGCACATTCGTCATTCCCACAAATTAAGTGATCTGCCACTTTCCCACTTTTTCATAACAAGAATCAATAGTTGTTTCCACAAAAACAGATCTCATGACATTTCCTTCCACATTAATAAGGCATAATCCATATTTTCACATTGAACATTAATAATAACTTCTCTAATGTGATTATTTAAATTTAATTCAATCAAATATTTTTTACAATTTACAAGTTCTAAAGTTTGCTAAACTAATCTTGGTACTAAATCAGAGCCATAGCAAAAATACTAAGTCCACACGTGTTTTAAGTGTTAGGGAAAAATTGACCCAAGAATTGGCTTATTAGAGGAATTTTCTCGAGCAGTACTGTCTACCAATTTACTGCATTAGTTCCTGTCAGACTCACTATATAGTAGCTATGTTAATCAATTTATCACTTTTATGGGGCATCAAATAGTATTCACTTTTCTATGGGTTCTTCAGTGATGGTGCCCACATGCCATGTCAGCAATTTTTCTAACACTTCAGCACACTCATGGACCAGATAATTCCACATAAAGTTTCATCTCAGCACCAGAAAATAGCTCATGAGATGAAAAGGTATAAACTGTCACAAATTAATTGTTTAAGTACTTGATTATATGAAATTATTAGCAAAAGAGCAGAGTATAAGGCAACAATATGGACTTAAGCTATTAAAGTAAGATAAATTACAAACAAGAGCAGATAAAACACCATCAGAATTCAGTTAAGGAACAGTTGCCATCAGTATAACCTTTAGTTCAAATAACAATGAGGACCTTTGTTTAATTGCAAAAAAAGTGAGACAAATAACAACATACAAAGATCATCATATTGACAAAAAATGAATTCCAAATACTATATAAAACATAACCAGTACATAATAATAATAACATTCAATCATCTTACCTCATATGTAATGTTGCGTATAGCAGGTGCCCACTCTTCAGCAATTATTTTCTTCATTAGATCGGGGTCTGCTGTAGGAGGCAATCTTAAATCAAACCCTGCTTCTGCCTCAGAAGGTTGTAGATTCATGACAAATCCCTAAACAAATACTTCATTATCATCAATGAAAATAGATATTATCAAAAACACATTGCCAACGTAATGTTCCATATTTGACAAACTATCACTTGTATCAATGAATAAAAACATGCATTACACAAACATATAATCAATAAAAGTTGCTAACTTAACAAACAATCACTTACAGTAGGAGAAGGTATCCCAGCTTTTAAATAAACCGTATTAACTGAAATGACTTCTGAATTGGCTGCTTTCCCAGCTTTAACAATATCAAACTGACTCTCTCTAAATCTAATAATAATCTCTATACTCTTCATTAAATTGTCCATAGCCCCATTATCATACATCCTCGAACCATGCCCAGGCTGTCCTTTCGCCTTTATTATCAGGTTCCACGGCGACCTATCAGCATAAAACACTCTAAACTCATCACTCACTGACGCCTGCCCTTCATCAAGGGCGAACCCAACATTCAAATCTCGAAATTCCTTCGAATCAAAAAACTTGGCTGCCCCATCAAGCCCACCAATCTCCTCATCAGGTACATAGGAGATGTGTATTGTTCGAGTAGGGATGAAGTTTTTAGCTTTCAAGTTGCCAACGGCTTCTAGATACTGAATAGCTATGCACTTGTCATCTTGTGCTCCACGGGCGAAGATTTTCCCATCGGCTGTGCGGACGGCGGAGAAAGGCGGGTGAACCCATTTTGTGGGTTCAGCGGGGACAGAGTCGAGATGGGAATTGAATAGGATTGAAGGAAGGGATGGACTAGAACCTGACCAGGTTACGAGAAGGACGGGCTTGTTAGGAGTGAATTCTATTGTTAGAGTTTTAAGACCGATGGATTGAGCGAGAGAGGCGAGAAAGGAGACTGGAGCAGTGTAGTTGGGGTTTGGATGGGCAGTGTTGAATCTGAGGTATTGTTGAAAGCGGGAGATGGGAGCGTTTTCTTTTTCTTGCTGATCATGGGAAGATGACGATGTTGTTGCAGATAAGGAGAAGAGAAGAGCAAGGAATGTGAACAAGAGGAAGGAATTGGCCATGAAAGAGTTGTGAGACAGTGAGCAAGTAGAACAACTTCACCACTAGTTGGTTAGTTGACCATCAATAGGTAAGAGACGTGGAAAATGAAAAGAAATCACATATGGGGAAAATTATTAAACAATTAAAAAATCTTAAAATTTTTTAATTTAAATACCATCTTAATAATTAACGATCCGACTAATAAATACGTGGTTTTTTAAATTATACTATTTACTGATTACATTATAATTATCTGAATATAAGATTCGGTAGTTAGTTTTTTTTAATTGGCTGTAAAATATCAAAAACACCTTTAGAAATAATTATTTACATAAAATTAAATAGTATAAAATTCTAAAATTGAGATCTTACTAGTTATTTCATCAAATCAATAACTTACACGGTTCAATTTTATTGTGTAACAAAGTTATCATTCAAAAATTAAATAATAATTTTAAAGATTAAAGTCCGTATTAATGTATTTGAGTAAAATTTAGAGATTCCAAGCTAATTACCCCTTAACAATTTTACTATTGTAATTAAAAAAGGGGAAAAAACAAAACAACGGTAAGACCGTAAGAGGCGTATCGTACTTGTAAAATCACGCGAAATATGAAAGCAGTAATGAAAAACATCACTCGTGTAACATGCGCGTGGGCTAAAACCTTGTTATCACCTACACTGTCCTAATTGGACCGACCAACTCAAACGCAATTGCACAAAGTGTCAAAACTTCGTCATCTGCCGCCAATTCATGTCCAAGTCCCACGCGCCAACTAAAGTCGTTCCCGAGTTAATTAGAATTCTACAAAACTTCAAAATACAACTAAACGCATCACAAGATCTAAACTTCGGTTGAATCGAAGATTTCTGTTCTGTTTCTTTTTGTTCTTTCATGGCGGAAAGCTGTAACTCAGGCGCTACACTGGCAGTTTCGTCAATAATAATATTGATATGTTTATTTTTTAATAATCTCAATCTAATTCCAGTAGCGGAAGCTATATGGTTAACGATTCCTAGTACAGGAACCAAGTGTTTATCGGAGGAGATCCAGAACAACGTTGTTGTTTTGGCCGATTACTATGTTATTAACGAAGATCGACCGGAACACACACCTACTGTCTCTGTTCGGGTATGTCTGTAATTCAATTTAATTCCAATTTCTTTTTTTTTTCTTCTTCAAGTCAATTTATTTGATGAATTATCATCTAATTAGTTAGATTAAAAGGTTAATTTTTGTTTTATTAATTTTGTTTGTTGCTTTTTAGTTGATTTTGCTCTGTAGATAATTTTAAGTTTTAATGTTATGAATATATGATGTTGCAGTGAAAAAAAAAAAAATTAGGGGCAAAACTTGTTCGAAGTTTTTAGCTATAATTGTCATTGCAAGGGTTAGTAGTATAGCATTTGAATGAAATGTTATGGGGAGAAAAGTTGAACTTTCAAAAGTTTTGGGGTCCATGACCCCCCAATTCATCACGGCTCATACTTTGTTATGTTAGCCTTAATGAAATTTAACGTATTATAATCAAATGCATTTTTAGCCTAATTTCATATTGGAAATGCATTTGATTACGCTTCATTATCGTTTACAAAATTGAGTCTTAGATATGTTTGGTTCACCTTAACCCTTTGTTTGGCTTAAGGAAAATAACCAAGGAAACTATATAGGGAAATTTATGTTCCCTTGTTTAGGAAAGAGGAGGCAAATATTGAAGAAAGTAGTATTTAACTTATTTTCCACACAGACCCACAGATTTTAGATCTATTCAATTTGGAGAGAAAATAATGGAGCAAATTCATAAGTTCACTCATTTTTATTAAATTACCTAAATACCCCAAATTAATTAACAAACTTTAAACCTTTCTTAAATACCTCATTATTTAAGTGATGACATAATTGTCAATTTTCGATAATAATATTTTTTTTCCTCTATAATTTTTTGCCCTTTTTGAACAAAGGAAGATAAATTTCTTTTCAAACAAGGGTGAAAAATAAATACAGAAAGAAAGTTGACAATTCCTCATTATTTTCCTCTATTGTTTTCCTTTCTCCAATATTTTCCTCTCTCCTTTCCAGACAAAGGTTAAAAATAGGTGTCTAAATCTAAAAAAGATCCCATTTTGTGTTTGTTTGATAACTAAATAGAATTTGTTGGTGATATTAAAAATTAATCTTGGGTTCCTTGTTAACCAAACTAAATAATGGAATCCTATTAAATTTATTCCATTTCCAATTCTAGAGCAAAATAAACATGATCATAATAATCATTCAATCTTTAAGCTCAAGTTTATAGGTGAGAGTCCAATAATAAGCCATGTATATTTCTGACACACTTCTCAGACACAGCCCACCTCTACCTTGTGATTTGAATTCTAGACTACCTGGTCAAAGAGTTTCTGATACCATATTCAAAGAACCATTTAACACAGCAATTTGAGGATCTGAGATCATCGCTATATATATATATATATATATATATATATATATATATATAAAATAACTTTATCTGTAATGTCTTCTTGGTTATCTATTAGAAATGGTTTGTCTTGTTTGTCAAGTTGCTTGTTACCTTTGATTATAACAATTGTCTTTTACCTTGTTGATTAAATGGTATTATGGATGGTTAAAATGGTTGCCGGTACCTTTTTATGACTGCCATTGTCTCCTGACATGTTTGAATGCATTGCTTAGATTAAAAAATGGGAAAATAATTATTAAGTCCCTCAGGTTTACCATAATTATCTAAGTAGTCTCAACATTTAACATAATATTTTACTCATCCCCGAGGTTAAGCTCCGTCTAATAAAAACGCCCTTCCGTCATGTTTTGGGTCATTTTACCGTTAAAGTTAGGAAAAAATGAAGAGAGAGGTGAGATAATATTTTTTAAATGACAATTCTTACCCTTCATAAAGGCCAATGTGTTTATTGAAGAAGAAAGAAAATCTAAAGAGGCAATATCTTCTTATCACCCAAAACACGCTGTGGAGAGGAGGCAACCAGCAAAATCATTGCATTTTTATTACAAAAAGAACTCAAGATTGCTTTGGTCCACTTGTTCTTGAGTGTTTCCTGTAACACATTTACCACCTACTGTATCTTCAAAAAACAAAAGAATTTGCAGATTCACAAAACAACCTACTGTATCTTAAAAAACAACACAATCTGCAGATTCACAAAAAACCATCTGCATAACTAAATCAATAACAGCCTCTCCCAACAGCAGCATCTATAGTGCCAAGCCTAGAAACATCTATAGATCCAATCCCAGTAGCAGCATAACTTGCAGATCTTCTAATAGGAGCAGCGACAACTCTTCTTGTTGCAGAAGCAGCAGGTCCTCTAGGTGTGGATCCAGCAAATCCAGCTCCTCTCCCAGCAGCAACAGTTGTTCTTTTACCTCCTCTATTAACAAATTGCTTGGTTCTCTGATAATGAAAGTGTAATATTCATCAAATATCACAAATCAACATGCATCATCACTCAAGGACAGCAACAGTTGTTCTTTTACCTCTTCTGGCAACGCGTTGATTCCTATCTTCCCCACTCCAAATGCACAACCAGTTCAAGAAAGCACTTCGAAGTAACGAAATCACAAAGATTAATCCATCAATTATGCATTCTAGTTTCCAGAAAGTGAGAGCGATTCACACTATTGTTTTTTGTTTGGAGAATGAGATTGACTTCTTGTTTTCCCTCCTTGGCATTCTAGAAGATGTCGGCGTCACTGTTAGGGTTGGTTTCGTCTTTTTCCCTCATTTTAACGGCAAAATGACACCATACAGGATGGAAAGACGTTTTAATTAGGGGGAGGTTAACCTCAGGGATGAGTAAAATATTATGTTAAATGTTGGGACTAATTAGATAATTATGGTAAACCTGAGGGACTTAATAATTATTTTCCCTTAAAAAATCATGAGATAGGTTACAATATGGTATCAACTGTCAATGAAATCAGTAAAAAGTTTTCTTTTTTGTTTTCTAATGATTGCTAGTGTTCTGAAATTGGAGTAGCTGATACACTTGTAGTGGAAGGCATTTAAGATTTGACTTTTTAGAACCTTTTAAGTTAGAGTTTAAAACGTTGAAAATTGAAGGGATGAATGAACTGAGGTCTGTACTTTGGAGGTAGTAGAATGGTATGCTTAGAACAATGACTCGATTGACTTTTTGGTATTTCCTCTCTCCCTCTAAAAATTATCAGTTCTCCTACAGGCTTCTCATGAGTTAGCCTTGATAGGATGTTACCTGTACCTAAAGTGCAATTGAAAGGGCTCATTGCATAAATCCAAATGGAAATCTTGACATGAATATTTTTAGTGTATCTTCAAACCACTAGTTTTAAATTTAGTAACGCATGGTTCTTTGGAAGACCATTGGTTAGACATTTGTAGGTTGTAATTATGGACTTATGGCGATAGTGGATTTTAAGTCTCTTTAACACATACATTGTGTTTTCTTCTCTTTAAATTTAAATTTGTAGCATAGGTGTAAGTATTATATTATGGAAGGCTGTGTAGAATGGAGAACACCTCCTAAGCGGGTTGGTCAGAATAGTGTTCCTGAAGGTAGCATTTATTTTTCTCAATTGGAATTGTTTGATGTGACTTATGGACTTCATGTCTCTTATTGTAGGTAACATCGCCGTATGGGAACAATCTTCACCACGTTGAAAATGTAACACATGGTCAGTTTGCATTTACAACCACAGAAGCTGGTAGCTACATGGCATGTTTCTGGTTGGATACTCAGGAGCAACATGTGGAAACCACTACTTTGAGTCTAGACTGGAAAATTGGAATTGCAGCAAAGGATTGGGATTCAGTGGCAAGGAAAGAAAAGATTGAGGCAAGTTCCTTAAATTGCTGCACCTTGTGAGCATTCTGTACTGTAGTTGGTCTACAGAGCCTGCTATTATAGAAGGGACTTAATTTTTCATGAATTGACTCTTTACACCATACCTGATTATAGAGATTTTGTATAACCATGTGTAGGGTGTTGAACTTGACCTAAGGAGACTTGAAGGAGCAGTGGAAGCCATTCATAATAATCTAATCTATCTCAAGGGAAGGTAAAACTCTCACATTCTCTATACTTTTGATTTAAAGTAGAGGCTACCTCACAGATCCTTTCCTTTGCCTTCTATTCTAACCATATTCAGATTTCCTTTTTTTTTATCTTAACTGAATGGCGGCGGGGTGTGTTGGGTGCATGGGGGTGAGAGAGAGCGAGAGTCAGTCCAGATTGGCATATAACTGTCAGTGTTTAACAGATTGGTAATTTGAGTGAAGAAGCATAGACTTCATTGTTTGTTTGACAGTTTCTAGTTGTAATCTGTAAAATGGACTGGTATTGACATCATTTAAAGAAAAAAAGAATGTTAACCTTTCGATTAGATTCTTTAAGTAGGAGTTAGAGAAATCTGTCATGAAATATTAGCAATAAAGTTTCCCAAACCGATCACAAACACAAATAGCTGCAGTTCACTGTGAAAAACAAGAGACTCTTTATCACAATCATAAAACTCTTTATCTTTCTGTTATTACATATATAGACCACATAACCCAGCAATACAGTGGCATGCTTTAAACCTAAACTGACTGAGGACAATGACTATAATGATAAATCCTAAGCTTTATAGGAATACTAACTCCCAAAAAAACACAATTATAAAACATATAAATTCTATCCTAATCCTAATTGAGTTTGGTTTACTATTTCTAACAGCATTGAAAAACGGATGGAATCTAGGTTATGTAAAGAGGTACAAGTAGAACTCTAACCCAAAACTCAAGAAACACCGATTTTTTACCTTTAAAATTCTTTAATGCAGAATGTGCATGTGGTCATGCTGCGGTCGAACTCACACTTAACCTTCCTTTCATTGCCACCAACTTGCAGGGAAGCAGAAATGAGGGAAGTTAGTGAAAGAACCAATGCGAGAGTAGCGTGGTTTAGTATCATGTCCCTTGGTGTTTGCATTGCGGTTTCTGGTTTGCAGCTGTGGCATTTAAAGCGTTACTTCCAAAAGAAAAAGCTTATCTAAATCATACTCTGCAATTGTGATTGGTAGAAAACTGTCTTTAATGGTTGTTGCACTATAGCGTTTTGCTTCCTCTTGATTTTATTCCTGTTTTTGAGGTGGGCAGCAAGCGAGTTGATGCCTTCTTGGTTGGTGGTCAAGAAAGAGGAAAATGTTAAAGAGATAGCATACTGACTTGTTGATTCCAGAAATGAGAAGGCAATTCATATTGACTATTGTGCCTATGTCTATATGAGATTGGTTTGAGGAACCTGATTTCCGTGAACTGGAAATATCAGTTGCCACCTTTTCCTTCACTATCTGTGTAATGATCCCAAATCTCTTATTAGGCACTTAAAAAGGGTGCATTTCTTCTCTTTTGTTTCCCCCTCAATGAAAATATAAAAATTATAACTAACCGTTGGGATAACTGGTTCAATACTTTTCCCCTTTAAGTGGAGTTGAGAATTCAATCTTCATGAATAAAATAAAATACTAGTGGAATACTTTTTCTTCTTAAGTGGGTTTGAAAATCGGATCTTCATGGATGAAACAAAATGCCAGCGAGGAGTTTACTCCTTAGGGGCTGATTTAATACAAGCAGAATTTAATTTTAATTCAGTTGAGAATTTACTCCTTAGGGGCTGTGAGTATCTATGTGGTTAATACCAATATATATCCTATAAGCTATTTAAATAAGAATTTACAAAAAAAAAAAAAAAGAAAGTAAAATTAAAGGTAATTTATTTTATTTACGAGTGAGTTTTACTATATAAACATTTTACAAATAAAATTTAAAAGAAATATAAATGAATTCTCATTTAGAATTAAATTGTGAATAAATTCTTTTGTTTAATAAATTATTGACTAAAATCTAAAATTTTACTGTAAGGAAGACCTCAATATTTGCACCTAAAAACTTTTATGCTAGAGATAATCATATACTCATTTACTGACCCACTAGTTTAATATCAAAGAAAAAATTAAATAAAATTACTCCCTCCTCTTATTTTGTTTGCTATTCCTTTTTTTAATATTCCAAAACATTTGCAAGGTATCTAAATTTATATATTTAAATAATTAATTTTCTTATAATAACATTTATAATTGGTCACTAGATGAAAGACTTTTATTAACATTTTAATAAGTTAAGGGTAGAAAAAAAAAAGGCAAACTAATTTTTATTGACTAAATTTTTTATATACAAATTTTGTTTAATTTTTAATAGTATTTTATATTATGGAAACATGTTTCATTATCCATCAATTTTTTTACTCTAGCGCATATAATATATATATATATATATATATATATATATATATATTTTTTTTTTTTTTTAACTGTGGGAGTTTTTGGACATAAATAGTAAGATTAAAAATATTTCTTAATGGGCCTGACCAAAGAACTACTTGATTGACTGATTGCCGTTTGGAGATTTTGGCGAAGCAGACTTCGAAGGATTACAGCTTTCCAATCAATGGCAGCAATGGCTGCTGCGAGGCCATTTGTAATAACTTTACTAACAAGACAAAAACCCAGATCAATTCTCGTTCCTTTCGCTTCTTCTTCGTCTTCTTCGCCTCTGAAAGCGAGAAAGTTAATTCTCTACTCAAAACCCGGATGCTGTTTGTGCGATGGCCTCAAAGAGAAGCTTCAAACTGCCTTCTTGCTTTCTGGGCCCCATTCACTTCATGACGTCGATTTGCAGGTAATCCCATTTAACCATTCATTTCTTTTCCATCCCGCTCCCCTTAAGCATATGTGAATTTTCAGGTAAGGGATATTACTAGCAATCCTGAGTGGGAGAGAGCTTACCAATATGAGATACCTGTGTTGGCTAAAGTGCTTTCTGATGGCACTGAGGTTAGTGTTTCTTTCCTTTTGATTTGATTTTTTGAGCTTTTATTGTTGTTAAGCTAGTTTTCATTTTGGGATAGTGAGTTAGTTAGTAACTTAATATTTTTTATGTAAGGCTCCCTTTTATGTGTATTGAGGCTTTTAACTTGATAGTGTTGATTAATATTAGGAATCCTATAACTTTGGATTTCAAACGCTACTTAGAGGGTGTGTAGGTTTAGAGCAGCACAAAAATCAACCAAAATGTAGTTTAGCTGATTATGGACATTTGTTATTCTGAATGTTTTTGCAATTGAATCTTAACAACTAGAAATGTCATTGAAAAGTACAAACTGATTATCATGTTGTTTATTGTCCCAATCTTTGCCATTAGAGATTTGATGAAATATCCATCAGCTATTGTTTCCAATACCTTTAAAAATTTACATAAAATCTATTACTTAGGAAAACATTCATTGGAGATTTATGTTGAGTGCTAATTTTTCAACAATGGAATGCAATTGTTACATTATTTCAATTTCTATTCACTCTGCTTAATTATTTATGTTGTTTGATTATTGATTGACTAGGGTGTTTGGTTTGGCTACTTACTTTTAACTTTTGATTAAAAATGAATTTTAAACTTATAAATTTAAAATTAAGAAGTTAATTGTTTGGTAGAATTACTTAAAAGTTATTTTAGATATAAGTACTTAAAACTAACTTGTTACAATTATCAAAAAGGCACATTAATTAAATAGAAAGTCTAAGGTTTTATTAAAAATGAAGGTAGTTTTGGATTTAAAATAGTCGTTACTTGGTCAAATGGTAGATTTAAAATAAGTTGATAATGAGAAGTAAGGGTACCCTATTTATTACTTTTGACTTATTTTTAGTAGATGTTTTAACTTAAAAAGCATATCAAACACTATTCTACTTACAACTTTTAGGGCTATGATCAAACCAAACACCCTCTAGCCCATGTAGGGCTATGATGGGCGTAGAACTGTGCATGGGCTCGGGTTCCTATTCAACTAATTTACTGGGCTTGAAAATGTACTTTTCCCCTTGGACCCGACCAAACCCAAACCAGTAGCGAGTCTACGTTTCATGAGACAGGCTTGGGTTTATTTTTTGAAGTTCGAACTCGGCTTGGCTCAACCCCGACATATTACATAATTAATAAAATTATATATGTTTATAAAAAATTTTAATGTTGAGACTTGAAATTTTTTAAATTTTAAGGAATTAAAATTCAGTAATGATACAGACATTAACGTTTTAAAAAAATGAAAATGAAATATTAAAGAATTGTTTCTAATATAATTGAAATATTAGGTACAATATGTTACATGTTTGGGCAGAGGCTAGATGTAAAATTTTTCATGGTTTCAGGTTTGGACAAAAGAATAGAGCCACATGGTTAGGCGGGGTTGGCGTGCATTAAAATATTAGACCTGATATAACCGGCTAGGCCAGCAGTATGATCAGGTCTAGGTGCAGCTTGTGTGTGGTTTTTGCAACCTGTCTTTGCGGCCCAACCCCATAGATTCTTAAAACCAGTCTTTCTAGGAAGCAGCAATTTGTTATTATTAATAAGGTTTACCCTCTTTTGAGCTCCTTAACACATCTGAGAGTTAGGTATATACAGCAATGCATTTTGACAATTTTATCCCATAAGTGTACAGTTATATCAAGGATCTGCTTTCAGCATGTACTTATTTACCCTAGTTATGGATGAGCTAACCAGTATAATACTAGATGATGTCCCATGGTACATATTATTTCCAAAAGATATTGTCTTAATTGATGAAACTAGCGAGGGAGTAAATGGAGGAATACTCTTGAGAGCAAGGGTTCTAGACTTAAGCAAAGTAAGACGAAATACATGCACTGTGAGTTTTGCTCCAATAAGAAGAATGGAGGTGAGGTGAGATTTGACGTATTGTGCCTAAGGGACTCAGCAGTTGTTATTATCCATCACTAGTTTAAGACTCAAGGGTTGAAATTCAGCTATGCTCATTCATACAATCAACCTGTATGGTTAAATGCATCACCTTAAGTTACAGGCATTTTAAGGGTTTCTATCCGTAGAATGAGAGTGAAAATGTCATGGCGATGCTTGAATTGTTGCTGAACTCAGTGGGAACACGTAATTGGTGTGTGCTCCAATAGAGTTGCATCAGTCAGTGTTAGATGAATGAAAAGATTAAAGTTGATGTAATCCCTACGTACAGCGTTTAAGGATGCCTTCCTGTTCCAGGTAAGTGACAGTTTTGAAGGAGCGGAGTTAGAGGAACTGATTTTGGATGTAGATGGTGCATGATTGGTTGTAGATCGCTCTTAGTTACAGCACAGTAGACTATGAATTGAATATAAGTTTAAGTCAAAAGCATAAGATTTGAGATTTAGTGTCCATATTGAGGTGATTTATTAGGATCAGGGTTTCTATTGTTTTCTGTCAGACTCTACAGTTTTGTTTTTGTCCAGATCCAGAAGGAGCTTGGCCTTTCAAATGAAAAATTGACCTAGATAGGGGCATAAAATCTGATGCATTGAGCTCAAAAGAAGTGGCGGTGGAAGCTTAGTTGCAGATTAGCTGATCAATGGCTCGAGGGAAGGATTTTACTTTTAAATTTAGGCAGGCAGGCAGGCAGGTTGGCTGTCCTGGGTGGTTGTTTGCTGCCCCTTCAACAGCTAGTAATCCTCTATCTGTAATATATTAATGCAGGACATGACCAAGGAGACGGATGCAATTCTTTTATTGATCATGCCCATTAGGAGAATACCTTGTCCTCCTTTCCCCTTGAGCAACCTATTGTGCTTGAGTTTCAAGGTCAACTTGTAAGAGAGTAACAAAGTGTTCAATCGGCAATAACTGCTTCTTCTTTAAAAGTTTCCAATATACTAAAAATCTTCTATCAAAGCTGCTGCTTCTTTAGTGGAATAGTTTGCAGTAAGCTTATTGTTTCTCTTCCATGTGTTGGGCCTATGTCATATTTGGGGTTTGCAGGGTTCTAGTAATCCTCTATCTGTAATATATTAATGCAGGACTGTGAAAGAAACATTCTAACGTATGAGGCTCCTGTAAAAGTAGTAAAACGTACTGATTTTGTAGAATATCGTAGAATCCTTAGCTACAGTACAGAACTTTATTGATTATATTGTTGGAAGTTGAGAAACAAAATAAAAGGTCAGGGTGCAAGTTGATTGGCCTTGGATCAGACCTTTTTTGGAGTCTTTAGTATCACTTACCGTGGGCTTTGCCTGGGGATCCAAGTTTCTACTCAGGCTGCTGAAATGGATACCGTCAGACGGGACTTGCAAGAAGTATTGCCAGATCAATTAAATTTTTTAAGTTGGATCGTACATAAAAGAAACTTTAATTAAAGGGCCTCTAATTTTTCTATGACCATGAAGATTTTACTTATTCAGAATTATATGGGGCCATTCATATCCTAAAAGGAGTGTGAGGTTTTCTTGATGGGATTGAATCCTAAAACCTACTTATGAGTCTCGCTAGTAATTCTATCTAATTTACGATATGTCTCTGCAAATTTCGATATTAAATCAGAAACCATGTAATCCGGATTTTGAACTGTTCAAGTTTTTCCACCACATCAAAATGATAGTTAATTTGAAACTCGGGACAAAATCTTTGTTGAGTCACTAAAAATACTAGTATGATCCATAATCAAGTCAGTAGTGAGTGGATACATTGGTATCCCTGCACTCATGTTGTTCCCAACTTCAAATTTTGTTTAGAATTTAAACATAATCAACTTTTTGTCCTGGGTCCAATATCTGACTCCATTGCCAATCAATTTAATAATTTGTTGAAAGGTTCGATGACCATTAGATTTTTTGGCATTGGCAAAGTTTTGTTCTGCATGCGGATAAATGGCAATGATAAACAATTTCTGTCATCCTCGTCTTTAAATTTCATTTTTCACTCCATTCATGTGGCAATGACACATGATATTTCATAACTTTCCTGGTCTGTCTGGTCCAAATTAGTTCAGTTTATACACTCCTTTTCATTCCTTTTTTTTTCTGTTGTACACCTGGTGCTATTTCCTATGATACGCCCATCAATATGCCGTGCAAACACACGAATACATCTGTTACATGTCTTATCCTGATTCAAGTGCCGTTTGACAGAGACGTACCCTCTACAGAATATCAAGCACTCTGCTATCTTCTGGTCCTGTTTATGGGTATGGTTTAGGCTTCTACCCTTGCTTTTGAGTTTGCCAAGCTGGATTCTCACTAGTCAAATAAATTTGCATTTAATTGCCAAATCCTGTTGGCAATCAAATCAAACCCACTTTATTGGGCACCCAAGTAGAATATTCATGTAGTGGCAAATAATACTGGAAATTTCTTGTGATAGTTTATGGTTAGCCCACTTTGTCACCTGGAGTTGTGAATGATTAGACAGTGATTCAGTGGGATGACCCTCTGCAACACAGTCCTGAACAATTTTTAAGTTTGATGTGCATTTGGACATCACATTTTTTTTTTTCAGGAAATTCTTCCTCGAATATCTCCTCGGCTTGGAGTGGAGCTTGTCCAGAAGAAGATTGCTGCTGCTTTGACACAATAAGGGTCTTTGTAATTGAAATTCTGGCATAAGTTGCGTTTCAAATTTATCACATCATATTGAGAACAAATGTTATTTTTGCAAATGTGTGAAATTCATTTGTAATTGAAATTTCATATTTTTTGTTTACGTATTCAATGCAAATTCTATCAAAAAAATTTTGAGTCTTGTTAGTTTAGAATTCATTTATAAATTCTACCCTTTGGTTTAAGTAAAAATATCAAACTTTTGTTGAACTCATTTATACCAGATAAACTATAGGAATGACTTAATAAAACCTCATTTTACTTTGTTCTGCCTTGTCATTCTATTGCATTTCATTTGCTTCCTATATGACAAAAGTATGGTCTGGTTGATGGCATCAACAAACACCATACTCTTCTTCTCCTCAGATAAACACAGAGCTGTCAATTGTTCACTGACTAAGGGATGCCACTAAAATTGTGGACCCTATAGATAGAAAAACGAAGTACCTTGCTTTTTCCATTCTTTTTTTTTTTTTTTTTTTTTTTTTTTTTTTTTTTTTTTCTAAAAAAGAAGAAAACAAGAGAATGAAATACCATGTTGAATTTGATATTGTGATTTTCTTTTTCTTCTTCTTTTGGATAAGCTGGAATATATATATATACATGACTTTGCTACTCTTGACTACTCTATCATTGCTTTTCTTTGTATTGATCCCACTTGAAAAATGAAACTCCTGTTGTTCATGCTTGTGCATTATAGGCCCTCATCTTCAAGAAATTTTGAAAGAGTCTTATCATTGTAAAATAAATGTTCTTGCTCTAGAGAATGTCATATCAGCAAACTTTATATTGATGCCACTTGAAAGTTGAAGCTCCTGTTCCTCATGCTTGTGCATGATAGGACCTTGCAAGTCACATCTTCAAGAAATTTTAGATACATGGAAATTTTTTCATTTTTTAAAAGAGGCCTTGTCATTGTAAAATAATGTTTTCCATTAGAGAATGTGATATCAGCAAAGGTGTAAAGTTGCTGTCTTGCAATGTTTTTTTTTTATTACAGTTCTTACAAAATGGGGAATGATTGACCAGAATAGTAGAAAGGATCCATATATGATATATCTGATGGTGTTGCTATTGTTGATTTTTGTTGGCCGTGCACGGCCCTTCCACCTTTTTCAAGGATGATTTCTGCTTTGTTTTTAGCATGTCCTTTACTTTCTGGCCAAATCTGCCAACGGCTCTTTTTTTTTTTTTTTTTTTTTTTTTTTTTTTTTTTTTTAAGATGATAATATTTGCTATTTTACTATTGCAAGAAAACTATATCAATTTTTTTTTTTTCAAGAAAAGCAACTTTTTATACCGAAGGGAATAGGGTGGCCAAGATTGATTCAGAATCAGAATTGGAACCTATTCAAGCTGAATCTTGTCAACAGTGGCAGACTCCAGATTGAAAGTTAGGAAGGCAAAAAAAAAAAAAATGTTGAAACTGGAGAAAAGAAAAGCCAAAAGAACCTGCTGTTTTGGAACCTGGCCACCCAACACTATCTTATTTTACAGAACTAATAAAAGATTGCCTTTTTTCTACCAGAAATTTTGGAAGGGATAGAAACTATTAGGATTTGAATAATTGGTCCTTTTGCCTTATTCCAGACTGTCCTCTTGTATAATTTGGTCTTGGATTCTAACCTAAGCTCCTCTAAACTTCTAGTTCTACCCAAAAATGGATTTGTAGTATTGCTCTTGCTGGGCCAGGCAGTCCTTTAATCGGCTTTGAATGTCATTTATGATGATGATGACTTTGCAATTGTTAAGTCTGCTTTATTGCAGAACATTTGTAGTATATTTTCTCTTTTCTTTTTTTTATATTAACTACATGAATTTCCAATTTATTGGGTTAAAATTAAATCTTATTCATATCGGATCAGTCCATTGAGAGGTATAATGCTCTCATCAAGTATTTGTTTTATCTATGAAAATATAACATTTGACCTCACTTAAGAGAGAAGAATGTTAATCTCCTTGTCTCAATACTTGTTGGTACATTTATAATATATGCTTAATTGAATATAAGATGCCAGGATAAAAGAATTAGTTTAATGATAATGGCAAGCTACTTGTGTTGTTTTCAAATAAAAGAAAAACAATAATAGAGAGAATATAAAAGTTAAAGATTCAAATCTGATAAAAAAATAAAGGAAAAAATGAAGAAAAGGAAAAATAGAACCACGAAAAGCTCTTTTCTTCCATTCCTTTACCTTTCCCCCACCCAATTCCATTGCATTACGAAGAGTAGTTTAATGAAATTGGATTGACTAATTTTTTGCATTTCCAATTGGTAATTAGGATATTAGTAGCCTGTCTTCTGTCATCTTGATGGGCCAAAATCATCTTTTAAAAAATAGAATGATTTTGCTAAGACAAGTCAGGCAACCATTTTCATGTTCTAACAAGCAACAAACACCTTGTAATTGGTTACCACTTCCAACTTTCCCAACCAAAAAGTGAAAAGTTCAGTGTTCTCCGGAAATTAGGTTGCTTATCCTGCTTGCTATTAACTTTCATGGAGCTTGTCAATGTCAAAAAAAGAAAGAAAAAAATACTTTTCGTGAAGCTTGACCACAAACTTGGCAGATACCTATCTTAAAATTTAAAGCGCTTAAACAAAAGCTACTTGTAGTTTTTTTATTATATAGAGAAAGAAACCTAAACAAAAGGTTTATCCTATTTAAGGTTTGGTCTTCCCCCAGTAAAAAGGAAAGGATAATCTTGAAGGACATTTTCTTCCTTTTTTTTTTTTTCTTTTTTCTTTATATTTTAGCAAATCTCTTGCGTATAGCATGAATAATTTTTCTTTTTAATTATAGAAAGTGATTTGTGATATCACTTTGCAATGAAATATAAGAGAGAGAGAGAGAGAGAGAGAGAGAGAAATCCATTTAGGTCAAACTTCTTTAATATTTGCCTTGGATGATGGTACAAGCAAATATTATTATTGTTCAATTATTATCATCTTTAATTATAAATTGACATGACCAAATCTAATATTTATATATATATATAATCTCTAGCAATTTGACAGTGATCTCATGTTTTTTTTTTTTTTTTTAATTTCAATCACAGTTATTCCATACTCGTTTTGGATACGAGACTAATTTTACTTCGGAATTTACAATTATGTTAACTTAATTATAAAGAGAAAAAAAGAAATAAAGGCCAATTTAGACCATAAACTTGTATATAAATAGCAAAAGCTCATATTTCACATTTTGGGTCAATTTCAACAGCAACTCATACAAAATAGTCCAATTTAACCCATTTTGGGCTAGAAAATATGCGTGAAAGTCACGCAATCAAAATCATATAAAAATACATATGCATTTTTTTGCTTCATGCGGTTGTTTCTTTCAGCACACATCTCAAATTCCCTTCTCATCTGCAAATTGAAATTTATAAAATACAATGAATTAGTCACCAAAATCCAGTAGTTCTATTAATAATCGTCGTAAAATTTGTAAATATATATTTCTCATAAAAGGATTCAATCCAACAAAAGTAAAAAAAAATGTCAAAAAAAATCCCAAAATTTACAATAACCCAATCCAAGCAACAAATTCAAAGAAACTAAAAGGAAAAAAAAGACTAAAAAGGAAATCACCTTGATTAACTATCTTCTAATATAGCTTGCTCTTCCAAGGTTATGTTTCAAAGTTCTATCAGAATTCTCTGACATACAATTTCGATGACAATTAGTTGGATTTTTTCAATTAAAAGAAGAAAAAACATGAATAACATCTTGATGATATTACTAGATGAGCATAAATAATAACACATCTATAGAAAATAAGATTAATAAACGATATCGTTTAAGCGCAGAGTTTTGCCTTGGTATTGATTAACAGTGGCGATGGAGGGGAAAGAAAACTCAAATAAAAATATAGATTGATACAAATAGATTTGGAAAAAAAAAAAAAAAGAAAAAAGAGGAAGAGATTGGGAAAGTTTCATTGCAGAGATGGATAGTTGTGGGTTTGGGTGTTTGTGAGAAGGAGAGTTAATAATTTACTACAGTTTAATCGCTTCATCACAGGCCTGCTTGACGCGCACTTTAACTTAGTTCTAGATGGATTAAATTAAACAATTTTGTGTGAATTGTTGTTGAAATTGGTCTAAAAGGTGAAATATGATATTTTTGTTCTTTGTATATAAATTTAGGGACCAAATTCGCTTTTATTCTTAAAAAAAAAAAAAAGCACTTTAATTCAATTTAATATAGTACACCAAGATGTCTCATTTTCAATCATTCGTAAAGTGTTTGTACTAACAAATACAAAGAATGTTAAAAAAAAAAAAAAAAAGAAAGAAAAGAAAAATATAAAGAGAATTAGACTATTGCAATTTTGACTGCCTTCTTGTGCTTTACAGAACAAGACAGATATTCTTCTCTCTTTATCACCAATAGTAATAAGCTTTTTTATGTATATAAATTTTGGTTCATGATAGTGCATGTGAGAAGATCATTATATATATATATATATATATATATATATATATATATATATATATATATATGTGTGTGTGTGTGTGTGTGTGTTCTTTTTTTTTTTTTTTTTTTTTTCTATTACTGAATTATTCATCTTTTAGGTGTTTCTTGTTGTTTATGCTCCAATGATATGTTAATTTTAATTAATTAATCTTTTAATCAACAACACTTTAATTAACCTTTTAAAAAGAACACTTTAATCATGATTAGTGCTACCTAAAACGAAATATTTATTCAAAATATCTAACTAGTTAATATATTTTCTCTAAATTTTTTAATTTATTGATTAATACTAATATATATTTACTACATGCTTATATATAGGGTCAAATCCTACGTAAAATTTTGTTATCATTAACAAAATATGCTCCGGAAATAATGCTATTCTATTATTATCGAGATATATTTTTATTTTTATGAATGAAAATTTTATAATTTTGTATTTATAATTAATTTTATGTATTTAAAATTTGGGCGTTTTCTGATTGGCTTCAAAGAAAAAAAAAAAAGGCAGAAATAGGGCAAGAAATCTTTAGAGTTGAGAAGCAAAAGAGCAAAGTGAAGGGAAAGGATAGGTTTCATTAATTATGTCTGCTGTGATGCAAGTTGAATGGGAAGCAACTACGAGCTGAAATTATCAAGTGCTGATGTTTTTTTCTTACAACTTATTATAATTAAAGACAATTAAAATTCCAATCAATTCTTGTTTTTATCAGAAACAATTATCTTACTCGTCCCAATATGTGGGGGTATCATTGTTTCCCATATTCTATCTTTTTTTCATTATTATTTTTTCTAATTTCCAATTTGAGTTTCTAAACCCTCAGCTTTTTTTTGAATTAAATTTAGAGGAGAGAAATTAAATTTTCGAATATTGAATAAGAGTGAGTATTCGGTTCGATTTTTTAATTAAATCGGTTTTTTTTTTTTTAAGTTAAATCTATTCATTTGCTTAATTTACTATTCTTAATTACAATTCCTAGAGCTTTAGGATTCTAGAAAAGTGGATTAATTGCATGATGATAACCACAAACCTAATCTCCACTTCTTTTTTCAATAGATTTTTATTAATTTTTTTATTTGCTAATTAAGCTTCCATTATCTATGTACAGAATATCATCACATTAATTGCATGCATAAGCATCAATTATTTGATTTGTTTCCCCAAATATTAGTATTTGTGATTCTTTTTTCCTTATTTTCACACTCTAATATAATATAGTGTTTTAATTTAATGAATTTATATTATAAGCTATATAATAGGCGTGTGTCACCATAATATTGATTTGGTAAATACGGCTAATATTGATTTGTTAATTGAGTTCATAATTTTCTAAACTTATAAATAATTGTATTGTTATTAAATTAAAATTCCTCAATATTTTGAATTAGACAGAAACTTGAGATTTTCATCGAAATTTAAAATGAAGTTAAGATATTTTAAGGGATTTTATTGAAAAAAAATAAAAAAAAATTCTTTTAGCTCATCCAATAAACTTAGAAATAAAAATTAAAAAATAAAGAAATATATAGTATTAGTTAGTTATACTCTATTATTAACCACTAATTATTATTTATTAAGTAATAGAAAAAATTATTAATAAATTAATCATCCTCCAAACATTGGCCAAGTGCTGGCTAGTTTTACTTCACGTTTTTTTTTTTTTTAATTAAAAATTTGAGAGGAATTAAATAGGTTAATGACCAAAGCAAGCACTATATATGTTAATTAAAGAAAAGGATAGAAAGTGATTATTGTGCTTTAGTAATTGCTCTTTGAACCAAATTATAATTATTTTCTGCCATTAAATTAATCCTCAGAGAGAAGAGAGGTGCTAGACCAATCACAAACATGTTGTTGCATATTAAACAATACATTTGGCAAAGTGTGATAACAAAATGGTAATGAAATATAAAATTATCTACGCATGCATTGTAACATCCCTTCCCGGTCCACCCGTAAACCCGAATGAACCGGACCGAGACGCTACAAACTGGTTGACTGTATGACCTGACATGATGAAATCATAATGTATATTGAATATAATAGCATGCTGATGTTGTTTACAAAAAAAATGTAATTTATATTTACAAAACATGATACTAGTGTCAAGATGAAATGGGCCCAACTGAGTGCCATGTACATGCCATAAAAAGGGTAGACAAAGATACATTTTAAAATGAGTAGCTACCCTGAAGACTGAGTCTTCTACAGATGAACTGCAGCAGTTGTAAGCTGACTCTCTACGGTCCAAACTCAAAACCTGCGAGTTAAACAGGTAACTCGCTGAGCAAATAAAGCTCAGTGGATATCTCAACAGATAAAGAAACGATTAAACACATACATGTATAGAAAGAACCATGTAAACACATATGGCACATATAAGCACACACATCATGATACTTTCATGATACCTTAATTATCTTTTGTACTGTTTGTAATAATGTATGATTCATGGAATGTTATGTCAAGATATCTGTATGGCTCCATAAGGTTATAGTGAAACCGAAGTGATAAGAAAAACTGTATGAAACTGGATGAATACTGTATGCTTGGCTGCTATGGCCCATATATAATCATATCCACTCAACGGCCTGTAGCCGGAGTATTAAACTGTATGAGGTGCAGATCTGCTATCCTATGTCGCGACATAGCCTTATCTACATGGTTTCTATCTAACCTCAATGGAGCATAATGTTGGTATGTCAATAATCTCACACAACATCATATTCATAGTTCATAACTTCATAATTCATAATGTTTATTTGATTTCACCTCATTTGCATGCTTGAATGTTGTTTTGATACATGTTCTCATGTTGTATTTTGGTGTTAAAATGATTGGAGGCATATAAGTGAAGCAAAGGAATACAATTGCATTGAAAATAAAATTCAAAACTGCATGAAAACACAAGTCGCGAGCGCGCCTTGCAAAGTCGCGAGCGTGCCTTGCAAAGTCGCGAGCGTGAGATGTCCACATGAGAGACAGTGAGTTATTGGGCACAAGTCGCGAGCGCGCACTTGAAAGTCGCGAGCGCGTAGAGTGCCAAATGAGAGACAGTGAGTTCCCAGGCCAACTTCGCTAGCGCGCGATGAAGGTCGCGAGCACTTACAGGCCAAGGGCCAAGTACGCGAGCGCGTACTTCAAAGTCGCGAGCACGAGATATGCCAAATAAGAGTCAGAGAGTTTTAGGTGAAAGTCGCGAGCGCGCATTTGAGAATCGCGAGCGCGAGAAGGCAACGCGAGCTCGTCATGCGATTCGCGCGCGCGCTTCGCGTTTTCCAGCCTGCACAGTCTGTACTCTTTTGGTCATATCTCTCAATATACAACTCCGATTTGAATGATTCAAAAACCCATGTAAAGCTAACACATAGAGGAACAAATAACTCTTCTATGACACTTCCTAATTCTATCACTAAATGGGGTCAAAATCAAGATGAAGTTACTGGTAAAATTTCCAGCAAAACCTATTTCAACATAAACTCAATATTTACTTCATTTATTCAATACTTCCCCTGTTTTCCCCTGTTTTCTCACCATTACCAGTCCTCCCACTCAACATGAAGCAAGATTATCTCATAGCAACACACCACACAAATCTCATACAAAGAAAATGGTAAATGAAAAGAGATATCAAACCTTTACTCCAAAAAACTTGAGTTCTTCTTTAACTTCTTTTTTCTACACTCTTAGAACTCCCTTCACCTATAAATAAGAATTCTTATGAATTCTAAAATAATAGCACCAAATGATTCAATTATGAACTTCAAGAAGGTTTACTTACTTGGATAGAAGAAAAATTGAAGTTAAAGCTTAACTACCATTAAAATTGAAAGGAAGGTGGAAGAGGAAAGGAAGAAAATGAAGAAGATGAAGATAAAGATGAAAAATGGGAAAGTGAAATGTAAGCACGAGTAGGCCATTAAAAATAAAAGGATTTGTGTGTAAAAGTTCTAAATGGTACCTCAATTGTAAACAGGCTATCACTTAATACCCAAGCTTGATCTTTTAATGCAAATAAATCCTAACCCTTATGCTTTGATCTTTTTCTCTCACTCAAGTAACTCCATTTATAAACCCATTCTATCCCAACCGGGTTTGGTTCAACTCGACTCAACTCGACTCTATGAAATGACTTGACTCAGTAGGATGTCACATGCATGCATGCAATTTTTTTTTCCTTTTTCTTTTTTCAATAACCCGAGATGTAAACCCATTTTTAACAGTCACCGAAGTGTTGTTTTGGGAGTCAGAACTTGTGTTTTTACTTTTACGAGAATAGGTGATGGAGCCATAATTTTTTCATAGGAGCAAAAATATATTTGTCATTTCACGACGAATAAAAAATAAAATTGATCAAAAAATTGTCTAAAATTAATGTAATTACATAAACAAATATATTACATGTGGTCAAAATTTTCAATGAAAATAGTATAAATGAAACAAAATAATAGAGATTTTTTTTTAGTATAATAACTTTTAATAGGAAAGAAATAATTTCCTAAAATTCATATATTAGAAATTACAATAAAATAACTATTAATATTTAAATTTTAAAAATGTTATTGTAATTTTAAAATTCAATCAATTCATTTTCATATTATTTTCTAAAAAATATTAAAATATAATCAAGAATTATAATGTTAAATTTATTTTTTTTAATAAATTAAATATCATGTGATTATTCAATAAATTTAAAATTCGAAAATTTTTTTGAGTTAATAAAGAATTTAAATATAAATTTTTAATACCATTGTATATTTATATATTTATAGAATAAAATTAAATTTAAAACTAAAATTTAAAAAAGGATATAAAATTAAATAATCTAAAATTAAACTTAATGACATAAGTCATTGAAAGGCCAAAAAAATATAATTTATGAAAATTGTGGGATCTTTTGTGCTTATTTATGTTTATATATTTAAACTAAATCTATATATAAGAACTAATTAAAATTAACTAAACTAAAAAAAAATAAAAGAATAAAAATTAAACTCAAAAAATAAAAAAAAAAACTGCAACGCCACTTTCACGTCAGGATCATTGACGGAAACTGCAACAGTCTTACCGCTGCACTAACAAATAAAATAATAAGTTATCTTAAATTAGAAAAATTAGAAAATGAAAGTTATAATTATATGTAGTCATTATTTATGCATTTAAACAGTAATTAAAGGTGGATTCATATGGCATACTAAAAAATAATTATATATATTAGTTAATTTATTTTAATTTTTAATTACATAAATAACATGAAAATGTCAAAAGGAAGTTATCGGAAATATTCCATTCATATGTTAAAGTATATAAAATAAGGTTCTCAGGTAATGGACTACAATAATACGATGAGTTATACAACATGAGTTTATTCTTAATTCACTAAATTAGTGAAAATCTTTATGGTCGAGAGAACTCAAACTTGAAACCTCTTATTACTCATACTAATGAGAAAACTAAGACCAAATCTGGTTGATTGTCGTTATTTGATTATCGTTTTAGTAAACTCATCCTATCTATCTCGAATTCGAATTGTAAAAGAAAAATGTTCTATAAGTGCCCTAAATTCTAACTTAAAAATCATATTACATGTATATTAACGTATAATCCAATTTGCTAATTATGTGTTATTTAAATAGTTTTCTCACTTTGTACAAAAATATCGGGAGTAAAAGATTTTGAAGAGTCATTTGCCCACAATTTGGACAACTTTAGGAATGACTACTCTTATTATTGATCCTACACTCTGTCTACTTTTAATGAATTAAAAAAAATCTAATAATTAAATATTTGTAATGCATGAAACTAATTATAATTCATATCTTGAAAATTTGAATTCTTTTAATTTCTCTAATATAGATAAAAAAAACATTAATAAACTAATAGATTGCATTAGAATAAAATGTTTTACGCTATTTATATAGTACTCTCCAAGGAATATAAGCATTTGATTTTTTAGAAGAGTCGCTTTCAGAATCAGATATATGGTTTTGAAAATTTCTACAAGCTTCCCATTTGTAAGGTGGATTCCACCACCCTGATTTCTCGTTGGAATCCAAACACGATACCCACCAATCCTTAATTATTCTTTTCTAACACATAAGTGAAGATACTGTTAACAATGTCATTAGAATATTAAGATAAACACTGCTTCTATGATAAACTGAACACTACTACTAATAATAATATGCTATTATATTATATGCACGTAAGCAAGCAATGAGCTTTAAAAATAATTAAGCTTCGAGATAAACATTTGGCAAATACATAATTAACTTGCTCTCCTCCTCCTCATCATTCTCCATTATTACATTATCAACCAACCAACCAACCAACCAAAAACCATAGCATCTTCCACACAAGAAAGCCATGCATGAACATATTTATATTCCTTTTAAAAAAAACATACATAATCTGTAAATGAACAAAAAATAAAAAATAAAAGAAAGCAATATATATTCTCGGAAATATCCTGCAGTAGGTTTATAATTAATTATCTTTTTTTAAAAAAATGGTGTTTTGCTGGTTATAAGTAAGGCCATATTTTCTTCTGTCTCTCATTCAATTTTATCATAATAAGAGAAAAAGAAAGAAAGGAAGAAACTAAGAGAGATGGGAAAAGTTAGTGAAGTATTGCACAAGCTGAGACCTTATATTCTTATGGTGTGTCTGCAATTTGGATCAGCAGGCATGTATATAATCAGCATGTTCACTCTCAACCATGGCATGAATCGTAACGTTCTTATTGTTTATCGCAACGCCGTTGGTGCTCTTTCTCTTGCTCCTTTCGCTCTCATTCTTGAAAGGTATATATACCTATTTAGTATATATATTCTCGTCTTTATATTATACAGAATAATCAAGATTTGAATCTTTAACTTCACTAAAATTTTTTAATGTATTGAATAAATACAAGTTTTCTTTTTGTAGTTTGATTTGTTTAAAATGCATATTTGTGACACAAATGTCAAGCATGCACACACCTGCAAATAGAGATTATATAATATGTTTGTTTAGATATGGTTAGAGGAGCTGACTGTTTTTTTTTTTTTTTCTCAATATGCAGGAAAATAAGGCCAATGATGACTTTCCCAGCCTTCCTACAAATAATGGCATTTGGATGTTTGGAGTAATGGTTCAAATTTACATAAATTTCAATGAATTAATTATTGCTATAGACCCTAATTAAACTAATTAAATATTGGGGATGCAATACACGTCAGCATCATTTACATCTGCAACCATGAACGTTGTTCCCTCTGTCACCTTTATAATTGCAGTCATTCTTCGGTAAGATTATAAATAAAAAATAAAATAATAATTATTTTATTCACAATGTAATTAGATCAATTTAAAAAAATTGACAGGATGGAGAAAAAAATAAAATAAAGGAGATACGAAGTCAAGCAAAAGTAATAAGAACAGTCGTGACTTTAGGAGGAGCTCTGCTTGTAACAATATATAAAGGGCCACTCATTGATTTAATTTGGTCTAATAAAACAAATCACTCTTTAAATTCTTCTCACCATTCTTCTGAAAATGGTAAACATTGGGTGGCTGGCACTCTTTTGATCGTTGTTGTTTGCGTCTCTTGGTCTGCTTTTTATGTTTTGCAGGTAATCCTCATACTCTCGAATTTACTATTTTTTTTTAAATTAAAAAATTTATTAACAATAGTTGAAGAATTATAAAAAAAATTAAAAATTTTTCTATTTCAACGTTGTATATTTTATTTTAAATGATTTTATAATTACTGAACTGCGAATTCAATATAGTTTATAACAATAAAAAGATATCTTTAATATGTCTGACCGGCATTATACAAAGTTCGACTATAACTTTAGTGGTGGCTCACCACCTCAGAGCATGGACCGTCGAGTGAGACACTAGGCTTCTAGCTCCGTTTATACCGTGAGTAAGTTTTGATTAATTACTAATTAGTCAAATTTAATAAGGTTAATGTGAGTTTTGTGTACTTAATTTTTCTTGGATAATTATGTTATTCAGGGGATTATTAGCTCTGGAATCACATACTATGTGCAAGGTGTTGTTATGAAGACAAGAGGCGAGGCCCTGTCTTTGTGACTGCCTTTAACCCTCGATGCATGATAATTGTTGCTGCTCTTGGCTCTATTATTTTGGCTGAGAAGCTTTATCTTGGAAGGTATACGTTTATGTATATACTTTAGTTATTAATGTTAATTTAATTAGATCTATATTTTTTTGAGAAATTACTTTATTTTTAAATGAAATTTTGTCAGTATCATTGGAGGGATAATAATAGCAATGTGGCTATATCATGTTGTGGGGTAAAAGCAAGGACTACTCATCAAGCCAAGTGCCTCCAACACAGATCAAAATGGTAGTAATGCCCAAGAACTGCCAATTACAAGTGCAAAAGTTGATGGAAAATAACAAATTAAGTTGCTTATTTTGTATATATGTGTACCCTTTTTATTTTCCTATTTAGTGACTCTAAAAAGAATTTCAGGCTTTTAATTGTTCACCACTTCATGTATATTTATTGGTTAGCAGCAGGATGCCACTTTACCATAAAAATGCCTAATCAGTAAGTGGAGCTTTGAAAGCTAAATTGCTCCATGTATAGCTTCATTAGCTATATGTATATACACACACTCATGAGAACTGATTCTAATGGTAAAATGCATTTGATTTCAGGGAATAATCTCTATACAGTTGATAGCTTGATATGTTAAAAAAAAAAAAAAAAAAAAAAAAAAAAAAAAAACTTAAAGACGGGACAATCATGAATTTTGAAATAAGATTAATCTCATATCTAAAAACTGTGAGAATGGGAATAAAAAAAATATTAAAATTAAAGTTAGAAACTATTTTTTAATCAAAATTTATGGAAAAAAAATTCTCAAAAAAGAAAAGTATTTGAATTTCCTTTCTTTTTAATGGGATGAACAGAGATTTTTTAAAAATTATTTATATTTCTCTTTTTTTAGTCAAGAATTAGAAATATTTTCGATTTAAAAAAATATATATTTTTATGGGTTTGGTCCATATAAATGTACTTGTACACTAATTTTAGTTAAGTCATTCTCTTAAAAAGAAAAATTGTCTAATTTTCATATTCTAGAGTAAGTAAATGTGAAAAGAAAAGGCATCCATTTAGTGCATTCATTGATTTTAGCTGGCAGTATATTATTAGGGTTTGGCAACAAAATCGATCAGATTCAGATGCAACAAACAAAGAATAATATAAATGCTATTTGCCAATTCTTTTCTGACCCAAAATGATAAAAGATATATAAATGACAAGTTCATGTACAGAGAGATAAGCATATATATGTCAACCCTGATTTGATGCTGATGGGGGACCTAATTCCCTTTCCTCACCCTCATCTTTCTGTTAGTTGCAAGAAATTGCATATGTATGCATAATCAGAATTATAACACCAAAATCCTAAGAGTTGAATATACAGTGAATCTTAAAGTTAGAGATTATGATATTATGCCATAGTCAATTCAAAGGGCTTGATTTCTAAATAAATGCCGAATATTTATTTACTCTCATACTTTTCGTGAGAAATTTTGTAGCGCTTCTAACTTTTGATTAAATACTTATCATATTCTAAATTTATGAATTTTAGCGAAATTGCAAATTTCTCCATTCTAACAACAACAGTTTTTTAGATTTTTAACTTTTATGTGCAAAATAAATTTGATGTGTGATTAATTAGTACCATTTTTAGAACAATAATTTTTATATTTTTTAACTATCAAATAAATATTTAATTTCTAAAACTACATAAATATGAGTTTGAACTTAAATAGATATTTAATTCTTTTTTTATGCACAAATGGATTATGAATAGCATCTTTAAGTGTCATATAAACATAAATTAATATTGTCAAAAGTAAGGGACTCTGAATTGTTAGCAAAAAATAATTTCACACCCAGAAATGAAAAAGTGTAACATCACCAAGTTTTTTTTTTCTTTTTTTTTTTAATACAATCAGGAGATGTAATCTCCTAGAGCCGTAGAGTATAAATATTTTTTTACCCTCCCAATAAAAAGACTTCTCAGGATCGAACTTGAATTCTCAAAGTACATCAGTATATTCCTATAAGAATAAAAAATATAAAAAATTGAAGACGTTACGAGAGCAACATTTAATCGATTAAATTAGCAAAATAATAAGTTAACATAGTTACTAGTTCAATATTTCAACTAGATAACTGTAAGAAGGAAAGTTATGACTAACTTCTCTGTTCTCATAAGTTTCAATAAAACACATTAATGGAGTAAGTGAATACTTTTCGATGTCTGTAGGGTTCAGATTTTCGATTCTCCTCCCACAGACAAATATCTTATCTTGAATTGATTATAATTCTGTTGGTATAGCTTATTTGCATTCTTGTTTTAGTTAATTTTATTTACTTTTTTTATTGTACCAATAAAAAAGAATATATACACTAAAAATTTGTAATATACTTAAAAAAATAAACAAAAAGAATAATAGATTGATAATTTAAAAGCCACATATATAGATAATTAATTAATTTGTATAGATCTTTATCCATAGCCACACACATATATATATAGTAGATTAATGAGAATTTATTTATAAGATAAAACATAGTAACAACGCATAAGTGAAATGAAATGAAATCTTTAAAATGGTTCCCATTTGAGAATGTGGGATTCCACCAACCTGTTTTTCTCCTCTAATTGGAATCCAAACGCGATAGCACCAACTTTTTTTCTTTGGCCATTATCTTCCCATCTGGGTTTTTGTCTACTGGTATATATATATATATATATATATGTTTTGTCAAATAATTATCCAGTAGCTTTTGCTATTCATTGTTGTTTTTATTTGGAAACCGATAATACATTTTCTCTCCCATTACATTTTCATAACCAATTACACACGTCGCACACACATGCTAGAAGAATAAAAATAAAAGAAAGAAGTTACTCTAACCTAATTCAAATAGTCAAAATTGATACCAATCAGTCATAGTTTAATTGGTTTCCTCGTTGATGTGGGAAGTATGAGATTTCAGGTTCTGAGTTTTTTTTATTATGAAAATTTTTACTAATTAGACGACTTAAAAGAGAAAATTATAATAATCTAAAATATTATTCCAACCTCATATTAAATCAAAAATAGTAGTATTTCGTAGCATTTAAATCTTGAGATATACTTTATTTCTTGATTTATCTATCCTATAGTTGTACAATACCAACTTTTATGATTTTGTCTGTCAGTAGAATAAGAAAGTACAATAACTAATAGCAAAGTCGGACTAAACGACATGAATTTATCAATCTAAAATAGTAGTACTCAATTAAATTCATCATGTTTAAATTTAATTAAAGAAATTAAATGGGATGAATTTCATATAATATGTGAAAATTTCACGTGATAATATTTTAGTGAGATCGTACAGAAAGAGAAGAATATGCAGGAAAATAAGATAATGGAGTAGAAAACAAAAAGGAGGGAGAGAATTTTTCATTAGATTGATGGATGAGACATTACAAATTGGATAGATTACACCATTGCAGTTGAAGGAAAAAAATTTATGAACGATAAAAAAAAAACTAAAAGAAACTGAATATTGGAATAAGAACATAATAAGTTCGGTACGTATAAATAAATATATATTCGAGATAATCATTTGGAAAGCAATGGGACTGCGTCAGCTTATTTAGGTGCATGTAATATCTCCCACTTCAGAGACGAATAAGCAAAGTTAACCCGTTCGGTTTCAAATAAAAACCAAAGCTAGCTAACTGAAAATTATATATGTTTAATTATTTATCGAGCAGGAGTCGTTAGGGTTTGAACCTCGATTTTTATATTATGGTATAAATACTCTATTATTGAATTACTAATTTAATAAAAATATTTATACATGCAGTTGAAAGAATATAAAATTTGAAGTGAATTAATTGTCAGCTTGGTTTAAGATATATTCTCAATTACTTGAATTAGCAATATAAGCAAGTTGAAGCAACGTCATTTGCACTGAGTTTACTAAGGATCAAGGTCAAAATAGTATTAAAAATAATAAAAACGGAGTAATGACCCAATGAGTGATTGGTGTTGGGTCAATCGTCTTTTAGAAATGGATTCCACTCTTTAAAGCACCCATTCTTTACAAACAAACACACCACATCCTTTTGAGCACTAATCCTCAATTTCATTTGGTTGTTCTAAAGCCCCACCAATTAATTATCTTCTAATACATAATAATAAAGCAATAAATTCAAAAAAAAAAAAAAAAAAAAGAAAGAAAGAAAGAAAGAAAAAAGCATTTTCATAGAGATCGAAACAAAATCTTACTCTTCTTCTCTCTTCTTTATTTTTGCTTTTTAAAAATTATTTGTGTGGGGATTCTATATATATACATCACACCAAAAATGAGGATACTATAATTTGCTTTGGAATATATATAAAAATAAAATATGTGTTTTTGGTCATATTGGATAAAGGAATCTTGAAAAATTAAAATTAATGGAGTAGGAGTTCTTTAGGTCATGTAGAGTAGTAATTTTTTTTTTTTTTTTTTTTTTTTTTTGGCTTTTTCCCTCTATAAGAAGGGCACCTGTCATATTAATTGTGACATGCAAACATAGAGCTACTAAGAGCTTTAGAGACACACACAGAGAGAGCTCAGAAAATTTGAAGATGGGAGAACAGAGTATATGTAGTGCTGTGTGCAAAGGGCTCATCAAAGCAAAACCATTCTTGGCTATGGTGTCTCTGCAATTTGGATATGCAGGAATGTACATTGTTACTATGGTTTCTTTTAAGCATGGCATGAGCCATTATATTCTTGCTCTCTATCGTCATATTGTTGCCACTCTCGTCATTGCTCCTTTTGCACTTGTTCTTGAAAGGTCTCTCTCTCTCTCTCTCTCTCTCTCTCTCTCTCTCTATATATATATATATATATATATTGTTTTCTTGAAATAGTATGTATACTCTTCTAATTCTTGTTTTTTACTTTTTTACAGGAAAATAAGGCCAAAGATGACACTCCCTATTTTCCTTAGAATAACGGTTCTTGGTTTTCTCGAGTAATCCTTTAAAACATCCTCTCTTTTCTCTATTTTCATGTGTGAAAAATATTTGGAGCCAAGAAAAACATATGTGGATTATATATCTACATTTTTCTACCAAATAACATATTGGTGAAAATGAATTCTTGTTGATTATATTAATAATTAAGAAGAATAATCAAGAAAGTTTTATTCTTGATACGAGGATTATTCGTAGACAAGAATATAGAGTTTTGTGTTGTAATATATTAATGATATGTTTATTATTAATATGTGCTACTTATTATGATTAATTAATTAATACTATATTAAAACATGTTGAAAAATATGCAGACCAGTGCTTGATCAGAATTTATACTACGTTGGGATGAAGTCCACATCAGCAACATTTGCATCTGCATCAGTCAATGTCCTTCCAGCCATAACCTTTATTCTAGCAATTATTTTCAGGTAAAAAGGAAGAAACAATTACGTTATATAATAATAATAATAATAATAAGTGTTGTGCACTTAAGCTAATGACAAAGATATGTGCCTGACTAAGGCCCAGCAATTACATTATATATATATATAGAGTGAGATGCTTTTATCATCTTTTCTAATTTTTTAGTAATTTATTCCTTAAAGAAAAGAAAATGAATAATCAACTTTTTTTTTATTTCTTTCTTATTTTTGCATATTTTAGGGTGAAAATGAGATATGAAGATAATTCTTTCGATCATATGTTAACTTATACATTGTTACCAATTTAGAATCAATTCTATAAGGAATAAAGCCCTTTTTTAATATAAGTTTAAATTTCATAATTTTTTAGTTAAATGAAAAAAAAATTAATAATTATAACACATCATGAAATATTATTATTATTACAGGTTGGAGAAGGTAAACATAAAGAGGGTACATGACATAGCCAAGATTATGGGAACATGTGTTACAGTTGCAGGAGCAATGGTGATGACTTTGTACAAAGGTCCTATTCTTAATTTCTTAACCTCACATGGAGCTGGAAGCCACCATGGAAGCACCACATCTACTGAACCTAATGACCAACATTGGGTTACCGGAACTTTAATGCTCCTAGCCAGTTGCTGTGGCTGGGCAAGTTTCTTTATATTGCAAGTGAGTATATATATATATATATATATATATATATATATATATATATATACATATACACATATATACATCTCCGTATCTTAAGTACTCCTACCTAAACTTCTAAGATTTCATATATTCTATGCGTAATTTCTTCCATAAATTGAATCTCCATATCCCAATTGACGAACAAGAAAGCTTGTTTTCGTAATTTGAATTTAAAGAAGTGGGTACTAATTAGAATTTCAAATTTCGGTGTCAGTCATTTACTTTGAAGAAATACCCAGCGGAGCTCTCTCTCACAGCTTTGATATGCTTAATGGGTGCGGTTCAAGGAGCTGCTGTGTCACTTGTAATGGAACGTGACATGAGTGCTTGGAAAATAGGATTTGACTCTAGGTTTCTTGCTGCTGCTTACTCTGTGAGTATACCATTTTTAATTTTATGATTAAACACAATAATATTAAAACTTCGATTAATTAATTAATTAATCTTGTAATTAGGGAATCGTTTGCTCTGGAGTTGCATATTATGTGCAAGGTATGGTAATTAAGGAAAGAGGCCCTGTTTTTGTCACCTCTTTTAGCCCTCTCTGCATGATTATAACTGCAGCCTTAGGAACCATAATCCTAGCTGAGCAACTTCGCCTTGGAAGGTATGTAATTATTTATAATTCTGTAATTAATGCAATCATTTTTTTTTTTTTGGTTAATTAATTATTATTTTTTATTCGTTTTTTCAGTATAATTGGAGCAATTCTTATAGTTATTGGGCTTTACACTGTTGTGTGGGGTAAAACCAAGGATAAGAGAATCTCAGCAACACCAGCTTTGACAAATGAGAAAGAATTGCCAATTACTACTAAATCATCATCAACTACCAATTTTGATAATGGAATTAATCCAGTGGTGTCAGCTTGAAATAAATTAATTAGTGTATAATCACAAGTTTGGGCAATATATATGTTTCAATATGCATTATATATCCCTCACTTGTTGCTAATTTTAATGTATTTTGATTTTGATCACCGGTAAGTATAAATGCGTACTCATTAATCTCGTTTCGAGATATGTAACTGACTCTCTATATAAATGTTTTTCTACGGATTGAACACTAACTACACCTGAAAATGATCATTCGTTGGATTCAAACGTGCTAACTAAACAACTCTTAATTATTAAATATTAATTTTTAACTTAATTTTCCAGTTGATTTTAGATTTTTCTAAAGAATTAATTAATTTATATATATATATATTGATCGTAGATTTCTTTGGAACCATTGATATGTTATATATATGGAAAGCAGAATAAAAAATGGATCTCATGTCATGTCTTGTAATAAGCAGAGGCATCGAGCATTGCATATGCAATGTGTTTTATGAGAATTTTATCTCACATCATAATTTATAAGACAAGATTGTCTGAAATGGACAGCTTATAGATGGAAAAGGATCACAGAGAGTAAAGAAGAACCAAATTCTCTGTAACTTGGACATATGGACAGATAAAACAGAGTCACCTGGAATTCGAAACCATTTGAGATTCTACATGATAATATCACATCACCAGCTATGATTACCTCTAAGATATATGGTAGGTTATTGGGTTTTTTTATTTTTTTTAATTTGAACTCAATATGGGATTTTTTTTAATTCAATTTCTCTTATAGTTAAATTTCAATTTCTTGTTCCAAAAATAAAAAATTACCTTCTTTCTTTCTGATAGTATAAATTTTGAGATGAAACATGTGGAAGTAAGTAGAAAGCTTATCATTGAGCGATCACCTCAGGTGGTGTAGATGGGATTGAATTTCTTTATAATGGTAAAGAAAATCAATTCTGTTTAGGGTTTCAAATGGCAGTGGATTCCATTTTTGGCTGTATATGCTCAAAAACACCTAGTTGTGGAATTTGATGTTATACCCATATATATTTTGTGTTGTGGGTATGAGCTAGCCATTTGCTCTCAAAACGACAAGACAGAACGTGCATACTTTGACATAAAATGAAGAATAAGAATCACAGAATTTGAACTGAAAATTGAGGTCCAGGGAAGTACCAAGGAACATTGATTTGATTCCTATTGCTTTTCTTCCTTTTAACTTAATAACCAAATTCCATAAGAAGATTCAGTAACCTTTAAATGTTATTAAAGTATAAATGTACTTTCTTTCTTTCTTTTTCTTTTTAATACCAAAGTGCCTTTGTGTTTAGTATAAATGAGTTTTTAATTCCAATCTATTGTTTGTGTAATTTCTTTTAATTTTTAATTTCTTGAGCGAATTCGCAAAATTCCATATTAATTAATAGAAAAACACCTTGTTACAATCACACTCTAATATTATAAGTGTAAGTTTTAATAAATGCCTTTGAAAAATTATGTCACACTCTTTGATAGTTGCTTTGAAAGCAACATCATTTGAGACTTTTTTTTTTATACCATTTTAGAAAATTACCCTAAAAATTTTCTATTTTATATTTAAAAAACCAAATTTTGTAAAATTCAACATAATTAAAACAAATTATATCATTTAAGAAAGAATTCTTCTGAGTAATTAAATAGGATATAAAAATAAATTTTAAGATACTCTTTTTTTCTGTAAAAACTTTCAAAATTTCTAAAAATGAGATTAGAATTCAAATCGCAATAATATATGATAAATATTATATTACAAATATTTTTTTGAAGTCAATGTAAAAGCATATTTAGAAAATTAGGATATGTGGATTATAATGGGACCTAAACCAATTCTGTCCTAATATAATGTTATGTCTTTTTTTTTTTTTTTTTTTTTGGTTTTTGAGGAAATTTTAAATCTAATTTAGTTGGTCTTGTAATATTTATTAAGCATATAAGCTACATAACAATATATTCAAACGAGTATTTAAAAAAAAATTAAAAAAATTAAAAGGCTTTTCAAAAGCACCCATTGGGCCAATGAACCATCCGAATACATAAAACTGGCCCAATATTAAACTTAAAAAGAAAATGTTAAAATAAGATTGGCCCAACCTGGTCCAAAAGAAACTAAGTCTGTTTGTTTGTTGGTCGTTAATTTCGTATCTTATGCCATGAAACGCCATGCCATTTTATTATTTTTTTTTCCTCTAATTAAAGATCACTGCTGCGCCTGCTCCTCTCTCCCTCTCTCTCTACATTCCTGAGTAGTCACGGACTGTTTCCTTTTAGCTGCATCTTTTAGGGAGAGACTGACCCAAAAATGGTGATGTGGGTATTTGGGTATGGGTCTCTCATATGGAAAGCAGGCTTTAACTACGATGATCGTGTTGTTGGTTTCATCAAAGGCTATCGCCGTGTCTTCTACCAAGGCAATGTATTTTATTATTGTATATTTTTCTACGTTTAACTGTGAAATGCTTTTGCTGGTATTATTATTAATTAATTAATTAATTAATTAACATTGGTTTACAGGTAGCACTGACCATAGAGGGACTCCGGAGTATCCTGGTAGAGCTGTCACTTTAGAACCTGCTGATGGAGAAGTTTGTGTGAGTGACTTTGAATGAAACCTCTAGCTAGACCTAATTTTTAATTTTAATTTAACTCTTTGTCTGCTTTTGGTTATTGTGATTGCTCGAAAGTTTTGAATTTATATTACTAGTAATAATTTAAAGTTTTTAACTTTTTCAATTAAGCATATTTATCTGCATTAACTAAATATAGATTGCTGTTTTAATGGATCATTTGGAAAAAAATGTTAAAATTAGATGAGGAAAATGGATGAGATGCAATGTCTGAATTGAAAAGTAGGACAGGTAGAAAAAAGAGAAGAGGGGAGGAGGAAGAGAGTGAGTTGGGCGGAAGTATGATATGAAGGACACATTTGATTGTAGGGCCAATGGTTAAAACTTGGGTTTCCTATTTGGAGATCTCAAATTTGAATATTGGACAGGTTTATGAGATGGGAGGTTGTGATTTTATGCATTGAAGAAAGTTTATCCCTTACAGGTGGCCTAACCATTTATAGTGTTGATAGTATAAAAATTTTAAATCAAAAGGGAAAAGAGTTTTTTTTTTTTTTTTTTTTTTCTTTTTTGTGGGTTTTGATGGGGGGATTGACTCTAACCTGTTTCAATAACTCAAGAGTACCTGGGTTGAATTATGTTCCTTCTAATTCGACATTCGTTTGTAGTGCCATACGTTTTTCTGCTAGAGTTTAATAGAAAATATTATGTTTTCTTTCAAATTGATGTCATTTCTTCAGTGAAATAGCAAGAAACATACTTTGGGTATATATTTACATATGCGTTTATGCCTATTTTTAATGTTCATGGGTTAATTTGTTGCTTTTACAATTAGCAGTCTATTGATAATTCTCAACTTACTGGACTACATGTTCTTTTTCATTAGAAGATAGTCTGTTAATGACCCTAATATATGAGTTAGGTTCTTAATCTCTTAATTTTTTTTGAGGTCATAGTGGGGAGTTGCGTACAAGATCTCCAAAAAGGAAGATGAAGAAACTGCAATAACGGTATATATTCAACTCGTCTAAGTGTTAGCCTGCTCTTCTATTAGTTGCAAAGAATATCCTTGTTCAGTATCTTACAAATGCTTAATACCATTATCAATGCCTTCTTTCGGGTGTGCATAAAGACATGCTTTTAAATAGACAGGTGTTCATGCATATATGTATCACTTTTGCCTTTATTTCTACAGTATTTGGAAGTGAGGGAGAAGCAGTATGACCAGAAGGCTTATCTTGATTTCTTCACTGTAAGCTCTAAGCATCCATATAATTTAGATTTAGATCATGGAAGCATCTTCTGAAATTTTCTTTCAGGACCCTGCAGCCACAACTCCAGCCATTTCAGGAGTAATGGTGTAAGTAGCAAAAAGCACAACTAATATCCTATATCTTATTTTACTTGGTACCACCAATTTAATCAGTTCTAAATTAACACATTCCTTTTTCAGATATGTAGCATCGTCAGATAAGAAGCATAACCAAAATTACTTGGGACCTGCACCTCTTAAAGACATAGCCAAGTATGCATCTTAAGCCTGTACTTTTGTTATATAAAACATATTTCTCCTTTGGACGAACTAAAGCATTAATTGAGTTGAGAAAACATTGAATCTACGTAAGGCACCTCACTTTTGCACCTGTTACCCATCAATCAAAAACCCAAATCAAAATTCTATATATGGCTATGCGCCTCACGCAATTCAATCCCTAAATGCAGACAAATCGTTCATGCTAAAGGCCCTTCAGGACCCAACAGAGACTACCTTTTCAATCTTGAAATGGCCCTTATTCAAATTGGTCAGTTTCTTCTTATATTTTAATTATACAAGTTATTTCCAGTTATTTAATCTCGGATTTGTTCTGTCAATATTATTTTACTTTCATCAATTTTTTTTTTTTGTTTAGGAGTTAAGGACAAACATGTTATGGATCTTGCAAATGAAGTGAGGCAAATTCTTTCAGAGATGGAGCAGCAGGAGCTGACTTCATAATGCCATAAATGACTGACAATTAGACAAAGATTCTTAGATATATTTTTTTTGGCTTGAAATTTAACAGGCATAAAGAAATTATGTGCTTAGAACTTGTTATTTCCATGAAAAGAGATACATTATTGTACTTAATTATTTTGATTTCAGTTGAATTGAAGAACTTTTTTCTCATTAATAAATATGAATAGCCCTATTTCTAGAATCACCCAGGGTAGCATACCATACACAACTACTGTACACCATCCTTAAAAATCCATCTTTCTCATTATTAATGTCTAAATTTTGCCAGCTAATCAAAGTGAATCTGCATTTTAGGCACAGAATCTGCATTGATAATGCCTATATCTAATTTTCTTATTCGTATATTCTGCTTGCAATACATCACAAGCATCTGTAACATGTTACTGATATTTGCATATAAGGTGTTAAATGTAATACAACTCTCTTTAGAACCCATAATAGAACGTAATCTAACATAATTAAGTATAATATTAATGCATCACTTACATTAAAAATAACTTTAATTACATTACGCCCCTGGTTCAAATTATTATGTTTGCACACCAAGGTATAAAATTATTGTACATATACGAGTAAATGCATATTATACATATATGACCTAGGAATAGATACGCAGTGGTAAATGCATAAACATGCATATACGTCATGACAATAGATATACAGTGAGAAATGCATACACGTGCATATACGACCTGACAATAAATTCAGATTCAAATGTCTCTCCCTTAATACTCCTTCCACTTATTGCTCCAATAGTCTTTTCCCTTTTCCCATTAATTTTTTTTTTTTTTTAAGTCTACCGGTTAAATTACTATTGATGTTATTCGTATACCTGCTTTATATACAAACACACAAAATATGTAATTAGCACACCGACAGCAGCTTTCATACATCTTAGAGACCTTTTATGGGCAGTTGCTGCAAGAAAACTGTAACACACATCAACATACAGAACTATTTGTTTACATAAGAAGCTAAATTTATCAGGGTAAGATAAACATTCTATAAGTCACCAAATGAACTGGGGGAGGATATCCTAAACGGAAGGACCTGCAAACAAATTGTCCTTGAAAGCTATACGTTCCTACACTCGAGAAAAATACAAAAAAAGAAAATAGAACTAAATAATTAAAATAGATGATGCATCCATATATCTAATTTGTCGAAGTATCTATTCATCAATCAACTTGCGAGTCGGCCTACTCGGTATTCAATCAATCACTGTCTTCGGCATTCTCTGCATACAATATGAGATAATATCATAAAAGGGAAATTGGAAACAAGTCAAAATATTGGAGATTACTTGACCAATGATTTATTAAACCTCAAGCCATTTATATTGGAGATCATGTTATTGACCATTTTGAACTGAAAGGAACCATATCCATTATTACTTACCTTCTTCACTCTGGCTCTCATCATCCCCATCATTTTCTCCATCATCTTCTTCATCGTTTTCCTCTTCCTCGTCATCGTCATCATCATCCTCATCCTCATCCTCATCCTCATCACTATTGTCACTATCACTTTCAACCGGTACTTTGGGCTTCGGAGGGGGCACATAACTTGTTGTCGACCTTCTACGTGAGCTTGACACAATATTACTCGTGTCTATGCCCTCGAGTTCCTTCGCCCTTTCCTTTCTCTTTCTGACTTCCTTGATTTCTGAACAGTAAATAACAAACAGTTAATAATGCATCCGAGTGTTCATAGGCTGATGACTATCTATGCTCAAATGCATGATGCACCCCCTCTAAGCTTAAATTCCCTTAAACTCCAAATTAGACCCTAACTTAATCAGCATGTTGCAAAAAATGTTCTGCTAATTTAGAGTTACCACCAATCAAATCAATTCTTACATGATATATTACATGCTAAAAACAGAGATTTGTTGTTCTCAAAGAAACAAAAGTGCATTTGTTATTATACTTCCCTATTAAGCACACGTAAGATCCCCATAAATATATGAACTACATCATATAGACGGGTTTGGTTCTCCCCTACTCAACGAAATTGCTGCAAGAAGATTAGTAGAGCAACAACTAACAGGCAGTTTATAATAAAAGACTGACCTCTTCACCTACAGAGAAGGCAAAAAAAAAAAAAAAGGCCTTCTGTTCTTCTTTCCAAGAGTGACGATGTTTATCAGGAGGTCTTTCATCACTGATTACACAACAATGTTGTAGCCCCCCCAACCCCATTCCAAGTTAGAAAGAATCATAATTCTCCTTGTCCATAAGGGAGTTTATTCACTTAAGGAACGGATGCAAGTTTTTCTTAAAAGGACTTAAATACACTTCACTCATTTCAGCTCATTTTACCTTTTAGGGATATGTGAGAATCCATACTAAAGGGGGCAGGCAAACAAATGATGGTTCACAAAGATTATTCTTTACTTCAGCAAAATCTGATAAGTATAAAGTGAATAGAAACTATTGCCAGAAGATACAAAAAAATCAATTACCACTAAGCTCATTTCATCAGAAACAATATCAACCCAATAAAACATCTGAGATAAAAGTTCAAAGGCACCTTTTTCAGAAGGGTTTGATGACAATCCCTCTCTAGATAGTATCTCCTCTAGCTCCTTTATTAGCTGTGCCTCACGTTTGTTCTCAGGCACCTGCTTGACTTTCTTGTAAACTACAGGAGGCACACTGCAAAAGAAATAATGAATTTTAAGATCTCAAAGCTCAACAAAGATGTAATATAGCTTGTAAATGCAAGCATGAGAAGGAAAACCTCATCCCACAGGATTTGATTACAGATTTTAGATGCTCAACATGTTTCCCATATGCTGGAGTTGAAGAGTCCTTTTTCTGCAAGAAATTGAAATGAACAATTTCAGAAAACCAAGTTTTAGTATTACACAGCCATGTTTTTTTTCTCCTGTACATGTTTATTTGATGGGAGGAAGGGAATTGAAACCTTCACTGGTTTTTCAGCTGATGATTGAGAATTACTATCTTCTGAGGCATTTCCGCTGTCTTCTACATCACTACCGTCCTCTGCCACTTTTTCCACAGGTTTGTTGCGCTTCTTGCCAGATACTATGCTTTCTTTTTCAATCCTTTTCCGTTTTTTTGACCCTTCAGAGTTTAGCATCTTTTGCTTCGGAATAATTTTCTTCTTTGGTTTTACTTCATCTTCGTCTTCATCTTCATCCTCTTCATCACTCCCTCCATCTGAAGATTCTGAACTCTCTTTAGTCCTCTTCTTTGCAGATGCTTTTTCTTGAGAATTACTTTTTAAATTTTTCTTCTTCGGTTCAGAAACTTCAGGAGATTGTAATATCTAATAAACAACAGATAATCACAAAAGTTAGACTCTATGAGATGCCCAGAGAAGATAAAGAAACAACTGATATTCACCTCATCTAACTGTTTGCTTATAAATTTCTTGAAGGGATCAAGTGCATATTTATCAAGTCCGAGATCTTCCTCTAAAAGTCGACGAAGTCCAGCCATTGTAACTTTCCTGAAATTTGAAGCAAGTGAAGAGATGTGAACATGCTGAACTCATATGAGCAACAAAAAATAAGCAGTGAAGATGGACCAAACAAAAAAAAACAACCATCAGCACATAAAAATGACATGCAAGCATGTGAAGACATGCACAGTAGCAAATTAGTAAATAAGGATTAAGGACCACTGAAAAAAAAAGAGAGAGAGAGAAAGAAACAAAAGAAGCAAAATGTAATAGCATACTCAGAATTGGCTTTGACATAGGAAGCCTTCTTTAATAAGGCTTTCTTTATGTTGTCCTCACTTGGAACTTTTTTATTCTTATCAACTGGAGTTTCCTTAGTTTCCGATTTATTGGTTTTTTTCCCTGTCAGAAGGCCCATTACAGGAGAGTCTTCCATTTTCTCCTCATCCTCGGAACCCTGTTCTTTTATATCATTTTTCAAATCGTGTCCTTCAGGAGATTCTGCAGCTTCTCTTTTTGTTGAACAGGAATGTTTTTCCCTGCTTTCCCCAGTATCCTTGGAAGCATTGTCATCAACAGCTCCTTCCAAGCACTACCATTGAATGAATAAACATAAGCACTTAAAAATGTGAAGTAAATGTGACAAACATAGATACTTATTTTGGAGCTTGTTGACTGTTATCAGTAAAAAATAATCACATTGAGAATTAGAAAGCATTGAAATTTCAACATTCAGACATCACCAACAACTAACCATCTTTCACAGCAAAAACATGAGTAGCAACAAAAACTAAATCAATGATGATCCTAGATGTTTCGGCAAGAACAAGTAGAATATATATAAATGCAGGTCTTTTTTGAAAAAGGAAAAAATAAGAGTTGAACGGTTTAAAATGGTTGTTAGCACTCCCATCCCAGTTGTTGAACTTGAGACTTCCAAGGTGGAATCCCAAGGTTAAACCGCAAGGCTATATCTTTAGAGAAAAATAAATATCTATATCAGAACTCTTAATATTTCATATTAAGAGTTGATACTAAAGAGATAGAGTGATACAGGACATCAAGATATGTAACATTAAGCTGTCCATATTATGTCTACAACTTGGTCCATAACTATAGATAGCGCAAAAGAGTGTAATAACTAACCAGTGATACAGAGTGATTAGTAATCAAATATTCTGCTCGAACCAATCCCAAAAATTTAGTCAGGATACAATTCAAACTAAGCACAAAATGCAAAACCATGCCTACCACTTTCTACTTCCGCAATAGTTCTTATTCCATCAATAATCGCCCAGGTAAAGTAACTAGTTTGCATATTTGGATATTTCAAATTCCAATTATCATAGACGAATCAAGTTTTAGCTATATAAGAGTTTGGCGCGTACAGGAACTTATAGATTAGGCCAATTATGTTCTCCTAGCTCACAAAGATATTCAATTTAATCAGTAAGTATCCAATTTCACTTTCACCAAAATAAATTTAAATTAAATTTAGGTTGTCAAATTGAGAACTGAATCAAGAATCAAACTGTAAGATTCAATATAACTTTTCAAAATTAACTAAAAATAAATGCATACATATTTATGGATATATTTCCATTAATTTTGTCAAAGGATACTAAAAATTAATTGTAAATAATGTATTTATGTATATTTCAATTATAAATCATTTACTAAACACAAAATGAAAGAGAACTTAATCACTTGTGTAGTCGTCAAGTTCAAAATATCAAACTGTAAAGTTAAAAATTTTAATATAAAACAAAGTAAAATTATCAAGCCATTAAAATTTCCTATCAAATCCATATTTATTCATTATCATTTCCAAATTCAAGCCCTTCATTATCTTCATCTTCTAATATAACTATATTCTTCTGCTCTTTTTTTCTCTATATTGACTTTTCTACTGGTTTTGTTTGGCAAGAGAATCATTGGACATGAGAATCGACTCGATCGTAAGATTCGAATTGCATGAATCGTAAGATTCAGGATCAATACCGATTCACCCACAAGATTCGAATCGCTTAGCATGAAAATTGAATCGAATAGTAACTCGTAAGATTCTGATAACACTGCCCTTCCCTAAAAATTGCAGTTCATTATCCTACCAATCACCCAGGTAAAATTAATTGGAGATTTCAAACTCAAATCCCACAGACAATTTCTAGTTTCATCCAGCCAGAACCATGAAGAGATTTTTATCTTTCTATCCCAATTAATTCAACCAAAAAGCAAATTTGAAATGCCATTCAATACAACTTTAGCACCTAATCGAAAATTATAGTGGAAGTTGTGTTTTCCTACCTCACAAAGATACAGTCAATTTAATCAATAAATTTGCAGCTTCACCTTTGCCTACTAACAATTGTTTAATTTGTTTGTTAAATCCCAATCCAAAATTCTTTTTACAACAGCTGAATCGAATGAGGAGCTTAAACATAGATAGACAGAAAGTACTTTACACCTTTAGCTTAAGTCAATTACTGTTTAATAAGGCGAAAAAAAAAAAAGGTACCTTTAGCAGACATTGCTTGACAAATCTCTTATGCACATCCAACGCAAATTTCTGCAATCCCAAGTCATTCTCTAACAGTCTCCTGACTCCCTCAAATGTCAATGAACTGCAATTTCCAAATACTCCAAAAATTTAAATTACCATCATCACCATTCCTACTAATTACTGACTACAGTGTGAGCAAATATGAGAAATCAAAACGCAATAAACAAACTCACATACAATTGAAGGAACCTAGTACTTGTTAACTAAAATTGCACAGAGACAATCAAAACCAAATCAATAAGAAAGAGAGAGAGAGAGAGAGAACTCGGCTTGTTCTTTGAAGTGGTTGACTCGGGAGCGCATAGCTTCCTCAATCTGTGACTCGATATCCGGCGAACCAACCGCCGTTTCCTTTTTCACCGGCGTCTCGCAATCTTGAGCCTCCTCGGCCATTCTCTGCGCTACTCAGAGTAGGAAAATGGAACGGAGTTTTGTTTTTTTGTTCTTTCCGCTTTTCTGCACCTTTTTTTTTTTTTCTTTTCCAATTTATTTTCTCGCGAGGTAAACAACTTACACTGGAAGTGGATAAGGGGTTAAGTGGTTTGTCTCTGGAAAATTAAAAAAATATATATTTTTCAAATAATTTAATTTTTGTGATTTGATTATAATACTAAAAACAATTTTAACCAGCCATATTGAATTACCGGTAATAATGATTATCGATGATTTATTAAATGTATGCTTATAAGGTCACGTATATTAGATTTATTAAGAGAGTTTAAGTTTCTATTATCTGAGTTGTGTTGATAATTTAATTTGTAATTCTGAAAAATCTATATTGTTGATGTGCTCTGATCACTTATATTAGTATTAAAATCTATTCAGTAAGATGAACTGTTTTCATTAATGTTAGTTGATTTAATAATATTTAACTGTTTAAATAGTTGTAATTTTTTATAATACGTTAAAAGCGTATAATTTTTATAAAACTTTACTTATAAAACATAACTGTCAAAACCTAAAAGCTAACTAAAAACATTATTGTCCAAACACAGTCATACCGATCATTCACTTTTTTTTTACTCCCTAGTCCACATATGTAAGCCATTTTAAAGTTTTTTTTTTTTACAAATAATATCACATGATAATTAATAATATTTTTAAAATTTTCGTTTATTTATATTAAACTCAATAATTATCTCTATAATTTTTTAAAGAATAAATTAATCAAATTTATCAATGTTTTGTTATGACTTTAAAATTGTTTCTTAATTATCATGGACGAATAGAGTATTTTTCTTAACACTAATAAATTTAAAATACACGTAATCCGCAATAATTATCATATTTTGTGGAAAGAATTGTTATATTATATTTTATAAAATAAGTCTTGAAGAAATTATAAATTTAACGAATCATTGTCAAGATTTATAATAATATGGGTGGAAATATATACTTAATCGAATATTAAAAGATTTTAGTAAATTTATATATCCCTTGAAAAATATATTTCATTTTAATTTGTTTGGAAAATAAATTTATTTCTATATAATTGAATGTATCAGGATCTGAAAATTAATTTTATTGACTAAACAACCTATAAGAATAATTTCACTAATGAACTAAGCTTCTTGTTTCAGAAGAGTCAGCCTATTCACTATCTGAGTAAGATATCAATTTGAGTTTAGTCCAAGATGATTGAAAACTCTTTAAAAAAAAATAAATAAATAAATAAATAAAAAACGACGACGACGACATCGACATAGTGTTCCTTTAAGTTACTTAAAAATGTCATATGGAGCAGCCAAATATATCTCTGCTAATTTGTCCACGAATGAAGACATCGCCAAAAAAATATTACGCCATTTACCGACGGATTTTTCACTGGCTGCTAAATTACAATCGATGAATATTTTCAAATTAGCAATAAATTTGCGATAAAAGAAATATGTAGCAGAAAATTATGTTGCTAAAATAGTAACCAATACTATTAACCACCGACAATATAATTCTTCAGTAATCTTTAAAATCGGTCATTATTCTACTATTATGGTTTTTAAACAGAATAACTCTTCGTAAATTACCTTTCTCTAATTTATGAGTTATATAACATTCAAATACAATGACTTTTGATGTTCTTTTTATTGAAGAATAACGACTTTTAGTTTTTTTTTTTTTTTTATGAGTTATTAAGATGGGTAATTTATTATTTAGTCCCTCAGGTTTTACAAAATTAACCAACTAATCCAAAATTTTGTCAAAATATCTAGCTAGTCCCTCAGATTTAACTCCGTCTAATTAAAAGGTCTTTCCGTCCGAAAAGTTGATTTTTTCCGTTAATTATAGACTAAAAGACTAAAACACCCCTCCCTAATTGACGTGGACCATAAGGAAAAATTATTATCTAGTCCCTCAGATTTTACATAATTATCTAACTAATCTCAAGTTTTGCGCAAATATCTAACTAGTCCCTCAGGTTTAACTCTGTCTAATTGAAAGGTCCTTCCGTCCGAAAAGTTAGTTTTTTCCGTTAATTGAAGACTAAAAGACTAAAACACCCCTCCCTAGCTGACGTGGACCAGTATGAAGCGATAATGATATACCTAGTTTGTTTCCCTTTTGTTCCTTCCATGCCATAATCATATACCTAGTTTATCTTTTGCACAGATAACCTTGCATTAAATATTAATATTCATATTCAAAGTTATGAAATTATAATAATATAGGTGGCAATAATAATTACTTTTTTATCTATAAATAACTTTTATTTTAGAGCCGGTGTTTTCTCCGCAAATATCATTTTTTTTAGAATATTAATGAGTAATTAATTTTTTTTTCAATTTTATCCTTATTTATATTAAATTTAATAATTATTTTTATAATTTTCCAAAATCATATAACATCTCCTCTCTTACTTAAGGTTACGTAATAAAATTAATTAATATTTTGTTATAATTTATAAGAATAAATTTACTTACTTAATTACCATAAAAACATTAAAAGTATTTATGAATTGTCACGACCCATTTCCATGGGCCGGACCGGCACTAGGGCCCAGGTAAGCTTAAGGCCCCCGAGGCCCGTAGTAAGCCTGAAACACTACAAATTTGCTATCTCAATATAATTTTAAACATTTACAAATTTCCCTGCTTACAATACACTATAGTTATAATACAGGCTCACAGAATTATTCCATCTATAATAATACACAACTTAAAAGTATACAAGTTCTATAACTGCGGAGTTTACTGACGGATGTATACATATAAGTCTTCGGACATTTATCTATTTAATTGATCAATATGAAAATTAGCGAATTTCTTTTTAACGGTGAAGAGCAGAGTTATAGCTGGGATTTAGAAATGCTACTTCCTGAAAGATTTAAACTAAGGAGATGTGAGTTTATTAATGAATAATAATGATTGCACAACACACGCATTCACACAATTGTATAAATATATCAACCTAGTCATCCGACTAGGTATATGCTCACACAGCCAGTCACACAAATGGCATATCACCAGCACTCACAATTATTAACATCTTCATATAATCACATCACGTGGAAATTAGTCAGTGGAGTCACCGAAACCCCCGATGAGCCGTCCTCCCACATGGCTCATCCTCTCACAACGTGTGCACCAGGGAGCCGATCCCCCATACTGGCCGACCGGTCTAATCCTCACTTGACCAGCCCTCTCATTATTTTTCCATTCTCTCTTTTCTTTTCCATACCAACAGGAGGTAACCCGGTCGTCTCCATCAAATCTAGATCATCAGGCGCACACAACAGGAGGCCACCCTGCGGGCTGCGATCAAATCTAGATTATCAGGTGCGCCCAATAAAGAGACCAACCTGTGGTTTACGGTAACGGTACGGTAGGTGCACACGGGGGCGCCGATCTCCCAATTTCCCGGCCGACGGTCCAATTTCATAATTCATCACAATTAGGATCCATGCTTTATCGACCGTCCTCACAAACCCATGGTGACCCACTTCATCCCAATTCCACACAAACAAAGCAAGGCATTGTCACATCACAACTAATCAAGCATTGCAAATAATTGCAGAAATATTGCAAAGTTGAACATCGGAATGCAATGCACAATTAGACATTCATACTCAAATGCAAATAAATAAATAAATAATAATAATAATGATAATAAACAATAACAATGAAAATAAAGAAGTAATTGAATAATTAAGTAAATAATGATGATAGTAAAATAATTAGAATACTTTATTTACTATGTATTAAGTTATAGAATTATTCTAAATAAACTTATTACTTTATATTGTTAACTAAAACTAGTCTAAGTTCTATCGAAATTTCGGCAGCACCTCCCCTAAAAATTGGACTATTTACCTGCTAAAATATCACAAAATTATATATATTAATCATTCAATGCACACAGCCCATCCGTCGGGCGATCAAACAGTTAAATTTCCCTTCCTCCCTCCAAATAATAATGTCAACATTCAATTATTAATTCACAACTTATAATAACCTTCAAACGTGTTCCAATAATATTACTGAACATTCATTGCTTCACATAAATATAATCAGCTTCTTTAGCTAATTGACAAATAAATAAAATCTTTTATATATCTATATACATATAAGAACACAATTACAGATATTACAATTTTATGCTCTACTTACAATGCTACTTGCTGAAATAATATTGAAATCTTTTAAAGACCAGCTTATAAACTATCCTATAGTTCAAACAAATGGTATACTATCTTAAATGCAATTGTCGTATTTTCCCAGTTGAAGTTATGTGTTTAAGATTTCTCAATCAATGTTTGAATTCTAACTTATAATCTATTTGATTTATTAGTAGAATAATTATTCATCTTATCTTAGTATAATTATTAGCATTTACTAAATTTTTGTATTACACTTATTTGCACCCATAAATTTAATCAATAGTAACCCGTATCCTATTATAACTCTATTAGTCATCTAATGATTTCTAATAGTACACTTGGCCTATTAGCCTTTAAATATTCCGCCGAACACCCGACAGCATCTCTCCTTAATCATACTCAACATCTAGTTTAAATTACCGTAAAACAATCGGCAGCCCATCCACCAGGCAAAGAACTTTAAATAAAATCCCCATCCTCCTATCATTATCAACCCACCATTCTTCGTTATACAGTAATTATAAAATCAATATCTTGAATCCATAATCTACTATGAATTACTTAATAAGTAAAAACAAAATAATTTCTTAAATTGAATCAATAAGTCTCATTTATATACATACCCATCATTGATTTTCACCTTTCAAATTTAATCACAATCAAATAAATGGTTTGTTTGACTGCACCTATTTTATATTTCATGACCTATAACCAATTATATACAACACTAAATCCTAGATTTCCTTTAATAAGCCAAGTATAACTTACAAATTTACGTGTCTAACAACCCTGCTGGTTATTATATCCTTACGATGAATTTGAGTCCAACCTACAAGTATGTGCTAAGTAAACTCATATCTTGGTTTCCTAAGCATACTTTAATTCATGTTTTATGAATTCAACTTCGTCTTGGCGTAGAAAACTAAATATTTTTACCCGTTACTAATTGTAAACACGTGTCTATTTATCCTTATATCATAATCTGTATATGAAATCAATAACACTAAAAGTTTTCTTATTATAAAACTATAACTTCGATTTAATCTCAAGTCATGCTAACAAAATAAGCTAACAACTAATTTATTCATGTGATTAGAATACCCAATAACTTAGCTACTGCATTTCTACCAACCCCTCCTTAATTTAACTTTCTGTGATATTTACGGCTTAGAAGCCTAATTTTCGATTTCTGTCGTCTAATGATTCGAACACTATACCTTATCAAAGTGCAAACTAATTGCAAAACTAGATTCTATGTAAAAATTGGAATATACTGTCTATGAGGAATTCCGGTCACCGAATCCACCGCTGTCGCCGCCGTCTATGGTGGCCGGAGGTACCTTGGTTCCTAAATCTTGCAATTCTTACGCCAAGACGCAGCAAATTTCATATAGAACTCAGTTCCATAGCCAACTACCACAATTTATGTCAATATCTAACAAAATCCCAATTTTTATTTCTTAAATCCCTAAGTCCCATTTTGATCAATACCTGCGTTAAATCGCCTAATCTATACGAAATGATTTCTAAAGGAGTGAAATGGGAGGACAATCAACTTACCTCGTCGGAGATCATCGCCGGAGCTGCTCGGAGGGAACGACGGAGACGCGACTGTCTCGATCGCGTTGAGGTTCCAGCTTCGCTGTGACTCTTGCGCTCACTAGAAACAGAAACGAAGAGAAGGGGAGGAAGGCGGGCTGCTGCGGCGAGGAGTCGACGGCGAGGAGGCGCTGGTTCTGGTGGTCGGAAAAACGAGAGAGGAGAGGCCGCGAGGTCGCGTGATGGCGCTGGCGCAAGGAAGAAGAAGAGAAAAGAAAAAAAAAAAGAAAAAAAAGAAAAAGGAAAGAAAAAGAAAAGAAAGAAAAATCTTGGCTTCTAGACCATTCCGGTTCGATTCGAACCGGTTTGGTCTAATTTAATGATTTGGCTCAATTTGCTTGGTTTTTGAGTTTTTTTCGCTTGGTTTTCGAAAAATCGAATTGGTTTACGGGTCCAGTTTAGCAATAATAAAATACTACTGGTATAATCTCATTGGTTGAAATAAAAATTTTGGTTTTTAAATGAAAATTCTACGAAATTAAATTTTCGGGTCGTTTCATGAATAGATAGAATACTTTGTTTTTTTTTTTTTAGATTTTATCAATGATAATAGTAATGTTTCTTGATAAAATTTGCATATTAAATATGAATAAAATAGAAAATTATGTTTATTACTTTTTTTTTCTAAAAAAGAAACTATGATGATAATTTGGGGTAAAAAGAAAAATGAGGTATTTACTTTTTTGAAGAGGTATTTACTTTCATGATTCACTTAAATTTAATAATATTTAATTAGAACATCAAATTAATTTTTTTATCCTTTTTTTAATACTGTCTTTGTTCCATAATACTTGTCAGATTTAAAAAAATAGTTTGTTCTAAAATATTTGTCTAATTTAGTCTAAAATACTTGTTATATTTGCGGTTTTAAGGAGTAATAAATATTTTTTTCATATTTACCCTTTGTGTATGATTAATAATTATTACTTCAATTTAATGATTTTCTTAGAGATTAATATTAAATTAAGAGTAATATTGTCAAAATTTATTCAATAATTTATTATAATTATACAAATTTAATAATTTTTTTAAAAGACATGAAATTTTAAATGTGACGAATATTATAGAATGAAGATAGTAATATTTTAGAGACATAATTATATTTAATGGTTTTCGATTTGCAAATATTCATAATCTAAAACTAAACCGTACATTTAAGAGAGAAAAATGATTATGTCTCCATCGACTTTATAGGGAAAATTATTATTTAGTCTTTTAGTTTATACAATTTCCTCCCTTATCGCTTCATACTGGTCCACGTCAGCTAGGGAGAGGTGTTTTAGTCTTTTAGTCTTCAATTAACAGAAAAAAATTAACTTTTCGGATGGAAGAACCTTTCAATTAGACGGAGTTAAACCCGAGGGACTAGTTAGATATTTGCGCAAAACTTGGGATTAGTTAGATAATTATGTAAAACCTAAGGGATTAGATAATAATTTTCTCTTATGGTCCACGTCAGCTAGGGAGGGATATTTTAGTCTTTTAGTCTATAATTAACGGAAAAAAACCAACTTTTCGGACGGAAGGACCTTTTGATTAGACGGAGTTAAACCTGAGGGACTAGCTAGATATTTCGACAAAACCTTGGATTAGTTGGTTAATTTTGTAAAACCTGAGGAACTAAATAATAAATTTCCCTTATTAAGATTTATAAATTTTATAAATTTTACAGCTTTATGAGTTATTATGATTATTATGAGTTATTATGATTTATAAATACAATAACATTTATGAGTTATTATGATTTATAAATTTTATAGCTTTATGACTTTAAAAATAACAACTTTTAGTATTTTTTTTTTCAATGAGTTATTATGAGTTATTATGATTTATATTATTGTTCATATTCTTATTATTGTTTTCTCTTTTCGGACCTATTTATTCTCTCTCGGAAAAAATGTTATACAATCGTGCAAAAATATGAATACAGATAATAAAATTTTAAACAGATACGATCATAGGTAATTCAAAATTCAGGGTACCCGCTTGCTTCCATCCCTCATATCAACAAGCATCGAATAACTAATGTTTTAGTTTTCCAATTTTCCTTCAAACTTAAAAGCTTGTTTGATAAAATTTTGAATTGAAAATTTGATGCTTATCAATAAAAGCTAGTGAGTCGTTTTAAATAAGCTGCTCAAAGCTTGACTTGATAAGTTTAAAGTTTAACTCATTTATGATTATTGACCCCGAGCTTAATTATTTTTAAATAAGTCAATCTCGAACTTGAATATATCTAGTATGGACTTGAGCTTATGCTCATCAAAGTTCGGTTCATTTACAATGCTACTCTTAATGGAGTAAAATTTAAGTTATAGATTTGACTTTGAAAGGGCATAGAGATTTGAGTGAGAAAATGGGTACTCTATTCATATAAAAATATATGTTATTTTGAGGTGATTATTTTTTTTTTCTAAAATATAAGTTGTTTTGAATATTTTAAAAAGCAATAAATGATAATTTTTCAATATTATCATTATTTACATTAAATATAATAATTACTAACTTTTACTTTTTAGATAAAAGATAATTTAATTAAATTATCTTTAATTTTATTATAATTTAAAAAATTAATTAATTTTTTAATTCGAATTAAAAACTTCAAACGAAATATATTTCGAGATATATATTTAGAGACGGAGAAAATAATATCTTACTCTCACATCGAAAGGGTTTTAGTAAACCACTACTAACATCTAGAGGTTTATTTTTAGGCGGTATCACCCAGCTGTCAGGCAACCCAACTCTTTATTGGGCCTTCATTAAGCTCCTTTAAACTAAGCCGTCCCCAGCCCAATTAAGCAGTGTCAATATCCGGCCAGGATTTCTTCGACATAAACACGGTAGTCAGAGTCCCAATGGCTTTAACACGTAGTAATGCAGTTAAACGACAAGGCTCGAGGATTCCTTATGACGCGTGGTTAAATGATACACGCAGTCGTTGGACAACAGATCTAACACTTGGTCACACGCGGGACACGACCGTTATTCTAAAGGAAGAGCAGTTTATGAGGTGATTTCAAGCGACGACAACTCGAACTCCTTCTTCTCACCATTGGACGACAGTTATTCATGTGACGAACTACTTGTCGTCAATAGAGATTGTCTTGTCCGGTTCTCTCCATAATGCATAAACTGCATATCCACAATCAAAATCGCTTTGTCACGCCAATCAATCATTCAAAGCGATATTCGTTTAGGGTTTGCAAAGGAACTCAGAAATCGGACCGATGGGAGGCCACCGCGCAATAGAGGCGGCGAAGACGGTTATCGAGGTAGCCGACGTCGCTTGGAAGGCCATGGAATTTACTCATAACCATCACCATAATCAAACCCACGAAAATCACGATAATATCACACATGCGTCAATAGACGAAGAATTGGAGTCCTTGAGATCCGAGAATCGTTGTCTAAAATTGCAGCTCGAGCAAAATTTGAAACTTCTTCAAAATTTATCTGAATCTCCTTGCTTGTTAAACGATTGCCCTCCTGATGTACGTCATATCTTGTGCATAAATCTCTAAATATATATGTAGTTTTCGTTTTGCTTGCTGTATCTTCTGGTTCTGATTTGTGGTTACAAGGTCTTATAACCGAAAGAGTGACTGCTGCATTAAAATTTTCATTTCTCCTTCCTGGAACCATTTAGGACTTATTTTTTTATGTAATAGGGTTCAATTTTTTGTTGGAAATTTCATTTTTTGACCAAAAAAGCAGAATTGGTACTCAAATTAGTTGTAGTGAGGAAAATGGATAGAAAAAATCATGGCTTTATGTCATTTGTAGTTGCAGTACCCTTAGGTAGTATTAAATTCTGAGTCAATTGTTAGTTGATGCTTACTAATGTGGTGGCGTTAAGTTTTTAGTTTTTCATATATTTCTTTCTATTACAGAAAAAACTTTTCTTGTTTTAGAAATGTTGCTGAGGAAATTTATGAAATAGCTCGTGGTAATTGTGTGGCACTGATAATTTACTGGTATTCTTGTGCAATGGCTTAAAATTAAGCAAGTTTCAAGTTCAGGTTCACCTGCACAACTTTTGTGCCATAAAAGAATAATGGGAATAAGCATAGTGGCTTAATATGACAATTCGCAGACCCCACTAGTGAAAATGGGACTAAGCTGTATCCACAAAGCATAGTCTAGCTAATATTGCCTATGTGCTGCTCTTTTTGAACCACGACTTTATCATGATAAATATTGAATTTCAGGTTTTTGGTTGTGTAATCGCAGCTACATGCCCGCCTAGTTGCTACTGTGGATTCTGAAGACTTCTTGGCTCGACTTAAATCCCTTCAACTGGCTTCAGCCAACATAAGTGGCATTGAATTCCCTTTCAAGGAGGCTACAGGTGTTTTTTTTTAATTATTCATAAAAGTATCGCAGGCCTTTTCATGTGTTTTATTTTACTCGTCCATGCTGCTGATGTTTTCCCTGCTTCACTTAATTTTGTTTCCGTGATCAGGAGATGATATGCATTCTGCTGAAATGCTAATTAATGTTTCTAACGAGGAACCTAGTTGGTGGGTTTGGGTCACAGAAGAAATGGCTCCCAACAATATTGAAGAACGGAGTAGAATTGACAATGAAAACTATGTAGTTGTTACTGAGGAACATGTGGTGGATGCAGTTGCCAATTTTATGGCTAAATGCATTCTATCAAATCCTAAGGCTCAGGTATGGACTAGTAAGAGATATAGTACATAATTGTTTAATTGGTATGCTGCTTCTCATATGAGCTATTGCCTTGAATATGCAGAAAATGACTCCAGAGGAGCTGCAGAAGTGTAAGTTTATTTTTGAATTTGATGATCTTGTCCTTTCTGTACAAAATCCTAAGACCTGATGACAGTCCTACAACTTTTTTATCACAACTGTTTGCATAATTTATCATAAGGAATTACAAAATTTTCTATGTTTAGGTGATCTGACTACTTGAAATTTTCCTTTCTTTTGGCAATTGAGGAACATAGTTGAACTTATTTATTCATCAGAAATCATTTTCTCCCCTTCTTTGGGTTGGTTTTATATATATATATATATATATATATATATATATATATTTGCATACTTGCTTAACAGTGTCCACTTTGATATTCATGCTTTGATGAGATATAGCAAGAGTAAATAAATTTAACTTTGTCTATATTGAAAATTCGTTCCTCCAGTTTTCTGATATCACTCGAATCATATATTCTTGAATAGGGTTTGGGTGTTGAACTCTTGACACTTACCTAAAATACTTGGAGGTGTATAATCGAGTAAACTCTATTCCTAGTTTGAGTACAATGTCCGATATTCTTTGAATCTTCATGCACTGCATAGATTTCATTCTCTTTCATTGAAATTGTGATGAACCAGCATTAGAGGCACCCTTGCTAACAAGTTTATCATTTTTCATGGCATTGCCAATTTGCAGCCCTGGAAAAAGCATTGGAAGGTGTGAGCAAATGGGAGAAGATATTAAATATTTGGCATGCAGGACAGCTATTTTACACTCTGGCTACCTGGGGACTTGCCCTGTGGGGGTTAGTATATAGTATACTAGTGTTTAACTTGAATTTTAGGAGTGCCTTCTTCCGCTTCATCTTCTTCTGCCTTTAATTTTTCTTTTCATTCATAAAGCAAATGTGCTGGCTTTAGGTAAACCAATTAATAATTATTATCTCCTTGTTGGAATCCCCTATTTTCTCGTTATCCGTCTTTATAAAATGCTATACTACGTCGTAAATCGAGATTTTCATTAGGTGAATTTTTGGCTAATTTTGAGCTTCTATGGTGAAATTTAACCTTAAACTACTATTTTGTAGCATTTGATTTTCATCTGCTCAGTACAAAGTTAATGCTGGAAGCATTTTGGCTGGCTTCCTAGATTACCTTAATAAGTTATAAAATGTGTCGGCTTTGTGTTATAACACATGTTTTGCCACAGGCTGTATCGGACTCGATCTATTCTGAAACTTGCTGCAAAGGGCGTTCACAAAACCAGCAAAGTCGTTCTAAAGGCACTTTGAAGAAGGCCACGTCACTGGAACAAACAAAATGAATTGTAAATTTGTAATTTTACTTTGTGAAATCTATGGGGCTTTCCGGTGTTTCATCCTGTGTGCAAATCAAAACCATTTTATTCCTACACTTCCTATTGACAGTTTCTATCAATGTAAATATGACAAGCTTTCAATTAATAATTGAATTGTTTTGTTTGTGTAGCGTGCACTGAAAGAATTGCCATTGCAGGAACCTTCAAATTTTTTCTTCCTTTCGTTGCATTTATTTATATTTTCACAAGAGTGATAGAACATTATTCAGATGACAACTAGCTTGTGGTGCAGTTCCTTTATTAGCTAGAGTTTGTTCTTGAATAATTTATATAAAAAAATAAGGATGGCATTAATATATAGTTGCTGATGTTTGGTCTAATCAATAAATTGCTTTTGATTTTTAGGAGTACACATTAAAATATACGACTAAACAAACTGCAAATAAAACATCTCTAGCTTCTATATTTCCTTCGGTTGTTTATTGGGAAAAAGTTCTAAGGAAAATCTTGAAGAGGAGCAAGGAAGCCCTCGAGTCACTCCAAATATCACCCAAAATTAGATCTGTGCTCATATTGAACAACTCCATAAAACTCTATTTCATCCAATCTCTAAACATGTTTCCTGCGAGCAACACCACTCCTGAAAAACAAGAAAATCACAGAGGTCAAGTAAGGGTAATTACTCGATAATCAAAATCTCATCTTCTTCAGCTTAACAAGAAGCAAAATCAGTCTACCAAGTTGTCTTTCAGCAAAATGCAGCACTTGAGATTTCATATTATCGCTAGTCTTGGTAGTTAACAAAATCTGTGATGCAATAACTAAGAATATTCTTGAAAACAGATTGATCAGTCCCAAAAGACTTGCGACAAAACAATTATACATGCTTAGTTATTGCAATATGAAGCCATGTAATTGCAAAATGACATCAAACTAAAAGACAACTACCTTACAATATGCATCTAGAAGAGCTAGATCATGTTTCTGGAGCCTTTCTCTTGCGATCTGATGCTGAGGAATTATCTGATTGGGATTGACCAAACACTGACCTGCATCACACTCGAAATCTAAACAAATCAGAAGATAAAGGAAAGAGAAGCATTTATATAATTTAATCCCTTCATTTATGTGCCCCATCGGTCCAACCAAACCCGCAAACACATATAGAGAGGGGACTTATGAATGCACAATAAATTCTAAGCATGAGAAAAACATTTGTCGAAGCCCAATCTACCTAGAGCATTTTCAAAATGAAAAAGTTGCTTCTGTAGCAACGGAATTCAGTTTCCGCACTTTGATAAAACATTAAAGTACATTAGTAACATATAAATATGATGAAACCAAGGGTAAAAGGCAATATTCTTTTTTTGAATAGTAAGTTGCAATTGGATAGAGAATTTAACATTCCAAGAATTGAATAGGATTTTAGTTCAAATTTACATTTTTTTTAAAAAGGAAATCATAAACAAGCACTTGCAGAATGAGAATGTCAAATTTTTGTCAGATAATTTCGGAAAGGAAATATCTACCCACCCGCAGGTTGAACATTTTTTATGCTGCTTACAGAATATGGATAAACATACAGAACATATGTACCCCATATCAATTGTAGTTTTATGGCAAAAACACCTGCAAAACACAAAATTGGTGAGACAATCACAAATTCAGATGATTGTAGAGAAATATTAATGCCAATCTGAAGCATGATAAGTAAACCTTCCATCAATAAATGGACACATGCAAAGAGCTTTCCTAGACTGGCTTATCGATCACATATGAGTGCAACCAGATAGTACTCAATGATAATGAATTCACCTCTTTTGCTCAGAATTACCGCCAGAATTTATGATATACAAATCTAATTAAGATCTAGCACTCTTATGGTATCATAAAAGGCTATCATACCTGGACAGCAACCAAACAACGTATAACATGGACAATGGTAATAAACTCACATTTCTGCTCAGAACTACAGCTGCAATTTTATAATATCATATTCCAGAGCATTCATTAGAACCCTATGTTATCATGAAACCCAGTTATCTGGATTGGAAGTAATAACTCCTGAAAAGGTTACATAGGAATTCTCAAAATTTTTGAACTACTGAAATGTAACAATCAAAAAAGTCATAGAGAATTACGGATTGAAGTTCTTCAAACAAGCGAATTCCGTGCAAATTGATCAATTGAAAAAAATTACACACTTGCAATCCCCAGGGTGTACATTTGACTCTTGAGAGCTGCCACTACATGCAAAAAAGTTGATGCATAGTACAGTACCAATTTTCCCTCCAAAGATCCCATCTCGATGGGACCATTCCTGTGTAATGGCCTTTCCAAGCCAGTGCTCAATTGTGCACTCACCACTTGGATTTGGGATGAAATAAAATAATGGATAGAAATTATGAAAATGTAAAGTGAAATATGATAAGAACAAGTCATTACATAAAATTCTTTTGTGTCTGTCAGTAGGTTAAACTGGACACTAAAAAACAATTGATATGACGTCTAATGTGTACTGATCAACTATAAAAAAGAAGGTCGCAGAAACCTGGCAGCCAAGCATGAGTAAAGTAGCCATGTGAAAATCAAATCAATACAACTACTCACGATGCACGAAAATCAACACCAGCAGGCCTGGGAAGTTGCAAGAAGCTGCGACAATGCAAGTCAGTTGCAAATACAGTCTGCATGTAACAAGAACATTATATCAATATCAAGGTGTCAAAAAATGGGAAAAGAAAAGGCTATAGATCCAAATTGATGGAATTTCTTTTAAATGGAACATATTCATATATGCACAAGAATGGAGACAAAAGAACTGAATAATTTCAATTTAAATACAATACTAGTGGAAGATTATTCATAAAAAATTCTCTATTGCTGCCAACAAAAAACTTACCACCAAATACTGAAACAGCCCATCCAAATGTTGAGGTTTAACATATACACCTCCAGTTATGTAAGAAGCCTGCTAGATATACACTACAAGTAATCAGAAAAGCAGATAGACTCTGTATGTTTTTCAAAGAACATTCATCTATAACAAGAGCCTACCTGCTGGAGGAAGGCTGAATTGTGAGAACCAACATAACAAGAGTCTATAGGGACCTGCAGTATGGTCAAATCAACAAAATTTATATGTCATAAACTCAAAAAGATCATGAGCCAAATCAGCAGTATTGATATAAATTCACAAAAGCCAACTGCAATCTTAACTAAATGCATAATGTACAAATAAAACTTGTGAGTGAGCACCAATAAGCTTTTGATCAAAATTGCAGTATATAAATAGGACAATCAAAATATATGACAAGAAGAAAAAGTTGAATGCATAATTGTACCATCGAGCGTTGAGCAGAGAATATTGCATTCATTACTGCAACATATCTGGAACATCATAACCCCCCAACCCCCCACACAGAAAAAGTCAAAGCTTGAGGGGGGAAATAAATAAAGCAAAATGATCATAAACATACTGTTCAGGTCCGTCTGGAGATCCCTGCAAACACAAAATCTGCTTTTGTATGTTAGTAATGTAGTGAGAAAAATAACAAGTTGTAAATGCATATGCTAAAAGTTTTACAATATAGTATTATCTTTTCATCCTATTGTCTTCAATAACTGCTTCCATTACTAATTCATAGTCGTGTTTGCAATCCACCAGAAATGTCAATCAAACGTCACCTTAGTTCTATTCAGCTATGTACTTTAGAATTCAATTTGGACTATTGTGCAAACAAATACAAATTCTTAATTGAATAAATATGCAAATACTCACTCGAGGCTGAGGATTGAGTGGTCCTGAACGAAAGACCCGTTGTATATCTATTCTCCAAGTCAAATGAAACAATCTTATAAAGATCCCAATAGTTTTCTTACACAATTTACAATAAATCAGTTAGTCAGGAATCAGCAGCTATCATCACATAGAATGAAAAAAGGCAGGCACCTCAATCAACTCCAAGTCACTTCACCCTAAAAAAATTCAAATTTCTTCAAAACTGACCTTTTGTTTCAAACAATCAAACACAGATCACAATAAAACCTACAAATGGCCAATAATAACATGAAAAACTTTAGAAAAATAAGCACAGAACTAATATCCATAAGGGATACAACAAAGAGCCATGGATAATGACCCAGAGAGCAACGAAGAAGCAATCTTTCCTTGAGACTCCTCCTTCCCCAACTTTTCATCTTTGATCATAAACTCCTCCAATGCCTGCAACAAATTGGAGTATAAAGCAGGCATTCTCCCATCTTCCGAGCTCTGATTCGCTGCCAAAGACGAATCGTAAACATAGTTGCATGAATTATACCCAGTAGCAATCACCACTACTTGGTTCAGTTGATTAAGCAGCAAAATGGAGTTCAAAAATGCAAGCACCTGCAACCAAATCCACTTGTTTGTTGATATGTATTTAGAACAGAGTTTTAGGGTTTGTGTGACAGAGAGGAAGAGGGAGAGATTACGTGAGAGAGAAATTGGGAAAACAGGAGAGAAGAAGTGGTCCAGAAAAACGGATTAGTGTCCAATAACACCATAACAAGACTAACATCATCTGCGCAATTAACAACAAATCAAATCAAACAAATTAATCAAAGCATAATACAGAAACACACAAATATACAGAGAAAGAGAGTAACCAGAGTAGAGTTTTGAAGGAACTGAAGCCATCAGAGGATTCTTTTCCCTTTCTTTATAGTTGCCAATTTGTTTTGGAAGTGTCTGTTTCAGGAATCTGGAGGGACAGATAACGAGAAATCACTTCACTCCTCTTTCTTCTTCACTTTACTTTCTCCCTCTGCAAAAAAAGAACTAAAAAAACAATCCAATAAAAAAATTAGACCTTAAATCAAAACAATTTATCTCCAAAAAAAAAAAAAAAAAAAAAAAAAAAAAAAGGCTTTGCACTCATGTACAATGTTTTCCAGCTAAAAGCTTTCACTAGGAAAAAAAAAAAATGTCATGTTGATATCATAAATAAACTCTATTATTTTCAGTTTTCAATTCAGTACCAGAATATAGAACAAAAAAGCACAATGTTCATTCACCTAACCGATTTATAGGGGATATATGTGAATTTCTAAACCCAAATGGTATAACCGACAAAATAGACCAAAAGAGAAAAACAACAGAAACACTTGCAGAAATTCTTATAGATTAACACTTGTATCAACGTATCCCAACTACCCTGAAGCTAAAAGTCACAAAACTCGAACACTCAATTGACCAACACAAATTGGCAAATAAAATTTTAACTTTGGTGCTAATCCACAAAGCCCTAATATATATTTAGCTACATAGCTCGCCAAGCCAATAATTATAACTTGCGGATACAGCAAGCATCAATGTAACGATTTGAACAAGAACCAGTCACAGTTTAATAGGCGAGTTGCAAATTCTACTTCAGAGCACCTTAATATGTTTATAAATGAAAAATGACCTGAAAAAGATCTAAAAAAGAGTCGTGATAGAAAACCTTATGCAAAATCCAGTGGCCGAAACTGGATCAATAGAGAGAGGGAAGAAGTGAAGTTGGAAACCTGAGTAGTTCACTCGTTTGGCGCAACAAACCACTGGCTCGTTCGTGTTCTTTCGAAATATAACGATGAACGAAAAAGTGTTGTGGAGGGACACGTGTGAAATTAATCCACAATCTGATTTGTTTTATTTATACTTAGTTTGTTGGGCCTCATTATTCCTTGTGCAAGCCCACTTATCTAATTGGCCCAGTTATAGAACTAACGCAGAGAATTTAACTTTGTATGGGTTCGCAATAGCTTTTAAAGTTGGTGTTTTAAAGCAAAAGTATTCAATATATCAAATAAATCGTTGAATAATAGATCCAATTTTATAAGTTGAAGTATTAAATTAGTCAAAATGAAAAATTAAGGTTGCCACAAAATTTTTTTCATAAAGAATAGAAAGGTAAAATTATCAATTAAGCCATTAATTAGTAAAAGATATAAAGACACATACTTTAAAATCTCCATCCTCAATATTACAAAATGTCAAGGCCATAGGATCGCATTTCTTGTTAAGTTTACAATACTGAACAACTAATTTCTCAGGGAAAGCTATACCTGCTAAAACAAGTACCTTGCAGAGTGCATGCCTTGCCCTCTATTTGTGGGAAAAGTTTCAGAGTAAAAAAAAAAATACTAAGTACCAAAGGAACCAGAATCAGTTCATTAAATCTACAATCAAAGGCACCTAAAAGTTTCAACTTTCAATATTCCAATAATAACCCATCTGAACACAGATAAGACTGTCTAAAAAACCGTAGAAGCCATGCATGAAGAATAATAATAAAGACAAGAATAATCACCAAATTTAAGACTGCCCATACCTGAAAGCAGTACATAACACAACAAGCAAGCACAACAAAATATTAGCTAGGCACAATGATAGACTATGATTCCGCATCCAAAAATCAGTTCACAGTGAAATAAATCAAGGTTACATACAAAGATAAGTGGACCTGTCAACATAAAATGACCAAGCCAACCAAAATCTCACCATCTAGACTAGCAATTCATGGCAAAATTACAATGACATCGACATCATTAAGTCAGCAAACAAGTATAGCACAACTGCAATTAGTGAAGTAGCTAATGGATTCACCAAGGAGCAAGCAGCCGATGCGCCTCCCATTGGACCGCCTACAGGGGGTAATCCAGGGAGTCCAGTTGTCGGTAATACTGTAGTCTTGGGCACTGTTGTACCAGAACCAGCTGATAGGGGAGCAGGAGCAGGAGCTGGACTAAATATTGAACCCTTATTCACTGTAGTAGGTGGGGCTAGCAGGGGAGGAAATTCCTGTGGGCCTGCATTATTTTGTTTAGCACAATGCACCAAACCAGTTAGCAGTTGCAGTGCAATCTTAGTTGATAAATTTCGTTGATAATATGACAATAAATAATGATAAATTGTTCAACTTTAACTTCCTCAACAAACTCTTTCGTGTTAACTGAATTATTGAAAAATGCCAATAGAGCAAGTAACAATACAATGAAGAGAAATCATCTTCAACTTTCAAAGGTTCTATTCATTAAAACAAGCACTAACAGCATGGTTCCTATATATGAAGATCAATTAGTAGTCTCATAAAGACGGTGCACTTAATTAATCATTAAAACCAATATATTGTTTTAGACGCCAGAGCAAAAAAAGAAATGCTTAGACCCTTGCAAAACATATATGGTATAGCATTTTATCACAAAAATAACACTCGGCAGATTCATGAAGACTCAAACACCGCAGACATCAATTCCATTTGTATCTTATATGCTCATAAATAAATAGTAACCATCAAAGTTTTACCTGGACATCGAGGTTGAAGTGATGTGGACAACCTATATGGGGAAAAACAGAAATGAAAAGTATTAGATATGATAAGTTAGATATTAAATAAACTACTGAACAAATAACACAACTAGGAACATTTAGCCTACGTTGTCACAATGCTGCCGTTGACATATCCACCATAACTACAAGAAGTGACATTGCACCCAGCACTACTCCGTGCCCACGTGACATTCCCAAGCATGAGATTGCTATTTTTACACTGCATGCTGGAACAAGAAACCGCCAAGGAAGCAGGCATGCAGTACAAACTACACAAAACAAACCACAGAGCAGATTAATAACTTACCATATATGCAGAAAAGGAGTCACTTTATTTTCAATAATACAAAAAACAAAAGGCAAGCAGAGATTTTCAGTTACTCAAGATTTCCTGGTCCACAGCTGCATTGCACACAGTGACTTGCAGTAATAGCATAACTCCCATTTGGCACAATCAGGCCATAATCGAATGCATATCTGGGAAACTTAGAAGCACAGGCTGCAGCGGAATGCATAAAGTAAGAGCTAATCTTCATTCTTTCCGTAAAATTATTTCAAACAGGCAATATAACATTGACAATGATTAAATTTCTCAAAAGGATTGAAATCAACTGGATTGACAGTGAATGGCATAAATGTACTAACTGCTATATATATGCTCAATTCCTACAAACAACAAGGGCCAAGCATATCCTAAGACAAGCTAAAACCAGCAACAAACTTTCCATATATTAATTGCAGAAATATATAATATAACTAAATAGAAGCTAACATTAACTAATTAAAATAAACATAGTAGCAAGTGAAATGGAGAGAATTCTTCAAATTTAACCCGAATTACCTGGCAATGGCACAGCAAGTATATCACCGGCCTTGATAGCTGGATTCCCCATAGCATTAACATTCATCAAATCAGTAATAGTAGTGGAATACCTAGAAGCAATCCCAACCAAAGTATCAATCTCCAGCACCACATAGGACAAATAAATAGCCGGTAACGAATTATCGGTCCCGTTAAAACAAGTACATGGCAAAGGCACCACAAGGCTCTGTCCCACATCCAGCACTGAAGGATCCTGTATCGAATTTGCTTCCTTTATCTGGTCCGCGGAGACCAAACCCGAATAAATCGAGTCTGCAATAGAAGCCAAAGTATCTGAAGGCCGCGTCTTGTAGTGGGTAGAAACAGATTTGCGTATTCCATCAACGCAGGAACAGGTAATTGGGATCTTGAGAAAATACTGGGAAGGAAGGATATGATTTTCAATATCTGGGTAAGAGATATCAATGGAGTTGGCTGTGAGGAGAGCTATAGGGTCAATTTGAAAGAGAGAAGCTACTTCTGAAACTTTAAGGTCTGTATAAAGAGTGTAGCCAAGAAGAGCATTACAAGAATCATTGTTAGAGCAAGGTTCGATTGTGGATTTGGAGGTTACAAAAGCCACTACATTGATGAAAATCAAAAAGAGGATAATGGTTTTTGAACTTCGCATCTTCAGTGTTAAAGGGGAGAGAAATATTAGTACTGATCACTCGGTAAGGAAAAAAAGAAAGAAACTTTTTAGCTTTGGTAATGGAAGAAAATGTGAATGTCTTTCAGGGTATTAGGGTTTGGTTTGCTACTACTCACAAAACCCAGAATAAACATACAGAAAAAGCAGAAGAGTTATCGACAATGCCAGGAGTGGAGAGGGAAGAGACTTTTGTTCGGTTACAGGATTCCACAGTTTGGATTTCTTCTTCTTTCTGTAATGGCCTCCAGCGAGGAAGAGAAGGGAAAGTTGTGCTTATTTTTCTGGAAGAGTGAGGATGAGGAAGGAGAAGACAATAGAGTGAGCAGACACCAGTCAGATTCTCGATCCTAGAGTTTCAGACAATACTTTTCATTGGACTAATTTGTCCTTGTCAGCATTCATAATTCTCCTTTTGAAAAGTGTTTTTAGCCAAGTCAGTACGGCGACGTTTCGACATTCGTTTGACGTTTGTTGTTGAAATTGACGTCCCTTCCCCGGATTCATGTTTTATCAATTATTATTTTGTTCGCTCATCGATTGTGTCATTTTTACTATGGTAAATGAGGTTTTCTTTTGGTTAGAATTCTGATGAAATACTCTCATCAGTCATCACTAAAAGTAAAGGCTCTCTGAATAAAAAATCGAGTCAAAATGAAATCAGTTTGATCTGTTTAGTACGATTGATGTTACATTTAGAATTCAATTATTTATATTTAATTTTTTATTATTCAATCAAAACTAATGAAATTGAATAAAAAGTCATTCAATATTAAAAAAAAAATTTATAAATATTAATTCCATTAAGTCTATTAATTTGGTTTAGATTGATTTTCAACAGATTCAGTACATTCACCGGTCAATTTCAATTTGCCATATGAACTTTTCATAACCGGGTGATAATTGACTAACGGCTCCGTAGAGTTTTGAAGTTGAAATAATACAAAGATTTTACTTGTTCCACTCCACCTCCCAGATTTTGAAATACTGTTGAGTTGAGGGTGTTTTAGTAATTGGACATTTTGCTTTTTAGATTGAGAGGCATCCCATGAACCCCACATACAACTCCACCTTTCCGTTTCTTTTCAGGCATGGAGGAAAGAATTTTGGTATTTACTTGCTACTCTAGGCATAGCATGGTTCCTCTCACCTGATCAGTTTGCGCGTGCAGTGTAGACCCTCCGTTTTAGTTTTGAAAATATGACTAACGTGCTAGAGCGCGTGGTCAAGGGCAGTTCAAAGAACTCAACATTTTCAGCTATTGGTTGGGCCCTAAAAAATGGACTCATTTATTAGTATGTGGTTATTAACGTTTATTATTTGTTGTTAAGAGGTCGATTATAAATACAATTAATTACACCTATCACGTGACCTTGCATTTTTTTTTTTTTTAATTACATGCAATTTTCATTTTTCCAACTTTGGGCTCAAATTTTTATAACAACGCTTCAAAGAGGACAAGCCCTAAATAGAGTTGGGTTTGGTAAAGCTCCAAGAATCAGTTCAACGACCTTCACTCGAACCCAAATTTAAATTTAAATTTAAAGATAGATAAAAATATTTATTTTTTAATAATTACAAATCTATGACTATAATTTATTCTTTCCTCTAATATTGTTAATTAGAACTTGGAACTTTTTTTTTTATAATTTTGTTTCAGTTTTTAAAGATAGATTCACTTATTTTCCGTCAAGTTTCATATATTTTAAATCTCTCTAATTAATTTGGAGAAAAAAATTAAAGAAAATAAAAATTTCACATATTTTAATTAAATTACTAAATATTGCAAAATAACTAGAATTACTTTTTATTTTTTAAAAAAATAAATGAGAGCATAATTATCAGTTTCCAATTATTCATTCTCTAAAATTTTACCGTTTCTAAACAAAATAAATAAATAAATAAGATGGAAATAGCTATAGAAAGAGAATTAACAATTTTTAATTATTTTTTTTCACTATAATTAAGAAATAGAATTAGATTCAAGTTATAACTCATTTTAGACCTAATCATACTCCATCTAAAACACCCAAGTGTTTAGAATATTAATATAGAGTTTAAACTTATAAATGCTTCAGTGTAAACTTCTTCTCAAAAAAAAAAAAAAAAAAAACAAAAAACAAAACCACCACCAAACAGCCCCTTTTCTAGGCGGGAACAAAATTCCCTTCCCTCCAAGTCTCTCTCTCCTTTCCTGATCACGCTCCTTCTGCACCCTATCTTTCTCACTCCAAAACCCCCAATTCGTCAAAACCCTGAATTCTCAATCCCAATTTCACCTAATTAATAAATTTCATGGATAAACCTTCTGAGGGAGAAGGGACAGCGATGGTGGACAGCGCTGATGCAGAGATCCAACAGCGAGGGAGCAGTAGAGTTGGCCGACGGTTGGTCCAGTCCACGCTTGTACCTCATAAATCCCCAGCTATAGAATCTAAAGATGAACAAAAGGACTATAAAGATTGCAATGGCGATAGTAAGAATGGTGATGACGAGGAGTTCTGTGGCAGTCAAGGCAAGAAGAAAGGAACGCGGAAGCGAAAAGAAACTCCCCAAACTAAAACTCCTAAAGCTCGTAAAAGGGTAAAATTACTTTGGATATACTCTAATGCTATTCAAATTAGGGAGATTTGTTTGATTAGCAAGAATAATTGCAATGCAAGTGGCATGTTGTAGTGACGTAGAAACTTATCTCAAGTTCTTGATATCAATTTGCTCGGTTTGTTCTGAATGCATGATATAGTACACAATTTGTCATGCAATGAATCAATAGTATTTTATTTATTTTTTTGTAATTTTCTGCTTTATTTTAGGAGAGAACTTAGAAATAGAAAACCGGTGTCAATCTCAGTTTTTCTCAGTGTCCATTCAGTGTTTTCCCCACTTCTCGTCTTCCTACTCCATGGAAAATAGCTGACAGTGAGTGCTTTACTTATCTGCTTTGTGAAACAGGCAAAAGGGAATTCATCTGTGGAAGCAACGCCTGAAAAGAATGCCACACCTAAAAAATCAAAGGTGAATGGTACGCCTAGAAAGAAAGCCACACCTAAAAATGGTACGCCTAGAAAGAAAGCCACACCGAAAAAGAATGGGGCAAATAACGGGAAAAGTGCTACTCATCTGGTGGAAAATGGGAATGTATTGCCGCAAATCCCAAATCTTAGGTTAGAGGCAAAAATGATTGCTGAGGTTAGTGAATTTGCTTTTGTATTCTCATTTGTTATAAAAGAGAACCTGCTACAGTGCGTGCGTCATTGAATTGAGGTTATTTTTATTTCTTCATTTGGTAAACATGGATTTGCGGATATGCATGTGCCAGTCATTCCATGATTAGTAGCTATTGATAGGTAAAATTAGTCCACCATGTGAAAATCTTGTGGTGTTTTCGCAATTTCAATGGCTTGAAAATTTTGACATGAAAGTTCATTATTGAGTCATTAGTTTGTTTTGAAAACATTCATAAATATGTAGTCTGAAAATCATTAATCTTTATTTTAATTCTTTTTCATCAGGAAAATTCAAGAATATTTGCTGGAAAGCAAATACACCCTTTTTTCTTGTCTCGGAGAATGGGTATGGGATCTGTCGAGAAAACTATTCAGAGAAAACCTAAGAGCGTCACTATGGGTCCTATTCATGTATTTGAAAAGGAACAGGTATTCATCATGAATTCACCACACACATATGCAGGTGCAGAGCTAGGGCACTTTGACCCAACCCTGCTAGTTGTCTGGAGATTGCCAGAAGGAAATATTGAGAGTGAAAAGTATATTGATATTTAAGGCTACGCAGGATTTTGTTGATATTTTGTTAGGATTAGTGAAGACTCTTTTGATTTTAAGAATTTCTAAGTGCTCCCAACAATGAATGTAGCTTTGCCCCTGCATTTGTGATAGATTATACAAATTCACTCCCAAATCAATTTCATTAATGCAATGGTTATATTTACTTTTTAACTCACCTACAGTGAACTTGACCTCTTACTACGTAGGATGAAGCTGTGACTATTGATTGGAGCTATTGGGAATTTTTTGAGAAATCATTGGCCAATAGCAACTGTACTCTAGAAGGCTCTTCATCAATTTTTGAATGCACAGTCAAGTCATGTTTTGATCAGGTTTCCAGTGTGTTGCATCCCTCTGATTCATCACTTCTTCACAATAATATGTCTTTGCATGGACGTCCTTTCGAGCAAGAATTTTTGCAGCAAGCATCAGCAACAGCCATGTCATCTGACGTGCAGGTGGAATGCCATCTTGTTGAGGATGCTAAAATAGTATGCATTTTAATGCTTGACCTAATGATTTCTTTCTTTTTCCTTACAACTTCAACTTCCATATGAACTGTTTTCCAATAATTGTTAAATAAATTGTTTACTAATTATTATAAGAATCAATTGGATTGTCATTGTCCAGAACCACATTTGCACATCATGATTTTTGAGATTGTAAATGTGTTTTTGGCAGGACTACCAGGTCGATGATGCCGATCTTCTTTCTGGCCGTGTAAGAAAATCAGACGGTGAGCAGCAAAGTAATATTCTGGTAGAAAGGTGGGATTAGTATTGAACTTCTTCATTTGCAACCATACATGTCCTTATTTTCCTACCCATGTTTGTTTTATGCACAAGTTTGCTTACATTTTGGTAGATTGTAATTTACATGCATATTGCTTTATAATGTAATCCATTTATCAGATGATTTCCTTTAGGGCTTTAGGATTAATGCATGTTTGTGCATGTTGCTGTGGCTTTTTGTCTCTTTGTTATGTGTGTACAATGTTTCCCCCTCTTACTCATTTTATTTAGTTTTGAATGGCTGAAAGGAATATCACAATAAAAATTAGAGATGGAAGCCTTCTTATATAAACCTTTTGGTGAAATTATAATTCTGTACTTTTTTAAGATATAAAGGAGATGAATTAATTTAGCCTTCATAGTTGAGGAGAATGGTAGTGAGTGCCAATTGATGCAAGGTGGTTAGAATACCTCACTAAGACTCAAAACATAAACAGACACAATTCAAGACCTCAAGCATCATAGCCAGCTTGGCTGAAGATTTATAAGATGCCCAAAATATATCAGGCCCTAATTTATCTAATTTACGCGAGCCACTCCTTAAGCTTGTGCCATATAACATCAGCAACTTTAATTTATGATGGTTTTAATGGTTGCAATCAATTGTTTTTTAAAGAACAAAATTTAAGCATTCAAGTACTTTGTCAATTATTCACAACTTGTGTATATTTATGTTCCGTAAGTTCATTTAAATTGCTTACTGCATCCTAATGCTAGTTTATGTGTAATATGTCCATGCACCCGATCTATTATTTCAATCCTTAAGCACTAATTCCCCTTATTCTCAAGCTGAGACAACAGACCTCTAGAAATAATATTTGCATGCCTGATGCTGAACCTGATTCCATGACACAGATTCATAATGTCATGAAAGGCCATATTCACGAACTTTGTACTTGGGATAATTGTTTTATTTCTCATACAGGAACTTACACCATCTTTTGCTACCTTCACTTGTGTTTTATATAGCTAATATACCCAACAATGAGGTCCTTTTTCTCATATTGCTGTAGGATGTCATCTCACCTTGGTTGTACCAGTCAACCTGATAACAGGTTGTGGACAGACAAATACAAGCCCCAAAAGGCTGTGGAGGTAAGATGTCGGCACCAATATCTCTGTGTCATCTTATCCATTGTTTTTCACATGATTTTTTCTGACATCCTGTCACCCAAAATTTTCCTTCAGATATGTGGTAATAATGATTCAGTGAAATTTTTGAATGAGTGGCTCTACAATTGGCATCAAAGAGGCCGTCAAACCAACAAAGCTTCCATTGTTAACGAAGAATTTGATAAGAAAGATCCTGATTATAACTGTTCTCAACATGATTCTGATTTGGAAAACTCTAGTGAAGATGCCGGCCTTAAAAATGTTCTCTTAATTACTGGACCAGTTGGGGTACTGAAATTGTTTTCATCTTTCTCTACCGCGTTGCTTCTTGGTTTCTCTCTGTGAATTTACAAGCTAAGATCTATCATGATTTATATTATTATATTATAACAATTCGTTACCTTGTAATTCTGTTGGCTCTGTTGAGACTCAAGACCCACTATTTCAAAGGCACTGAAAATTTGTTTTGTACAGTACGAGGCCCTGATGTGATCTTTACATCTACTTTGTTTCTTTTACTTTTCTTGTATATAAAAAGTTATTCCTTTTAATAACATGATGTTAATTTTTGTTTTTTTGTTGTTTTTTTTTTTTTTTTTTGATGAGTTGGCTTCATGTCAGGTTAAGTCTTTTTGCTTTTGTTGTATGCTTGACAATTTGGAGGCGGTCAGGCTAGTCCTATTTCCACATCTGTTTAGGATTTCATGCTTCAACTAAAAGGATGCCTGCTGTTCTTTGGATGTTAGATGATTGGAGCTGTTTTTCAGTGCTAACTGCTAAATAACTAACATGCTATTATGTTGTCTTAGTTTTTCATGTAATTGTTGTTTATTTGATATGTGCTTGTATTTGGTTAATAATCAAAGTTAAAATACTATGCAGAGCGGGAAATCTGCAGCTATTTATGCTTGTGCAAAGGAACAAGGATTCAGAGTTGTGGAGGTGCTACTTAAATTTAAAATACTGTTCTCTCAACTTCTATAATTTCTTTTCCATTTTGTGTTTTGTGGTACCTACTTGATTGATTTTAGAGTAAATTCACCTACACAATCTCATATCTTTTATGTTTAAGCAATTATCTTTTCATTTTAGAGTTGCAATGCAATGACTATTAGAACAGCCCATGGAAAATTAAATGCATCACCATTTTGTCTTATGCAGGCTAATACATCAGAGTGTCGAAATGGAGCCACTTTGAAGGAAAGATTTGGAGCATCACAGTCACAATCCACTTTAGACTCACAACTCCTTCAATGGTTTGTCGAATTTCTATGAGTTATTCAGCAGCAATGCATGTTTGTATCTGTTGTTTTCTTTTCCATGTTTATGTGAAAAATAATGCTTATGAGTTAGACAAGCATTTATAATATAATCATCGACTTATGACACATTACCTATTTCTTCCAGGTCACAGGAAAGTCTTTTAGAAGTTCAGAGCATGGATATTATGAAGTCCCCTGCAGTCCCTGCCAATGATAAAATGGTGCAAGAGCCTGACAGTGAGGTTATTGAAGTAATACCCATATCAGATGAGGATATTTCTCGTGAGGCTACTGAAACATCTGAAAAGTTTGCCTGTGGTCAAGGAACACTCAAGCCCTTGATTCTCTTTGAGGATGTGGATATTATTTTCTCTGAAGACCATGGATTTATTAATGCAATACAACAAATTGCCAACAATGTAAAGGGACCTGTAATACTGACCAGCAATAGTAAGACAATCATCTGGTTAAAATTGTTTATTGGCCTCTTAGATTTAGTGTCCTGATATTTATCTTATTTCTTGTTGCTAATTATAACTCCGGTGATTACCAGGTGACAAACCTGTTCTTCCTAATAGTATGGACAGGATAACGGTGTGTTTTAAACTGCCATTAGAGGAGGAGCTTCTTCAGCATCTATGTCTGGTATGCACTTTCAGTTCTTTATGCTTTTTCATAATTGTAATTTTCTATTGCTTTGAATTAACTTTTCTTTGTTCTTTTCTCTCTCTCTCTCTAGGTTTGTTCTTCGGAGAACACTAATATTCAACCTAATCTAGTAGAGGAATTAATTGAATTTTGTCAGAGAGATATCAGGAAAACCATTATGCATCTGCAATTCTGGTGTCAGGGTGAAAATTTCAGAAAAGGTGAATCCTGCATCACCTGAATGTGCTATAAGTGCTAGTTACATTTTACCATTGCTGATTTTGTTTATATACATGGATCTGAAATGAAGTTCAATAACTCATTCCTATTATAGTAACATGGAAAACTTATATAATGTTGAAAGTTCTAGAAACCAGCACAACCATGCAAATAATATTGATCACATGCCAATCATTTCATTTGATGGGGAAGCTATGGACTTTCCAGGGGCTGGAATGTGTTTATGGCAATTTCCAAAATCCACATTTTCTTATTTATAAATCTACAAGCTTTGTGAAAATTGCATTCTTCTTTTCACTGATTTTAATATAAAGTTTTAGATTATACCTATAGAGTGCTTTCACTGAAGCATACAATTTGCAAGCACTTATAGATTGTTCAATACATTGTCTCAAAGCATATAAGAGAGACCTAAAAAAAAAAAAATCTTTTTTTTTTCTGCCCAGGTAGTGAAGCACAAAAACTGTCAAGTCTGATGCCATTTAATCTTGAAGCTGGGTATCAAATATTGCCGAAGATGATCCCTTGGGATTTCCCATCTCAGTTGTCTCAGCTAGTTGTGAAGGAGATCACATCGGCCTTAAACATGATGGATGAAAATTCTGTATTCAATGGGGCCATTGAAGAAAAATATGATGACAAAGATAGGCAAAACAATTTGAAGAAGCCAATTTATGGATCAGACAGTTTAGAAGCCAAGAAGAAAACAATGTTGAGCAAGAATTGCTCTGACCATGATTGCATTGACTTCATCCCTCTTTTTGATACAGAATCCAATTTTTTTGATTCCTCAAGCAGCCCATTCCCATTCTCTCAGAGAAACAGTAGGAGAAAACTAATGGTGATGTCTTCTGATTCTGAAGGTGATGTTGACAGAGGAGCAACATCTCCTGACAAGAATATTAGCAATGAATTATTCATTGAAGTGGATGGTGAATGTCCCTCCCATTGTCCAAGCATGCAAAAAGAATTTAGCCCATCAACTGAGCTGAACCTTTATTCCGGAGCAGAAAAGCTGGTGGAAAACAATTACCAACGTTCAGAAACTGCAATTGACTTAAATGTAAAAGGCACATGCTTATCAGTTGATTTATCGTGTGTGCCAGAATCATCGTTTGTTCCCGAGACAGAAGTTAATGACGGAACAGAATTATTACTTGGTAGGTTGTGTGACCGAGTGGGCCAAGAGGCTGAAATTTTAGAAGAAGCTTCAGTAAGCAATGAGTTCAGGCAAAACGTGTTGCCTGTTGAAGTTTACAATTATGATGAATCTATGCCCAATTTGCATAAAGATTCTGATTTGTTGGGAGGTACTTGTGATGTGACTGTAGTATTATCTCAAGAAGGGTTGGAAGATTCTCAAAGTGAACTCATGGAAACCATTACAAGTGAACACCAACTGATGGATGAATGTAGCCGCATCAATTTTAGTAGGAAATTCAAGCAGCATGAGAAATGGAGGTCCTCTGCAGCAATTTATACAGTACAAGAATCATGGAGAAAACTTCGCGATCGTTGTGCGAATCTAAGACATTTTGCTGCTGCAGAAAAATATTCTTCTGGAATTGTAAAACTTGCTTGTGGGATGAGCAATCTAATTTCAGAAGCGGAACTGTTGCATATTAAGTGCCAATCAATGGTAGGTGTTAACGTGAGCTCTAAGTTGTTTACGTTTAGTCCTCTGCATATTTAGTCCATCTCAGTATGTCTTTTGCAGGATTCCTTGGGATTGCCAATAGTTTTTTCTGAGGAATCAGATGCATTCAGCCGGTATAATGAGCAGTTGCAGATGGCATCAACGATTCTGCAGCATGGATTTTGCTTATATGCCAAAGACATTGCTACTGCAGGGTTAAATATGGGCTACGACAGCAAGGTGGATTTGGCCTGGGAAGTGTCGTCTACCCCTTGTGAGATGAAAGTTAATAGCTTATTTGGGCAGAATAGTAAGGCCTTAAATATTGGGCTAGGTGCAGAGATGAGCCAGCCAGAGAATGGGATATTGCCAAACAGGTACACGAATCATCCTTTTTGTTCTTCTCATGCTTACACTTTCCACAGCATTTGTAGACTGACATGGATGGTTGATATGGATCACTTTTGGATTGGAGCTCATTCTTAATGAGTCGGATGCTCTTCTATGTGATGACCGTTAAAACTTTTCCTTCTATGTGACATTTTGTTTCTTCCTTTTACTGGGGCAGAGATTTTGCTTGTAGGTTATGCAAATTCATGTGGCATGCAATTTAATAATTGCCAACTTGTATATGCACAGTTTAAAGTAATTTAGCATGTTTGTAAATGGAGATTTCATGAATTACTCCGTTGCAACTTGCTCATCATGTATGCAACCAAGATGTTTCATGGTTGGTTGTTTATTTAGTCAAATACACGTTCTTTTGAAAAAAAAAACTAAATGGATGTTTCTCAAAAACATTTCTAGAATCCGAGCCAAATGGTCACTAACCCTTTTTTCATGCATCTAATTTCACATAACATTCTGAGTATTTACATGGTTGTATGTCTTCAGCGAGTGGAAGTCAATAGTCCAGTCTGTAGTTCCTTCACGAGCATATATGACAATAAAAGGTGATGCACTCTATGAGTATCTTTCTTCTCTGAGCCACATTTCGAGATCAGAAGCTTCTCGTTTATCTGAAGATGCAAACAAGAATAAAAGACGGAGGTATATGGTCAATGATGTACAATATTTCTTGAAGTTTTAGAATTTACTCTAACATGTAACCTCATCAATATTAAACTGTCTTGGCAAATCTCTCAGCAGTTAACTTCAGTTGACTTTACCGTGCAGGGGACGAGCTGCTAGAAATTACTTGAATACGCTATCTCCTGAAGAAATTTCATTATTGGCTCAATCTCCTATCTATATGGGAAGATTTCATCACAATTAACAAACACCAATATTAGATAGAATGGTAAGATCTTGTCAATAACGAAAACTAACAGAGCACAGAATAACATCTTCGCTAACTACATTGTAGTCATAGGCTAATGTTGCACCAGTAGGATTGGATTGGAGACATAGTTTTCTTTGTGCAATTTGCTGACAGGAGCAATAGATTTATTTGTGCCATTGGCTATGGCCAAATGTTCGGTCGTGCCAACAGCACCTTAAAGCAATACAGAAGGCAAGTATCTTAACAATTTCATCGACGTAGCATTATTGTAAAGTTGATAGTGATTTCTTTGATGGTATTCAAACAAGGAGCATGTAGATACACTTTAGTAGCCGGCAAATGTAAGAAAAGATGTGTAATATGTGTTTATCTTCAAATATATTTATATTTATTTAAAATGGAAGTTACTCAGAAATGCTTTGCACTGGTTTTGTTGAATCTATTTCTTGAATATTGGGGAGATTGAACTCAGAGTCTGTACTCCAACCCAGGACTGTCATGTCTATTATGTGCTCGGGTTAACAAGCATAAACTTCAAATACATTTGTTCTCCATTCCTTTAACAAAATTTAAAACCGTCAGGTTGTTTTTTGGCATTTGGCTCGCCTTTATTCATGTCTTCTTTTCTTTTCTGAATATATTTGACTACTTTATTTTTTCGTAAATGCAGTAACCATTATGATTTTTATATCTTTTAAATTATACCTTCTGATAGAAGGTATGCCATCTCCTTGTAGTGTATGTTGAGTGTTTTTTTTTTTTTTTTAATATATATATTTTTCAAGTATTGCAAAAAAAGTTTATTTACGAACAAGGTTACTGTTTAAATTAATTTTTAATTTTGGGGGGTATTCCCTTTTTCTTTTTCCTCAAAAGTGATATATTTTCCCCACATTTTAAACAACCAATTCCAGAATACGAATAAATTAAGCATGGAGTGAAATAAGATGGCATCATTTTAAATTTTTGGAAAAAAATAAATAAATTTAGATTATTTTTTAAAATTTCTCAAATTAGATTCCCATACCCAAGGGAATCTTCCTCATATTAGTATACCTTTTGTTTCATTTATCAGTCATATGATTATTTTTAAAATTTTGTCTCTACTTACATTTTGATTTTTATACATTATGTACAAGCACATGATTATTCTTATACTCTACTAAATTATTACATTGTTTATGTTATAAACCTTTAATTATTGCTAAATATTCTATTTTCTCAAGAGAAAAAAAAATAGAAAACAACAAATGTTTCACCAAATAAAATATGTTGAAGAAAGATTTGGTTAGGTCGATTGGCAGAGCAGAATGGAGTGAAGGGATATATCCACCCACCACCCACGATATAGAAATAGAATAGAGTATTGCTCTCTTCTCTACTCTATTCACGAGGTGCAAAGGAAGAAGGATAGGGCTGAATGCTATTTCGTCTGTTCTCTTCTTCTCTTCACATTTCGAGATAAACTAATTTCAGAACACTATGCTTTTGTTTGCACAACACTAATTCCCGTGAATGCTTTCTTTGTCTTGTGAATGTCAAACCTTTTTTCTAATCAGAAAAAACAGTTGCATACTAATCATCATCAAAACGACAAAATTTCTTCATATTAAAATGTATAATATGATTAATTTTTAAGCTCACACACCCAAAACGAGATTAATTTGAAAATGAAACTAATTTGAAAAGATCGTAAGAATACTCTCAAAAAAACAAATATAGTTAGCGGGATTTGCTATAAATACATACAGTTAGGTCATAATTAGTGCAATTCAAATTCAGGTTAGCATCTTAAACTTGCTAAAATTGGAGGAAAACATTAGATATGTGACATGTGTAATTGGAAAATTAACTACAAAAAAAAAAAATAATGGTGATTACTAATAAGGTAAGGGTAAAATGGTAATTGAGAATAAATTAGCGAGCAAAGCGGGTGCAATTATTTGGAAGTACGACCGTCTGACACAGTTAACCAGAAAAGCCCAACTCACGAGGGCCCCAAACTCTGACATTTCCCTTATTTTAGCTTTTTGCAGTTTAATTATTTATTTATGCCATCAGAACCTTGGGCAAGTTTTCATGTGTTACTTATACTGAATATTTTCAAGAGTCATCTAAAGGGTAACATTAAATTTATGTTCTGAACAATTTCTTATTACCCAACCAACAAATCGTGGTTAATAAATTTTTCATGTCAAATATGGAATAATTAGAAGATAATTACACAAAAGTCACAATTGTTATAGAAACTACAAAAAATAGATTTAAAGATATTTGTAAAACTAATTTATGTTTATCATTTTTATTTTAATTAATAATTTTGGTAATAGATTTGAAAATTAAAATGCAATTATAGGCTGTCCTGAGCTTGGTCAGGGATTCTTTACTGACCTGACACTCTGTGACCACTGACTAGTGAATGAGAGGAGAAGCAAAGCAGTAAGCAGTAAGCAGTACTTTTTGGCCATTATACTAAAATCTTGCTATTTTCATTTATTATATATTTAATATTTATATTGCCCTTCTTTGTCTTCTCTTTGCTCAAATAGCTCTTTTGTATATATTAAGGACAAGATTAATTCAAATAAAATATAAAAAAAAAAGGGTAATGTAGCATTTAATCATGTTATGAATGATTTATTGACGCTATCTACCAAATAAATGGATCAGAGAATTAGTTGAATAAAATTTTCCTTTAAAAAGCACTGCAAAAGTTAAAATACAGTCTAATGGAATACTACAAACTTCTAATGAATGCAATTAGTTCATTAATGCATGAGTATGTTTGGTGTATTTTACTTCAATTATTGCTTCTTCAAATTATTTGTCTCATTTCATTTCTACGAGGAATTTTTTTTTTCCTTTAATTTATCTGGGAGCCACAGCCCCTTGGCCCCTCAAAGAGCTCCGCACCTGCCATGGATTATTATTGATCCCCATTATTAGAGACAGAGAAATGATAGACTGGGTGAGAAATCCATTGGCGTTACCTGAAAAAGGTTAAAAACTTAAAGAGGATGCAGTTCTATTCAAACAGTGAGGAGGAGGAAGAAGAAGAAGAAGATGATGATGGACCCCTCCTTGCATGTGCCCTGAATAATACGTAACAGTATACATTAGAATGGGTCTAATATATTGTTCTGAAATTTTTACTCTTCTTTATCTACATATCATGGATAGATCATGAATAACATTAAATTAGGAAAAAAATTTGAAAACGTACAAAAAGATTCTGATATTTCGAGTACAGAAGAATCCTTTTTTCATCATCATGAACTGACCCCACCCATTACCAGTTTTGCTTCGTCTCTCTCTTCTCTCTCTCTCTCTCTCTAGCCTGTACACAAGAGAGAAAAATCATGGCTTTGCATCACCTCTAACCCACGAGGCGGCCTTTAAGAACCCCTAACCCTATCAGATTCAGGCTATCACTATCTCTCTCAGTTAATAATCTTTTTCTTTTTCTTTTTCTAATCCCAATAATTTTTTTGTTTTATATCTGAAATATTTATATGGGAGATTTTCCAATTAAAACGATAATTATTAGAATAAAATTTTATTAAAATAACTTAAATGCTTTTTATTAATGCTAACTTATATTAATTTTTAATAAAAATATAAAAATATAAATTGTTTAATTATTTTAGATATATAAATACAATAAGTTATGCATATATTTCAATTAACAATTACATTCTATTTTTTCTTAATTTTAATCATGAGATTTTTTAGCTTCATTTAGAATATGTTTGTCAAAAAATTAAACAATAGAGTGTAATTATAGGAAATCATAAATTTTATGGTATTTTTACTTATTAGACCGTTATTATATCACAATATATTTTGTTATCATTGTAATTCATTATTTTTAAAAATATTATTAATAAATTTAAACACATAAAAATGTTATAATCATATAAATTAAAAATATAGTTATAGTGTTTAAAGCTAGTTGTCTTTCAAATATGAGATTGCAGCATTTAGAGCGCGATTAATAAAACAGATAACCTGTTCCTTTCTTTATTTGAAGGGGCAAAAAAAATACAAATTCTTGTGATCAAAGTTCTTTTTATTTATGTTTTTTTTCTGAAACCAACTCACAAGTCCCAACTTCCTCTTACCCTCTCAACAAATCCCTCCCTCCCTCACTTGTCACTCACTTTCTACTACTACACACTCTCAGTCTCTCTCTCTCTCTCTCTCTCTCTCTCTCTCTAGAGTTATAGCTCATTGTACCATTTCATTCTACAACTCTGTGATTACAAATTCTATAAGAATACATTATCGAAAGAAAATGCCAAGTTCAGGCTCTTTCTTGAGGCAGCTAAGTAGCAAAGAAGCTTGGAGATCCAAATCTAACAGGTGGGGTGCTAATAATAAAAGCTATAGCACTTCTGAAGGTGATAGAAACTGGGGTTTAATGCAGATGGAGGGTTTTAACAATTTTTATGGTAATAACAATGAAAATGGTGGATTGATTATGAGGAAAAGAGTGATGGTAGTAGTGGATCAAACTTCTCATTCTAAGCATGCAATGATGTGGGCACTCACTCATATAGCTAATAAGGGTGATTTGCTTACTCTGCTTCATATTATCCCCTCTGCCTCTGATTCTTCTTCTCCTCCTTATCTTGCTAATTCCCTTGGGTCTCTTTGCAAGGCTTGCAAGCCTGAGGTATGTATTTTTTATGTTTTAGTGAACTTTTATCACCTTTTTTTTTAATATATGGAGTCTTGGGTTTTGTAGATCAAGAAACCGAGAGCTAGCATAAATGGATCTTGATTGAGCTCGCTTTAAAAGAAATTTGATAGATGCTGCTTCAGTGTTCCTCTTTCATTCTTTTCAATTTTTAGCTTCTAAGAGGATTTTACATTCTTTGATTTTACATTTTTATTATCATTTCCTTTTTTTTGTTAGATTATTTTCACTCATTCTTTGTTTGAACTTCAAACTTTTATGTTTTTTAAACAGAAAATAAAAGAAGATTTAATTCATTTTTATTCTCGTACAAAAATGAAGTAGTCAGTTGTTTTTGAACAATGAAAGAGCAAGGGAAACAATTTTGAGCATCTCCTCAGTTTGTCTTTTCAGTTTTCACTTACTTGTGTCCATAATACAGATAGGTATAGGAATGAGAGATTTTGTCTCTCTATATTTTTGTTATTCTGAGAAAAATGTCATAGCTTTGTTTTGTCACCTCAGTTGGTAATTGTTCGCTCTGGGTTAAAATCAAATATTCAGGTGGAAGTGGAAGCACTGGTGATCCAAGGGCCAAGGCTAGCTACAGTAATGAATCAAGTGAAGAAATTGGATGTGTCTGTTTTAGTACTGGGCCAGAAAAAGCCCTCTGCTTTAATGAACTGGTTAGTCCAAAATCTTCACCATCACCATTTGATCTCTCTCTCCTCTGTTCTGATATTGAAGTTAAAATTTCCCAATACTGTAATATTTTTGGCGGATTTTTTTTTAAAAAATTATTCTTGTTATTGTGTAGCCTTTGTGGGGCCAGCAGCAGTGAGGAGTTTGTGGAGCAGTGCATTAACAAGGTAGAGTGCCTAACCATTGGAGTGAGCAAGCAGAGCAAAAGTGTGGGTGGGTACCTTATTAGCACTAGATGGAGGAAGAACTTCTGGTTATTAGCTTAGTTTAATAATAAAGTTAGTGACTTTGAAAAGATAGATAAAAAGTGTTATTATTTAGATACCCTAATATCACCTTCTGTAGACCATTAAGTGCTAACTAGATGTTCCTTTTTACTAATGGCATGTCATTAAAATCTCTCTCCTCTCTATCCCTCTCATCTAGTTTGATAAAACCAATAGCTATTGGGCATCTTATGTAATGTAATATTATTATGGATGCAATCCTGAAATCTGTTTATTTACTCTCATTAACATTTCTTTCTATTTGTTTTTTGAAATTCATAATTTTTTTTTTTTTTGTTTTGAAAATAGAGATAAAATAAAGATATAAGCTTTTGGGTTAGAAAATAGATGAAAAAAAATTCAGTACCATTTGATACACTTGATAGAATTTTTACTTGGCTCTATTGGCCTGCTTTTTTTTAAATTTATACTTCACAATATGTATAATATAACTGGCAAAAGAGAGAGAAGGCATGAAACAGATCTTTGGGTGACGTGTAAAATCCAAGCCAATTAGCAATCTTCTGAAAATTTGACAAGAAAAGTAATCATTTGAGGCATCCATCAGTCATACAGCATTTACTTTTCGGTTGGAGTGTGCTAAAAACCTAAGCTTTTCTCAGAGATGCATTCACAAGCGTGCAACTTTGTATCATGAAAGCCTAGCAGGCTATGATGGACTTCTAAATCCATAAAAAGTACCAGGAAATGTAATTGTAAAGATAAATATATATTTTTCTATAACTATTAACTAATCAAGAAAAATAAATACTATATATTAAAAATTTTTAAGTAATCTAATGACAGTGTACAGAACAAAGTGAACTTCTGTTTTATCCAATTTCCCTTCTATATTTGTATTACCTCTTTCATTAGACCTTATCATCTAATTTATCATTTACAAGGGGAAGCAATTCAATTCTATTCCTTGGAGTCCGAGGCGTTCGAGGAGTTCCTGGTGGTGGCGGCTGTTGTGAAAGCATGTGTCTCACATATCCATAGAATGTACATCCCACGAGAGTGATGGCGCATCCAACAGCGTTCAAAGCTGAAATTGGGTTCTGGAATATCAACCATGAAACCAAGACAGCGACTGCTACCTGTACAGAATCAACACACAACTTAACTATGAAAGCTTGATGACAAAAATATAATTGGTTTGATCATGTAAGGATAGAATTGCCTATAGGTCTCTCACCTTAAGGTTTCCCGCAACGTTGAATGTGACTGCAGTAGTGGAATGAATAACATAAAAGATTGAGAAGTTAAGACAGAAGGCCAGCACCCCAGAGCTCAAAATGATGAGAAGGGAAGACCAGATGGCTTGGTGCGTGTGAAACCAATCAACAATCCCACTACCTTCAAGTAGCAACGCTGGTACACCCAAGATCATGGTTGCAAAAGGAGCCATGTAATAAACTGTGTTGATGCTGAAAAGGTGCAACAAAAATTATACAAAAGGAAACGATCCAATTAAATCATGTGGCAGTAAATCTGGCAAAGAATTTCACATGCATTGGCTTCACCTCACCAAAGAAAAACACGTCAACACAAGCACAAAGTTTTCAAAAACTTACTGCCCATCTCACTGGTAATCATTTTTGGTCTTTGTTCCCAAATGTAGAAGAATATCTATTCAAATCTTTTTCTTTTTCTTATTGGTGTATTAAGATTTAAAAATATGTTCACAGTAATGAAAACGCAAACAGAGATTTCCTTGCTTCATTAACCTTTTCCCAGGATAGAAGCGTTTAGTATAAGAAAAACAGACACCAAACATGATACCAAACAGCCCCTTGACTTTCATCTTATTGACTTTGATAAACGAGTATGAGTTAACAAGCAGCCTTGTCAAAAAAATCCTGGAATTGTTTCCTAATACAAGAGGTTCAGAAAACTTCAAATCTATTTCCCAATCTCATAACTCTGACCATATACTATTATAATATATATGGTACAAAAAATTGTTTGACTCACATTTGCAGATCCAAAGTGACTCCACAAAAAGGAAATCTCTATAATGATTTTGAGTAGTTTAACAATGTGCGAACACCAGCAATTACTTAGTCAATGTCTTCGCATTTACAGACAGGTTAAATGAGATATTGAACAGAAACAGGGTCCCTTGCCATAATGTATGCATCTCATTTTGTTTGATAATTTGAATCATTAAACTTCTAGCCTGCCTTCAGCAATCTTTATTTATTTATCTGAAATGAATGGTCTATAGTGGGTTTCTGGCCTAAAATATACAAACATTATCTGTGCTCAAAAGCTACACCTCAAGTTTGTAATATATACAAAATGAGAACATATAATGTAGTCCACTTCCTATGTTAACAAAGAAGCCAAAACAATAAATCAGAGAAATACAACTGTCGGGTAAATACCCGTCCTGAAAAATCTGGAGTGCAGCAATTCTCAATAACTATTATTGATACATTAGAGTATCCAAAATAATTAATAAAACCCAGCTGCCATGGTAACATTTCATGTATGCATCAAAAAGTTCACATGGCAAGACTTTGATACTATGAATCAGATGTAACTAGAGATATTGATGATTAATTCAGCACTGTCTATCAAAGTAGGCCAAACTCTTATAAGATTTCAACACATTATGCATGCTCAAGGTACATCTCAAAATGCTAGTTAAAAAGACAAATGAAGCAAAATATAGCAATCCAAACCAAAGCCAGATGAAAGAGTTCCAGTCAGAGGGCTTCCAAGAAAAAATACCAAAATGAACAAGTAAAGCAACAAACAGATGTATTTTAGCGGTGGATGAAGATATCGTCCCAAGAATAAAGGCACTACCTGTCAAACTTGTATCCATGCAGCAGCGATTCTGCAAGGATAGTCTTTGTTGAAGTAGCCAAACATCCAAATAAGGCAGCACAAAATCCAAACATATTAAAGCTAAGCTCAGTAACAGAAGTGAGGAGAATTCCTCCAACAATAGGTACTAAAGAAGCCCAAATTCTCCAATCGAAGTATTTTCTCCAGACCAACCACTGCAAAACAACTGCCCAATACATCGAGATTGATATGACAACAAGAATACAGTAGAAAGCAGCAAAGAGATAATAGCTTGTGTAATTGATATCTGAGGCTAACCTGTGGTTGCAGGAGTAAATGACTTAATTGTTTGCATAAAAGAAACTGGAATGTAACGTAAGCTTACGTTCCCCAAAACTATGTTGATACAGAATACAAATGACATAGGAAATATCCTTCGCCAGCGATCTTCAGGGTCTACCACGATTAGTGGTTTCAGCTTCAGCACTTTGATTACAATATATGCTCCAATGGATGAGCAAATGAAGTGAACACAAGATACTGAGAGTGGAAACTTGAAATCCAATTTCTGCACAAACCATCGATTTGAAAGATGAAGCAAACTAGTATCAAGGATATAACAAAACTCAGACGTCAGAACTATGAAGGATAGAAGGCAATCTTAGCAAACAAGATAACAAACAAATCAGGTGGGAACCATAAAATAGGCTTAGAATGAAATAACCAGCAAATGACTAGATCATGGAGTGAACGATTTTAAGCACAACAATTTCCCACAAGTCATCTCCTCTTAATTCAATGTAGACCAACAAAGATATTATGAGCCAGAATATTAAACTTATTGAAATAGATCCTAAAGGAACATAAAAATACTAAAACACAATCTAAATATCAAATAGAGCCGTTTATGATAATTAAATTTGATATCAGATAGAGAGACAGATAAAATACTTGGTTTAAGTGAAGCCAGTTAAAATACTGGGTAAAAAAGAAAAAGTTTCCATGGGCAAGCTTGTAAGTCTTAAGGCTAAAGTGCTCCAGAATTGGATTTCATAAATAATTTGGCACTCCAGCAATCAGGATTAAATACAAAGGAAACCATCAGACTATCAAAATTTTTCATTATTCAATATGCCTATTTTCTTATCTATTAAACAAACAAAAGTAATGGGAGAAAACAAGGAATCAAGATCAAGCATATGTCTATCTCAAACAATTATCTACCTTCTGTTTTATAACCACATTCCATTGTGTTTCCCGCTTTTCAAAGGAGTTCATAGGTTAGCAAGATTTATAACCTTCCATTGACCATGATTTACTAAATTACTTAGCTTTACATAGGTTTCGTTCCATATACATCAAAATATTGCATCAATCATGATAAGATGCAAACAAAAATGACAGCTTTGCTGTTAGTCATTTTCTCCATTTAAGATGCATAATTCTTCTGAAAGAAGAAGCCAATTGCCAATTATGTAAAAGGATTTGAAGTACAGACAAACTGATGACCAACCCAACCATACCCATCAAACTGTCAGATTATATATACTATTCAAAAATGGCAAGCCTTTAGTGCCAAATATATATTCCCATCTACCGCCAGTTTCTGATAAACTATTAGGCTTAGTGACTCTGCACATGGCAATTGGAATTATTAACTTTACATAAATAGCTGGAAAGAGGAAAAATTAAATAAAAAATCCTTTAAAATGGGACTTCTTTGAATCTAAGTAGAACCAAACCCCCAAGGACGGAAACGTCCAAATCAAAAAATATAATAGAAGGAAACAAACTTTCTCTAGAAATCAACAAAATTAATAAAATTTCAGACTCAAACATCAACGTACGCAGAAAACTGAACATTCAGATTAACGTAACCCATAAAACAAAAGCCATAAAGGATCAAAATTTCTACATAATTTAGCATACCCATCAAATAAATCGATAAATATTCATCACATTAACAAAATTAAGCCCAACAAATTATACAAAATAAACAAAGTAAGTGGTGCGACATAAATAAAACCAGGTTATCATTCAAAATCTACACAAAATGGAGATCGTTTAACAATCAAAAAGGCAGAAAACAGACCTGGAAGATCCACTTATTCATGATAATTACTGTAACATTGAAGCTCCACCACTGAAGAATAGCAAGCAGAGATCTGAACACGGTCCACTGACACAACACAGTCTCCTCCATTTCCCCACCCTCTCTATTTCTCCTACACACACACACACACACACACACACAGACGCTCAAACCCTCAAATGACCCAAAAATGAAAACAAACCAGATCGCCAATTCACCTCAATTTCACTCCCTTCCCTTTTCAGTTCCCAATTCAAAATGGAAAGTAGATAAAGAGGCTTAAGACCAAACTAAAAGTTACATAGAGAGAGAAAACAACAATTAAAAATTATAAATAAAGGAACAATTAAGAAGAAGAAACCCTAACAAGAATAACAATGTGAGGGAGGGCGTAACGGAGCAGGCAGCTCTTCTTCCATGTGATTTGCCCCTCTCTCTGTTTGTGCGGTTTTTGCATTGAATTTTAAACGTCTGTCACTTAATTATGATGCCATAGCAAATGATATTTCCAAATCAGGCCAGATGTTTCTTTTTCTTTTTTTTTTCTTTTTTCTTTTTTCTTTGTTCTTTTTTCTTTTGAGAATTAAGGCCAAATGTTTCTTAATTTGCCACAAACTGCATTTTTTGCTTAATGCCCCGTCCTCCGGTTTATAAAAGCCCCGAGCTTTACGGGGATCGCAGGTCGGTGGGTCCAAAGACAAGAGCTTGTATCCTGCATACGTAATGGGGTCTAAGTGGGTCTGCACCAAATAAATAAAAATAAAATCCGCAGCCACAAAATTTTTCTTCTTCTTCTCTTATTTAGCATCTCACCACATTTTACTACTATTTTTCTACGATTTTTCCTTCCATAATTTATTTTTATGTTGTATACAATTTCGCATTCAGACTGAAATCATATCGAAGCAATAACGAATCGGTTCGGTTGGGAGTTTTTTTTTTTTTTTTAAAGGGAAAATAAATATGAAAAAATATTTTAAAAAATGTATTTTTCTTTGTTTAGGAAAAGAAAATATTAAATGAAATAATATTTCATTTATTTTCTATTTTAGGAGAAAATAACAGAGAAAAGTAAGTCATTCACTTGCTACTATTAATTATCCAAAAACCTCAGATTAATTAACAAATATTAACATTTATTTAAGATAATTAAAATCACATTTTATTGATTAAAAACAAATGAGTGGATAATTGTCAATTTTCAATAATAATATTTTATTTTCTATGAAATTTTATCATTTTTAAATGAAGAAAAAATTTTTCTTCATTACATTTAAACACGATGATGAAAAATAATTATAAGAGAAAAATTAACATTATTTTCTATATTATTTTTCTTTATTTTCTTTCGCTAAATTTTGACCGTATTTCCTCCCATTGTTATTTATTTTATTATTATAAGTTTCCTTAATATTTCCTTTTATTATTACTATTCTTTATTTTAATTTATTACATGCTTTTTTTTGTTGGTCTTTTTCTATGTTGGAAAATTTTATTAATTACGATGCTTTTATTTTTAAGAAATACTTCCTCTGTCTTATAGTAAAAAATAAATTTATTCATTTGTCTCAACTTATAAGTTTTTTTTTTTAATTCATAATTAGTTTCTCAATTCTTTAATATAGCCTTATTTAATTTATCTAGTTATTAACCATTTTCCACTCTTTTTTAGAGTGGCATATAAATTAAAGGTATATTAGAAAAAGAATGCAGGTAAAAAATTTATTATTTAAGCAACAATATTAGTTTGTGTGAAAATAAAAATGAGCGATGTACGTTATAGTATATTAAATTAATTATTGAAAATATAATAGTTTCTTGAATAAGAAGAATAATTTTATTCATCTTATTAGATGCTTAGTTGCCGAAATTTGAGTGAGATTAATATTATTACAAACAATCTGTATTGTTTTAAGGTGCATTTATTTGTTTGTCGCAAAATTAAAAAAGAAGAAGAAGAAGAATGCATAAAATCGAAACTTCCTCTATAGAAGCCTTCCAAGTTTCCATCCGCTGATTTAAAACTAAAATCAAATTATAAGCGACACAAAAAAAAAAAAAAAAAAAAAAAAAAAAAAAAACTGATTGAAATCATAAAAATCAAGTTTACATTTATGTGCTATCAAAAAAATTGATAGAATTACCAAATTTAATAAAATTACTAAATAAGAATGAAGTTGGTTTTTTTTTCTTGTGCTACCAAAAAAAAATTGATAGAATTACCAAATTTAATAAAATTACTAGATAAAGAATGAAGTTAGTTTTTTTTTTTTTTTTAAAAAAAGATATGATTTATAAAAAAATCATAAAAATTATAAATTCTGATTCTTTTACATATGCATAAATTTTATCATTGGGATGAATATGATTTTGCTAATAAATCAAAAAAAAAAATTTGAAGTCAACTTGTTAGTTAAAAACTATTATTACAACCATATAACATTAATGGTATATTTATGATAGCAATGGCAAGGTATCCATTAGAAGTTGCCAATAAAGTGGAATTGCTTAGAATAAAAAAGTTTAGATGCAACACTTTTTCTCCTAGCTAGGGCCAAAAAATCCCAACTCAACTCTTTTTTCTCTCATCATTCTATTTAATTCATATAGTTTTTGACTTTAATGAGCTTTGCATTGTATTGGGCACTCCTGCTGCAAATTCAAGCTAATAAATTATCAAATGAAAGCCAAGTTTGAATAAGTGGCGGAGAACCCCTGCTGGCTTAGATGGCTAAGGTGGGCTACCTATGACTATAAGAGGTCATGGGTTCTATTCCACTATTTTCTACAGACTCTGTTTATAATGTGGCAACATTAGAGTGAATCTATGACAATATAAATTTTTAAAAATTTATCTTATTTTTATGATTTTTTTTCTTGATATATATGGTCAGAAATATATTTATTTTAATAAAAAAAATTTCTCTTTTGGTCCATGAATTGGGTTACAGCTAACTTTACTCTCTATTTGAACGGATATATTTTTTTTTTGAAAGAAATAAAATAAATATGAAAAATATCTAAAGAAATGTATTTTTCCTTGTTTGAAAAAGAGGAGGATAATATCAGACGGAGTGATGTTTCAGTTATTTTCCACCGTGCCCACATATTTTGAATCTTTCTAAATTGGAGAGAAAATAAAGGAAGAAAGTGAAAGATTCACTATTTTTTATTAATCTATCCAAATATTCCAAATTAATTAACAAACTTTAACCATTTTTTACATGCCTACTAATTTAAGGAGTGATATAATTGTCAATTTCAATAATAACATTTATTTTTCTTTAAAATTTTCCCCCTCCCAAACTAAGGAAAATAAATTTATTTTATTTTCTTTATTATATTCAAAAATAAGTGCGAGAAATAGCTAGAGAAAGAAAATCTATAAATTTTCATTATTTTCTTTCCTCCAATATTTTTCTTCCCTTCCTTTTCAAATAGAGGATTTATGGATTTTGATATAATTTATATTTAAAATTAAAATTATTTAAGTTTGTTTCAATTTCAACCGTTCCCAATGCTGGTTGTGATATATTATCCATCGTATATAGCATGTAATGAAAAAAAAAAAAAAAAAAGGACAACTAGAGCACATGAGTTTAACCGTTAGGTCACTCGAAATTAAAAGAGCACCTGCCTTACCCATGAAGCGTGAAGTTTCTAACTTTTGGGAATGGGGATTCCCCTCACATATATAATTAAGACATTCCAAGTGGTAAAAAAATGAAACCTATAAAGAATTATTTTAATTATGAATTTATAATTCAATGAAAATAGGATAATATACAAATTTGCCCACATATTTTTTCTTTTTAGAAAAAATCATTGTAAAGTTCAATTTATTGAACATTTAAAAATTATAAAAATTATTATTTTAAAAATTATAACAACCATATATGAAAATAATATTTTATGTATAAAAGTTAAAACTTTAAAAATTATTATTGTTGCTGTTAAGAGATTCGCAAAATTTTTAACTTCAAAAACACGATAGATCTTCTAAAAAATTCGAGATATAATAAAAACTTCCATACAAGTACAAAAAACGGATTTAGTATTTAGTTAATTCTCTCAATCTTAACATTTTGATTATCTTAAAAAGTTAAATCAATCATATCCCATGTTTTTCAATGGGAAATAGAAATTTTTACCCTAATTGCTGATTTAGCAACTGTTGCAGGTGAGGAGAGGTGAAGTATGCATTTCACTAGTTGGAAATAGGTCATCAATTGATAATTTGATATTAATGTATCTTCATCAAAGTTGAGAAATTAAATCAGAGATATCTCACCACAAAATATTTATATTTATAATATAAGCTTTTTGATTTATTAATAAATATTTAACAATTAACAATCTTCTCAAATATGTGTTATGTTGATGTGGACTACGCTATTATCATTTTGAGTACCGTTTTCAATGCAAAAATTACAAGGACGAAATCAAAAAAGTGATATCCTCTCCATTTTTTTTTTTTCTGTCGCTTAAGATTTTGCTCACTATATAAATTATAATAAGAGATTATTTAATTTGATTTACTATTTACTCACATAATTACTATAATCTGAAGTGTTCTCTACGTTAATCTACCATTAAAAATAATAGAAAGTAAAAGGGAGTCATAGAGTTGTAAATTAGCCAAACTATTTGTCAATTGCTCGACGAAGATCTTAAAAAAAAAAGAAAAAATGTAAACTATGTTCCCTAAGTTTAAAGAGCTAAACTTGCTTGATTTTAAATTAAACAATACGCAATTTAACTCAATCGTTACATCTAGAAGTGAGAAAATAGATTTTTGAAAAAATTGTAGAAAATAATTATTGTGTTTTTTTAGATATAATAATAAATTTAAGAAAAAAAAATTAAATTCTTTAATATTTTAATACTATATTTTTAAGTTTTTTAATATTAAAAATGCTAAGTACATAATTCACATTCAATTTTTCATGGGACCTATTAAATACGCGAACTTCAAAATTATATTAACATTGTCTCTCTTACCAATAATCACCTTCATTTTTTAATGGCATTCATTAGTGGTTATTGGTTTAAATATTTTAATTTCCATAATATAAATAATTGTTTATTTTACCGTGATATTGGAAAAAACAGAGAGAATCTCAAATAAACAAGGAAATGTTTTGGAAAAAAAAATATAATTTTAAATATTTAAGTATTTTTAATCTTTAATGTTTTCTAAAAAATATAATGCCATTGAAAATTTATTGTAATAAATGATATTTAAGAAAAACACATTATGAATTTATTTCTTTATCAAATTTATTTTACTAATTCATCCTATTTTCAAGGAAGAGAAATTATAAATTGATTGATTGAAACATACCAGTGAATTATTCTTAAGTTTCATATTTAAAAACCACGATTCAATTGAAACAAGCCCTAGGTTTCGGACTACTTTTACTTATTAAACTTAAAATTTATGTCATATATTAATCTAAAAATTGAATTTGTACCAAATTAAACATTTGATGCAAATTTAAAGTGTCAGCTTTTCCATTTTACAAGCAATCCACCCTCTCAAACTCAAAAGTGTGAAAACCTATTCATTTGTTTTGACTTGTCCATCTTCAAGACTATTTAGGTAAGTGGGTAATCCCTCAAAATGGCTATGAACATTTTGAACATGTGCATAATTAAAGTGTGATATTTTGGTCGGCAGCCATTGGTAATTGGTTGAATGACTCTCCATACCATTTCAAAGGAAAATAATGTGATGTTACAGCATAATGCAATATTGATGCTAACATGCCAAACTTAAACAAGATTGATGCTAACATGCCAAACTCAAGTTAGAATAACGGAAATCTCAATGCTTTACCACTGAGAGGTTAAATACATGTTAATTTAATTAGCAGAGAATCAAATTCATATGATATGAAATTATCCTCCTCTATTTTTGTTATTGTTAAAATCATCGGAGTCACCAGAGTCACGGAGTGAGATTATTAGCGAAGGAACAATGGTTGCCCATTACATTGTGTCATGATCTAAACGTTTTGACCTCTAAATGAAAAACCAAGAAGCATTTCTTTTGAGCTGTATAATTAGCATGCATTTAGAACATGAGAAACATGGTATGCCAGATATGATCAACAATTAATCTAGAAACACTAGTAAATTAGAAATTGCCCAATTTGCTGCAAAAATGACGATTTGAGCGTCTGCAACCAAAATTTAGTGACCTTTTAGAAAGAGGGAAAATTATTGCTTTGATCATACCCAAAATGCCAAAAAGGCCAAAATCAATTCATACTTTATCAGCAGAAGTGAGAGAATAAAATAAAAACTGTTGCCACTGCTACATTATAATCTGCATGCTAGATAAAGTGAATAATTCATGATGAAAACCTTTAGATTACAAGTTTAGATGCTGGTAATTTTGCATCTTCCTTCCCAGCATCTCCTGTCAAAGCCATATGAGGAAAAAATCAATCAGCAGGGATAAAAAAACAAATCAAACAAATAATATACTTGATTCAGGCATAAAAAGTTTGCATCTCTATTTCAGCTTCACTTTTATATATCCAGCAGCTTGCAATATTTATTTACGACATACAGTACTAGACAGACACCGCAGCAATTGAGGAGATACGTATTCCACTATCAGTGTTAGAAACTGCTAGGTTGATATAACTAGTAGATTAATCTTATTAATGCTATCAATAAAAGTAATAGACACATGCTTTGGCAATAGAAAAAATGGTATCTAATTTCCTGTCTTTATCTGCCCATCACTTGGTATTGTTAGGACCATGATCTTAGTCATAAACATCCCTTGGCCTGAAGATAGAAAATCACATTACAATGTTGAACTTCTCTAAATTCACGGGATATAAAAGCATATTGCATAAGGATTTCCAACAAATTTTGCAAATGTGGTTGTGTTTCGTTGAAGTCCATTAGACAATCAATCTCATAGTGCATTATAACCTGAACTGAAGTATTTTCATTGTTGCATTCCTCTCACATGAAATGCAACAAAGTAAAGACGATCAGGCTACTTACCTACAACCAAAACCAATGATTTTCAAACCATACAGTGTTTTGAATTTCATAAAAAAATTTCTGTCTTGGGAATATAGTTTTTTTTTATTTTTTTTATTTTTTTATTTGGTGGGACTACTAGGAGATCCAGTAGGTCCCCTCCCTAATCTCACAACAGTCCAATAATTTGGGAATTTCAAACTTGAGATGTCTGGCGAGATCAAACAGACTCTTCTATTAAAGTTTCCCTGTATTCAAGGGTCAATATACCTTTGAAATTTGGATTGAGGTTTTAGTATTACAATCCTTTTCTTTTCTTTGAATAAATATGAATAGAAGTACATGCTGATTAGTGCTCCCAAATTAGAGGATATGGGTGTCTAAAATCTTGTGGTCCCATATTTTTATTCTCAAGCTCAAACTCTATCAGAAATTCCACAAAATTTTATGGAATTCAATAATGAATCCACACTTGTCAAGTTTGTTAAACCAATTTCATTTCGCAATTCTGCATCTTTAAGCTTATGCTACTGATCATTCTTTAATCAAATTCCATCAAAATGGGACCAGTCATTTCCAAATGGAATCAATTTTCTTGTTCTATGAAATTCATTTGCAAATCAAATGAATTCCATGTTCACTCTCTCCAAAAAAAAAAAAAAAAAAAGTTCTGAATTATCTAAGCCGCATTGTGCAATTAGGAATTGGAAGCTTCTAGCATGAATAAAAATAAATCAACCCCTCAAATGCAAATAGACTTTCATTAATTGGAAAATCCATAATCCAGCTATAACAGAAACATATCCAAAATCAATTTCCTTAAAACATGTATAGAAATATGAATACATAAGAGAAAAATGAATTACCAGTTGGGTGCGATGGTGCCTCGCCATAGATGGCCTTGAGTCTGGCGAGAGGCACCAAGGCAGAATCGGAGTGGGCTTCAGCAAAAAGCTCCTGTTTCCAATCCCACATGGTCTTTCTCAAGGCTTTATTTGATTTTATTAAAGACTCCTTCTCCGCCTCCAGAGCTTCAATGTCCTTTTGGTGGTTCACGGATCGCACGCATAACGCTGTAAAGGCTCCTACGAGGCATACGTTTATCACTGTGTTATTGTTGGCGGCTTTCGTTGCTGCGGCGACCAATCTGTTCGCGAACTCCATTTTTGGTGGCCACTGAGCACCGCCTGCGCTGTGTTGGAACTCGTTGAAAATGAAGGCGAGCCGATTGGGATTGGGTCATGGGCTTTAAGCCCAAATTATCAGTTTAAACTTTGAACTTTGACAATGAGGGGCTGAATATCATTTTTAGATTAATTATTGTATTATTTAATTCCAAATTAATTCAACCTAATTCAATCTGTAAACCATTTTCTGCTAAATCTTTTATTAATCAAAAATAAATATAGGACGAAAATTAAAGAAATAAAAGATTTTAAGAAAGATAATTATTTAATCCCTAATTTTAATAAAATTTATAATTAGAAAATAAATTGTTTTCTCTAGATTTAGCTTGAATGGTTGCAAAAGGTTCGTGCAGTATTTGCAAAGTTGACATTGAAGTTTTGTCAAGCTTTCATAATTATACATCTTCACCTAGTTGCACAGATGTCTGGGAAGCCCTTTTTAGCTTTAATGATGAGGATAACTGCTAAAGCACTTGTTAATGGGAGAACCCATCAAAAACGAGAGCAAACATTTAGTAATGAATTCGAAATTATAATTTCCTGTTATTAGATATGTGTCGTTGGATCATACGTGGATCATGATTTGGGCTGATAAAATAGATTAAACTTGTTTAGATGACATGTTAATTCAAATGAATTATATTTATTTAGACATTGTCTATGGCTCTATCAATAGATTAAATTATGCAAATTCTTTTAAAAAATATATCCATTTAATATTTTATTTTTCTTAATTAATAGTAAAAATAATTTTATTTCAATAATAAATATTTTTTATTGGTTTGATTAAGGAGTAGACCCATGGACAGAGTCCAAGGAAATCAATTACAAAATCAAACAACCCCTTAATTATTCTAGACGGATTAAAAAAATCTATTTTTGATTTTCATATTTTTAAATTTTTTTATTTTTCACATAATAGATAAATCAATCATAAATTTAAAATTTGACTGCGTTCAGCAATTGATATTCAATAAGATAGTATTTAAATTAATTTTTAAAAATTAAAACAACTAGCTTTATCCAATTGATACTCGATAATATAGTATTTATATTAATTTTTAAAAGTAAAAACAACTAGTTTTGCCCATGTTATATATCAAATAACTGAGCTTATATCCCAAAAATTTGCTTTTGGACCATGGAAAAGCAAATCCGTTTAACCGAGCCATGGACCACGATCACTGCCAACCAAAGTGAAAGAAAAAAGAGCGTAGCATCCACGCGCACCGAAGGCGGGATCATCCATTCTCAAAATCGCTCCTCTTTTTCTCCTCTCATAAATACTAGTACTTTTTTGTATTCGAATCAGAACCAATGCCAGTAACAAAGAAAGAACCTAAAAACCTCTGACTGTGATTCTCTCCCTTCTTGGTCGGATTACTAGGGTTTCCAATTCTCATCTACCGAGTCCATGGACGAGTCTCCGTCACAAGTCGTCTCCGAAATCGGCACTCAACTCGGCCGACTCGCTCGTCCCAACAAAGACTTTCTTGTCAAATCGCTCAGAGTACGCTGTTTACTTAACTGTTGATCACTGAATTTACAGTAAAATAGTATCGTCAAAGAGATAATGGCGGCTTAACAGTACTGTACTGTGTCTGTAGTTTGACTAAATACTTTTGTTTTCCCTATTTTTCCCCCAAAACTTGAAATGCTTGCCTAAAATTAGGAAAAAAGAAAAAAATTTCTACTCGCATCTTAATTTCTCTGCATCTCTCTCATTTTCTGTTGGGCTTAATTTAATTTGCATCTTCAACCTGTCAATATCTGGTTTATTTTGGTTTTATTGAATTCAGAACTGGTTATGGTTTCATTTCCGTTGCTTCTTGTTGGTCAAGTAGCTTAGATAGTTCTAAGGATACGCGACTAATGTATTTTTAAGCCTAAATCATATACATAATGTGGTGCATTCCTTAGGTATATTCTTAGAATAATCTCATTATGTGCTATTTTTTTATTTGCTCATTTGTAATTTTGCAGCAAGCTGCAACTTCTTTGTCTCAAATTGAGCAGCCTTCAATGCCCGAAGCTTCTAAGAAGGTAAAAGCTATTAAGACGCTAGAAGCTGCAATAAGACCCCTAAGCAAATCTATTATTAAGCTTAGCCTTCTTCGAAATAGTGATAAGGACGTTAAGCTTTTGGTGGCTATTTGTGTAAGTGAAATATTCCGGATCCTGGCACCTGAGCCTCCTTTTGAAGACAAATATCTAAGGGTAATAAGATTGTCAATTCACATGTTCTTAACCTCTGCTTTCTCTATAAATGTTTGTGTCTCCCTGCTCTTCTCAATAGCAAGTGCATGATTGCTTGTTTTTGTGTTTGTAAGTGCTTTTCCGTGTATGCATTTGTTCCTGATCTCTGTTTGTATGTAGTATTTGCAACTCACTTAGATTTTTTTTTTTTTTTTTAAAAGGATATCTTTAAACTCATAATCAGCATGTTTGGGGAGCTTGCTGACACTGCTAGTCCATATTTTTCAAGGAGGGCTAAAATTTTAGAGACTGTTGCACGATGTAAATGTTGTGTGATAATGCTGGATATTGACTGCAATGATCTAGTTCGTGAAATGTTCAACATTTTTTTCTCCATTGTGAGGTCAGGATGCTCTCTTCCCCTCTCTCTGCTTTTTTTAGAAAAGTTTTGCCTCTGTCTATTGTTTCTTATTGAACTAAAAAAACAATGAAAATAATTTGCTTTTTTGATAACCTGGTTTAATATCTTCTTTCTTCCTCCTTTACTGCTTGCTGAATTCCCAACTGTGAACTCCTGATGCAAACATGGTTTGGCAAAGTTTAAGACGTGATGAGTTGCAATGAAATTACATAATTTGTGAAATCTAGCTTGAAATGGATACTTCATTGATACTTTTATCCCACAAACTAGATACTATGGTATTGAAAATTTTGTAGAGCATGTATTGTTCGCTGTACTCTGATGACATGATTGAGTTTGAATGGTTGGGATTTTTTTGATGGTCTCAAGAGTTGCGCTGTGAATAGCATGGTTACTCTCTAGTGTGTTACAAGCTGTTTTGAGTTATATCATCTTTGTTATTTTTGTTTTTCATTTTTTGATCAATAATGGCCTTGCATTCCTTCATTAATAGGGAAAACCATCAGAGAAGCTTGATAAATGATATCTTGTCTATAATGGGACATATTCTAAATGAGGAGGCTTCTCAACCACTTTCGGATTTGATTTTGCAAAATCTTGTAAAGGAAGGACCAGTAAGTGCTTTTAGAGTATCTATTCTTTCACTCCAGGCAATTTTTTTATTATATTTTTTTATGGAATATTGGTCATGCCTATATTTAGTCTCTAGACCACTAAGTTCTAATGTTATGATCGGCATATATATGATGTTTCCTTTTATAGGTTTTTAAAGGTGAAATTTTGAGAAATGTCTCACAGCTGTGGTGAAAGATTATTTTCCTGGAAACTAAGTAAATTGCAGATATAGTTCCTGAATTAGGATTTCTCTAAATGTCTTTTGAAGCTTGCACATCCACATTTCAGAATAAAGTTATGGTGAAATATTGTTGCTGGAATTTTCAGAATTCAAATTTCTTGTATTATGAGGTTTAGGCTTAGACCTTCATGGATTAGTTGATTGATCTTATTCTTCACTTGCAGCTCTTGGTACCATAGGACTATTTTTGGAACCATATTGTGGTATTTAGGCAACAATTGCATAACCATGGATGCAAATTCATTTCTTCCATTGGAGATGTTTAAACTTGTTGTTTGCCTAGGATGAGTTTTTAAAGGAGAAATGAAGAGGCCCATGTTTTCTTTGCTTGAGAAACTTGAGTTTTTTTTTTTTTTGGTGTGGTTTTTATGATAAATCCAAAACAAGCATCTTAGCGTCCCTTTAACACCATGATTATTGCATCTTGTGCTTCAGAGCTTCTGTTTTGAATTCTTCTGGGAAAACTTTTTTTTTCATGAAGCTGTATTTTATGCTTCTTCAAGTCTCCATTTAGCTTTCCTGCTTGTGTTTCTCATGTATAGAAGCCATTTTGCTACTTGATGATTGTATTGAAACAAAATTGAAAGCTTTTATTGCAGATATTTCTGTTAAATAGACATTCATTTCCGAACTATGTTTATTTACAGTTGAAATGGTTGCAAATTAGCATTTCATAGCAGAACACTACCTATATTAATTTATGATAAAGCTTAGCTTTCTCCTAAAAAGAAAAACTTCACAAGATTTGAGCTTCAAAGGTATTCTCCATAATTTGTGCCAAAATTCATGGTTGAAGTATACCCAACAGTTCTCTTTCTTTAACTTTGGGCTATGGAGCTAGTTGGACAATGTATTTATATATTTTTGTGGATTCAGATCCCAGGACATGTATATTATTAAATATTAAGCATGTGCAATTGCTTGATAGTGCTGGGGTTTTACAGGTAATAATTGGTAATTTGTGTTAGATCTTTTAATGTGCATTATCGAATGATTCTCTTGCTTTGGGCTTGGCCTATTAAAGTTCCTAATTTATGGTTTATCTTAAATAGTTGCTTTTGAAATTCTTTGCTGATAATCCATATGGAATACCATTTGATGTTGGAAAACCACATATGCAGATGGTGTATCAAACATCTCCACATTATTTCCTTCTGAATTCTTTTTTCCTTGTATTTTTTGCAGGCTGCATCCCCTGCTGCTTCTCAGCTTGCTGTTTCTGTCATTGAACATTGTGCAGAAAAGCTTGAGCCCTTCATTTGTGGGTTCTTAACATCTTGTTCTTTGGATAGAGATGCTGTTGAGAGTGAGCTCAAAGAATTTTACCATGAAATTTTATTTAAAGTTTTCCAGTGTGCCCCTCAGATGCTTCTTGCAGTCATTCCTAACTTGACCCAAGAATTACTGGTATGACTTCTCTTTTAATTCTCTTGATATTACTCCATAATATCATCTCATTTGAATGGCATGGAATGACTGTTATGGACATCCTATTCTTTTTCGTAGGTTGTCTTATTTTTCTTTATGCAAGTTTAGTCTGCTGATTAACTGACACTATTGTTATATTTCCAGACTGATCAGGTTGACGTTCGAATTAAAGCTGTTAATTTAATTGGAAAGCTCGTTGCACTACCTGGACAACATGTTGCACAGGAGTATCAGAATCTTTTTATAGAATTCAAAAATAGATTCTCTGATAAATCTGTGGAAGTTAGACTTACTGCTCTGCAATGTGCTAAGGCTTGCTACACGGCCGATCCATTTGCAAAAGAATCATCTGAACTTCTCTGTATGTCATTCAGCAAGCAAACTTGTTCTCTTGATGCTGTTAACTCCTGATCGCTTGCTTCTGAAACTTGAATTTCATTACTTGTCAATTAAGCAGTTGCCATTGAAGGTCGATTGCTGGATTATGATGACAGGGTGAGAACACTGGCGGTGGTTGTTGTATGTGATCTTGCCAGGTTAAACCTGAAATTTTTTCCCCCTGAACTAATATCAAAAGCTACTGAAAGACTTCGGGATAAGAAGGTAGTTTTTTCAAGTTTCATAAGCAATCAATGAATGCGCTGTACTATCAGATCGTGGAGGGAAAATTAAGTAATTCCAAGTTTTGAATATCTTGCAGGCATCTGTTAGGAAGAAGGCCTTGCAGAAGTTGATGGAGGTATATCAGGATTATTGTAACAAATGTTCTGAAGGGTACATGAATATAAACAACCACTTTGAACAAATTCCTTGTAAAATCTTAATGCTTTGCTATGATAAAGATTGTAAGGATTTCAGGTCTGTTCCTGCCCACCTTATGACTCATTTATCCAAAATTTAGCTTTATAATACTATGTGTAATCTTTTATCTATATTCTGCAGGTTGCAAAATATGGAGCTTATTCTCGCAGAGGATTTGTTTCCAGTTTGTCTTTCTGTTGAATGCAGGACTAGGCATTGGGTCCAGTTGTTTTCTCTTTTCACTCCTCTTCATGTGAAGGCACTGAACTCAATTTTATCTCAGAAACATAGGTATTCATAATCAATACTATTTTGACCATTGTGAAAAATATAGGTTTTTTATTTATTTGTTTTTGTTTGTTTTCAGGTTGCAGACTGAAATGCAAAGTTATTTGGCCCTTCGGAAGAAAGAGAAGGTACTATTACAGGTTCTTTGTGTGTGTTTCTTACTGCTAGCAAGGTTCTGTGGATACCGTCTTTAGAGTATTGGTTGTCTTCCTCTTTTTCTTTTGGTTAGCAGATTTTCATTAGCAGAGATTTTCTTAATGAATAATGCATTTTTCTAGTCCATTGTTGATAAAAGATTGTTGTTGTGCTTCCTGTTATTCTTATTCTACAAGGAGGGCCTATGTAGAAAGGCTTGTATTTCTGCCAGCTTTTACATATGCGCAACAAGTTTTCAGTTATTCAATTTTATTTTGATAAAACTATGTGAAGTGTTTGAACTCTGAATTTATGGTTGGGGCTCATTTTTGGTTCAATTCTTTTGAACTTTAGCGAACAATTGTATATTTATATATTGTCTTGACAATTATGATGTTATGATTCTCTAGATTTGAGAAAATGTAGCCGAGTCTCTCTCTCTCTCTCTCTCTTTTTTTTTTATATGAAATCATATACTATGGGTTCTCTTTTCCAATTTGTCATGAAAAATTTCATTTAAAAAATCATCTTTTCTGATGCTTGGAACATATAGAAAAAACCGGTCAACCATAAATAATGGAAAATTAAGCTATTTTCAAAGAAGATTAATTCCCTTTGCAAAATTGAAAAGTCATTTTCTAGATCTTGATAGATTCAAAAGGATGGGAATTGATAAGCGAACATCATAAACACATAAAAACTAGTAAACTAGTCCATTGATAATTGCTTCCTGTGTTGTGTAATCGTCAATCACCCCCAATTTAGCCCCTCTTTTTGTTAATTTTCTCATATTCAACGATAAATGGAAAAATGTCGAGATGTTATACATCCATGCATTTTCATGATATGTCATCGAAAAAATTAATTTTATAATATATGCAAACATCATATAATAATTTCTAATAGATCTCTTATGATATGATTGATATTTTGTGCATTGGTGCTGGATATTTGTCTTGTGATATATTGTTGGCCTCATTTATTTTGTCTATCAGTTCGTTTTGAATATCCCAGCATGAGCTTTTTATGAATCCAATTAAGTTTCACTGTCACAGAGCATTTTGAATTTCAGTTTATTATTGTTGGTTGCAACTAACAAATCACAATAAATATACCCTGCAGGACAATAGTTCGGAAGAAATGCAAAAGAGAATAAAAAATTCTTTCATGAAAATGTCAGCATCCTTTCCAGATCCTTCAAAAGCAGAAGAGTGCTTTCATAAATTGAACCAGATGAAAGACAATAAGATTTTCAATGCATTGGAGTTATTACTGACTGAACAGACAAGTATAAAGGCTCAGTCAATGAGAGTATGCTGTTTTCTTAGTGTCCTCTTTACTTAGACATTTAAGTGCACGATATCTGCACCACCACATCACTGCCTTAGATCATGGTGAAACATTCAGAAAAGAACTGCAGTTTCATATGGATAATATATGCTGCAAATGCTTTTGTTTGTTTTCTGCATTAAACTGAAGCTATGAATGCTTCTATCTGGTTGATACATAAAACTGAAGCTAATCTGTTGGTTAATTTTGTTAAAATCGGATTTGAACTGATGACTTGCACCTTACCATGGCATTACTCTACCACTCAATTATGCATGTCTTCCATCTGTTGCATTAATAGTTGTGAATGGTTGATTTCATTTCTTTATCTAGTCTTGAAACTGGTAATGGTTTCAAGTTAGCTTGGGAAACATATCAGTGTTGCTGTTCAATATTTAGAGCCCAAAGATTTGGAAAGGCATTTAAAGCAGCCAAACTGAATTCATAAAGATCATTCTATTCTTTGGATAAAACCTAATGAGGTTTAGATCATTTGTGCTTTGTTATCATGTAGGAGAATCATTTACTGCATGTAAAGAAGCTTGAACATGCTTGATCTCTATATAGGCATTGCCAAACGAGAGTCTGGAAGCAACTCTTTTTTGTTTTATGAGCTTTATTATACTCTTTGTAGAATATATAGGTACCATTCCTTTATTCTATGCTTTCACATTTGTGGTTAGTTGATAACACGTGATTTGATTTGAAAACTTCTCCTAATATGAGTGGTTAAATTTGACCTTAGCGATTCAAGGCTTGGCTTCATTTGGTTCATCTATGATTTGCCAAGGTTTTACGGATTGTTGTCCATTATTAATGATTTTTTTTTCTTTTGTGCCATTATTATTTTCTTTTTTGCTTTATTATTTTAAAGGTTTTTTATCCTGATAGGAGTTGGTGGATGTGCAGTTTTTTAAGTTTTTTTGATTCTTAGTTGTCGTGGGAGGTTCTCTCATCTTTTGCTTTCATTAGTCAGATCCACGAGCTTGCATCATTTTGTTACTTAAATAACTTTCAATATGTAGCTTACTGTGATACTTTGTTTTCTGTTTATCCTAATCTCTTCTTGCATTTGCTCCTTTTTCAGGATAAATTTCTGAAAATGATAGGAGATAAACATCCACATTTTGAATTTCTACAGTTACTCTCTTCAAAATGCTCATTCAATGTATTCAGCTCAGAGCATGTATGTTGTATTTTAGATCTTCTTTCAAGCAAGGTGCTTGAAAATGGACATTTGGAGGCTTCTTCTGCCAAGCTGCTTCTGGTAATAATAATTGTTATTTAAGTTTGCTTTTGTATGTGATGCATCTCTTTTCAAATTTCATTAAAGCTTTTCCACTAGAATATGTGATCCAGCAGTTAGTTGATGCAGAAAGCTGATGGCCCGTCCTAGTCTAATAAGACATTATAATCCTGTAACTCGATACAATAATCTTAAATTATGAGACAGAGGCAAGTTAATTTGCTAAAGTAAATTAGGTCAAATTCAGATTGGTTGCCCAATATTTCTTGGTTCTGCATGAGGGAATGTTGACATCTGTCATCGCTTTCCAAGCATGTTGCAATTAAGACTTAAATACATGAGCAGTTGTTTGCTCTTGGAGTATGTTAAACTAGTATCATTTTAAATATACTTATAGGCTTGGAATCCATGTGAAACTTGATTCATGAGTTTCTCAGAAAAAGGGTTTTGAACTCCTATATAATCAGAGCTGCGTTTAGCATGCATGATAGAATGAGAAAGGATAGGACAAGGCAAATTCTTCTTTGCGTTCATCAGTGCACTGGTGGGACAGGATAAGTTTGTCGTAACCAGTATTTACTTTTTATCGTGTCCCAATAGTGATTTGTGTCTTTAAAATTGATGTACAAGCTTGTCCCAATCTTTGGGCAAGATTCCATCCTTTTTTTTTTTATGATAATACCCTGAGATGTTTATGTCATTTAAAATTAAAATATTAAAACAAAATAATACGTAGAAATTAAATATCATATTAAATTGAAAACACATATGACAATTAAAATAACACTTATAAAATGAAAATTAGAACGTTAAATAAAGTGAAATAAATAGTTTATTATTAGCTTTATTTAAAAAATTAAAATGGAAAAATAGCAATTAAAAGATATATATTTTCATATGTTACAGTTACATGACTTTTTGCATCAGATTGTACTATGTTATACATCCATCTCAATTCCAAGTTTTTTAAAGAGGAGACAAAAGGTAAATAAAGGGTATTATAGTCATTTTTTAACTTGTCGTTTTATATTAATCCTTTAAACAATTAACTTCTTATTTTTATTTTATATTTCACACCAAACACTAGACTGGACAATAGTTTTATTGTTCTGTCTAGTCTTGTCCAGTAGCATCTACCCTGTCATGCGTACCAAATTCAGCTTTGAGGTACTCATTGTGCTGTTCATGTGGAGTTCTTAAACATTGTAATTCAGCATAGCTGATGCTGCAAATGCTTTTACACCAAAGGGCTGGATGGATTCTGATGAAATTTAGTCTTACACCTTTCTAACCTGTTGAAAAAATATGTAATTAACAAAAAGCAGAATTTTGATGGAGAAGCGGTAGTGTGGGATATTAGGGCCAGCTTTCTGTATTGTAATAGAATGATCTGGTATATCAGTTCATATACGAATGAATTCCAATAATGCAAAATTTCTTTATTATTTCAATCCTTGTTGCTTAAAATTAACTGCCATTTTACCTGATATAGGCTATTGTCAGCCTTTCCCCCTTACTATTGAGAGGTTCTGAAGAGCAGTTCCGAATACTGTTAGAGGAGAAGCGTTCAATTAATGATGTGCTTATTGAAGTCTTTGCAAAAGCAGGCCCACATATATCGGTCAAATTTAGGTAGTGCTGTTCTCTAGTTTTTATTGGCGGGAGTGCTTGAACTACACTTTACTGGAATGGAATGCCAAGAAATTTATATTACAATAAATGACATTGCCTAATCTTGCTGGTTCCTTTTTCATATATTTTTAAAATCTAGAAATGTTTTAAAATAATGTAATGACTCATCATGCATGTTAATTATTAGATGCTCTATGCAAATATTGTATTGTCCGCTTCATTGGCAATTCAATTGGCATTAAGGAAACTCATTCTTTCTGTCACTCGGGTCCCCCAATCCTCCCACCAGAAAAAAAAAGGGGGGAAGAGAAAAGGCTGCCATAAGCCATGTTATTTCTAACTGAAGATCATTTCACACATTAATGTTGGTTCTTATTGCGGATTTCTTTGGTTCCCAAATTGCATATTTGATTAGATGCTTAAACCAACTGAACCTCTCTTGCAAGGTGTAATACCATATTTATTTATTTTGTTTTGCAAGAATTGTACAAAGCGATGTCTATTCACTTGGTACCAATTTAAGAGACTCCTCATTAAGATCTCTTGAGTTTCTAATATTTGTTGCCTGTAACTGATTTGTCCAATTTATCCATTTTTTTGGTGATTTAGTGATTTTTATCCTTTTCTGGAGAGTGCTTGTCTGGAGGGAACTCGTGTTCAGTCCAAGCACGCGATTTCTGCAATTGCTTCATTAATTGGCCCTTCTGAGGAGTTCACTTTTCCAAAACTATGCAAGGTCAGTACATTTTGGGTGATCAAACATAGTAACTGTTTATATTCATTCATTAAATTACTTGCTACATGATTAATTAATTATTTTTTGTCATTTCACATGTTATGTTTGTGTTTGGTTTTGCGGGATATTTGTTGAACCAAACCCTGTTTTCTAATTCATTTTTCTATTCCATTAATAGTTATTTTAAATTTAAGGTGACTAATATTCTTTAATTTGATCCATTTATGTATTTTCTAGATTGCTTCTTTGGTCTCTCTCACTCTCTAGCAATATAAATTTCATTGGAAGATAAGAATGATCTATGCAATTTTCATGAGCTGTTTTCTTTTGCCAACAACACCATTCTTGATGACTTCCAGAAAAGACGAGACAATCTTGTTTGCATAAAATTATAAAAGATTATTATACTTGTATGCCAGATTTTTGTGTTATAGGCAAGTTGATATTATTTAGCCCGAACTTCTTAAATGCATTCTAATATGAATTTCCTGTTGTTTGCGTCTATTTCATTTGCCAAGAACAAAAATGAAGTGAAAAACATTCTGTTGCTTTAACTACTTATTGGTTAGTGGGGTTGGGGCTAATTGCATGTGATTTTTATGTATTCATTAATATTAAAGTGCAATTACTAAATCTTAAAACTCTATGACCAGGTTGGCAAAGTTCGCTAATAGTAATAACCTTTCATGTGAAATTCTTTCATTTTCATTTTTTATGGGTACCACAATATTTGGCCAAATACATAAATTTTTACCCTTATGGTTTTCACAAAAAAACTTTGCAGGGGATCTATCATATGCCCCTAAAGTTAAGGATTTTGATAATATTACACACTTCTCCATAGTAGCAACAACTATTTTTAAGGTTTGGCTTTTATGTGCAAAATGTTGACTTGATATGTGGTTAGTATAACTATTAGAACAACAAGTTTCACATTTTTCAACTATCTGATAAGCATTTTATTGATCCAATCTTAGAAGTTGAAGTGTTCAATGGGTCAAGGTGAAATGTTTAATAGGTGCATTTTATAAGTTGAAAGGTTCAACTGTTCAAAGTGGAAGCTGAGGGTATCACAAGATTTTTCATGAAAACTACAGGGGTGAATTTATGTATTTGGCAACAATTTTTTCCTGATTCATTTCTGCTTACTCTTTTGTCACAATACTAAAGTATTGTGTATGTTATCATGTTCTAACTTTTGGTCATGTTAATGTTATTAGAAATAAGAAGTGCTTTGCAAATTTAAAATTTGTCGAATATGATGGAATTTGATATAATATTTACTATAGAATGATTGCTCAGCAGTGAGAGTTCCTAGTTATTTTTATTCAACATTCATAAATTTTAAAATTGTTCTCTTATTTCTTTTATGTATCTTTATTTGACATAGTTTTAATGTTTATGGGATTAGACCTTCAGACTTCTTCAACAATGCGTGATATCTATTTTTAACGTGTGAACCTTGTTTGTCCTTCTATATTGTTGATGAATCTCATGTTACAACATTACAGTTTATGGCCAAATAGATAAAAGTATCTTTGAACTTTATATGTGTAATGGTGTGTGCAAACAACTTTGCGAGGGACTTATAGTGCTCCTCAAGTTATAAAATTGGACCTATTAAACACTTCAAATTGTAAAAATTATTCTATTGAATGCTTCATCTTGTAAAACTATATCAATTAAAAAATTATTAAATAGTTGAAAAATATGAAATTCATAAACTTGTACAAACTACGCAAAAACGTTAATACTTTGCATATAAAAGACAAACCTAAAAATTGTTGTTACTAGTGTGGAGAGGGGCACAATGTGTGCAACATTCGCAAGTTGAGGGACACAATAGGTCCTTTGCAAAGTTCAGTTTGCCTACAATTATAGTTGCAAAATTCTGGGGTGAATTCATGTATTTTAGCCTACAATTTATTATCTTCAGTGTCTCACTTCAGATGTACATCCATCTGCATTTACTGATTCTACTTGTTTGTAAAATATGTTCCTCTTTTACTTTTCTTTTTCCTTTTTAATTTGAGGTTATGTTCTGTCTTCTCAGGAACTTGTATATTCTTTACATAGAGGTTGGAATACTCCAACCATTTTGCAGTCCTTGGGATGTATCGCACAACATTCTGTCTCGGCATTTGAAGCTCAAGAGAGAGAGATCAGATTGTATATATTTGAGAGAATTTTTCAAGTAATTGAAGCAAACTGTACTGTGTTCATCATTTTATATTATTTCTTGCCACAATATAGGATTCGTATTTCTAAAGAATATCGAATGAGTTGTCTGTGCATGTGGGTAAATTATTGTCCAAGTAATATGGCCTCTTGTATGTGTAGGAGGAACAATCTGATGATTTCACTTCATTTGGTGAGACTTCCGAGCGTAGTGTTTCTTGCAAATTGAAGGTATGTTTCTTTTAAAATTTTAGATTATTAATTTAAATTTGTAACATAATATTTCCTTTTCTCTGTGAAAATTTGCCAGCACTAGCAGTGTCATTACTTGAATCTTACTGCAAGTTTGAGTTAGTAAATTTGAACTAATTGAACTTTGGAACAATGGAACTGTAAGCAAATTTGCAAATATTAATATTGTCCAAGTAGATATATACATACAGTAAACTGAGATTAACCAGTTTTCTAGCTTGTCTTGTTAAAAGAAGCCTCAATACTGGAATTGGAAAGAAAATGGGTTTGATTGATATGAGATTGGCGTTCTAGCTTGTCTATCTTCTGTTTTTTTGCTACAATGTTTTTAGTAAGTTGCAAAATTTTTGTTTTTATTGGTATCTTTATGATAGTAGTTACAGGTACTTTCTATTATATGATAAAATTTTGTATCTCTGCAATATAATATGAAGCCCTGATGAGATTTCCGGGTATGTTTGATCCATGCACTTTCACAAGTGTTTCAAATGAACCTTGTACAGTAATTGAGAATCTAATTTTATGTTGCACATCAATTTGTATTATTCTTTAAATGCAGTATTTTGGTCCAACTTGGAGTCGCATAAACTGCTACTTTGGCTTTGCATAAGCATTTCCCATTATCACCACTGCTTCTTAAAAGTTCTGGTTGGGTAGTAAAACTCCTAGACAGTGCTTAGGTAGTGTATTCATGGATATATTTCTGGAAAAGTCTTAATCCCTTATTTGATTGTGATATCAGTTCAATACTCTGCTTTTGCAGATTTATGGATTGAAAATGCTTGTCAAGAGTTTTCTGCCACATCGAGGATCTCATGTTAATCGTCAAATTGATGACTTACTGGATTTTTTGTTGAAGTTGCTGCAACGGGGTGATGCTTTTGATGGAATCATCTCACGGTTTGTCTCAACAATGATTTTTGGTTTTTTGCTGTCTTAATGGTGGTTACAACTTCCATGCCTGCATTAAGTTCTCTGTCATTTCTTTTACTAATTTCGACATCATTATAATTGGTGAATAAGGTAGACCTGCATTCATATGTCAGTTGTTGACCATCAAATCTGAATTTGTTTAGCTTGTTGAAATCTTTGTGATTAAAGTAAATATTGTGTTTCCTAGTTTAGGTTTATTCCTAATTAGTGTAAAGATTATGTTTCCTAGTTTAGGGTTATTCCTATTTAGATTACTTCCTATATTGGAACAATTTTTTGTATATATATAGTGGAGTAGAGGTTGAAAACACATCACAATTGAAAGAAATAAAACATATTCTTTCCTTTAATTTCTACATAGCTTGAATCAATTTCAAGACTAACTGTTTAAATAGCATTGAAGAGAATTTCTTGTCTTTTACTTAGGTAGCATTCTCCTATGGCTTTATGTTTCCTGTGTTTTGGAGAATTTATTTATTTGCATTAGCATATGCATGGAGCTATGAATTCCAGTTTTACTTCAGTTTGTTTTTATTTATCTGCTGTTAGAAAGGTGTAGCTAACACAGTTTTCATGCTTCTTTTTAGTCATTGGCTCAATTTGAGCGATTTATTTATTTTATTTAATTTTTATCATTATTTTAATTATTTTATCATTATTCTTATTCTTAGTTCAGTTGTTATCTAACTGAATTATTCACAAATATGTACACATGTTTGTTTATTTATGCTGCTTTCAGTTTAAGTTTTGTAATTATTTCATACTTTGGTGTAGTTATGTCACAAGACTGATTGTGTATAAAATGTGTTTGTGGAGTTTTTGGCAGTTCAACCGACAGACCTCATATTATATTAGCTGCTGCAAAATCTGTTCTTCGGCTTTCCAGAAGATGGGATTTACATATGTCTCCAGAACTTTTTCGATTAACGATTATGGTGGCAAAGGTATGTTGGTTTGGATTGTGCATGAGATAAAGTCAGCTGACAGAAATAGGTTGTAGAAAAGTTTTATGATAGTATGGATTCAGAGAATATCTCTATTGAAAATCTTGCGGCTATATGATGCTCAATAAATAGCTTTTGTTTCTAGGGAGACAAACAATAATGATCCTTTGCCTTTTGGTAGTCGATGTATCTTCACAGAATGCAAAATGAAGATGATATTCTGCACATTCATCTTTTTGAAACTGCAATTTTTAATCATATTATAGATAGAAAATTCACGAGAAAGGAGAATGCTTGTTTTTACAACATAAAAGATGATGGTCATATTTCTGGCTAAAAATTCTAATGAATTTGTTTAACCTGTTATTGGATTGTTACCTGTTGCGAGATGTGTCTTAAAATTGATTTGTGGTAGTGGGGTGTGGAATATATTGGTAAGTGCAAACATTTTTGGTAGTGATTGGTCTTAGGACTCTTTGGGGGGATACACTACAAAAAGTTTTTGTTTGTCATTGATCTTAAGGCTCTTACACCTAGAGGTTGTGATCAAGAGCACATATTGGACCTGATCCACTAATCATTTTCTCGTTTCATTTTCAGGACTCTTCTTCTTGGGTTAGAAAAATTTTCCTTACTAAAATACACAAGCTGTTAAAGGAGCATGCTATCCCTAGTAGATATGCATGCGCTTTCGCATTGGCTTCATCTGATTGCTGTAAGGATCTGCAAGATGCTGTATGTTTTCATCTCCTTGCTTATTGTAGTTATCTAATATATTGCCATTGTCCTTTGTTCTGTACACATAATGCATCAGAATAATGTCTATTTAACTGTTTGTTTAGTCATTGAAATACATTGAAGAATTTATCAAGGAATATGGTTTAGAAGCTCGAAATCGCCAAACATCTGCAGTTCAGGGAGGACCATTTACAGATTATCCAGCATATGTAGTTGTACACTTGATCCATATTCTTGCTCATGATGCTGATTTTCCACCTAATGACTGTCAGGATGAACAAGCATATGCTAATTTTTGTAGGTATGAATCTGAAGTTAATATTAGTTGTAGAATGAACTACCCAAAGCTAATGTGAATATTATTTCCACTCTGTGAGAGATGTTTTTCTTTTTGCAGTCCATTATTTTGGGTTGTACGAGCATTATTGAATGGCAATATTGTTAATGGTCGCATGGACCTTGTTAATGATGCTGTCCTGTATTTGCTAAGCATTTTTCGGGCTATTAAAAGAGCTGAAGATGTTGCTGATACAACACGAACTCCTGTTAGTATTATTCTCTCAGAGATAGTTATTTCTGCAGTATTTTGTGGTTTATATTGATCCAAAAATTGAACTGGATGCAGAATCTGCGAATTCTGGCGGATATTGGGTTCTTCTCTTTAAATGCATTAAATCAAAATGGCATCTTGTCATTGCGCGCCCCTGGACAGATTTTCCTGCCATCATCATTGTATAGAATAAGTTTGAAGTGTGATGAGGCAGGTTCTGAAAAACTCAAATCTCCACAAGTTAATTTGTTTATCAATTTTTAGTTTATTTTTACTTGCAGGCCAATTTAAAATGTCTCACTCAGTCCCCTGTTGATGAAAGTTTTGTCAAGAGAGTCGTTCAGAGTCTCAAGTCTCAGATCTCAATGGTACATATCTAGAATTTTCTTCAATCCCGTTAATTTCTTGCTTCACTCGATGGCTACCAATTTTCTATTGACAACCTTTTTTTTTCCCTACTTGCTATCTGATTTTAGCCTGCTAGCAGCCTTCCAAAACGTGGTAGAAAAAATCAAGAGGATGGAATGCAGTCTGCTGATGTTAAGTACAACACATTGAACTTGACATCGCAAAAGCATTCTAATTTGTCAACAGTTGAGGCGAAAGAGATGAAAAAACCTGCTGGGCAAGATATCAGTTTGGGACATAGGAAAAAGCATGATGTTTTGAAATCAGTGGAGCTGCACAGTGAGGGTTGCAAAAATCAGGCATCTAAAATTTCTAATTCCATTCTGGAGAAACGACTTTCTTCCAATTCCATTATGGAGAAGAAACTTTCTTTATCATGTGATTCTGAAACAGTGAAACCTTCTTTGAGTGAATCACAAGTTTTGATCCAAAATGTAGAAAAAAGTATTCCTTCTTTAAAAGAAAATGCTGGGCTAAGTGCCAGTATCACCATTGAATCTTCCCAAGTTTCATCGGACAAATTTAATGAACCTTGCTGTTCAAGGGTATATGCACATTCTATTTTGATGCACCTTGAAATTGGTTAGTTTATTTTGGAACAATTTTTCCTTTTCTTCTAGTGATTTTGATTTTTTTCTTTTCAGGAATTTAGTGCTAAGTGTGAGGCACTAATTGGAAAACGAATCAAATTATCATCCCCTGTTGATAGACGGTAAGGACATTTTTCATGGACGAAAAGTATTCTGGAACATTTTTTCTTTTATGATTTCTGGTTTTTCTTTGTCAGTTTTTATTCCGGCACGGTGGTTGGTTTTAATCCTTGCAATAAGACCCACAAGGTAATGAGATGCTTTTAACTGTTACTGGGCTCATTGTGTTTTCTAACAAAATTTTAATTGCTAGTTTGCAGATAATTTGAGTTCAGTCTTGAGGAGGACTCTCTTTTCTTTCTTGGTTTGATATGTTTTGGTCTTTTCTTGTTTTCTCGATTTAGAATGTCATTTTGCTCTAGCTCCTCATCTCTTGCTCTAGCTTATGGTTTTGTTTTCATTTTCTTTATTACTGTGCAAGTTATGATTGGTTATTTTGGTACATCAGTTTATATGACTTGGATATGTACCTAATATAAAATACAATAAGTACCCAACTATCACATTTGTTGGAGGAAATTGTCAAGCTTCTATAATGTCCTGGCAGATGCACAACTGTTAGATGACAAAGGGATTTATCTCTATACAGTGACATTTTATGCTTAAAATCTCTGTTTTTATCTAAGTAATATATGTTTGTATATATGGTCATTTGCTGCCAATGCACACTTCTGGGATGATGGGTATCTTATCTTCTGAGCTCTACTACTAAGTCTACATTTCTAGCTCAACTCTCTGTTTATCTAACTAGTAAATTAGTTTTTTCCAGCCTTGTTTTCTCTCTGCCTCTTCCCTCAGATGGACTGAGTTTTTGTAAGCCACTGACTTTGGATTACTTTTCATGTTGGCAGATCTCATATGATAGTGGTGATGTTGAATTACTATGCTTGGACAGTGAAAGCTGGGAGACCATCAATGATAATTCTCCGAAAGAGAGGGTAATAGTAAAACACAATGAATATATTGATTGCTAGCATGTGGATTTTGGAACGGTGCATATAGTATGTGAAGAAATTAAAGAAGAGAATATGTTGTATTTCTTTCTATTGTATTATCTTTTTCAACCTCTACTCCACTATATATATATATACAAAAAATTGTTCCAATATAGGAAGTAATCTAAATAGGAATAAACCTAAACTAGGAAACACAATATTTACTTTAATCACAAAGATTTCAACATTATGTGATGTAGTTCCAATGTATAGAGATTTAGTCTGAAGTTACTGAAGTTTCAGTTATTAGATTATTAGTATTTTGGATAACCTAAAATTTGTGAATGCCATGGGCTGAAATGAAATTCCAGATGCAAAAGCTAAAATGGAATTCTACTTCTTTTTAAAGGATAAACAATTCCCATAAGTTTGCTGTTTGCATTATATGATATTCAGTTTACTTTCAGCTAGCATATTCTATGACCTTAGTTTCAGTTTTCCTCTTTGAAAATTATCACAAGACTCTTGTTACGAGTGGCAAAAGATGAAGATACCCTATTTTATGAACTTGATTTTCTATCAAAATTCCTAGACTGACTATTATTTTTGTATTGAGTATACTTTTGTTGAGCTTTCCTTTTTTTTATTTTTTTTTATTTTTAATATTGTTATCTCTGACTTAATCGTCTTTTAATGCCTTCATTTACTTGTTGTTTTTTCTTTTCTTTTTAAATCTCCTTGGCTCACTTCTTCATTTTCAGGAGACGAAGTTGGCAGACGAGTCAAATGCATTATATTCTAGTGAACAGTGAGTTATTAAAAATGTCTTACTTTTGACTTTTGAGCATGTTCCAACCATACTTCTGTGTTGTACCTGTGAAAACCACTACTTTTCTACCATTTTTGCTACTTGGGCTTTCTGAATTGAGGGATACTGGATTCTCTTATTGTTTTAGGTTATTTCTGTTATTACACTTCTTCCTTTTAAAGAAAGAAAGTGTTTGTTTGTGACTTCATGTGCATGTTTAGAGACATTAAGACTTGAAAAGGATACTGTGGTTTAGTTGAGACTTGAGAACAAAAAAGATAAAAGTTCGGAATCAGATTGGAATTGTATTTCTATTCACAATGAAAGTGTCATCGATTATGTTACTATTTTCTTTAAATTTCTTTTGTTTTCTTAAAAGTTAAACTCCCTGTCCTCTCTCAAAAATTTCTTAATTTTTCTTGTTCTGCATGATGCACCTTCTGCAATTTTCAATTTGTAAAATTTTGTCTAACTAAACAAACTTGAAAAGCTAAGTTTAACAAGAACTTTGTGTGGTATTTCATTTCATAGATTGAGTTACGATGTTCACCCTTTATTACCATAAAACATAGATTTTCGTGATTATTACCTGGCACATAAAATATAGATATTCGTGATTATTACCTGGCACTTTGGTTGGTGATTAATTCCTTGAATTATATTACTGTCTGGTGTCTAAATTGCATTTTTCATTCGTATGGCATTGAAACTTGTTGAACTATGTAAATTATAAAGTCTTGATTAAATTTGATGGTGAAATTGTATAGGTCAGTAGTCAAGTGAATATCAACCGGCTGGTAAACACTCTCTTTGATGTTGCAATGATATAATTTTGTGCTCTTCTCTCAGGGATCTGAAAGAAACTGTGGATACATTTGAAGATGATCCCAACACAAAGTCAAAACACTTGGGAAACAAGGAAAATAAAAAGTTTTGTAATGGATCAGCATCTTTTCCTGGTAAAGTTCTTTAGAATCATTCATTTTGCTCTATGTGTTCCCATCAGGTTTAGCGGAATATTTCTTGGACTGTTATTTTCTGTCATACTACTCCATACATTAGGTTGAGCAAATAATTAAACATTGTCTTACTTGATCCTTTTGCTTTTTAAGATGTCTGAAAAAAATTGTGTACTTTGGGAGTCTATCATTCAGTAGCTAGCATGTCAGAGAAAAAAGTTCAAATACCCCAAATTAATTTTTCTGATATTATGATTTTGGAAATACTGCACGTTCTCACTATCATAATGGATCTACGAGCTAAATTCATGGGTGCATCCCACATGATTGTGTGAGGAGGACATGCTATTTTTATGTGCATCGAGTGTGCTTAATAATTCCTCCTCGTGTCTTATTGGAACTGTTGGAAGTTACTCTGAAAATCACTCACAAAGTTGTTCCAGTGTTTTATTAATAAGAATTTAATTTGATGCAGCGAAGGGAAAGAATAGGCAGAAAGTTTTTTCAGACACGTCAGCATCAGAAGTGACTGATGTTAATGGAGATGCTGTAAGCCCTTAATCTCTTCTCCCTGCTTTCATTCATTGCTCATTTTATTTTTTAAAGAAAATATTTTGGAGTTTTATCTGTTTCTCTCTCAATTTTAAGCTCTCTATTTAACTCCCAAAGTCTGGAAGGAAGTGCGTGTTTGTTTGTTTACTCATCATATCTTTCAGCAGTAAAAAACAGTGATTTTTCTTCTTTTAGTTTGTCAGAAGAACAAGGCGACGGAAAGTATAAATTTCCTCTGATACCATCTGTGCTTTTGGAGGATTTTGGGATCTCACATAGCCAATCAAGAATAACCAGGGTCTGCAAGCTCAGACCTGTAACTTCATGGATTAATTACCAAGTCATTCATGGCTTTTTTTCTCTCAAAACTAGGTTTAACAAATCTGAAAAATTATTCATCTCTGCCCTTTACTGTAAATGATGTATTTAGCTCTTTATGTAAATTTGTACATATTCCTTACCTATAGCTAGCGGATGTAGAAAGGATCAAAGGAATGCTGTGCATAGTTGAACTCATTATTCTTTTTATTTAAATTTTACTGCCTTCTGTAAATCATTCTTGCAACAGGGCTGACTTTACTCTTACAGAACTCTTATTGGTTTCTCTAATTATGTCTTGAACCTTTTTTGTCTTGCCCCTCAGTGGTTGCTCCCCCACTCGGGAGATGGGTGAAAACAGAAGGGATATGCAAATGAAAGGTTCCTGGGAAACTTGTTAAGATGACCAAAATCAATTGCGATATTTATTAATTTATATTATTAATTTTATTTTATTTCATTTCTTTGTAAAAGTAAATTTTATGCTCCCAATTTTTAAACACTATAACTATTGCGGCACTAAACAATTTTAATAACAAATGTAGTATTTTAACTCTAGTCAAATATTAAATTAAAAATTATCTTAAAAGCTATAGTAACTTTACATTAACATTGACACATTTCTCTATATTGTCAATCAAAAGTGTAAACAAAGAAATGAGAATAATTTATTTTTCCTTTCACACTTAGAAAATTGTTATAATAAAATTTTTTTTAGTAAACGAATTCAATGCAAAATGTAACTAAAAATTAAAGTTTTAGATTGATTTTTGTTTTAGGCATCCGTAAAAACTTACGGCCCAATTCCTTTTGAAAGCGGTTCCGGTCTTCCAGGATTTTCCAGCATTTGGTTAAAAGAAGGGATTCCCCAAAATCCAACCTGTAGATGTTCCGATTCCTGGGAGGTGCATCGCCAACCCTGCAACCAAACCTACGGCCTTCACTATCGCTGGAGCATTTTTCCTCTCATAGCCTCGTCGTTCCCTTGCTCTTTCCTCTTCTCCCCTGCGTTATTGAACGTCGGAAAATAACATCAAAACCCTTACTCTTATCATGTGCCCGCGTTAAGCCTCTTTCTACCGGTCTCTCTGTTTCTCTCAATGGCGAACTTGAAAACAGATTCTCCACTCTCTCTTCGCATCGTTCGTGCCTTCCTCGACTTCCTCAACTCCGGTTATACTCTCTCTCTCTCTCTCTCTATATATATATATATATATGTTGGCATGGGCACTGTTGATCAATTTCGAATGATAATTTAATGCTGTCGTATTTAGTTATATGATAATGATTGTTTTATTATATTTATTTATAGACTGATGACCATAGATTATGTGCATTGAGTTTGGTTTTCTGGTTGTTTGATTCGTATTCTGATGGTGGCTCTTTATGTTTTAGTTGAACCCGCACCTGGTGTTGATCTTGAAGGTCTAGAAGTTGCCAGGGAATGTTTGACTGAGGTTTTTAAGCTCGATTCAACATCTACCAGTGATTGCATAAAACCTGGTTTATTGGTTGACTTATTTCGTTCACTGGAGGTAAATGAGGATCAAAACATCAAATCAAATTTGAGTCATGGAGCTGCTCCAGTAGATGCTTCTAGTTCATCCCATGTCCAGAACAGTGCTGTTGATGCTCATCGCGTAGAAGCTTCTAGGACTCTGGTCTTTTTCTTTTCCCTATCATTGTTCTTTAATTATTTGTGTTGTTTTTGTTATTCTTTGTCTTAGGTTTTCTTTTGAGATTATTTTAGTTTCAAATCTTTGTTGATCTTAAAATGTCTGTCATTCTTATATATCCACATTTGAAAAGCACATAGCAGGACGTTATCGCAATATAACTACTTAACAATGTTGAACTTCTAGTTATAAGTAGCTAATATGGACTTCAAACCTTTGATACATACATACATATATATATATATATATATATATATATATATATATATATATATATATATATATATATATATATATATATATTTTTTTTTTTTTTTTTTTTTTTTTTTTTGCTTAACAATGTTGAACTTCTAGTTATAAGTAGCTATATGGATGAGTAAATGGGAAGAGAGTTTATAGATGAAACTGAAAATTGAAAAAGATGTAATGATGGAGTTCAACTAATGTTCTTGGAGTGTCCATAAGTGTTCTGTTCTTTATTAGGGTTTTGGTTTGTGTGAATGGTGCTGTTTCCCATTTTTTTGTTAAGTTAAACTGAAAATGCATATACATATGGATGCTTTACTTTTTAAAATTTATTGGTACAACTACAGTTTTTTCAAGTTTTAAATATTTTATTTTATTTTATTTTCATCAGGGTGACGATTGGACAGAACCATCTTATGCAACGGGTAGGCTTGTACTCTTTCTTCTCTTGGCACTGCCCAAGATTATGTATCGAGTTCTTTTTGTTCTATTACTTCAATGCTTTTCAACTTTAGTGTACTGTTTGTGCAATGAGAAACTAAGCATTAAACTGGCTAGATATAAATTTCTTCCAAAGAAACTATTATGTGGCGCCAGCTTGATTACTATTTCTCTTCAAATAAAAAGCACATTTACGATGATGATTTTTCATAGGAGTAGGAACTGTGCTCAGTGAGGGTGGCTTTGGTCTAAAGATAAAGTTACTCAACTTGTGACCTAGAGGTCATAGGTTCAAGTCACAGAAACAGTCTCTCTGCAAAAGCAGGGGGATGACTGTTTATATCAACTCTCCCAGTGCACAATAAAAATTGTGCTCCAGGTGAGATACTTTCAGAGGTACAATTCAGTAAGGAATGTGAAAAAATGAGAGTTAGGGTGCTTATCATAAACTTGGCTGGCATCACTTTGCTCCTTTTAGTTTTTTAATGTCCCCTCACAAAAGTAAAGCATATGATGTGAGATTAGTTTGATCTTATTGTTTATTTATTTGACATAGAAGAATTACAGGAAAGTTATGTATATTAAGATAAATGTTAAATTATGGGTTTGAGTTTGAGAATTAAGAAGTTGCATTCTGTTTTTATTTTTGTGTTTAATTTTTCTCTGGGTCTTGATATTTTATTTTGCACAATGTGATGGTCTTATTGACAATTAATGGTAATTTTTTAATGACTTGAAATTATGTTCAAGTTTAGAGTATCATAACCATAGTTGTTTTTATTTTTCTTTTTAAGAAACAGAGAAGTGAATTGAAATTGTTGAACATTCACTTGTTTGGAAATGGTATGGGCAAAAGTGATGTTATTGCCCATCCACAAATTGCATTAAGGATCTAATTGCTCAAAAGTGTTGTTGTTGTGCGTGTTTCATTCCCCTTTTCTATAGGGTTTAATTTGAGTTTTGGATGGGTTTCTGCAGTCTGAAACTTCTGTTATTGGTTTAAAGATTTATGGTTTATGACATTCATTAATTTATTTCAAATGTTATTGCAGGGATTTCCAAAGATGAACTCTTTGGGCAATTCTTTGCTGCCCTTGAGAAAATTCACTTTTTTAAGAGCACGCTTGATGGGAACGATGATCCAGTTCAACTGGATAAAGCAACACGTTTATTTCATGATGCTCTAAATGTAATTTAGACTTGTTGCTGCCCATGTAAACTAGGTGCATTTAAAAAAAAAACATTGATTTATTCCACTATTCTTTGTCAGTTTGTTTTATACTATTATGCTTGTCCCTATGTTTAATTTGGCAAAAAGTTTGATGGTAGATTGTACATCTGCCAGTCTGTCCTTTTCTTATTTCATTACTAGCTTGATCTATCAAAACATGGTTGTATCAGGAGATGGAAAAAGCTGGATGCCAATCATATAACCGGAACAGTCTGGCAGAAACATTCAAGTCGCAAGGTGCATATGCATTTTTAGCTTTTATGCTTGACAGCTTGAGACACTTTTAATTTATAACTTGTACAAAAATTGCCTGTTAGCAAAATTTTATGGCAGCAGATATGCATCCTTCAAATGTTTCTACATTTATGTGTTTGTCTTATCGAGTGTGTGTTTAGCAATACCAAAGAGAATAATATTATCTTACATTAATATAATTTGATCTTTGTGAATGCTGACTGTATTATATTATATTTGTCTTTGCTTTTAGGTAACATGGCCATGCAGTCAAAGATGTACTCTAATGCAATTGAGTTGTATTCATGTGCCATTTCACTGTCTGAAAATAATTCCATTTATTACTGTAACAGGTGCTCTTCCAATCAATTGTTTACATATACTTGCACTATATGAATCTATTACAATGATTTTATGATAAGGGCCCTGTTTCTCATGAATAAAAAGGAGAAGCATTTTGTGGATGTAGCTTCATGCTTCAACAGAATTTTATAGAAGGGTGTTTTTAGTGATGGTATATTGGTATTTGGACCCTGGTGCTTGCGCTTAGAGAGAGTCTGACCTTGACCACTAGATTGGTTCGTGAAGAATGTACTGAATGTTATAAGCATTAAGCGTCTCATAATTCTTTCAAACAATTTGTGACAAGACATAATTCAATTTTTGGAACAAGGATTGAGTTGTTTCTCTCTTTAAAGAATATACTAGATGTTTGCTCAATGACGTTGAGTTGAGGACATTATTGCTTTAGGACAAATAGCAATAAAATTGGCATTATTTGGTTTCCACATACATGCGCACACTTATATTATCTGATGCGATGATAGTCATGTTCCCTTTCTAGGACCATGCTTTGGTGGAGTATTGGGGGCTTTTATATTGTTTTATTGCATGATTTAAATTTCAAATTCATTAGCATGATGTATGCATGTCAGGGCTGCTGCTTTTACTCAGATCCACAAATATGCTGAAGCAATCAGAGACTGCCTTAAATCCATTGAGATTGACCCAAATTACAGTAAGGCATACAGTCGTCTTGGACTGGCGTATTATGCACAAGGAAACTACAGGGATGCTATTGATAAAGGATTTAGCAAAGGTTAGTGCAACATTGATTCTTTAATACCCTCAATATTGCTAGAACAACACAAAGTGCATTTATCATTTCGACATAAATGTGAGTTTTTATTCCTTGCTTCTCATTTCATATATTAATGTAATATCCTAATTGCTTTGTCATGTCTTACTATCTCTATATTATGCTGCAGTAGACTCGATTACTCAATCACCTGAAGAGGATAAGCTAGTACTTTAACATTTTTCTGTAACGTTGTTTTTCATCCACATGCAAATGTTTGATTTAGTTGTAGCCGATGCAAGCTGCAAGCTGTTACTGTATATTATTGAGCATTTACTGCTTAATGTACATCAGGTAGCTTGCAACTGAAATATGAACATATTTACTGGAGAGCCAATGGCTTAATTTTCTTTTCATCTTGTATGATTAGTAGTGGTGTTTCGGTTGAGATCTTTTATCTATTAATTATATTGGGATGTTTAGAATAAATGATATCGTGCAACATTGTTAAGGAGCGATGAACATATGAGCTTGCCTCATCATTAGATGTCTGTGGTGCATTATCATCTAACATTGAGTCTATGCAGGGATAATGCTGTTCATTATGTTTAAACTAAAATAACCTGATATTCCATCCAAATATTCTTATTTTCAGCTTTGCAACTGGATCCCCACAATGAATCAGTCAAAGAAAATATTCAGGTTTGTTCTATTTTTCTGCCTCCCTATTTCGTATCCCTGTTCTTCTTCCTCTTATTCACTAATTATTTATCACTTATTTTCCTTCAAACATACATAGGTAGCTGCACAGAAATTGAAAGAAAAGCAGCAACGGACTGGACGGGATCAGGTATATCTATATTTTCCTTCCCTTTTTATTTGAGAATTGACATGTAGTGGGCCTACTGCTCTGGATAACAGTTATTTAATGAGTAAATAGAGTGTCAATACTAGAAAGGTTTCAAAATTGTGTTAACCAGGCGCAAGAAGGTGGTCTAAAGCATTGGATTTTTTGGAAATCTTTCTCTTGCTGGTTCGCCTTTGAAACCTCCTCCGTGTATGCGGACCTTCCATTTCATGTTTTTACTGTGTGATTTTGTGTGTATCATGAAGTTCTTTCTTTCATTATTGAACTTTCTTTTCTAGTTGCCCTCAATTTTCTTTATAGCCTTTGCAAAGCACACAACATCTATTGTGGCTCGTTTATGTGCAGTTCAACAGTCCTTATGTTCAGGTTTTTATGCGCCCTAATTTTCGAGGTCTAAAAGTCATCTTTAATCATCCTTATAATTATCATATTCCTCTGCATGCTTTCATTGTATTAAGGAAATTATTTGTCAATCCCATCTTATGCAGAATACAAATTTGTCCACTCGTGATGGTCAAGAATTTAATAGCCAGTTTCCTCCATTTCCATCAATGCCATTCAACACTAATGCCATTCCTGTCAATTTTACAAACATTTTAAGAGACATGGCTGCACAAGTCTACCCAGGCGGGCACCCTCAAGACAGGCAAGGAGAAGATCGGAATTCTAATGAAGCTGATGAACCAGAAATAAGTCTAGGTGGAAACATTAATTTAAATCTCGGAGAAAATATACCTGAAGAACTCAGAGGAGCTTTGAGATCAATGATGGAAATGGTCTCTGGGGCAGCCCCTGCGCCTGCATCCCACGGAAACCCTCAAGATACAAATACAACTAATGGAAGATCAACAAACTGAAATTGTTGTTACAATCTTGTATCATGATCTTTCTTTTAAGATATATATATTTTTTAAACATTTTTATAGAGTTTTACAGTTATATTTGTTAAATGTTGAGAGGAGTTTTTTCTTGTAACGGCAAGACTTGGCCAATTATGTACACATTGTAGAATATGAAACGCGAGTGGTTCTATTGTGCTTCTTTTTCCCATAGCAATTATTTTTGCTTCAAGGCAAACAGAAAAGGTAAACAAGAACTTTTTGCTTCAAAATCAAGCAATTGAAGTTTCAAACTCTTAAAGCGTCATGTCCAATATCTCTAACAAAGAACTTGTCAATTATATTCTATGCTAGACAAGTTCATTTAGTTAGGAACTTCAATATACTTCGTAGTTAATTGAGAAAATGTAAGTTTGAAGATATTGGGTTCACATTGAAGTTTCCTAGTCAAATAAGCTTTGGCCCAGTTGTTAAAGGCGCTTGAGTCAAAAGGTTTTTTTTATACAAAATGGTTTTGTTGTAATTATCAAATCTTCTTAAAAAAATTTATTCTAGATAAATTATATATTTGTTGCAACTTGCAATAAGGTAGGTCGTAGGTGGAAGTGGACAAAAAAAGTAGGTGTGAAACGTTGAAGAAGTCTTGATGAATCATCATCACATAGTCTAAGCACTCAGCGGGATGGCTGGGCTAAAGAAAGCATTACGCGTGGAATCAAACTCCTACGGAAACGGCAGAGAAGGAGAAAGCATCGACTAATTCAATACATACCGTACGTGCACTCGAATGATCACATTATACAATTTTATTATCAGCTGTTGACTTCGTATAAACCTTCATAAAAAAATTTTTTTTAAAAAAAAGGTCTTTTGCCTTGCTATTTTTTAAAGAAAATTATTGAAGGGTAAGTTAGTAATTAGTGAATGAGACAAAGGTGGCTGCTTTCATCTATCTATCTATACTAATTTATATTTATATTTATATATAATTTATAAAACAAGAATATCGATGTGATAATAGAGTAAAGTATGATATTAAAATATAAAAAAGCTTATGAAACATTTATTTCCATTATAATTATGTTTTTGCATTTAATAATTTTTTTATTATATAATGAAGTTACAAACTAATGAAATTTAATGCAATTCTATAGAGTTATAATTAATAAATATTAATTAAATAATAGAATTACAATAATATGATTAATTAATAGAATTAAGATATAATTTTATTAATTAAAATTTGTTCTATTACCATTAAATCTTCTTTTACCTCATTTAATTATAAAAATTAAAAGATTAAAAGTGTTTCAATTCAATATATGAGAATTTAAAAAGAAAAATTAATAATTATATTAGTTGAAATTACACTAATTTATTATCTCAATAAACATATCAGATTATTACTTAAGAATTTCAAAACGAACATATAATTTCACCTTTTATCATTTAAGCAAAATATATAAATAAATTATTTAAATTGAATTAATATAAATATAAATAGCAATAATTTTCTAAAAATTTATTCATTCAAATCAATTAAAAAAATTATACAATACTCCCATTATGCAGATACACAACTAATTTTAACTAATTTCAAATAAAATAAAAATGAGGTCTAAAACAAGAATATTGTTGTTGAATTAAATTTATGAAATTGAAAACTTTTTTTTTTTTACTTTACATGCGAACATAAAAAAAAATTAATTAACTTTTTTTTTTTTTTGTTTGATGGATTTGTTTAGAGGTAAATTAGCTCAATTTTTTGGTTGGGATTTCAACGTGTTTGGTCCCTTAACCACCCAAGGACTCAATTTTTAATCTTGGAACAAACGCATTCCATAAAATTTTTTGTGAAATTCATTTTAAAATTTATATTTTGTTTTTGGGATAAAAAAATTATGAGTTCAATTTTATGAAATCCAACATAACTACACCAAATTTCATAAAAATAGGTGAAATTTGTAAATGAATTTCAAAAAACTAAGCAATCAAATTTTTTATGACAAGACTACCTTTCTCCTTTTACAAAATTAATTTTTTAATTTTTTACTTATTTAACTTATTTATTTTATCAAATTTGACCAACACCATTTAAAAAATTCATTTTTTTAGAAATATATTTTCTTATCATTATGTTTTTTTTATTTAATATTTCCATATTTTATTTTAATATTTTTTAGCCTTTTTTTTACTATTGAGGTGAGAGATTCAAGTTAAATGTCCATTAAATTAAATGTATAATTTTATTGATAATTTTTATTTTATATATTTATTTTAATAAAAATATAAAAAATTATATAGCACAACATAAATATAATTGGCATTTATTATTTATTTTTGTGAAATTACTATTTCATTGATATTCGAGGAAACATGAACAAATGAGTTTTCAATTATTAATTTATTCCATTGATGATTATGTGAAATTTAATTGAATTACATGTTTTTAATTAATAATATAAAATATGAAAATTCATTTAGAAATGAATTCCATATTTTGAATTCATTTACGTGGAACGGAGTATAAAATATTTTGAGATTTTAAAGTTCTAATTTCTAAAAATTCAAGCCCTTTAAAGATTTTATTTTTTTGCCCACTCAAAATTGGAAGCCTGATTCTGCCCGTCTTCACCATCAAAATAAGACTATTATAGCCACTTTCTATTTTTCTCAAATTTAATCTCTTTTCTCTTTTAATTCAAGTAATTGTGGGGGAGTGAATCTCATATGATTAATAATAAAATAACTATAAGACTCCTTTATAAATATAAATATGGTTAATATATATACTAATTCTTATGAACATGCATTACACATTTTTACACGTTAAATATAAATGATTTAATTTTTTTTATAATTTTAAAATCAATATTTGTATGTTATAATATATTATCATTAAGCTTAGTAAAAAAATCAAATCGAAACAAAACAGAAAAAAATATATATTTCTGTAAAATAAAATACATAAATTATTTCCATAAAAGATAGAAAGTGAAATTTTAATTTTCCTTGAATTAGTGATGAATGATTTCATTTTGTTGGTGAATTTTTTATCTAAAAAATTTAAAATCAAATAGCAAGTAAATTAGTCATAATTAAATATGAATTATACATATATATTATCTATTACTATATTTATATAGATATAAATATTGACCAATTAGGAATATTATTATTAACTCATTGTAATACTAATCTAAATAGAAATAGTAATATTCAAAAAATAATGTCATCCGTTTACATTATCATTTTTATTATAATATTATTATTTAATATCGCACAAGTTCAAACTTTTTTTTTTTTTTTTTTTTTGAGAAGACAAACACAATCTTCTATTGTATACTATATATACATATTTTGTTTCCAATTGTTTTTCAATTTTGCAAACTAAATGGTATAAATCAAAGAAAATTAGGAAGTTTTTTTAGAGGTTTTAAGGAAATTCAACTCAATTAGGAAGTTTAATACAATTATGAATTTTATTAGATTTACTTTTTTTTAATAGGTTTTAACTAATCGTACTATATTAGAATATTTAATTAGTATAGAAATCTTTATATTTCCACCCAATAAAATTTAAGTCTTAAAGTTATTTTTTGTCTATTTCTAAAATTAGTTAGGATTTTTTTTTTTTTCAATCCCAATGTTCCTCTCTCCATTCATACTTGTAAATATGTAGTTTTTTTGAACGAGCCTTGCTTATCGTTGACTTTATCCGTCGTGAATTTAATTGGTATAAAATTTCTTAATAAGGAATTGTATTTAAATTATATAGACTTTAAATTTAATTGATTTATTTTAAATTACACGTTTAAATTAAATATTATTAAAAAACCAAATTGGATTCTTATACTCTTAACATATTTAATATACAATATAATTTTTTATTTTATTGAATTCTTATATTCTTGCAATATTTAATATATCATATTTTATATATTATATAATTTCTTTTTTATCAATTTGTATCCTTATATTCTTGTCATATTTAGTATTTATCTTATTAATATATTATATAATTTCTTATTAATATATTATATAATTTTTTATTTTATCAAATTATAATATTCTTGTCATATTTAATATGTATATTATTTAATATATTATATAGTTTTTTATCCAATATAATTTAAATTTTAATAAAAAAATAATATAATAAAAAAATAAAATTATCTTTATTTTTCAATTAATAAAATTAAAATCCTTAAACATATTATATTCTTATCATATTAAATATATATAATATAATATAACTTCTTATTTTATCCAATAGAATTTAAATTTAAATAAAAATTAATATAACCAAATAAAACTAAATTATCTTTATTTTTTAAACTAAATAATATTAAAATCCTTAAAAATATTATATTCTTACCATATTTAATATACACCTTATATATAATATAATTTCTTATTTTATTCAATAGAATTTAGATTTAAATAGAAAACTAATATAACCAATGAAAATTAAATTATTTATATTTTCTCAAATAAATAAATTAAAACCCTTTATCAGTCCATAAATTTGGTCATGACATTTTTGCCAATTGTAATATTCCTCTGGTTTTACTTTTATATATATATATATTATAGATAAACAGATATAAATAGATATATAATTTTACAATTCTTCCATTATAAATCTATAATAAAAAATTTTATCATAATTTTAAATGACAGTTATTAATATTATTCTCAAATCATAATAATTATTAATAAAAATTAATATATTTATTATATTATAAATTGTAATAATTAGTAACTGAATTGGTAAATAACGTATATTTGTCTAATAAATGACCGAGTTCCTAAGCTTTAACAAAGCATGCTTTCTCGAGCTAGCTCTTAATTGTTTAACAAACAGTATGAAAATCAGGTTTAAACTTGGCTCGGTTTCATGGTATTTATGTAATAAATAATATAAATTGATTACATTATGGTATTTATGTAAGTGCACTAAATATAAATATAGAAAGTTGAAATTTTCGTTTTGGAGGTGATTATGCCAAAGAGAATATTGTCTCCAATTTTATTTTTTTTTTCGGAAACTTGCGATAATTGATGCAGCGAAAAAGTCTAAAATATTAAATTTTTATGAAATTATTAGGCTGAATTTAAAAGATCTAAAATATCAAATCATAAAGAATAAACAATTTATTTTATATTTCGAGTTGTAAACAGAAAATAAATAAAAGATACATATAAAAGCTATTACTTAATATTGGAAAGCAAGTCTATAAAAGAAGAAAAATCAATAAATTATCGGAGATTAAATACAAGATTTATTTCAAATGATTACAAATTTGGAATTTATTAAAAAAACTGAATATATAAAGAAAAATGATGGAAATGTATGGAAAAGAATAATCTTTTCTAATGGCCAATAGTGATTAAAAAAATAAAATCTAAAACCCTATTTGGAAGGGATGAATTCCATAAAATTTTTTAGAATTCATTTGGAAATCCAATGTTTTGTATTTGGAATTAAAAAAAATATAGATTTAATTATAGGAATTGAATTCTATAAAATTTTTGGGTATATCTAATTCAAATTCTACTAAAATTAGTGAAATTTCTAAATTAATTCCACAAAATTAAACCATTAAATTTTTATTGAGGAAATTACCATTTATTATAAATTCAATTGTTTTTACTCTTTTTTGTTTTTTTTTTTTTGGAAAATTCCTACTAAGGTTATTTTTTTTTTTTACTCTTTTTTGTTTTCCTTTTTGTTTACTTTTTCTCTTTTTGAAAAATTCCTACTGACGTTTTTTTTTTAAATCTTATAATAACTAACTTTATTTTTTACCTCCACCCTAAACTAGTAATAACGTTAATTTTTTCTTAATCTAGTAAAAACGTTACTTATTACTGTGAAACTATAAAAACCGACTATCAACCATTGTTTTGAAATTCAATTGAAAACAACAATAACTTTTTTAAATATTTTTATAGTTTTCAAATTAATTACTTAAATCAATAAGACTTTTAATAATTAAAATAATTTTTATGATAAATGTTAATACTTACATAATTAATTAAATAATTAAAAAAATAACATGTTATTTTATTGTATATAATAAACATAATTGGTGTTTGTTATTTATTTTTATTAAATTATTATGTCAAGTGTATTATAAAAAATAAAGAGAAATGAATTTTTATTTAAGAATTTATTTCAAATATAATTTTATAGAATTCAATTAAATTCCCTATTTTAATTTATTATATAAATTTATTTATTTCAAAGATGGTGTAAAAGACCCTTGAAAGAAAAATAGAGAACTAGAAAGATGCGGCTCTTTTTTATATAAATGGATAAAAATTTATAAATTAGAAAACTAGCAACATGACATTGATATAATCCCTTTTCAACTATTTTATTTAAGGCCTAAAAAGTAAAAATGAAAAGTATATTTTTAATTTGGATTTAAAAGGAATAATGCCTTTGAGAAGCAGTCCTTTTGAGCTGTTTGTGGTTCACTGGAGATCAAGGCGGAGCAAACAGATTGACGGTTACGATTCGCGCAGCGATATTCCTTTTCCCATCCGGACCGCACATACCACATCATCAATGTCCCGTCAACTAATTACACGGTTGAGATTTAAAATACCCCCTGAACCGATTGCCAAGTGTATGGTCCTTAAGCAAACCAATTGTATTCTGTGTGCGTCAACAGGAGGGAGAGAGAAGAGAAAAAAAAAAAAAAAAACTGAAACAAAGAAACGAATTTCTCACTTTTAGTGCTCCTGAAACTCCAACTTCTCCATTCTCGATCTCTCCGTCCACCACTGCAACCTACGCTACTTTGAACGCTACCGTTTGGATTCTCAAGAAAATCTCAATGCCACTCCTTTGATTTTCAAGTTCTCTTTTAGTCGAATAAAAGGTAAACTTTCGTCTTTTAATTTATTGTTGTTGTTGTTGTTGTTGTTGTTGTTGATCTTATGTTTCGAGATTGAATTTGATTTTTTTTGGTGTTACAGGATTTGGAATTTGTAGATTTTTTTGTTATAGTGGTTTTTTAATCATTTTGAAGCATGAGTGCTTATCTAGTTGGTGTTCTTGTTCCTGTTCTGGTTACTCTTCTGTTCCGGAGTTCAAAGAACAATGTGAAGAAACGAGGAGTTCCGGTCGATGTTGGCGGCGAAGCTGGTTATGCGATAAGAAATGCGAAGTTCTCGAAGCCGTTAGAAACGGCGTGGGAAGGTGTTTATACTCTTGCTCAGCTTTTTGAGGACGCGTGTATGAGATATGGGGATAAGTTATTGTTAGGAACAAGGAAATTGATCTCAAAGGAGACTGAAGTGAGTGAAGATGGGAGGTCTTTTGAAAAGCTTCATTTGGGAGAGTATGAATGGCTTACTTATGAGACAGTGTTCGAAAAAGTTTGTAGTTTTGCTTCTGGGTTAGCTCAGATTGGACATAGAAAGGAAGAACGTGTGGCTATATTTGCTGACACCAGAGCTGAATGGTTTATTGCGTTGCAGGTGCTTTTCTTTTTAGTTGTAGTTATTGTTTTATGGAAAATAATGTTGCGACTGAGTCAGAACTTCTGAAAGCAAGTGTGTGAGATTGTTTCAGTTATGCTGTGAAAGTGAAAGATAGAAATGTCTTACTTTATTAGCTTCATCTTAAATTCTTTTTGTTGCTAAATCATTTCTATGGTCTTCTGGAATTACTCAAATGGTTAATTGTGTTATCTCGTATCAGGGTTGCTTTAGGCGCAATGTCACTGTGGTTACCATTTATGCATCTTTGGGGGAGGAGGCTCTGTGTCACTCATTAAACGAGGTTCTCTCTCTCGCTATATATACACACACACACATACACTCTTACACATTAGTATGTGTAAAACCAAGTGTAATGGCCTTGTAGATTTTATGCTTGAGAGGACAAGTTTGGTACTTCCAGTAAACTGATATGGTCTGCTGTTTGGGACATGCTATTGGATAAAATGCAATCATAATGAATGACTGCAATTTTTATGTTTCCAATAGTAATTTTCCTTCTCCTTTTGTGACATCTTATTCACTGCTGTTCGTACATGTTTTTCTCTTCAGACAGAGGTTACAACTATCATTTGTGGGAACAAAGAATTGAAGAAACTTGTGGACATAAGTGGACAACTTGACACAGTGAGACGTGTGATTTGTATGGATGATGAAATTCCATCTGCTGCATCATCACTGGAGCAGAGTGGTCACTGGAAAATCATCTCACTTCCTAACGTGGAGAAACTTGGTCGAGAAAATCCTGTTGGAGCTGATTTACCATTATCAACTGATGTTGCTGTAATAATGTACACTAGTGGAAGTACTGGATTGCCTAAGGTTGGAGCATCTTTATTATTATTTTTTTTTTCTTTTAGATAAGAAAATATTATTGAGAAAGAAAGAAATGAATGTATGCTGTGGAAGGCAAGAAATCCTCCTAAGGCTTAAAACATAAAACAAAGCTGAAAAAAATTAATGCCCTTCACTCAAGTAAGAGCATCTATTATGTGTTATAGTCTATTGTTATAAGCTTGTTCACCTTCACTTGATTAACTCTTAATGTTTTCTAATTGGTTGTAACTAGAAAGTAACTTTGACACTTGGATGATTTTTGAACGGTAGCGTTGCATGGGGCATCTTAAGGTGACTACATCTAGGCTTTCTACAAGTATGTCGCCTAGATGATACCATCTTTTTCTTCTCCATTTGCCATTTCCTCTTGGCTGTTAAGCCTAATCTAATTTATTGCAAAAAGTTGGTGTTGTCTCTTATTTATATTTGATTGTTATGTAAAATTGATTTCTATCACCCTTGTATGGCAAATGCAAATTCAGGGAAAGTACTGGCATGCTTTTCTTCAACCCTTTTCCATAAAATTCACAGATTGCTGTTTAGTTTTATTTTCATTCCAAAGGGCTGAAATTATATGGCTAATTGAACATAATTGTTTCAATATTGACAAGATGCTGAAGCTCAAATTCCAAGCATTTATTTTATATGTTTAAGTTGTGGAACAGCAACTGGTTAGTCTACTTCATCATGTATTGAAATTCAACACAAGTTTTTTTTTTTTTTTTTATGGTGCCTGTGCCATTGGGATCATAGTTCTGTTTGGTGGTTTTCAACTTTATGGAATCATGATGAATATTTTTTTCTTTGTAAAGTTTGAAACTGCACTAACAAAATAGTTTGATTTGTTCCCTTGACTAACAAAATAGTTTGATTTGTTCCCTTGAACTTGTTTGTGCTTTGGTCATGTTACTACGAAATATATGGAATTTTAATAGTTTATCAAAACATATCAGAGCTTGCATGATACTTATTTGTTTCCATTATGACAACTTTTCTCAGGGTGTAATGATGACACATGGCAATGTCCTAGCTGTAGTTTCTTCAGTCAGGACAATTGTTCCTGGCCTTGAGAGCAATGATGTTTATCTGGCATACCTACCCTTGGCTCATATCCTGGAAATAGCTGCTGAGGTATGGAATATGGAGCTCTTATTAGTAATTTACACAGCAATAGCTGTTTCCTGTCTATTTCTTTCCCGTTGAACAAGGATTTATGAAGCTCTTATTAGTAATTTACACAGCAATAGCTGTTTCCTGTCTATATCTTTCCCGTTGAACAAGGATTTATGAAACTATATGATTCCTCCCTTCTGTGTTCTTTAACAAATTTCACCTTTCATGTTGCAGAATATAGTAGCAGCTGTTGGAAGTGCGATAGGGTATGGAACTCCTCTGACGCTAACTGATACATCGAATAAGATTAAAAGGGGAACAAAGGGGGACGCCACTGTCTTGAGGCCAACTGTAATGGCAGCTGTCCCAGCAATTCTTGATCGTGTCCGAGATGGTGTGCGCAAGAAGGTTAGGATTATATGCATGCTTCCCATATCTCTTCTCACAGTTGAGCTTTCTTACATGAATGCTAACACGTAAACATGCATGAAAGTCGACACAAATAACCTATTTTTGAGTGATAGCTTTTTGTCTGATATCAAGAATGGTCACTAAATTTTCTTAACGACTCAGGTGGATGCAAAGGGTGGCCTAAGTAAGAAACTGTTTGACTTAGCGTATGCCCGTAGATTGTCTGCATTGAATGGTAGTTGGTTTGGAGCTTGGGGCCTAGAATTGCTTCTTTGGAATTTCCTTGTATTTAGGAAAGTTCGAGCAGTTCTGGGAGGTCGCATCCGTTTTTTGCTTTCTGGAGGTGCTCCTCTTTCTGCTGATACTCAAAGATTTATCAACATTTGCCTTGGGTTAGTACGACTTCGCAAAGCTTGGTCGATTTTTATGCATATTTATTGATGAACTGTAGCTTTACGTGTATCATGCTATATTTGAAAATTTATAGTTTCATCCAATACCTTTTCCACTGATGATATACTGCAGCCTGGATCTTGTGAACCTAAGCAATTAGTTTCAATTTTTAAAATTTAAACCAGAATTTTGGTTTCTTCTTAGAGGGACGGGAATTAATATTTTTGCCGAAACTCAACCTACAAATCAGTTGATTTGAAGGAATTTATGTACAAAAGGGAAATTCTGAGTCCTATACACTAAAAGCACAAAAAGGATAAGCAAAAAAAATTGAAAATTAAAGAGAATTCCTCGTAACTTTGAAGCATGTTCGGTAAGGAACGAATCCACTTGAGTGCTATTACATTTTTTACATTGAAGGGCTATTTCTGATCCATGCAAGAGAAAACAGAAAAGAATTGATGCACAACTTTTAAGCTAAAAACACACCAAAAATTCTTGAAATTTCCGTAAGATCATTGAGATTCTAAATTTGTGCTTCAAGTAAATAAGAAAATAAAAGCTCTGTACATGTCAGTGGATAAAACTTTCGTCATGTTTGGGCGTGAGTAATGAAATAAATATCAACAACTCAACTCCATCTTTAACTTATTGTTTCATGCTTATCTTCCAATTTTCTTTTGTTTCATTTTTATTTTTATTTTTAAATTTTCCCCTCGGCGTCTGAGCAGTGTTGAACATTATACAGGGCTCCAATAGGCCAAGGCTATGGTCTCACTGAGACTTGTGCTGGTGGGACCTTTTCTGAGTTTGATGATTCATCTGTTGGTCGAGTTGGTAATCCAATCCCTAGCACATTTATTAAGGTGAGAATCAATTAAAATTAGGTAATAGAAGCTCTGTGTTTGACTTGACAATTCTACCAGCTTGTATCATGGTTACTGCAATCAGCTAATGAACTTACAGATTTTAATAATATGCCATATCATTTTTGTTGGCAGTTAATAGATTGGCCAGAAGGTGGATATTTAACCAGTGATTCACCAATGCCTCGTGGGGAAATAGTTATTGGTGGTCCTAGTGTAACTGTTGGCTATTTCAAGAATGAAGGGAAAACAAAGGAAGTGTACAAGGTAAAATCTCAAAAGTTTCATGGCATCATATGTTACTGGATTCACATGCAAGCTCGAATGTCAACATGTATCACTATGATTTATACCAATTTTTTTTGTTCTGAAAAGGTTGATGAGAGAGGAATGAGGTGGTTCTACACAGGTGACATTGGGCAATTTCATGCTGATGGTTGCCTTGAGATAATTGACCGTAAAAAAGACATAGTCAAGCTTCAGCATGGGGAATATGTCTCTTTGGGAAAGGTATGTATATTTGAAGGTAGATCGCAACTCTTTCCTGATTTCTTTGTGACTAATATTTTCCCTACAGGTTGAGGCTGCTCTTATCGTAAGCCCCTATGTTGACAACATGATGCTGCATGCTGATCCATTTCACAGTTACTGTGTGGCCCTTGTGGTGCCTGCACAACCTGCCCTGGAAGATTGGGCTTCAAAACAGGGAATCAGCTTTACCAGTTTTTCAGACTTGTGTGAGAGAAATGAAGCGATAAAGGAAGTGCAAGCATCACTCGGCAAGGTATGCATTTCCAATCATAATTTGAGTTTTGAATAGGGTACCTTCATTGCTCATCATAATTGTTTCAAAGCAACTTGTATGTGAGTCTGACATTTCCTTTGGCATAATTGAGCATGTGGCTATACACAAAAATAAACTCATGATGTGAGACAAATCTGATTATTAGTAGACCAGACACTGTTAAGAGTCATTACTATTAGGTTCTCATGTTGTCTCTACCCTCCAAAAGTTTTAGGTATAATTTTCCGCCTGACTTGTAATGTTATGAAGCTATTCTTGTTTTAATAGTTTGAATAACATTGGTAAATTTCGTTTATTCCTGGGAACTTATGCTGATTTGCAATGTTCTACCTTTTGTCAAGTGTTAAGTTAAATTAAAGTGCGGAAAGTTTCTACCTTCTGGTCTGATATGGCTTTGTATAATCCAATTGTTATTCTTAAAAGAGGATTAATGGCATTTTGTGTGCGCAAACTTTTTGGCAATTTCTAATTGAGCACCTGAACTTTGTAGAATTGTGTTTGAACAGAGAAAAAAATTTGCAATCAATTCAGCTGCACTTTCTTGAATAGTTGACATTTTATTAGAAACAGGACGATGGTGATAGACAAGATATGCTTGACACTTCATATGATTGGGTTAGCTTTCTTGTGGTAACTGTTTTTTCTTCGATCTTTATTATTTACAGGAAGCTAAGAGAGCACGTTTGGAAAAGTTCGAGATCCCAGCAAAAATTAAATTGCTTTCTGAGCCGTGGACTCCTGAATCTGGACTTGTCACTGCTGCGCTCAAGATCAAGAGAGAGGCCATCAGGAAAGCCTTCTCCGCAGAACTCTCCAAGTTATATGAATCATGAGATAAGAAAAACTAATTTGCATTGGTGATTGGCAGAATTTCTAGTACAAATGACTTGCTGTTTCTCTTGGATTTTTTTTTTTTTTAACATTAATTTTATTTAATACCCTCCCTCTATCTATTGTACCTTAATTTTTTGCTTTCTTAATTTACATACAACAGTTTTCCTGTTTCCTCTTTCTACATATGGGTTTTAATATTGCTAGCCTAGGAAACTGAAAAGGAATATCTGGCGTGCATAAAGTTCAGGAAGTTAGCAGCTAACAAGGATGATTGTCTCTAACAGTCTCCAGTTATTCTGTCATTTTTTGCTTTTGTCGCTATAACTTGGAACAAATGATGTGATTGTATGATAATGATTCATAAGAGAATCATATTTAGCTCCACTTGTGTGACCAAGTATTAAATTGCAAGAACAGGACACAATCACATTAATGGCCAACAAGAAATCGTGGTTTACAACACTGCATTCCTGTAGTGTATTGGACATTACTGTTTCAACTTTCAAAATAGTTGAATATTGTTTTAAATTTATTTTTTTAACAGTATTGAAATTGATGTTCTGAAAAAAAAAAAAAAAAAAAGTTTCAACAGAAATTTAATAATGTATAGGTAGTACAGTGAAGAATTATTGACATAGTTACTCCCAATTGACGCTTACTATTTGTAAAGGATAGGAATAGGATGGCTTTTGGCAGTGAAATTTTCGGACATTCTAATTCTATGAAAGGAGACTGAAAGTACGAGGAGCAAAAAGACGACTGCTAGATCCTAAACTATGATACAAAGATGTTATAGATATATGAGTATTTTGTTGGCATTTCAATTATTGTTTTTTTTTTTTTTTTTTTTTTTTTTTTTTTGCACACGTTTCTCTATATTCGAACCGGAGTAGCATTCAGCTAAACCACTTTGAACTGTAGTGGCTGCAGGTTACGAATGCAGAATGAAGTCCTTTTAGTGACTCCATAATACTTGTCTCCTAATGGTAGAGATTTAGGGTTTAAAACCCTGCAAATCTTCTAACCTTCAAAAGATATTCAACGTGCTGAAATGGTGCTTGACATAATAAAATATAAATTCATAAATTTGAAAAGGGGTAGGCATAATTATAATTTTGTTCATTTACACCGTCTCAAAATATAAATCGTTTAAGGAAGAAAAAGATTTAAGGGTAGGGACAGACTATATATGAATATTCCTGTCTTTGCATAAGGCGAATAACTACAAAAGGTGGATTTTTTTTTTTAATTTTCAACAGAACCATAATAATAATAATAATAATAATGTATCATGAGAGAAAAACATAGAGATAAAAGTAATCTATTTTTCAGAAAACCAAAATAAAATAACAACTTTGGGTAACTAAGGGATAAAATTATTATAATTTTCTCTAAAAGAAAACTCCATCAATTTCTCAAATCCTTCTAGAGAAATTTTTGAATATTTCAAAATTTATTGGTCCTTCAACAAAGAATGGGTAATTGGGATTGGTCATTTACGCGATAGGAGAAGACCCCAATATTCTTTCGAGTAATTTTCTCATTCCAAGTAGGTTGCAGTTTATATTGGGAACAATAATTTAGTTCAAGAAACTCCAACTCGAACGCTGGTCTATACTTAGGTTGAAACGTGTAGATGCCAATTGACTTGTTTATGTAAAAGCTTGAAAGTCATACATAAAATTTACATATAGGTGTCAACCATTTAATAGCTTATTAGCTTAGAATAACAATTACATATTAGGGAGAATATATGGAAGATTAGAGAAAAAGCCCCTTTTTTGGTTTTCAAAGATGGTTGCACCTAACCACATTAATGTGCAAAATTTTCATTTTTGGGTCCAACTACCCTGATTGGAGTCAATTGCCTAAATGCCCAAAATATTTAATTTCATTTTCGAGGCATCATAGAAATGAAAATTTTAATCAATGGGTCCAAGAACTTATTGGGAAAGGGAGAAAAATAATACCAAAAAAAAGAAAAATAGAGTTGTGAGAACTCTTAATTAGGAGAGAAAAGATCTAATTAGTTTGGAACAAATCTATTATAAAAGAATCGTGTGTGATAGCCAATTAGAGTTTATCTAGTTGATTTTTTCATTTTACGTTAGAGATTTCAAGTGGAAATTTTTTTAAAAGTTTTATTTCTATGATAAAAAATTTTCATTAATTTTCACATGCAAAGTAGAATAGGGTGTGGGAGGAGGGTGGCAAGAGGAGACCCACAATTTCCACATCCAAGATTGGGTCCATTGATGGGAACTTGACTTGAAGCCAACCAAAATAGAAACAGCTCTCCATGTGACCATTAGTTTGCTTGTTTCCATCACTTTTAAGAGCCTTTTAGGATGTTTTATGGACACTCCAAACCGAAGGGCTCTTCTTCTTCTTCTCCTTTCCTTGTTATTAATAATATTAGATTCTCTCCTTCTCTTTTGTACAATTTACACATATAATATTATATTATATGACCCTTAGTGGTGACATAGACTTTTTGTGTTGCACAGCTTTTGAAGAGGAAAAAGAAAAAAGAGAAAAAGACTAACCAAATAAAGTGAATATATATATTTATTTATTGATTTGTTTTTCATTTCTAGTGAAGTTTTATGGCTAATTTTATCAAACATTGCCAGTGTAACTTTTTATATTAATTTTGTTTTTTAAAATTAGTTAAAAGTAATATTACAAATAATTTTAAATTCTTTATATTACAAATGTATTTGATTTGGAAGTCCTGCTTTTAATTATAAGCTTTAGGTCACCTGATAATTATTTTCAGTCTTCCTCACATGCTTTGGGTTGCCCAACTTTTTAAAAATAGATAATTCAATGGACCTTAAGAAAAAAAAAGTAAATTATATATATATAAAAAGCTAAGAGGGGATTATAAGTTCTAACTTCTAAGAAAAATCATCTAGAACTTTTGTAGTTCCAAGATCAAGTGGGAGTTGCAAATTTTGACTTAATCCATAGACCCATTCCAATTGAGAAATATACAATTAAAAAAAAAAAGAAAAAGAGAAAAAAAAAAAAAGCAGCAGTAAAATGTTCAGTTAAAAAATATTATTGAATGTTAATTCTTTTGTCCTTTTCTTGACTTTAAAGGATAGAAAGACTGGCCAGAAACCTTAACAGTCATAATAGTTTTTATTTCCATGAACACCCAATCTATTATCATCATCATCATCATCATCATCATCATCATTAATCAAATCTACCATCTGATTATGTAAAATCTAGATTTAACAAAGGGTTAAAAAAGTATTCTTTGGACCTGCTTTAGATAAAAAGTATAAAAAGGGGAAAAATCAATAAAAGAAAAAGTAGTAAGAAAAAAGTAACTGAAAGCAAAGCAATTTCCAGGAAAGTTCCAGTAAAGAATCACTTGGTCCAAGACCAGCAGGTCATGGTTTTACACAGGAAGAAATATTAATAACCAAAAGAGTCAATCTTGAGAATTATATAAAACAACTCCCTGATATTATTTTTTAATATTTTTTATCTATGTCAAATATATAAATTATTTTTAATTTTAAGAAACATTTATTTTTCTTTAAAATTACACATCTTTTCACACTAATTATAATAAAATTTTAGGATATTTTCACTTCTATTTACAAAATATTGATTTAATATATGATTGAGATATAATAATCTTTATGTTTTTCTACCATTTAATTTTGCAATTTGAAATTTTCAACAAAATAATTTTATAAATTAAAATATTTAATGGAGATAATTTTATAAATTGAAGTATTCGACGAGTAATAATAAAAATTGAGAGTAGTATAAGGTTAAAATGATAAAGTTTAGGAGTAATTTAAGTATTTGTTATTTTTATCTATGTTTCAAACTTTTTTTTATATAAAAATAATATGTTATTTAAATTATAATAAAATACTTATTAATTTGACTAAATTACCTTTTATCTACCTAATTACTAGAATCTCAATAATTTTCTCTCCATTAATCTATTTTTTAATAGAGATAAGAAAAAAAAGTAAAAAAAAAAATAGAGAAAAATAATTACTGTTTATCTTCCGAAAGAGATAAATAATTGTACGCAAAAAATAATTTTTAGAAAACAATGGATAAAAATAAACTGAGAGATTAATGGACAACAATTTATCTAGATATTGAGATCCCAAAAAATTTACCCTCTTGTTTATATTGTCCAAACTGATACATACTGGCGGGCCCTCCTCATGATAATTTACCCTTAGCATTTGTTTATAGTAATAATAATAATAATAAAAAAAAGAAAATCTATAAACATAATACCATAAATACACACATATATAAGTAATCACAATCTACCAACTCTGCTTTTTCTCTTCCATAAGTCCACAATATTCAAGATTTAGTCTTCTGATTTGCTCTCTCCCTCTTCTTTCTTTTCTTTTCTTCTGCATTTTCTTGATTATACGATGAATGGATACAGAGAAGACAATAGTTGTTGGTGTTATTTCCATCCAAAAGAGGAAGTTATAGGAGTTTGCCCTCTTTGCCTTAATGAAAGGCTTCTTATATTGGCTGCAAAGCAAGGACATGGCCACTACCTTCCATCTTCTAAAGCTTCTCATTCCAGAAAGCCATCAATAAGCCTCCCTAAGATCTTCGCTTTGGGTTCTTTTCTAAATCGCCATTGGAAGTCTGATGTCTCTGATAAATCTGATGCCTCCACCAGCCCAGAAGGTATATCTCTGTGTGTATGTGTGTGTGTTTCTTCTTGTTCTTGCTGTTTCCTTTTTCAATTTGATTCTGTGTGTTCAAATTCATAATAGTTCTGGAAATGACTCCATTATCACTACTCATTCACTTTATACTTGTTCTTCTTGTTAATTATTATGTACAGTTTTTGCATGTCCTTGCATTTTAATGGCAGCAACAAAAGAAAATTTGGCATGTACTCTTGTGTCTTTATTTGCAGAATTGATTATTGCTTTTTGTGTAATGACAAAAAAGTATGATTATCTATAAAGAAGAAGATTGGGAAATGGAGGTGATAGAATCTTATTAACTATAGTTAATTTTATTCTTATTAATTTGATTTTTATTCCTTAATTGGTTAATGCATAGATATATACTATATATATAATTAGCAAGCAATTTATGAATTATGATTATGTGCATGGAATTGTTAATTAAACAGTTTCTTTTTGGGATTGTTTATCCTCCAAGATTTTTTTTTTTTTATTGGCATATTGAATGAGTTGGATTAATATTATAAGTTATAAAACAAAGACATTTTTTTTTACTAATCAAATTATGGAAAACTTTTATAATCGACGTGACTGAAACTCAAAATCTTACATGGTTTTCGACTATTAAACTCGAAATCTTACGTAGCGAATAAATGATGTATATACAATATAATATATTAGATACAGAGAAGTGATTAGGGAATAATTATAAGCAGCTGAAATCATGCAAATATATTTAATTAGCCTGATAATTAATAATATAGAGGTCAAGCATAGAAAATCTAAAGAGGGGCCCTTTGGGTGTCAATTTAAATTCATATCTTGTCCATTATGTTCTCTTAGCAATTAGCATGTAATATATGGTAAATAGTGGATTAGTCATTATATGTTTGTTTTTATTTATAGATGTGATTGAACATGTATATATATACACACATTTCCAAACAAATACATTAAAAAAATTAAAATAATATTTGTTAATTTTTCATTATTGATTTCTTTTTTTTTTTTTTTTTTTTTAGTGTTAATACATAGTGTGAAACCCACATGAATTGTAAATTAAACAATGTTCATGTTGATGATTTCTTTCTTTTGATTAATTAATTAAGCTTAATTCTGCAGAGTCTTTTATATCAATTAAGTTTGAAGACAATGGAGCTGCCTTATGGGAAAAGGGCACTGCCTCTAGTAAGGTCTCTATGGAGCAATACACTAAGTCCTACAGCCATAGTAATAATAACAACAGTAACAAGGAATTAGACAAACAAGGCAAAGACAACAGGGAAAAAACAATGAGCGTGATAGAGCATGCAAAACCGCGTGCCTCGCTGAGGTGGCGAAAGCGGATTGGTCATTTATTCCAACTCATCAGATGGAAGAGGTCTAGCAGTGGAAATGTGTGCCATGTAGGCACCAAAGTTGAGGGAGTCAAGATAAGGAAAGGCTGGATAAGGAATCTGACAAAGCGAAGGAGCAAAGAATAAGAAGAAGAATTCTATAGAACGAGACATTAGCATTTTCTTCTTTAATTTTTTGTGGGTTTTCTTCATGGACTCTCAAGGTATGTATTATTGAGATTGTAGAGTCAATATATATAAGCTTTATTATCTCAGTCTCTTCTAGCTATCTAGAAAAGAATTTGCCTATGTCATTCTTGATTTCTCCCTCATTTTTCATGTTTTCAAAAGTACAGACTGTAAAAGATTGTCCTTTGGTATATATATATATATATATATATATATATATATAATGTCTTTCATTGATGGTAAGTGCAGTAAATGTCAAACTCTATTATTACAAAAGTAATTTATGAGTGCCAACCAAATGTGATATATGTAGTTTCTTCCTTACGTAATAAGTAGGAAGTTTTAGATTCAAGACCTCTCAACTATAAGAGTTTTCAACAATTAAGTGACTAAAAAGGAGGCTATTCAAAGACGGAGCAAGGATTTGAAATTGGGGGATGAATAGTTAGAAGAAGATTATATAAAAGTTAAAGGGACAAAGTGATTGAAAGTATGTTAAAATGACTAGATGATTAGGGTTCCAAACATGTGGATGTAAAGGACAATTTCTTTTTAGAAGAGAGGGGGACAATTGCCTCCTCCCAATACATGTAGTTCCGCCCTTAGGACTACCTCTTTTCTATAGTGCGTAATATTTTTTTTTGCTGTAATACATATTGTTCTTTCAGTCAGTTGGATCTTTGAACGAATGAAAAATTAATAATAACGAATTAAAAATTAATAATAATGAATGTATTACATTGTAACAAGAATAAAATTAATGTGATTACAAAAATTACATGACAACATGTTAGGTGGACATTAAAGTGGGAAACAATGTAAAATAAGAGGCCCTAATGCATAGTATTGGAACTTGTCTTATAGTTGTCTGGGTGGGAACATGTATCTTGCTCCTTCTAAAAGGACACTATACATAAAATCAAAAACGGATCTCTAATTTTCATAATATATATAATTATTTATTTTGATAAATATATAAGAAAAAAAAGGGTTCATTATATTATCACCCTTATATTTTTTGTCCCCACACGTGCGAGTACTCATTTGTGTGTGTGTGTAAAGCAGGAGGAAGGCAAACGAAGCCCTATTGTTGTTTAGTGCCCTTCACTAGTCTAGGTTGTCCTAGTTGTTAACTCTAGCCATTGGACCATTCCTCTATAGGACCACTATGTATGTTAAGGAAAGACTAGCATGGGCCTTTTTTTTTTTTTTTAAATTTGTTTTCTCCCTGGGAGATATTATGGTACACAATGTATTGTTATTTTATTACAATTTAAGCAGATCAGATTGTAAAATTAAGAATTTATGTTTCCCTATTTTCAAATAAAAAAAGAAAAGGAAAAAGAATAGAATATGTGTCTTTCCTGAAATTACTAAATTTAATATATTCATCTTCCCATGTAAATCAATAACCATCCAAAACAACAATATCTTGATGGAGTTTATAAATTTTGTAAGTTATGTTGAAAATGAAATTTATTTTACTTGAGTAATACTAAAAATTTAAAAATTATTGCTATAAATCAGTGAAAGCAAAACAAATTATGGTGTCCAAAAACAGATTTTCCCCATTCTCTAATCCTAAACCTTCTTTTTTTTCTGTCCTCTTCACAGTCTTTCTACCTCTCTTTCATTTTTTTTTCCTCTAATTTTGTCTTTTTAGTTCTTTTTTTGTTGAATAATTCTCAAATATAGATTTTGGGTATTTTGCTTGCATTGTTTGGTTATTTGTATAGTAATACAAATCAATATGCCAATTTCCTCTCTTGGAAAAATTTAAACAACATCAAATCAGACTTATTAAAAGACCATAAAGTTGAATAATGTTCATAAATTGTCACTAAATGGAGCTTAGATACCGTTGAAGGCACAAATATATGTATGTATAAAAACTTGTTGATTCAAGTATGTATTTCATATTTATATTGTGTTTCCTTTTAATGAATTTTTAAAATTTTTCTGAAAAAACAAATTTATTGTGTGATGCAATCAAAAAAAAAAAAAAAGTGAAATAGGAGTGTTTTTTGGCAATAAAATCAAAGTTGCTATCAAAAAAATTATTAGTATGAATAATATCTTTAAAAAAGAACTTTTATAATATATAATATATTTCAAAATACGTTTTGTACAAGCATTAAAATTCTTATTGTGCAAGTGCCAATGTTATAGGGCAATGTGCATATACATGGGTTGAGTAAAACAGAAGCTGAGGATGAGAGAGTTAGAGAGTAACTCTGTCATGTCATCCACCCAAAATATATATATATATGAAGAACTTTTAAAGTGAAAGAGCTTTATTTTCTATAGTTCTAACAAGAAAAGAAAAAGACTACCCTCTGTGAGAGACACGTTGTTTTGTCACAACTCATACAGATAGGATAAAGAAAGAAAAACTCCTATCCACATATCCAAAAGTATTCCACAAATAATAACTTTTGAGACTTTAGGCACCTTGTTTGGATAGGCCTTTGCCTAATCCTTTTTATTTTTTAATATAATATTATGAGATACGTGATTGCCGAATTATTAGCTTAATAACTTTCTATATATATATATATATATATATATCTCGGAGAGACGAGATGATAGAGTCTCATTTTCTTTCTTTTAATTAGAGGTATCGAGTTTTGGATATAGAATTTTTTTACAAAAATTCAGATTAACTAGGCCAATAAACTTTGGACACCGGATGATTAAAATAAATTTTTTTCTATATATATATATATATAAATTCAGCAAGGGAGATGTATTTTAATTTAATTATTTTATTGAAATTGAGTAGGGTAATAACTTCTCATATATTCATAAAGAGATTACTAGGAAACTTATCCGGGATGTGTATCCAATAATTTTTATAATAATAATATATTAATGCAAATTAATAATGTTGGAGTTGTCAATTATACTTTTTAGTTAGGATGATATTTGAATCTATAGCCTTTTTAAGATATATTAACATTACTTACATTAGATTTCAAAAAAAAAAAAAAAAATTACTTACATTAAGCTACTTTAATAAATTTATTAATGTTTAAGGTACAAAAATATAAAATATTTGTTTTTAATACTAATTATATTTATATTGTAGAAAATATAAAATTCATAAATATTTTTTATTAAAATTAAGTAATTATGTAATTCTTTAAGTATAATAGTTTAATTGAATTTTATATAGTTAATTATGAAATTCCCTACATATAAATAATTAGTTATAAATTATATAATAATTTATGCATAGTAAAGTAAAAATGTACTTGCAATATTTGATTTAAATTTTATACACATATTAGTATTATGAAAATATAAATTAGAAATAAGTCAAAGTAGTCTACATGAATTGACCACACATAAAAATAAAAACTATAATTAACCGACTTGTTGGCTATCAACGTCCTTAATTTCACATCCAGAAGGTTGGACAGTTTGGCAGCCACATTGTGAATGTCAAGGGACAAGTTCTATTTATTATTCATGCTTGTTGATGTGATTAAAGAAAGTTCGGATAAAAGTCTAGTGGGGCTCCTTAACTTTATTATATTTTCCTATTCACCCATTTTACAAAAATATTTCCTATTCGACCCTCAAACTTTGAGGCAATTTTTTGTGACCACTTAAATAGAACGTGCGTTTCACTCAAAGTTATAGTATAGTTTAATGACTTGTAGTACAACCTCAACTTCCTTCTCGAAGCTTGTTTGATGGCCATGGTTAGGGTATTCTCAGCAAACAGAAATTCTTCCTTTGCTTAAATGTCATTTTATGTAAATCAGTGATTAGGAATTTTAATTGTTTGAGATTTCGAGGACGAATTGACCTTTTAAAGGCTCGTTAAAAATGGAACTGCCAATGAATATTGACTTTATATTTTAATAAGTTGATATTTAATAAATCTTAATTTAAATTAATTTAGTTAAAAGTGTAAATTTTATAATTATTTTATTTAAAAAAAATATTTTTTTATATTTTATGATTAATACTACAAGTGTTCTAAGTCTATTGGGCAATCTGATCCTCCTAATCAAATCAAGCCCACAAGGGAAAAATGCTACTAGTAGGAATTTTACCCATTCACAAAAATATTAATAACACAACATATATACAAAATTATTTCTAATATTGTCCATTTATAAGAGAATCAACATGATATAATAACTTATCTTGGACAAGTAAAAATATTATTAGATAAATTTAATCCTGTTATGCAATTCTCAGGAAGTTTTACTGTCAAGGACAACAGTAAATAAGTTCTTTATGCTTCTGGCTCTAATAGGACTTCAATCTGATCTCAGTTTTGTAAGGGTAAAACATTGACAAGTCCAGTAATTCTCTTGAGGATGTCTTTGCATCACTTCTTTGAATCTGTCTCACTCCTACGGTTTATTAAAAAATATTTGTACTTAGGAACAAGATATTATAACAAAGACGGTCATACACGACGGAAAATACGTAAAAAAAACAATATGGTAGACCATCACAAAAGTAGTTATAATTATATATCTTTTTCTGTATAAATGTGTATAATTAAAAGAGAAAAAAAAAAAACTACTCTCTCTGTTTGTACACGTCATAACGGCAAATTAACGTTATACCCACTAACATTTTGAGCATCCTTTGTTCAAGTATCTCAAAAATGCTGTCTGTTTTGAAATTTAAAAGTTTAAGGATTTAATAGGAAATATTTTTTGAGAAGGCTCAATAAAAAACGTAGATGCTTTTGTCTCGAAAGTTTTCATGCATCCTCTATTATTATTATTATTATTATTATCACGTAAAATATACTGAATTTGAAATTTCGTGCATGTGACCATTCATGTGATAAGTGATAATAACAACTTGGTCAATTATTTGTTGACTAAACCTCCAATCTCTACCCCATCCACTCTGTCGAATCATATGGAAAGAATTCGAGCATCTTTTTGACTAACCCCATAATTTATTTTTGATAAATGGTATTTCATTTCAATTTCATACATTAAAGAACTTTATTAGTAGTAATGATAGTTGTGTTACTTGACTAATTTCTGCAATATAGAAATGGAGAAAGATAAAAAAAGTAGGATAGGAAAATCTAAGTAATTATATTCCAAAATAATATAAGATTTATATTAATAATATATAAGCTATTTTACATCAGAAGCAATTATATTTAAAGCACTCTCCAAGACATTGAATCCATTGTTACATCTTACGATTACCAATGTGAAATAAAAATGTTCTTGTTTTATTTTACAAAAATATTAGGCTTGCGGATTCAATTAAAATATTTTTCCTTCTTAATTTCTGAAATGATAGTTCTTGTTTTTAAGAATTTCTGAAAGACTGAAATTAAGAAGAAAAGAAAAGAAAAGAAAAAATGTGAATATACTATTTATTCCTCTGTCATGCCATATTCAAGGGAATAGGAGGATAAAAAAATAACCCATTAGATATTTGTTAAGATGTAAGGAAGACAACCAATTGGCCCTGCGTTATGAATCCAAATTTGTTATATTCTGCAACAAAAATTAATAAGTAAATTGTTTAATGAATAGACATAACCTTTTAAATATTGATAAATATGAAATAATCTTAAAAAAAAAAACAAGAATGTATCAGTAGATATATATACCTTAATATTCACTGCAAACCTATTGAGAATTTCTGGAATAGATAATAGACGTGTTACTAAAAATTTCAGCTTGAAGATTATTTTCTCTAATATCGAATGTGCATAAAGCTTTTCCAAAATATTCTTCCTTTGGCATCAATTTTGAAAATATACAACCTATATATGTAAACACAGATTAAAGCTAATATCTTGTTTCTTTTTTATTCGAGATGGGTTTTTGTTTCTTCAGTTCGGCTCGCTTACCCTTTTTGTTCCCTGGAATTTAGGTATGCTCTAACATATGAGCTTATTAATTTAATTAATGTTACCATATCAGCTCTATTTTTTAGTTGGATTTGATGTAATTATTTTTTTTGATCCTATATGTAACAGGGAAAAGAATAACATTATTGGATAAGGTAAAAATAAATACTTGCCAATAAAATCATTAATTGCTTTTCCATCAGAGTACCTCCCGGCTGGCATTTGAAAATAGGTGTCTCCATAAGGACGATTAGGGGGGAAAAGGCAGCTGGAAATCCCACCGGTATCGGAATTCGAGTTGCGGAAGTTGAATATTGCCGGAAACTTACAGCTTCTCAAAGCAAATATAGCTTTCAACGTTTCAACATAAGTTACAAAAAGCACAAGCACAAGGAAAATGAGAGAGATACGGCAGATCTATTAGAGCAAAAAAAAAGTCCATTTTGCAAGCACTAAAACAATATTTTGAATCTCAATTAACATCAACAAGCTATATATAGGGATGACAATAGGTCAGTACTTGCTTAAAATATACTAACTGAACTCAAATTCGAATCTGAATATGATTATAAATTAGGTATTCAAACACATATTAAATCTGTTTAAAAATTCATTTTTAATATCTAAATCCATCCCGAACCCGATTATACTTACCTATTTAAATACCGATGTTAAATCTGACAATAACATCAATGTTTATTAAATGTGTTAATGTATGAAATATACTCACTTGCAATGAACATATATATGGTAATTGTAATAATTATTATTCGGAAAATGGACATTAAATTCAATAAGCATTCTTGTAACATAACATATTTAATGGAATAGAAGGATCGTTAAAGGCTCCCGTTGAAATTTGATGAAAAACAAATTTATTGGCAGCCTCCGTATAGTGAATCCCATCCCAATTGACTCGAGCTGATGGGCGATCGCATGCACCTACAACTACTTGACTACCATTTACTGTGATTGTATCTCCACATCGAGCATTATTATCGTAGTTGTACATTCCTCCATATCCACAACATGCTATCAGTGGAAGCTCAAAACCTACATATCATAGCAAAATCCGATGAACTGGACTAAGTGCATGCACTCGACAAATCTAATAATAATATTTGTTATAGTCAATATGTTAAAATTGATAATCAATATGTTATACTGTATAACAATTTCAATGATTAACGGATTTTTTTAGGTGGCAATCAATTATTGGCTGGATATATAAAAAAGGGATATAAACTCAATATCTTCAAAGTATTTTCCATCCAATAAGAATAAATCATCTTAATTGAGTAATCATTATCATAAATCTTATATTCTAATTCAATAAAACTAAATGCGAAAAATTACGTGGCTTACCATATTTTTTAGGTGAACTGAATAAAGAATACTTGACAGAATAGATGTCAACATATATAAATGTTGCTGAAGAAAAATTCTTCCTGAGTTCAACTATGGACTCGTTTAACTTGAAATTGAAGTACTGAACTATTTCATTGTAAGGTTTTGCACATCCAGCACTGTCTTTTTCTGCAGGAAAATTGACCAGAATATAAGGAAGACAACCAATTGGTCCTGTGTTATGAATCCAAAATGTTCTTGCTCCCAAATTGTAAATATTCTGCATCAACATTGCATTTACAGTTAAATAATATTCATAATTTCCCTTATTTGATTAATCGTGACTTAAAATATTATAATAACCTTAATATATAGGAAAATAATTTATGAAGTGCCGTAGTACCTTAATATTTTCAGAGAACTTATTGACAATATCTGGGACAGAGGCCTTTACTTGTTCAATTGACATATTTGTCAAAAGCCCATCTCCAATGTCGTTTTGACCTATATCAAATGTGTATAATGCATTGGGGAAAATTTCTTCTTTTGGCATTAATTCTGCAAATACACCACCTGCAACATAAGAAATATATACATTTTCATGAATTATAAACGACCGATCGTTTTATTTAATTATTATATCTTTTAAATTGAAAATACAAATTGCACAGAATACCCTTTTTCCTTAGAATTTGAGATTTGAGTTTGAATTGCAGAAATTGAAGGACTTGCACCTCAAGAAAAAAGGGACTAGATAGACCATTAGGTATAATACTAGATGGTAACGTGATGGTGGATCCTCCAGTGGCAAAATTGGCACCAAGTGTAAAATTTGTCCCCATTGAATTGAGATATGCACTAAGATATGGATGATTGAAACTCTTGGCTGAGACAACAAAATTAATTGTTTCAATATAGTAATTTACCAATAATTTAATATCACTACATTTAATTAATCACCAATCCAACAAAGAACAAAGCTTTACATTTTTTTTTTCTTTTTTTTTTTTTGTTTTTAAGTTCTAGAGATGACTTCAGTATTCTTGAGTCTAAACTTACTGGTTATCGGAATACATATTAACATAAACACACATGAACTAATTAAGAAGAAACAGAAATTTTAATGTAAGAATTACTTACCAATAAAATCTATTATCAACCTTCCATCAGAATACCTCTCTGGAGGCATATCATCATTGTAAGTCTCCCCATAAGGGAAGCTAGGAGGAGTGAAGGCAGCCGGCATTGCGCCAGTGTCGGAATTCGAGTCGCCAAAGTTAAAGATTGCTGGAAACTCACAGCTTCTCAAAGCAGATGTAGGGTTCAAAATTACAGAAAAATTAACAAAAAGAAAGCAAAAGCAAGAGATACTGATGGTAGAATTGTTAGTTTTTAGAAACTCCATTTTGGAACTAAGCCAGCAAAGTAGCTTTAAATTTCAGAAATGAAAGATGGAAATTTATAAAAAGTATATATATACATATAAAAAGTTTTACTTTGTCGTATCAACATGTCATTTTATTTAAAAGGGAATAGCAGACTTTTTCTTCCAATTTTTAATGAGTTGATGGAGGAATATCCAAGCCTGCAACTTTGTTATGATCACCTTGGAAGTAATTAATAACAAGACGGACATAAAAAAAAAGAATCACAATAGAATGCTAGAAGATTCTTAAACCCTAATCAACAATGTGAATTTAGCTAATCATATATATTAGCTGTTTATTATATATAGTACAATAATTATAATATGCCTTTATAATCAGTTATCTAATCTCAAATTTCCTCTATAACCAGAAATATTTAAGATCAATAACCCTTTAATTATTCTATAATTTAATTTCATCTCCACGATTTAGGAATCCAATATTTCTTATACATAATAATTTAATGAGTAAATGTTACGGCAAGCCATATTCAAAGGGGTATGTGGATCAGAAAAAGCTCCAGTAGAAATTTGATCAAAAACAAATTTGTTGGCAGCTTCAGTATAATGAATTCCATCCCAATTTACTCTAACTGAAGGACGATCACATGACACCACTATTTGGCTCCCATTCACTCTTACATTATCTCCACATCGAACAGACCCACTAAAATTGTACATTCCTCCATATCCACAGCACGCCACAAGTGGAAGCTCAAAACCTGTAAATCATACCACAAATAAATAGTTTAGGAAATTTTAGCAAATTTAATTCGAAGTTATTTCTTTTATATAATCAGAAATATTCTGAATTACCGTATTTTTCTGGTTCGGCGAATAAAGAATACTTGACGGAGTAGATATCAACATATGTGAATGCAGCTAAAGGCAACTCCTTCCTGAGTTGAGCAATGCTTTCCTTCAATCTGAGATTAAAATATTGAGCTGCTTTATTATAAGCTTTTGCACAGCCTGCACTATCTTTCTCTGCTGAGGGAAAATTTGTCAAAACATAAGGCAGACAACCAAAAGGACCTGTGTTGTGAATCCAAAATGATCTAGCTCCCAAATTGTATATGTTCTGCGTCACAATCCCTCCATTAGCTTTGTAAAAAAAAATGTGCACTAATAATTTTATTGAGGTACTTATGCAAATTAAAATATGGATCTTATCACCAACAAGTATTTGGATGAATAGTTCAATACTATTTTCCGTTAAATATAATGGAGAATTAATACTCGCTAAAAGCAATTTACCCTACAGTGAATTGACTCTAAACAAGCAGGATTTAGTACTAGCGGGCAGGGATACCTATAGAAAGTACAAAAGCAAATAAATTTTACCTTAACGGATAGTGAAAAGGTATTGACGATATCTGGGATAGAAGCATTCACTTGTTCCACAGACATGTTATTGGCAAAGAATCCAACATCAAATTCGTTTTGACCGATGTCAAACGTATATAGAGCCTTTTCAAAATAATCTTTCTCAGGCATCAATTCTGCAAATAAACCTCCTGCAGACAAAATTTAATGAGAGACCCGTTCGTTTGCATGCACGAGTGAAAAATAATTTAAATTTGTACCTTTTTCTCTGATAATCTGCGATCTGGATTTGAATTGCATAAATTGGTCATATTGTAGTTGAAGGTAGAATGGACTATATCCACCATTTGGTATAACAGAAGGTGGTAGTTTGATGGTGGCCGCTGATGAAGCAAAATTTGCACCATGTTTGAAGTTGGCTCCCAAGGAATTGAGATATGCACTCAAATATGGGAGATTCAAACTCTTGGCTGCCACAAACATATAGATATTTATAAAATAATTGAAGATAGCAAAAACTCAAATATTAAACAATATATATATATATATAATACTTTTCTTCCTGTCTCCTCCATCTTCTACTCAAAAGCGAAAACCTGAAATTCCAATTACTGTTTCTTCTTCGTGAGCGTTGAGTTCTAAGTTCTAAACATATCATCTCAAGTTGGAACAATCAAAACCATGGATTAGCCTTCGATTTATGAACAAGAGTTGGTGATATAGAAGATTGATCTGGAAAATGCAAGGTTTGAGAGCCAAGCTTAGTGTGGCAGTTCTTGTTATACTAACCATATGGATTGCTCTATTGGCTTTGTATGGTTTGATAAAGCCCATTTCAAATGGTTGTATAATGACGTATATGTATCCTACGTATGTTCCAATTTCTACGAATGATGGTGGGTCATCTGCAAAGTATGGATTGTACTTGTACCATGAAGGGTGGAAAAAGATTGATTTCAATGAGCATCTTAAGCAGCTTAGTGGGGTTCCTGTTCTTTTTATTCCTGGCAATGGCGGCAGCTACAAACAGGTAAGATCCTTGGCTGCAGAATCTGATGGGGCGTATCAAGGAGGTCCACTTGAACGGACATTTTATCAAGAGGCTATCCTGACTCCTGAGGAGGAAGGGTTAGATAAAAAGTGTAGCTGTTTTTCAACTACCTAACCAGTATGCTAGCAGGCTGGATTGGTTTGCTGTAGACCTTGAAGGTGAACATTCAGCAATGGACGGCCGAATACTTGAAGAACACACAGAATATGTTGTATATGCTATACATAGGATTTTGGATCAACACAAAGAATCTCGTGATGCCCGAGAAAGAGAAGGTGCTGCAACCTCTGGTACTTTACCAAAAAATGTGATATTGGTTGGTCATTCTATGGGTGGTTTTGTTGCTAGAGCTGCAATTATACACCCTAATTTAAGGAAGTCAGCAGTTGAGACCATAATTACGCTTTCTACACCACACCAGTCACCTCCTGTGGCCTTGCAGCCATCATTGGGTCATTATTTTGCATATGTGAACCGGGAATGGAGGGATAGATATGAGATTCAAAACACTCGGACAGGACATTATGTATCAGATCCATTGCTCTCTCATGTTGTTGTTATCTCCATCTCTGGTGGCTATAATGATTATCAGGTACGATCAAAGTTAGAGACCCTGGACGACATTGTGCCTTCTACTCATGGATTTATGATAAGTAGTACAGGCATGAGAAATGTGTGGTTATCGATGGAACATCAGGCTATTTTATGGTGTCATCAACTAGTTGTACAAGTATCACATACTCTCCTTAGTCTGATAGACTCCAGAACAGGTCTGCCATTTCCTGAAACTCAGAAGAGATTAACAGTATTTTCAAGAATGCTTCGTAGCGGGATACCACAGACATTCAATTGGATGAGGCAACCACACTCTCATGCACCCATTAAAGATATAAAAGATGCTTTTGGCTCTCAAGTGCATGCTTTATCCAGTTGTCCCAAAAATGTTCACCGGAATGATGATGGCCTTGAGAGGGATCTGTACATCCAAACTACTACGATGACTGTTTTGGCCATGGATGGGAGGAGGCGGTGGTTGGACATACAAAAACTGGGTTCAAATGGAAAAAGCCATTTCATCTTTGTGACAAATCTTGCTCCATGCTTTGGGGTTAGACTTCATCTTTGGCCTGAAAAGGCGAAATCAACTTTGGACTTGGCTGCTAGTAAAAGGGTTGTAGAAGTGACATCAAAGTTGGTGCAGATTCCTTCAAGACCAGCACCAAGACAGGTTGAACCTGGTAGTCAGACCGAGCAAGCGCCACCATCTGCCATTCTTCGTTTAGGTCTGGTGGATATGCGCGGTTTCAGATTCCTGACCATCTCAGTTGCTCCTCGTCCAAGTATTTCAGGCAGGCCTCCACCAGCAACATCCATGGCACTTGGGCAATTCTTTAACCCAGAGGATGGGGAGAGAAATTTATCCGTTCAATCGATGCTTCCATCTACCCATTTACAAAAGGAAATATTTTTGGAAGAGGATCATCCCCTTGCGTTCAATCTATCATTCTCCATTAGCTTAGGACTTTTGCCTGTTACTTTTTCTCTGAAAACTATGGGCTGTGGAATTAAAAGGTCTGGGCTTCCTGCTGAAGAGGCTGGAGACATCGAAAGCATTAGGCTTTGCAAACTACGGTGTTTTCCACCTGTAGCACTTGCATGGGATCCTACTTCGGGTCTTCACATCTTCCTAATTTGTATGGTGAAACTATGATTGTTGACTCCTCACCAGCAACGTGGAGTTCTATTCAGGGATCTGAAAAAACGACTGTTCTGTTGCTGGTTGATCCTCACTGTTCATATAAAATAAGTTTCGCTGTTTCTGAGACGGCAGCAGCAAGCAGGTTTTTGCTTTTGTATAGTTCACAGATAGTTGGTTTCTCCATTGCAGCTATCTTTTTTGCTCTAATGCGGCAAGCACACGCATGGAATCTTGATTTGCCCGTACCTTCAATGTTGACAGCTCTGGAATCAAATTTGAGAATGCCATTACCGTTCTTACTTCTAGGGGTCATACCCATTTTGGTTTCTTTGCTCATTTCCTTGCTGATGTCTCAACCCCTTCCTCCATTTGCAAGCTTCATCATCATTTCAGTGATTTGCTATTTATTTGCAAATGGGTTCATAATTCTGCTTACATTTGTTTCCCAATTGATCTTCTATGCGGCTGCCATCATGCATGTTTTCATCAAGACAAGGTGGCAAGGATGGGAAGGAAATTTTTGCTTAGGATTCCTTCATTGGTTTATTAATCTCTCCTCCAGTTTCTTTTCATTAAAGGTCGTAAGGGTTCTAAGAGGTAATCCCTTACTTGTAACAGCGCTGACTGCAATTACCCTTGGAAGCTTTGTTCATCCAGCGCTGGGTTTATTCATACTTCTCTCGTCTCATGCATTATGCTGTCATAATGCATTGTGCAGTTTTTTGACGGCTTCCTTTCGCAGCCATGCACGGAGAAAGGAACTGTTTGATTTTAAAGATCAAGGAAATGGAAGAACTGAGGAATTGGCATCTGAATATGAAAGTGTTTTCAACCGGAATTCAACAATTGAGGAGAATAGCATGGGTAGTCCAAACTCTTCAAAAAGTTTCGGAGACACACAATTAGAAATCTTCCATCACCAACAAGGCTTGCTGATCCTGCATCTCCTTGGAGCACTGATGTTTGTCCCCTCTCTTGTGGCTCGGTTGCAGAGAATAGGATTGGGTCATAGCTTTCCGTGGTTCCTGGATTCAGCTCTTTGCATTGGGGTCATTCTTCATGGTATCTTTAATTCGAAACCCGAGAGCAATTCCTTGTTTGCCTTCCCAGCCATTCTTGGTAAGGAATTGAGATTGGATTTTGTCTACCTACTTGCTGGCTATTATTCCTATCTGTCTGTCTTGGGCTTGGAAGCATACAAAGTATTTTATGCCATGTCTCCCATAGGGTTCATATCCTTTGTTTTGAAGTTATTACAGAGCAGGGAGAAGGGAGAGCCGCGTTTTGGAAGAAAGAAGCATTCTCATAAACAATAAACTAGCTTCTTCTGAAACTCATACATAAATACATTACAGAGGTCACTGCACAATCCTCATCATGTCCCATTTCTAGAGATCTGGAATCCACTTTACTTGCAGGTGAGGAATGTAACCTAAACTATGGATCCAAGATACGAGTAATGGAAAAAAAGGTAAAAGGGAAAATTTGTTGTGATTTTAGTTAGGCAATTTTTATGCAGTGGTGCATTTTTTGTATATGATCATCATTTTGGTCTGAGGTTGGTGAGAACTTGAATAGCAAGTGAAATGAGAGATTGATTTTGTAACATTGCGCTGGTGGAAGATGCTCTTACAAATTGCAGAAGTGTAATTCACCCCGAGATATCGGACCAGTTAATTGGTTTGTAATACTACTAGCTGCTTTATTACTGGAGGATTGAAGTACCAAAAAAAAAAAAAAAACTTTTCTAAAACAATCTGAGTTCGCCTATAAGGGGAAAGATAAAAAAAAGGGGAAGATTATTATTAAAAAAAAAAAAAAAAAAAAAGGAGGAAGAAGATAACTAATTATAACTCACCTATAAAATCAATTATAAGCCTTCCATCAGAATCCCTTCCGGCTGGCATGCCAAAGTAAGTCTGTCCATAAGGAGGGGTACGAGGACCGAAGGCAGCAGAAAATCCTCCAGTATCAGAATTTGAATCACCAAAGTTAAAGATTGCTGGGAATTCACAGTTTTTAGAAGTTGCGTAAGTTACAGAAATAAAAATGCAGAGGACAGAAAGAGAGATGATATTGATAGGCTTGTGAGACTCCATATATTGCAAGTAAAGTACAGTACTGTATAAGATTAGAAACTCAACTGGGAAATCTTATCTTTTATATATATATATAAATGAAGGTTCCTTGTCTCTCTTGAACTGCTATATCTGCCAAAATTAATGACAGCAACATCACCCATTGACTGACTTTTCCAAATTAAATTTAGCTTTTTCAATTTCTAATGCTAACTGCTAAGCAAATTCAAAACTATAAAGCCAATTAGGTCACGCTAATGGTTACAAAATCGTTTTCTTATTCCTGGATGCACCAATACAGATTCTCAAAATTTAGGTCATGCTTTAATTTCTAACTCTTTAGATTTTTTTGAGTTAGGTATGGTTGTTTAGGATTGTAAAAACTTATCGGCTAGTAGATTTATGTTGCAGTTAGATAATCAGTTGACAAGCAAAGTGGGGTTTCACCCTCTTGCTCCAACTTTCTATAGTTACAATAGGTTTTATGTTTGGGATAGTACTCCACCATAATACTTGTTGTCGTTTTATACTTACACTTATTCTGTTATTGATCTAAAGGAGTGGGATCTTGTCAATTTTAATTTAGTTTAACGATATTTTCACATTTTCCTTAAAAATAATTGTGATTTTTGGTAATTAGTTCTTAATTCTCTAATTTTATCCAGGTACCTTTGATCATTTATATAATATATTCTCTTTGAAAAAAAAGGCCATTTAGTTTAAAATTGAGACCCATGGGCTTATACATTGTCAGGGGCTGAGAGTAGGTTGGAACATTAGAAATAGTTGAATGGCATCCAGACTTAGCCCAAATTAAATCAGATTACAAATCCCATTTCTAATTGAAATCTTAAAAATTCAGAACAAAGCACTGCATTATTATTATATCCTTTACCTTTTAAAAAAAGAAACTTTATAATTTTGCAAACTCTGTACCAATTTTTTTCTTTTCATTCAAATTTCTCAACATATTAAAAAAAATTCTATTAAAATAAATACAACAAATATGTCTTTTTTTATGGAAAGGGCAGAAATAAAGGGCGATAGTGGCCTACCTCTTATCTTCAAAATTTTTTTTGACAATATATTGAAAATTATTTTATCTAGCCCTCTAAGTTTTGAAAATTATTCTTTATCCCCTGATTTTAAAATTTGATTTTAGCACTAATGGGGAAGATGAAATAAAAATAATTTAAAATACTATATTACTCTCCCTAAACCCTTAAAATAAATATATATATATATATATATATATAATTTGACTTTCACATATATTAAAAATTATAATTATTTCTAATATAGAAATACGAATATCCTTTCATACATCCTCACTAGAAAAAAACAAAAAATATGAACAGTTGATGATTTTTTTGGTCAGATGAAATTATCTTTGTATGGTGTTAAATAAAAGCAGGCCCACCATGGTTTCTCAATTGTTACGTCTATCATCCTTATCAGTTAAGTTTACCATATGGAAAATATCGCGCAAAAGTACTTAACCTTTAAGCTTTCATGGCGGTATATAACAGAGGTTAGATATTCACAATGAGTAACAAAATAGCTAAGTGAGGGTAGTGAACAGTTATACTCAAACAGGAAGAAGACATGTCCGACTTGCCGGAAGCTTGCATAGCAAACATACTGTCGTTTACGGATCCTCTTGTTGCCTGTAATCTGTCCATGGTTTCTTCTACATTCAGAAACGCCGCCAGATCCGATACCGTTTGGCAGAGATTTCTACCTCCAGATTGTGTCTCTATAATCTCTCGCTCCTCCGATCCTAATCTTCTGCTGGCTTATTCTAAGAAACAGCTCTTTTTCAGCCTCTGCCGGAACCCAATCCTCATAGACGACGGCAAAAGGAGTTTCTCATTAGAAAAATGGACAGGAAAGAAATGCTTTATGCTTTCTGCCAGAGATCTCAGGATTGTTTGGGCCGATACTCCTCGCTACTGGAGTTGGAAGTCGGATTCTGATTCCAGGTAAACCTGACTCGGCTATAAATTTATTATCAAATGAACATTACTAATAAATTTTTAATGTGTTTTTTATATGAATAGATTTGCAGAGGTGGCGGTGCTTATTGATGTGTGTTGGCTTGAAATAAGTGGCAAAATTGATACGAAAATGTTGTCTGCGGTAACAAATTACGGTGCGTATCTTGTGTTCAAGCTCAATCCAAATAACTATGGCTTACAGCCACCAGCAGAGGCAAAAGTGGGTTTCAATGGAAGTGAAATCGCTACGCGGAGTGTTTATTTGGACTTTATTCCCCGGCGCAACTCACAAGCGGCGGCGGGGTATCCGAAGGAGAGAGGAGATGGTTGGATGGAAGTTGAATTGGGTTCGTTCTTTAATAACGATGGAACAGATGAGGAATTAGAAATTAGCGTTCTGGAAGTGAAGAATGGTAATTGGAAGAGGGGTCTCATTGTTGAAGGGATAGAGATTAGGCCAAAACTGGCTTAATAAAATAAGTATCATATTTCCTGATTTGAGTTTGCAGCGCAACAATTAAGAACTTGTTGTTTTTCATTCTTGAAATGAAGAAATTAATGATACACGCGAAATTGGAATGAAGAAATCAATTTGACTGATGAATAGATTGTTCACAAAAACGTTTAGCCGAGTTGGGATAGTGAAGACTGAAGGGAGTATATGAATTTGTTTGCATATGAATATTGGATTCACACATATGCGTCCTACCATCTGCGATAATATGCTAATTTTAGTAGTGAAACGAAGGGCAAAACAAAAAAATATAAAATCCTGATGTCAAATTATCAATTCTCCACACACCTTTGAAGACGAAGTTGAGCTAATTTGCAGTGATTCAGAATTCTTATAATTCGTTGACGCTTTAAAAGCAATTCAGTTCCTGAAAGCAAGAAAATATTATAAGAAAAATATTTTGTTAAGATTAGGACTACACGGACAGAGAAAGGATATTTATCTCAATAAAGTCAATCACCTCAGTACTTCAATTTCAATGAACACAGTAAGAGAAAGGGGAAACCGATAAAGCAAGCGTAGAATCATATAATCAACAGAGAAACAACAAATTTGGGGAAAACAGATTTCATGATAAGATGGAAAAGGAAAATTACCGGTGGATTGAGCATGAGCTCTTCAATTTCCAATATAAGAACAGGTTTACCTCAATTCATTCAATCACCAAAACATTGTTACGGTCCTTATGGCCGTAGTACTCAGACGTGAGCGTTTCTGGATGGGAAAAAGAAGATGCAAGGCAAATTTTTTTTTGCTTTTTCCTTCTTCATAAATGTTTAGGATTCAGATTAGGCAAGGTAAACAGATAGAGAATATGAGGTTAAATAATAAAGAAAAAATTACTATTTTGTTTGTTTTTACATTATACCATAATTAAATTATTTTATCTTTAATGTGTGACCCATTCATTTTTTCAGAAGCAAGTAGAAATTAAAAGAAAATATAATATAAATATACAAATAAGCAAGCTTCTATTTGCATTAGGAGTTATAATTATAAACCATTTATATAAATGATAAAACTTTTAATTTGATTTAAGGGATTGATCTGAGTTAACGGAACAATAAAATTATGCTATTGATGGCAAGTATGCTCCGGTTGATGGCAACTTACTGCTACTGTCGACTGCATGATAACAAAAATAATACAAAATAAAACCATCGTGGAAGTGAAAATGGCAACAATAACCCTAAAAATAAAACTATATAGATAAAGTAGTTAATTATGCTAAAATATAAGAAAAAATAGTTAATTATTCCTGTATATATATTTTACGTTTTTCTTCTAGTTTAACTAAATTAAAATCTTACTTAATTGAGAATTATATACTAATTAAATATTTAATTTAAATATAAATAGAAATTCTTTCGATTAATATAATAAGGTTTTTTTTTTTTTTTGTAAGAACCAAGGATATTAAAAGTTAATAACTCTAACTGAGAAGTTTTATCCTATTGATGACCTATTTTTGGCTCCACATTTCTTGCTGGAGATGTGATTAAAGCCATTACGGAGAGGATGCACTAGTTCGTTTCATTCTGATAGCTTATCGAAACAGCCAATAAGCACGTAAAATACTAAACCTTATCAAACATAATTGTTGATTCAGCATCCACATGACCACATCACCCTATATAAAAATGTGTTCTTTTTACAAAGTCGAAGACCATTTGCATATGTTCATTTCTTTATCTCGAAATATAACACTTCGTTTATACCGTTGCCAGCTTACAAATACACCGATTAAGTGTCTGTTCCGTAAAATTAATTATTTTAATAGCTGTTAACAGTTTTAATAGCTTTTATTTATTTATTTATTTTTTTTTTTTGAAAGAGAGCTTTTAATTATTTTAGTAACTGTTATTTTAATAGCTTTTAGTTATTTTAGTAGCTTTGCATGAAATACTAAAAGTTAAACGTTACATGAATTAACTTTTTCATAAAACGCTGGTCAAAACACTAGAAATTACTTAGAAAGATGTAAGATGTAAGCTATTCAAACAAATAATAATTAAACGCTACTAAAACAGCTAACAGCTATCAAAACAATTAATTTTGCTGAACATACCCTGGAGTGATTATTAATTCAGGCACAACAATGACCCATCAAGTAATGAAACAACTTTCCCTTTGAAGCAATACAGTTTATCAAAAAACTATATAAACTATTAAAAGTAACATCACCATATTGATAAGCATGCTAATTTCAAAACAAACTGAAAATTAGATATGTAAAATTTCATTTTCATTTAATTTAACATGTACAAGCATCCAATTGACTGAAATATCATTACATAATTATATGAACTGAAAGCATGGAGTAGCAGAGCATCCGATCAAGAATGAACAGAAAAGTGATGACCAGGGAGAGGGAAACAAAAATGTATCAGTAATGTCTCACCGCAATCTACTGGTTGAATTATCTCAAACTCAAGATATCACACTATTATTCTACAATAATATCTGAAAACTGATTATGAACTTTGCTCGACCCCTTCTTTTCAGTTCCCAGCAGTACTGCTCTGTACAAGTTTACCAGCTCACAATCTAAAAATTGAAGGTAAATGCACAAGTAAAAAAAAGAAAAAGACTTAGAAACTTGTTTACATGAATATATATATATATATATATATATATATATATATACCACAAGACAACTTTGCTATGGTTATTGAATCATTGATATGCTTCAATAAACATGAACTATAAAAATGATAGCTCCAACACATCACATATAGACTGGATTGCCAGACCGTTCAAGAGAAGAAGGCTGTAAGGCACGGATTTTCACATCATATTTTCTACGTTTGGATTCATTGACTGACGATGAATCTGAACCATCTGATACAATTGGATAAGCTAAAGTTTCATCATCATAAGCAATTCCAATCTGATTACCACACTTACGACAAAGAAGTTTGGTTCTCCTGCGGAACAAACCCCATGAATTCTTTGAAAAATAAGGTATGCATTGGACTTCTTCAGTCTGAGTAAATCGGCTCTCATCAATATTAAAGAAGGAGATGATCCCTCGCTTTATGGATTTTCCATATTTAGAGCCAATGGTTGAGGTGTTTCTATTGGAAGAGCTTAAGTTCAACTCATATCCACAAGTGCCACAGCTGCGTCAAATATTTTAGTTCAGTCTTCAGGTTTCAGGAAAAAAAAATTCGAAGCGAAACGACCAAAACCACCAGAATCCAATAAAGAGTGTTCAAAGACCGTAAACAAAGTAAGTTCATGCCATCTTATTTGTTAATGATACTTAAATTAGGTAATTTTATTACTCTTGGCATTTCTTGGCAATCCACTTTTAGTTCGAAATATGGTGTGACCAGAAATCAGATATTGACAAATTGCATAATTATATAAAATAAATATAGTTCATAATAGTGAACTTCTGATAGGAAAGATTATAAGCACCACCAATGTTTGATGGGCAAACAACTGCATTGTGATTCACCAAAATCTATTAAGATTATCGAAACCACAAGTTTGCAAGTTTTCAAATAATTTCAGTTCCCAGATAGTTTTACTATCCACTACATTAATCAGGTATCACTTTACATCGAAGCTTTTTCCGTGCCTTCGCAATTGACACCAAATGGAGACACAGAAAAAGCTGAAAGTATATTGGAGAGAACATTGATTCAATGCTAGATAACCGCTGGCTAAAAGAAACTTTCCCAACAAAACAAAATAAATTAGAACAAACATTGAAATTGAATTCACTAAAACAGGATACCATTTTGTTAACAGGAGATACTTAAATTTCAAGATACATTAACTTCAATGTAAGGACTAAGTGTGAATCAACAAATAAAATGCCAGATGTAGCAGAAAGTACCAATTCATTCATTTTCAATCCTCCCGTGAGTATCACTAATCCGAAAAAAGGCATTATTCTATATAGACTTAGAAAATACTTCAAAATCCCATCTTTAGAAATTGACTATAAATATTAATCTAATCCAAAAAAAAAAAAAAAAAAAAATCAATTTACAAGCATTAAGTTTAAGATCATTTCTCACAAGCTGATCCACCAGCTATCTTGGACAAACTAAGAGTATTCCGAAGAGTAATTTATTGGAAAAAAAAAATAGTAATTTATTCCAATCTGCAAAAGCTAACGATTCGAAATCAAGAACCCATCTAGCAAACCAGTTTCTTTCACACGAATTAAATTTAAGTTCTCCAAATCCCAACAAAAACAACTGTAATTATCATTAAGTAATAGAGAAAGGAAGAAGAACCTGTAACTAACGTCTCTAAGAGAAGCAGAGGAAGAAGAAAAGGACTGATGGTGATTCCAGTCGAGATAATTTTCCTTAGCAACCGCCGATTTCTCCATTAGAGGACTCTTCTCAAGGGTAAGGATCGTGGATTTAACGGTGACGGCACTATTAATTTTATTCCTCAGCAATAGTTAATCGATGAAGAATTTCAACAGCTTTAATTGGGTTGGTGACAATCGTGTACCGCCTGAATCGGGTGAGTATAGCAACCCGAGTTCAAGGCAAGCAGCTCCTACAGAGAGGGAAGAAAGAGAGAGGGTTTGCCACTATAGAGAAGAAGAAGAATCAAAGCAACAAAAAGGCAATGGTGGCTCCTGTAGGCTGTCCTTTTCTTCGTGATTACTTGGTTTAAAACCGAAACGTTTTCTTATTTATATAATATTTATTGTTTTAAAGATTAATATAGCAGTGTTAGTACAGGTCATCTAATTTACGTGTTTAATAATTAGTGTTTCATTTTTCTTATTTAGCTATTAACTAGTAGGGCCAGCACAATTAGGTTAAATCCATCAAATCAAATCAAATCGGTTTGATTTATTTAATTTTATATTTACTTCTCTTTTTATCTTATCCAATCATTTAAATTATATATCAAATTCTTTTTAATTTAATTAAATTACTCTTTTATTTCATCTAATTACTCTAATTTCAATAATTCTTCTTATTAATCTGTCAATTTTCAAAGATTACAAAGTAATTATTATATTTTGTAATATAAAAGTAAAAGTGAAAGAAGTTAATTAGTATTTTCTTAATCATCTCGGAATACATATAATTTTGGATGAAATAGAAAAGTGAACTGATAAAATAATTTCATTTACACTTGAGTTTTTCTAAAAGAAGAAAAAAATCAGTATGTTTTAAATTGAATTGAACCAACTCAATGCGAACTTCTAGATAGGATTAAATTTGAGAAGAGAGTACAGTTCATTTATGGAACAAATTTAACTGGATTATTCTATTTCTATTTTGGAGGACATGGTTCAAATACACGTGTCATCTTTTGAGTAGTTAATGTATATACGTAATATCAACTGTTTGTCTGCCCGTAACAGGACTTTAAAAGAGCTTTGGCCTTTGGGTGACTATGATTAGTTTTCGTATATCATATCATAGTAGTTATAATTTGACTAAATGATTATCATTCACCACACAATTAAAATTATACCAAAAATAAAAATTAACTCTAATTATAATCTAATAACAAAATAAACAATAGTGCTTATACAGCGACGAAATTAAGAAAAATTATTTGGAGTACGAAATAAATTTTTTTAAATTTTGGACATTCAAAATATAAATTTTTATATTTTTAAGGATAAAATATAATTTTTCATAAATATTTTTTAAAAAAAAAATTATTGAGGGTGCGGTGGGTCTCTCACAGCTCCACCTAGTGCTGTCTGCTTATATGAACTTTTCAATTCTTTGAATAGATGAATTTCAATATATTGAATTATATCTAATAACAAATGTTTTAATAGCTATTAACTTTTTAATTGTTATTTTAATATTTATTAGCTGTTGTAATAGTTTTTAATTATTTTATTAATGGTTAGTTGTTAGATAGTATATTGCAGTCTTATTTAATTTAAAATGACAAAAAAAGATATTAAATATTTAATTAATTGAATTTGAAAAAAAAAAGATATAATTATTAAAAAAATTTAACCAATCTTTGAGAAATATTAAGGTTTAGAAAGTTTAATGTTTCATTAATCTCTAAGTTTTGTTTTATAAAAAATTTCATCAATCTCTAAAAATTATTATAAAAACTATGTTATTGAACAGTGTAATTAATAAAGATAAAATTCAAATTTGATAAACGCTAAAAACTAGCTTAAAAATCATAGTGTAAGAGCACCCTTATCTTGAAAAATTTTTAAAATGCTTTTTTACTCTCTAACTCTGAATCTTAATCCATATTCGGTATACTGCTCATTAATCACACAGTTATATGTCAGCAGATACGATGCAAAATACTAATACCGACAATTTTCGTTCTCATCGAACAAGTTTTGATGGTTGAAAAAGAAAATATAATCTCTTTGTTTTAAATTTGACCGACCAAACTCAGGAGGTTGAGAGATTGAGATGGATTTTGGGCATGTATGAACACTCTCCTTGTGGTGTTCAGACCAACCGAATTTCAAGCAGTAGCCATCATTGTTTCCTTGGATTAAATAATCTCACGTCCTCCTGTCGTGTCCTGCCACGTCAAAGTCAAAACTTTACCGTTACTCTTTGCATTGCAGGCCCAATTGGCCCATCAAGTAAATAAATTATTCATCTTTTATTACTTATCTGGGCTGATATTGTGCACCAGACTCAATTTTGTTGTTGCGGGCCTTGTGGTCTACGTACAAGAAGTTGTACCTTAGATTAAGGCTTACAAATTAAAAAGTGAAGAGCAGAGGAGGCAAGTACAATGATCCAGCGGTTCCTTCTTGTTGATTAAACCGGTGATTTCGGGTTGGTGCAGTTTAACTTTTTTTTTTTTTTTTACTGGGAAGTATTGGTTTTCTGACTGATTTCAAGCTAGTTATAGTCTTTTTTTTTTTTTTTTTTTTGAAGTTAAAATGGGAAATATTTTATTATGAAATCAAGAAATCAAGTACAACAGGAGGTGGTATAGAATCCCAAACCCCCAAGCCAGCTTCGGAATGTGTTCCAACTGCTAACATATGTGCAGCCACATTCGCAGACCTATAAATAAAATTACATTTAGCGACTGGTATCTCAGACAAAAGAGATCGGCAGTCATGAATTATCAAACCAAAAGCAGACGAATCATTTGTAGAAACATTGTTGATGACATTGGCAACTGATTGAGAGTCAGTTTCCAACAAAATATAATTCCATCCGCGATCCTTGACCCAGCTCAAAGCTTCTCGCAAGGCGATGGCCTCCGCTACCGTAGCATTGAAAAACCCCGGGAATCTCCACGCTTTGCTAGCAATAAACTCAGAGGCTGAATTCCTAACTATTGTGCCAATACCCACATAACCAGTAGCCACTCTAGTTGAGGCATCTATGTTCACTTTTAACCAATTAAACGGAGGTGGAGTCCATGTACGATCAAAGGTGACCGGAGAAGGAGCTACCAAACGATGAAGCTGAGCATCCTTCCATGCTTGCCAAACACCCGTAGCTAGCAGAATTACCGCCCCTGGATTCCTGTTTCTTTGACGCCATACCATATCATTTCTAGTGACCCATAATGCCCAGCACACCATAGAAATATAGTTCAAGTTCTCCAAAGTGGATGACGATGAGGCTTGCTGAAACCACTCCCCAAAAGATGTAGCTGAAGACCACCAATACCCAAGATGGGAAAGAGTCCAAACCTGTCTTGAAAAAGGGCAGTTGACAAGAATATGAAGAGTTGTTTCAGAGTGTCCAAGACATAGAGGGCAGATATCTTGAATGTCCATCCTTCGAGAGCGTAAATTTCTCCTACAAGGTAGAACATCACATACGGCACGCCAGATGAAATTTAGTGCTTTGGGAGGAATCTTCATCTTCCACAGTCGAGCCCAACTTATAGAAGACATAAAATGTGAAGCAAGAGGGTTATGCAGAAGTAACCTGTAACCACTCTTGACTGTGTAAGTACCTTTTGCATCAAATTTCCAACAAACTCGATCATCTCCCATCTGATTGCTTAAAGGAATAGAGAGGATACAAGCAACATCTCTTTCATTAAATAATCGTCTAATCCGCTCGACATCCCATCTTCTGTGCGCAATAAGATCCGAAACCAAGAAAGCAGTACTATTTAGTGGTCTGGGAGTGGAGATAAAAGAACACTCTTCGTTAGACAGCCAAGGAGAATCCCAAATAAATATGTTGGAACCACTACCAACCCGCAAATATAGTCCTTTTTGGATCAAACTCTTTGACCCCCAAATGCTTCGCCAAACATAGCTTGGATTTGAGCCGAGATCAGCTTCCAGATAACTACAATTTGGAAAATACTTTGCTTTCAAAACGCGTGCAGCCAATGAGTCCGGGTTTGCCATAAGCTTCCAGCCCTGTTTACCCAGAAGAGCTATATTAAATTCATGAATTTTTCGAAATCCAAGCCCTCCGAACAACTTTGGGGTGGCCATTTTGTCCCAAGCAAGCCAATGAATGCCCTGAGAATAATTACGCCCACTACCCCACCAGAATCGATTCATGATACATTCTAATTCTGTACACAAAGTCTTGGGTAACAAGAAAAGACTCATAAGATAATTAGGTAAAGCCTGAAGAACAGTTTTTAATAGGACTTCTCTTCCCGCACGGGAAAGAGACTTGAGTTCCTATGAGTTTAAACGCTTCCACATTCGATCCTTTATATAATTAAAGACCTCTCTTCGATTCCGCCCCATATGTGATGGTAGACCCAAGTAAGAACCTAAAGTATCCTTCTCTGTAACCTGAAGTAAGGAACATATTTGATGTCTGGAGTGCCGAGGGGTATTAGTGCTAAAAGTAATTGAAGACTTGTTGAAATTTATCTGCTGACCTGATTCTGCCTCATACATAGCCAAAATATGTTTGAGAGATTATGATTCCTGAATTGAAGCCTTCAAAAACACCAAACTGTCGTTGGCGAAAAATAGATGAGAAATTAATGGGCCACCCCGACAAACTCGAAAACCACTCAGAGCACCATGCTGAGTAGATATCCGAATCATGTTTGATAAACCTTCAGCACAGATGATGAACAAGTACGGGGATAAAGGGTCTCCCTGTCGCAAACCCCTAGTGGGAAGAATGGGCCCAAGCTCTCTGTTATTCTGTAGAATCCAGTACTTAACCGAAGTTAGACTAGACATGATAAGATTAATCCATAGAGCATTAAAACCCAAATTAGCTAGAATCTGCCGAAGAAAGGACCACTCCATTCTGTCGTATGCTTTGCTGATGTCCATTTTGACGGCTGCAGAAAATTCAGAACCCCTAGTCTTCCTGTGAAATGCATGTAAAGCTTCAAAAGCAACAATACAATTATCCTGAATATTCCTGCCCGCAACAAAGGCACACTGGCTTTCTGAAATCAGGAACGGAAGAATAGTGCGAAGACGATTTGCAAGCATCTTTGTAATGATTTTTAATAGAACATTGCAAAGGGCAATCGGTCTCAAATCAGACATAGACTCGGGGGATGATGTCTTAGGAATCAAAACCAAACCAGTCTCATTCAGATGAGCAGGGATAGACCCACTGTGAATTATCTCGATACAATTCTGAGCAATATCATTACCTATAACATCCCAGTAGCCTTGGTAGAAGCCAGGATTGAAACCGTCAAGACCCGGGGCTTTGTCGGCCTTCATGTCAAACACCGCTACCCGAACATCCTCAATTGAGTAAGGAGCTAACAAGAACTCATTTTGTTCCTCAGTGAGAACAGGCTGAATAAGATCGGAAACCAATGTAGAGGTGCAATTCTGGGAAGCAAACATATTAGTAAAGTAACGTACCATGAGGTCCTCTAACCCGGAATTCAAGTGACACCAGTTTCCAGATTCATCCCTCAGAGTAGAAATCAGGTTTCGTTGTTGTCGGGCTGTAGCACTTCGATGGAAGAAACGGGTATTAGCATCACCTTCCCGTAACTAGAACTCTTTAGCACGTTGTTTCCAAAAAATTTCCCTTTGTAACAATAATTCCTGATACCTGTTATTTGCCTCCAAAAATCGGACATTATCTCCTGCGGTACGAGAACCTCTTGTAGCAACCATGACAGCCATGCAATTCGCAAATTCACCTTTCTGATAATGTAGAAGTTCTTCCCCCCAAATCTCGAGGAGTGCTCTGCACCGAGAAAGCCTTTCTTCCAAAGCCAAATTCACCGTCTCTAACCAAGAACTCATAATCAGATTCTTGCAAGCAACCTCCCTCTTCCAGCTATTCTCGAAACGAAATCGTCTAGCCTGAGCCCGAGGCACAAAATGACGTAATTCAAGGTAGATCGGGAGATGGTCGGATGACGATTTATCAAGAACCATAGCTCGGGCTTGAGAGAATTTTCGTCGCCAAGAGTCAGTGGTCAAAATACGATCAAGTTTTTCCTCAATTAAATTGCCACTAGTACGACCATGTTCCCAAGTGAAGGCATAACCAGACATAGGAAAATCATGCAGATGTGCATCTGAGATAGCAGCTTGGAATCCCCGAATAAGATGACTAGGAGGAGGTCTTCCCCCTCTCTTTTCCGATGAAGCAAGGATATCATTGAAGTCGCCTAAACATAGCCAAGGCAAAACACTGTGAGAGGCTAAAGCACGGAGTAACTGCCAAGAATTATTTCTTCTATTTCGATTTGGCTCCCCATAAAAGCCTGTAAGCCGCGAAACACCAAAATGGTGCAAATCCACTTCAACATCGATATATCTAGAGCAGGAACTGATAAGATTAACTGACGAAACACCTTTCCATAGTAATGCCAAACCGCCGCTATGGCCAACAGAGTCAACACTAACAAAACCATCATAATTTAATAAAGTCTTTATTTCTGCAATTTTATTCGAATGACAAAGAGTCTTAATAAGAAAAATAAAAGTCGGCTTCTTATCATTTATAATGTCCCGTAAAGTACGTACTGCTCGTGGGTTGCCAAGCCCACGACAGTTCCAACTGATGGTACTCATGGTTGGCGGCGGGTCTGACTCACAGAACCCGCCAATGGCCCATTTTTTGAAACTGAAGTAATGCCCAAAACAGCTGGAATATCATCATGCAACATGGAGGGCGCAAGGTCCGTTCGTTTCCTTTTTGGGTCTACCATGATAATTTCAAAACTGTCACCTAATGTTGGGTCCACATTTGAAATGTTCCCTGCTGACTCATCCACCATAGGAGCATAATCATCTCCGCAAATCATGCCCTCTAAAACAGCCACATCTCCTTTCTGATTCGAATTTTGAAAGTTTCGGTCATTGGTGGCTTTTTCAACACCATCATCATGAGTAGCTGTATCCCAGGACCCACCTGTCTCCTCCCTCAACCACCGTTCACCTATTCGCAGGCTTCGCTGGTTAGAAACTCGAATGTCCGGACCAAACTTTCTGACCAATGAAATGCTTCCTGCGTTCAAGAGCTTACGGCAAAATCATTCAGTGTGCCCAAGGAAACCACATAGAAAACATATACTGGGTAGTCTTTCATATGCCAGTGTGGGATAGAACCAATTTCCAGCCTTTGAACGGAGCTTCAGTGTTTGTCGGATGGGATTACGGACATCATGTAAATATTTTAGTCTCATATAGGATCGTCTTGGCCCTGTGAAATTATTGGGATCGGACTCTAGAAAAGAACCAAGTTCGTTGCCCAAATGGACTGCCACTCTTTCAGTCATAAACCCATCATCAAGTTTGTGAATCTGGACCCATAAAGGAGTTTCAAATAGAGGAATTTCAGACAATGTAATATTACCTTCAACTCTACCGAGAATCAAAAGTTGATTGTTAAAAGTCCATGGTGCCATATCAAGAACTCTGTCCACATCCACCTTGTGATAAAATTGAAAACGGTAAAACCCAGTCCCCTCCTCATTGACTGACATTCCCATGAAAGGCCTCCATAGGGAAGCAAAGGTTTGTTTCATAGCCTGGAAGTTTATAGTTTTATCGATAAGAAAACGTCCTACCAGACAGAGAGAATTGTCAGAACCTGTAGAGAGCTCGTCGTCCTCTTCAAAAACTAGTCCATCATCTTCCTCACCGTTGACTGATAGTTTAGCCATCTCCACAGAAATATGTTTATCATCAGCCATGAGAAAAAAAAAAACTTGTCAATGACAAGACTAAAACCAGAAGACCTCTCGAGGAAAAGAGACGAAGCAATTTCACAACTGTTAATTAAAGCAGTCTTTCTGCATTAAAAAACTTGTAATCACACCATCATTTTGAAGTAGCCACAAAATGTTGAGATAGAGAACACACAGGAAATAAGGAGGGCGCCAAGATCGGTTGTTCAGCAGCTGTCAGTGGTGGTTTTGGCCGAAAAATCATCAAAAAATAACAGCACAGTGAGAAGAAAATGGAGAGGAGAAGGTAGGCTAGTTGGTGGTGGCACAGGTGCTAGAGTTGCACAAAGAGTAATGTTGAAACTGTGATGAGGAACAAGCACAATGTAACGCCCTATTTTTCCTGTGTTGAAATAGTAGTTTATCTGTCTGTGAATAATACTGTCGGTCCGGGAGTCGGTATTATTTTGGTCCAGAAAAATTATTATATATGGTTACTATTTTATGTCACATTTTTGGAGCATGCATGCATGCATGATTTTTATGGGTAGAAAGTAAGAAGACGGTGCCTCCGGCACCGAATGTGACATCCGCCGTCGGGTCTCTCGGGACTGGGCGGTGGGTGTTACACACAAAGACTACTATTGAAATACTGAGGGGAGATGACAAATAATAAAAGTGGTGGCTGAGCAAAACATGTAGAGGTTTTGGGCGACGTGAGACTGAGCATGCCAAATGAAGCCCAAATTCGGAGCTCAAATAGATGCTGCAGGCATGAGTCAAAGGCTGGCAAAGATTCCCACCCACCATTTTCCTAGATGCCAGAGGGATCACATGGCTAGATGGTACTGTAGCTCTTGGGAGAGACGAACATAAACGTATTTGCTTTAGACATAAACGTATTTAGCTAGTTATAGTCTCAACAATTGTAACATCCCTTCCCGGTCCACCCGTAAACCTGAATGAACCGAGCCGAGACGCTACAAAATGGTTGACTGTATGGTCGGACATGCTGAAAATATACTGTATATTGAATATAATAACATGCTGGTACGGTTTACAAAAATGAAATGGGCCCAACTGAGTGCCCTGTACATGCCATAAAAAGGGTAGACCAAAGATATACAAGAAAATGATTAGCTACTCTGAAGACTGAGTCTTCTACAGATGAACTGCAGCAGTTGTAAGCTGACTCTCTACTGACCAATCTCAAAACCTGCGAGTTAAACAGGTAACTCGCTGAGCAAATAATGCTCAGTGGATATCTCATCATAAAAAGAACAATGAAACACATACATGTATAGAAATAAGCATGTAAACACATATGGCACATATAAGCATACATATCATGATACTATTCTTTTACCTTGATGGTCTTTCTTTTTGTTTAATATACTGTATGATTCATGCAATGTGAAGTCAAGATATCTGTATAGCTCCATAAGGTTATAGCGAAACCGAAGTGATAAGAAAAACTGTATGAAACTGTATGAATACTGTATGAATACTGTATGCTTGGCTGCTATGGCCTTTATAATCATATCCACTCAACGGCCTTTAGCCGGAGTACCAAACTGTATGAGGTGCAGATCTGCTATCCTATGTCGCGACATGGTCTTATCTACATGGTTTCTACCGAACCTCAATGGAGCATAATGTTGGTATGGCAATAGTATAACATAACATCACGTTAATAGTTCATAACTCATGTTCATAACTTCATAAATCATAATGTTCACTTAATTTCACATCATTGTATGCTTTCATGTTGTTTGATCCATGTTCTAATGTTATATTTTTGTTTTAGAATGGTTGGAGGCATACAAGGTGAGCAAAGGAATCCAATTGCATTGAAAAAGAAGTCCAAAAATGCATGAAAACCAAAGTCGCGAGCGCGCCTTGCAAAGTCGCGAGCGCGAGCTGCAGAAATGCAAGTCGCGAGCGCGCACTTGCAAGTCGCGAGCGCGTAAAGGGCAAAATGAGAGTCAGTGAGTTATCGAGCACAAGTCGCGAGCGCGCACTTGAAAGTCGCGAGCGCGTAATGTGCAAAATGAGAGGCAGAGAGCTTCAGGCCAAAGTCGTGAGCGCGCAAGTGCAAGTCGCGAGCGCGCGACGTGTTTCCAGTCTACGCGGTCGCGCGACGTGCTTCCAGCCTGCGCGAGCTGCACTCTTTTGGTCATATCTCTCAATATACAACTCCGATTTGGGTGATTCAAAAACCCATGTAAAGCTAACACATAGAGGAACAAATAACTCTTCTATGACTCCTCCTAATTCCATCATTTACTAGGGTAAAAATCAAGATGAAGTCACTGGTTCTTTTTCCAGAAAACCTGTTTCAACATTCCCCTGTTTTCTCACCATTTCCAGTCCTCTCACTCAACACTAAGCAATATATGGTCTCATTATCAACACACTACACAAGTTCTCATGCAAGAAAAATGGTAAATGAAAAGAGATATCAAACCTTTACTCCAAAAAGCTTGAACTCTTCTTTAGTTTCCTTTTTCTACTACCTTTGAACTTCCTTCACCTATAATAAGAATTCTTATCACTTATCTACGATATAACTCAATTAGAGGTTGAATAGCATAAAGCTTCAAGAAATTCTACTTACTTGGAGAACTAAAGGTTGCCTTAATGCTTAACTACCATGAAAATGGATGGAGAAAGGAAAGAGATGAAGAGAAAGATGAAGGAGATAAAGAGGAAGATGAAGATGAAGAAAACGTTGAAGATGAAGGTGAAGAAAATGAAGAACGCAAGGTCAAATGGAAGGCTCGTATACTTCCCAACCATCTCTTTAATTGTATGGTGCAATTACCAAATAAGACCTACATTTTCTACATGTTACCTTTTAATACCTCAACTGAATATTCTAGTGCAAGTAAATCCACTTATAAACCCATTCTACCCCAACCGGGTTTGGTTCGGTCTGACTCAACTCGACTCTATGAACTGACTCGACTCGGTAGGATGTCACAACAATAAATATGCAAGAACTGGAATCAATCCCATGAATATGCAATATCAATCCAATTCGAAACTAGAACTATCGAGCCAATTTCAATTCAGTCTTTTACTGAGTCGATTCTTGTCCAAACCAAACTGGTGGCTAACTTTAGTATAATTAGTATTTTTTGTAACATGCGTTTGCGCGTTATTATTATTCGGTATTACTCGCTATTTATACTCATTAAATTATTCTTATATAGGATTAAGTATGGTTATAATTTTTCTCTTATATTTTTTAGATATTTATATAATATTAAGACATGATTTTATATATAATAACTTTAAATTAAAATTTATCTCTATTTAAATAATATTCAAATTATAAGCGAATAATATTTTTCTTAAACTAATTTTAATATGACATGATGACATTAAAAGTCAAGTATATTTAATAAAACAATTATAGATGATAAAATAAAAATTTATTATTAATTATAAGATTAGACTTCAATTTTTTTGAAAATGATAAAGTTAGACTTTAATTAGCATCGATTTCTTTAAAAAAACTAAATAATATGATCCTATGTTGTTAGATATGCTTTGAGTTCATGAAAATCAAATAAAAGAAACAAAACTCTGAAGTAAATAATAAAAAAGGAACTCAAATATACATGAACCTCCACATAAACAAATTTCAATCGGTGAAAAAAAGATTGTTTTGATTTCAGATTCGTTACCGATTTAGATTAATGGTGTTGGGATCTACAAATTCCTATTAATTAAAAGTTTTGAGGACCACATTATATCCATTTTTTGATTTTTTTTCTTTTTAGAGTATTTTGCTTTGATTAATTTATATTGAGATACGTAGATATATAGATATCTCATAATCTTATAATATGTGCAGTTCTTCTATTTATAGAAGAAAATTATCCAATCTATTTTGCGAGAATTGAAAATGATTTAATATTGTATGATACGGTGACAATCAATATTTACGGAAAAATAAAAAAATAAAATGTTGACTTTATAAATATAAAAATTAAAAAATTATATATAAATAAATAGATATAAATGAAAAAAATCAAAATTTTAAAAGTGGTATATGTATAAATCGTGTGAAACAATATTTTTTATAGATATTTTTTTTTTTGCATTTTGAAGTTTATTTTAAAATTAAATAATAATTTTTTTGAAACAATTAATATCGTAAATAATCAATGATGGAAGATTTAATTAGAAAAATATTTTAAAATAACAATATTAAAATAATATAATAATATATGTTTTTTAATCAATTAATAAAAAAATATAAAAAAAAACTCTAATTTATCAATTATTAAAAACTCAAGTTATTTAATCAATTCAATCTATTATCAATTAACCAATGACTAAGGATATTTCAGAATTTTTAAATTTTTATTAAAGTTATTATAGGTAATCTCATTATTTCTCTCTTATTTCTACATTTATATATAATATAGATAGTAATAAAGAATGATATTTTTTTAAATGACAATAAATTATTGGATAGGTGTATAAGGGATGGATATACATACAGTGTAGATAAGTATCTTTAAATATGTGAGCAATTAAAGTTTGGTTCAATTGATTGTAAATCTCCTTTTTTGTATTAACAAAAGTTTGTTTTTTTTATTAATTATCATTAAATTAAAATAAAATAATTTTATTTAATATAAATATTTTCTATAATATAATATAAACAGTAATATTACATTTTATGCTTTAAAAAAAAATTCCAATATAACATATTTGTTTATTATTCTGCTTTTTTTCAATAAGATCAAATGTTTCTAAAGTTATTTACTAGGAAATCAACAAAAGAAATAAAGTAAAATTAAGAACCAAAAGCTATTTGCTATGACTTGATGAGGCATCACTGGGCTTTTAGCCCAACAAATTAACTCTGTATTCCATGTCATTGTATGAATTATAAATTAAAAGAATGTTATATATAAGAATTACTGTATTATATAAGAGTTATATATGAATTTAGTGAAATTGATTTTCAGTTAGACTTGTGTTTTATTCATCGCCATCGCTAATTATATTCATGTAATTATCTATATATATTCGAAATAAAATTTTCAATCTTTACCCATTTCCTTGACCAGGTTCGGATCGAATGCATACCCATTTCCTTGATTTTGCATACCTACTTATACATACCCAAGGATGCAAGAAACAGAAAGAGGAAGAGGAAGAAGAGCACAAAGTATTTTCTTGAATAAAATTACAAGGCAGGTTCTTGTCAAACAAGGAGAACAAGTTCATATATTTAGTCTTCTTCCTCATCAGTGACAAATTTGCCAGTACCTGGATTCAAAGCAGCAATGAAGAAGAAGATAATATTGAACAACACAAGGGGTTCCAATTCATTGATGGGAATGCCAGTCTCAATATTCAGTTGCGCTAGAGCTCCTTTTCCTGTTATAATCTCTCCGATTAAAGAAAATGCAATTCCTAGCTGCGCCAATCTCCCCACAAACAGCTCATTTGCCTTTGTAAATCCAAACAACGGACCTTGCAATTCCCAAAAAAAAAAAAAAAAAAAAAAAAAAAAAAAAAAAAAAGGTAAACTTTAATGGCAAACCTAATTTATTTGGTATTTTGGAGTCTGTAAGTATAGAATTATTGTGGAAATTGCAAAGTGAATTGTTATACCTCCTTCTTTAAGACCTAAAGCTGCCCTGAAACTTTTGCCAGGAGGGATGACTGCACCTTCAATGCCGGTGGGTGGGTCGTCGACGAATTTGCCACGGTCGCCCAAAGCTCCAATGGCTCCAAGAAGAGTGAAGAGGATGAAGAAAAGAAGAAGTGGCTCTGCTTCATAAATGGGAATTCCTGTCTCTAGATTCAATTGAGCTAGAATTCCTTTTCCTGTTACTGCTTCACCCAACAAGGATGCCTGCAAAATATTTATTTGTAAACTGCAATTGCCATAAAAATTAATCTTCTCTTTTTTTTTTTTTTAATTGTAAATCTCTGAATTTTTGTAACAAGATGAAAGTATTTTACAAAATTAGTATAATCTTGCCATTGAAAACTTCTCTAATTTCCTCCAACGCCAAATTAAAAAAAACATATTAATGCAAACTAGATTTAATTATTGGATCAACAATAATTTTTAATTTTGTTATATTACAAATTGATTTGATTCTGAAAACTTCTGTTGTTAAATGTATAAGACTTATTTATTGTTTTTATTATTTCTTTTTTTTAAGAAAATTAAAAATCGACTAGTCACATAATACAACATTAATAATAAACCGAAAATACCATTATTCAAGACTTAACATGGAATGAATTGCTTTAATAAATAAGTGAGCCACTATTTAAATAACTAGTATTTTCTAATATTTAAAATTTTGATATTATAATCAAGTAACGAAAATATGAAATCTTTTAAAAATAATTTTCAAATATAAATTCTTTTTTATGAAACAGCCAATTCACTTAAATAATATTACTTAAATTATATAAAAATAATAATGCTACTTATGAAATATAAAAAAAAAAAATTAAGGAAAAAAAAAAAAAAGAAAGACAGATGAACTCACAGCAAAGCCAAGCATAGCCACGCGTCCCACAAAGAGCTCATTCTGTTTAGTGAAACCAATTCCACCAGAAGTCCCAAAGATACCATCTTCAACCTTTTCCTTGGGTTTTTCAACCTATAATTAATTAAATAAATTAAAAGATTAACAACATTTAAACCCAAATTAAATACACAAATTCCATCTCTCCTACTCCAACAAAAAACAAAGAAATGGCATATGCTTACCTTCTTAGGAGGTGCCTTGGCTTTTGACTTGAAGAGAGCAAGTGTAGTAAATGGTTTAGAAGTAGAAAAAGAAGTTTTACTGATAGAAATTGGGTTAAACACAAGATTAGAGAATGGCTTAGGCCTTAATCTTTCAACTTGGAATTGAAGTAAAGGGTCTCTCTTCAAATCTACAACATGCCGAGTAGAAACACCAGAGATGAACAACATGGTTTGAGCCATTACAGCTTCTCTTTAATTTCTTTAGGAGCTATTGACGGTGAAGAAGTATATTTAATTATAAAAGCATCCTTTCTTTATTTCTTTTTATATATTATATAAAGATTTTATTTTTAAGGAGAGAGTGAAATGTGTGCATAAGATGTGGATATGGCGTGAGGGTTAAATGACGGGCAAATAGAGTGACCACGTCTCTTTGTATCCCTTTTTTGTTTGTTGATATGTGATTTTTAGATCTCAAGTAAGTTTTTGGCTCTTGGCTCTATAATAGATTTTGGAAAATAATTGGTATTTTTGTACATATTATTTACTATTTACTCAAAGGTACCATTAATTTCCTTAAGTTATTATAATTCTTAGTATTTTTTTTTTTTTAAACATAATTACAGTTTCAAAACCGTGAATTTTAGTTTTAAAATTACCGATTCCATTTATAAGAAAATGAAATTAAAATCAAATCACTTTTAAGCAGTTTTTAAGATGAGTATAAAATTATTAATTTTGATTCTGTTTCAGTTTAAAATCAAAATTATTAATCTTTTTAAAATTTTATTTTTGAAATTTATAGCCCGAAGAAACAACGATAATAATGTACAAATTAAAAACATTAAACCAATTTGATAAACAATCTAAAAATTTATTTTAAAATTTATGATAAAATAAAAAACAAATTGAAAAATTTCTTTGAAAATATTTTTCTTTCACACTTTTAAACTTGGAATACTGATTGCAAACTAAAATTGTCAGTCTCAATTTTAAAAATAAAAAATAAAATTGAATTATAAATACATAATTTAGTTATGATTTAAAATTAGAAACCATTGACCGCAATTTGATATTGATTTTAATAGATTTAACTTCGATTCGACCTCGATTTAAAATTGAATTATGATCATATTTACCTTTTTTTCATATAATTTTCAAATTTAATTATTTAAATTTTAATCAATTGTAATTTATAAATTTAAACACTTTAGCATAAATTATGATAAACTACAAATTACTAAAGTAAATTCAACTCTATAAAATTAGAGTTAAACTTATGAAAAATATTTATCGTGAGAATAATCACCAATTCTGAAATAAAATTAGTATGATACTAAATTTCCACAATAGCCCCTCAAAGTGAAAAGAGAAGATAATGAAATTTGAAACCTGAAAGGAAGGAGTGGAATATGTGATGGTGAAGCAACCAATGAGGGTTTGAGTCTTGACAAAATAAACGACAGATGTCATCTGAATTCTCCATCATAACTCGCTCAGATAAAATTTAAAAACGAAACAAGAAAAGTCCACACAGTAGCTGTTGGAGATGCGCACCACACAGTAACATACTTATTCCACGTCACATGTTATGCCAACCTGGCATGTGGCTTCCAATAATATAGGGTCCAAGGAATCCACTAGAACTAAAACAACCACTATTGATTTGACACCTCATCAAACTACAGTACAATATCCATAGGGATATTTTTCCCGCCAAATTAGCACATGGAATTTATATGTAGTAGATACTCTTCTTGGGCTTTGGCCCAACCCAATTACTGTTATGGGCTTTGAGCTCTATAACTGACAAGCCCCTTCTCAAACTTTAACCGAAGAATTACATTTATGATTTATGTATGCAGACAAAGCCCATCTCTCAATTCCTACATTATTTTTTCCTTTATGTAGGCCCATAAGAAAAGAAAATGCTAAAGTGTATCACTATTTCTCGTACCTAAAAAAAAAAAATTAAGAAAATGGAATTTGGAAAGGATTAACAAATCATCAACCTACTTAAAAGAAAATTAGTGATCTATTCACTTCATATGAAAATTTAAATAATTCTTACAGTGAAAATGATTTTCAATTCTTTAATATCTTTCAGTAGAAAATTTTTCATATAATTTTGAAATCTAAAAGAAAGAAAGTGACGACGGTCTTCAATACTGTATTTATAAATGATTCTAAACAAATTTTATAAATTGTTATGAAATTTATTTATATTAATAAAACTTAAAGAATGAAACTCATGTGCATAAAAAAATGCGATTTTAAGTGATATTTTTATTTTGATTTAATATAAATTTTTTATTGTATATAAAATATAAATATAAAAGGCCAAAATTTCCTTTATTGAGAATAAATAAAATTTGTTGTCTCGAAAGCACAAAATTTAACTCCAAGCATTTTCGGGAAACAAGAAGACATGACGTAAAGGGCAAGAGAGAGAAAAAGTTGCAAAGTGGTTTGAAACAGATATATATCTTTTTAACAAAAGAAAAGAAATCACCTGTAAAATACACGTAACAAAATAATGCAATTTCGGATTAATTATTGCTTGTTTGCACTAATCAACTAAATCTTTACGGTTATCACCACTGTTGAAAGAATTTTTTTAAATATTAGCTGTGAAATACATGTAAATTTAATATTTTTCTAATAAATTTACAAAAAATGTAAAGGATGGTTTTTTTTTCCGGAATATATAATTTAACTTCCGAATGGTAAAAAATCTTTATGACGGCGTAATAATTCTATACCTTCTCATACTAGTAGCATTAATTTTTAAGATTTTTAACTTTTAAATGTAAAATATTAATTTTATATGTGGTTAATGTAGTTTTTAAAATAATTTTTTCATATTTTTCGACTCTTGATGAAATTAATTTTATAAATTAAATTATTTAATGAATCAATTAAAATAAAAATTAACGGTGTCTTTTTCTTTAGCGATAAATAATTAAAAGGAACATTATGCTACCATTCATATTTTGATTTGTGATGGTGACAATCGGTTAGTAGCTGGTCACTCAGGAATAATTATTTCCAATCCAAAAACTTGTTGTGGTGACATACCTGTTACGTAATTATCATTAGCAAATTATTTACATAATATTTACTGTTTTTATTTTTATTTTTATTTTTTTTAAATGAAAAAGGGGAGTGGGCAGTGCGCATATTACATAATTCTCCCATTTTGTCCTCATTCCTCATAAATGATTTTGAAAGATAAAAATTCATTTTGAATTTTATATAAATGCTGTAATAAATATAAAAAGTGAAATTTAATAGTAAATAAGACATGAATAAATGATATTTATCTACGATTTGATGAGTAAGAAATTAAGAAGTGCATAAAATTATCATAAAAATATATAAAAATTGGATTTTTTAAATGAACTAATATTATTGAAATTTTTATATATTAAAATTAAATTAAGTTTTCATTTTATTCAATATAGTGACATATTTTTTCTCAAAGATTTTAATTCATACAATACAACTGTACGATAAATGATTTTGCCACAATTTGTACCTAATACAACTCTTAGTGGCATATTTAAAAATGATCGGAGTGCCCTAATACTTTTAGGTGATTTATTTAAGATTTAGTTATAAATTTAATGTCTGAATTTCTTAGAATTTTCAATTTTAATATTTCAATGAAAAATATTTGTAATCGGTCGTCTAAGCTCTTAAAATATTTTGAATTATATGTATTCATCACACGTGGCTTTACCAACAACCGCAAAAAATATTCAGAAAAGAGTCGTGTAGGATGGCAATTGACATGCTACATTGATTTTGACATATACAAGAGTTTTGATTGGTCAAAACCTTATGACAAAATTGCCCTTAGTGAGACACTTCGGGCAACAGATGTGAAATCGAAAACAGCCTCTCATCCCAATTACAAAGAACGAAACCCTATCGCATTTATCCTAAACTAATCGAAACATTGCCCTAAACGAATCCCGAAAGTAATTTGAGAAAACCAAGTAGAAGAACCGAAAAGGCGTTCATCGTATCCATTATTGAGGTTAATATTGATTTCTTGAATTTTGATGATTTGATAAAACAAATCGATTGAAATTGTTTGCGTTTTTTTTTTTCTTTGATTTTATCGATTCCATTGCTATTATTTGTAGATGATTTGAAAAAACAATTCTGATCATCCAAAGCAATAATATTAGAATCGATTTTTCAGTGTTATTCTTATTTATATTATACACAATAACTGTATTCACAAGTTACTCTTGGTTTTAAAATAAAATATAATTAGTCAAATTATTTTTTATTTTTATTATAATTTAAGAGAATTAATTATTTTTTTAATTTTCATATAAAAATTTTTAATAATTTATATTTCGAAACAAAGAGAGCGTATGTTTCTAATATATTATTGTCTAATTACATAAACTTTGATGAATTATTAATTCATATAATTGGTGTTTTAAAATAAGTAAGCAACCATGAAATACAAATCCACTCATCATAATTTGTTAACTTGATATTCAATTTCAATTATCAAATCAAATGGCCATTATTTGTTGGACACATATAATTTATTAATTATTTTCACTTCAAATTGATAAGTTTCCTACCTAAGCTCCATATTGCTTGCACGTTTCATTTCGCCAGTCCACTCTCACTCCAATCACAATCACATAGCAAATGCATCATTGTACAATATTTAGTCATTAAATGCAATTGGGTATCATGCATAACATGCCCAAGTCATATGACTAGTCCAGAGCTCCCAACTCTGAGGTTTTTTTTTTTTTTTTAACAGCCCAAATATGAGTTGGGGCATTTCTTCTCTTCTTCATTATTATCTTGCCATTAAATGACATATTTCTAACATGCACCTTAGTTTGAAATAATATTATTATTTATAAGACAAAGTATTCTAAGTTCATCGGTTGTTGTAAAATGTGCTCAATTCTATTTTATTTTGGCTACATGCATTTAACCGCTTGCAGCCTAAACTTTACTAATGATTTATAGTTAATATTACACACCTTTCGGCACTAATTATAGATAATTTTTAGAATTTTTGGTTTTTATCTATAAAATATTGATTTATTATATAGTTAGTATGACTTTTGAGACAATGATATATTTAACTTTTTAATGAGTGTTTGACTTATTTGATCTTACAAGTTGAACAGTTTAATAAATTAATTTTGAAAATTGAAGTATTTAATAGGTGTAGTTTTATAAGTTGAAGTATTTAATGCGTCAAAATAAAAGTTAATGGTGCCACAAGATTAAAATAATAAAGTTTAGGGGTGATTATGTATTTGGTCATTTTATTTTTCCTTCAAAATAATTAATTTTTTCTATCATTTCTTCCCTCCAATTTCAATAGAATTAAATTAATAATATAATTTAAAGCTAGAAATTTTAAGTTGTATTCTCTCTGTTTTCCTGAATATTTGTCATTTTTTTATTTTTCTTAAATTCCAATATATATGTCTTTTTATTATTTCAACACAGCATTTAATTTTTTTTTTTAAATATACCCTTGTTAAACGTATTGTCCATCATAATTATAACACCATTCTAAACAAAATGTTACCTTTTCCCATTAAATTTAACAAATTAGATATTGATCGGAAGACAAAACCACGTTATGAAAAATTGAATGATAATAATTAAGACTCCAAAGGGTATTATGGAAATTTTATTATCTATTTTTATAAAATTTAAATTATTATTAATTAATTTTCTTAATAAAAAAAATTGAGGAACAGATTGAGCAGTAAAACTGAATTAAATTAAAATCAGAAAGTAAATGACACATGTGAAAGGATATTTTATTTAATGCATGTGTGTTCATATACATATAAATTCTCTAATGATTAAATGATTTGAAATAGTATTATTTAATATTCAACTGTTTACATTAAATGTATAAGAAGACTCATCTATATCTGTGTCCACTTCTGTATCACTCTACCCCTAACATTCAATGGACCAACACTACCCCGATATTCAAGAATAAATAAAATCCAAAATTTTATTTATTTATTATTATTTTTTTCTTGAGAAGCATAGTATTGACATTATTGTTGAGGTGATGAAGTGTCCCCACTTTGATTTTCCACTAGAGATTCATTGATTCATAAATACCTTATCATTTTTCATTCAATAGATCCTTTTTTTTTCCAAGTTCTGTTTACAAAAAACTAGTTTTTAGATATTGAAAATGCATAGTCGAATAATGCCAAACTTTCTTCTTTTTTTTTTCTTTTCTCATTTTTACAATTTACAATTTTTATCTTTTGCGGATCAGACTGTTCTTTAATCAATTCATAATTGTAACATAATTTTTAATAATGTAATCAAAATTATATTGATATAATAATCTGCTTCGTTTACAGCAATAATGTAAATTTTTTTTTTCAAAAATAGATGTTGAATATATATATATTACAAAAATTATTATTATTATTATTTTTTTAGTTTTGAATATCACAACAAACCGTTTTCAACATATCTGTTGTTTTATTCTTAATTTTCAAACCTCAATCAAAAAAAGTTGATATCCTTTTCTTTGGAGGTAGTACCTTGTCCTCGATCGGTGTATGGGTGTATGTAAATTTACAGCTAAGCCAAGAATAGGCTAACGCATGAAAAGCTAGACCAGAGCGAGCAAATCGCGGGTTAAATCAATTTGTCAAAATTTCATAAAACCAAAATAATGCAATTTTTTTGACAAGAAAAACTCGCTAACAAAATTGGATTTCATAACAAAGTTTAATTGAAAGTTTAGAAATAGTTAAAAAAAAAAAATCAAATCAAAATAATTGGAATTACCGAATTTTTAATGAAATAGATTAAATATTTGTTCATTACACATTAAAATAGTTTTTAAAATATTTATATAAATAATTAAGTTTTCACTCAATTATTATTTATTTATAGAAATTAATCTAAATTGAAATAATTATTATAAATAGGTTGATTACTAAATTATTGATATATAAGTAGGTTGATTTAATCTTTTAATAGACCTTATTTGGTTCAAAATAGTCTATTTTTTTATAAAGCATATTTTTTGGAAACAAACATTTTTAAGGAAATTATTTTTCAAGAAGTATAATTTGAATGTTTTTAATATATAAATCAATTTTTTGAAAAGTAAATTGCTCTCAAATTACAAAAGATAATAATATCCAATAACATAAATTTATATGTGTCTGAATAGTTTGAAATTACATTTCAAATTTAGAAATTATCATATCTGTACGAAGCGTAGCTTGTACAACGAATGAACAATAACATTAAATTTTCTATTTCAGCAGATTACTTAAACAAGCATATCTCTTCAGCTGGCAAGCTCCATCCATACATTTTCGTGTATTTTACTTTTTTAATATTTTTTTGAATTTTATAATTTAAACTTAATTTAAATTTTAATTTTATATACTCCTTTTTAATGCATGAATTTACCCTTTCTTCGGAAATAAAAAATTGGAACCTAATAAATTAAAACTCCATGCAAGGGATAATATTGGAATTGGGAAAAGACTAGGCAGTAGAGGTGGGTCCCTATTCCAAAAAAATAGATTGGCCCATGTACATGATAACATGCATTATATTCCTAAGGGCCTTACCGCCTTTTGGAGTGTCTCCTCCACGTGACGTGAATGGCTTTTAGGTTGGACTTTTAAGCCTCTACGACCTGCGATTAGCAACCGGCACCCAACTGGAAAAGGAATTATCATTCCTCTCAATATCCAATTTTACTTGAAAATAACACCACTTATTACACTTTTTTTTTTTTTATCATACACATAAAAAAATGTAATTATTTTATTTATTTTAATTAGCAGCCCAACCAATTATTCATTATCACCATAAGATATTAATTTAATTTTCAACCTATCAAAATTAAATTTAGACTTTGTATATAGTAAATAATAATATACATAAGTTGAGTTTGCATGTGCTTCTTTTCTTCTATCTTACCTAATCGAATTATTGTCATAATTTGAAATAAATATTATATTGAAAATTATAAACTTTACATTGATAAATATTTATATTTATAAAATTTTAATTATATTTATTATTATATAAAACTTCGAGGTTTGTTTAGAATTATAAAGTATTTGTATATAATAATCATTACACTAAAATTCAATTTAAATATAAAAAAGTATGTCAATCAAGGTGTCTTTTAATCGGTACAGTAAGACATCTTCGATTTGCTCGCGTAAATTATAACTTTGTAGTAAATACATATATGACTTAACGATAAATTTGGATTTAAATATATTTTTTACTAAAAAAAATACTATTTCCCATTACAACTCAACATATCATTTCAACCCATTAAGATTTTCACTAAATAAAAAATATATAATTTAAAATTTTTTATGCTATTTAAATATTAATAGACATCTTGTTAAATTATTCTCGATGTGATTTTCATCATAAGGTGTATATTGTAGTTTGATTCATTCAAAAGTAATTTCTTTTAGCTGATTGGGTTAATTTAATTTAATTTTTTTAATAAATTCATGAATAAGTTTATTTATTTGATAGTATTAATTTTGCTTACAAATCATAATATAGATTATCAAATGACGTGTAAGTTTCATTTTAAATTTTAAATTAACTCATTATTATATAATATAAATAAAAAAGTTATAATTTAATTCATTAAATTTATTAAATAAGTTAATTTGAATTCTTTGAAATCTCGAATCACTCTTACACAAAATAATTTTTTTTTAAGTACGGTGCGATTCTCCTTTTATCAGTTTTTATCCATTTCAAGAGTGTACTTCTCAACGATTGATCCAGCTTACGGTTGGATAATTGTTCGTCTTTGTTATTTGTTATATTCTCAAATAATTAATAAAATTATGTTATTTATTTAAATTATAATAAATTATGAAAAAAATCATTTTATTTGTTTAAATTAAAGTAAATTAAATATATTTTTTAAAAAAATAAATTTTTATTATTTATTAAAATTTTAAATACCACAAGTATATAATTTTCGGCTTCAAACACTAAACAGGCTTTGCACCAGCAGAGTAGCAGCAATTATTCAAGTCGTCTGCAGAATCTGGTGCACTCCCAATCGTCGGATCTAAATAAGCAGAGATCTCAAAAATCCTAATATCTACATCTCTAAGGGAGATAGAGATTGTGACAGGAAATGCGCACTTGATTATAGGATTCCTCCACCTTGGCACAGACAAACAACAAACAGTTAGTATTATTTAAAAATTTAGAAAAGCTGAGACAGAAACAGTTAAAGAAAAAAGGACTCAAAATTCAAAGACAAGAGCGTCTCTGCAACATTTAAAATTTCAAAATTGTAATTAAATATATTAATATTGGAATTAAACTTCCATTACTCTTTGCTACTACAGCAATCTTCAATCTTCACTCATGGGCGGGAATAGGAGAAATCCAATTTCAAAAATCAATAATAAAACAAATTGAATGAGTGAAAGCGAAATCAAATAAAAAAAAGTAAAATTTGCTTTTTTATTTTTATTTTTTTACCCAAAAAAACTGATTTTTTTTTTTCCTTTTTTTGAGGTCTCGTTCACTCATCATGGCTCTTTCAGTTCACAGCTTCACATTCACAATCACATGCTCTTCTCCTTTTTTAATTCTCGAAAAAAGAAAAGGAAATGACCGGAAGGTGAGAACTACAAAACAAGAAATAGAAACCCCAGTTTTCCTTTTTTTAAAAAGAAAGAAAAGAAATAGAAACCCACAATATCTGTTATGTTACTAGATGCTGTTGGTATATCTGGATGTTTATATTTCTCACTGACATCCCGCAGATTCTTGCAGAGCATTACTTTTTTATTTATTGTGTTTCTGCAATTCTTAATCTTTCTTTCCTTTCACATTTATGACCTAAACTGAGTTTCAATCGATCTCTTGGTCTGTTTTTGATGTTCAGTCAAAGGTATTTGATCTGGGTTTTTATTCTTATAAATTGTATTATCTATTTGAAATAGTTTTACAGGATTTTTGGACTTAAATCTTTGATGGGTCGCTCATCGTAGGGATTTTTTGAATTGGATATTCTAGGTTTTCTAGTTCTTGCGTCCCATATTTTTGTGAATAGTCACTGTTTCATTGATACTGGTTTGTGCTTTTCTACTTCGAGGATTTTTTTTTTGCTGAGGAGAGATTTGAGTGGTCCTTAATAGTTGGGTCTCCCCGTTTTCTGATTAAACGCATGGGTTTCCAATGATTTCACTGTTCAATGTTGCTTCAAAACAATTTCACTTTGCCTGATGGGTGCTGGTAATTTTCTCTAAGTCTTTGGTTATTTGGGTTTGAAAGTGGAATCTTTTGTTGTTGTTGTTGTTGTTGCTGTTGGGTTGGATGGCTATTGGGTGAATTTGAAGCAAAGCTGATAAAATGAGAAGACAAGTCATCTTTTTGTTTAATTTTTGAGTTTGTTGAGAGAGGACAAGTATTTCTGGGTATAAGGGGCTCTTGCCTGCTGCATCAACAATATGCAGTAGAACTTTGTTCTGGGTATCCTTTTTTGCTCTTTTACTATCTGTGTTTTAGTGATTATTTCATTTTAATGAGCTCAATTATGTGCAGATAAATGTTCTTTGATTAGATAGAGCTGGAATCCCAGATATTGTGATGGAAAAAAGGAAATGGTTGTGGAAGAGGAAGTCATCGGAGAGAAGCCCGGGCGAAACTGAAAGTTCAGGATCAATATCTTCACAATCTGAGAGATTCTCTGATGAACAGGTAGGTGGCTATGACCTAGAACCCAAACCCATGAGTATGAATCTGAGATTGGTTTTTAGCTATTTTTTTTTCTCCTTTGAGTCTTATATAAGCTTCTCTTGAATAAATTTGGACAGAGATGAATTTGACATCAAAATGTTGCTTCTTAACCATATGAAAGTGTTGATTATTCAACTCTTCTTTCTTGAAATCATGCTCTTCGAATGGAATCGATGGATTATGAATAAACATTTGAAAGTCTCTAGTCTAATTCTTTTTGGCATGTGATGACTTATAACGTTTAACCATAGTGTCTTATTTTGAGCTTGCTTTAGGCATCATAAGCGTGTTTGAAATGTGGCTATTAAATTGTAATTTGATCTGAACACTTCCAACTAAATAGGCGTAGTTTGTGCTTGCTGCTTGGAAATTGCTGTGAAAAGTAATCTAAGCAGTGAAGTGGTATAATGAACTGAGTTACTGAGCTATTGTAAAGCTAAGCTTGGATTAAAAACTAAATTTGATGTACTATAATCAAATACATGGAATAAGCATCACAAAATATAAACCAAAAATCATTATCGTTTGGGATAGACTTGGATTTCTTGCTAATAATGTTGGAAACTACAAATCCTTCTAGCTGTAGTCTTTATTAAAAAGCATATAATGGCATTTCTTCATTGAATGGATGTCAAATTTTCATATCAGATAAACAGGCAACTAGATTAAAAGGAGCAGTTGCATGTTCCAAGTTGTTAAGGCAGAGCATCCTAGACTATCTTTCAAAGGTGCATTTCTAAAAGGAACAGACATAAATTTTTATTTCAACAGCAGACTTACATATTATTTGTGATATCAAATTTTCAATGGAATCTTTGTTCAGTTATTTGATTGTGTATATTTTGTTCGGTAGAATCTTACTGTGTCACATGTTGTGTCTAATCAAATTAAGTGACATTCTCCACTGAGAACAATTGTGGTTTTGCTGGCTTCTGCTTGAGATTGCATTTTCCCCCCTTGTTAATTGCTAATCCTTGCTCTGTTCCTGCTCGTTTCACCCTTTTTCTGATCATTGAAGCAGGACAACTTGAAGGCATCTCCTAATAATGAAACTCAATCTCCAGAGGTTACATCAAAAACTGTAGTGAGGGATGAAGATGTCAATGATAGTGTTAGGATTCTAACAGAGAAGTTATCAGCTGCCCTTGTGAATGTTAGTGCCAAAGATGACTTGGTAAAGCAGCATTCCAAAGTTGCTGAAGAGGCTGTTGCAGGTATCAACTCAGATGCTAATTAGAAACAATTAAGATGTACCTACACGACCATGCTGTGTACACATTCTTGCCAAAGGGGTTGATTACAAATGAATTGTCACAATGCTTTCTATATTTAGGAATTTTATCTACAGTGAATTCTATATGATTTTACGGTGCATAAATTTTTTTTCCTTTGTTTAAGCTATATGTTTCCTTGATAAATTTTAGGATGGGAAAAGGCTGAAAATGAAGTAGCAGCTTTGAAGAAACAACTTGAAGCTGCTATTCAGCAGAACTGTGCTCTGGAAGATCGGGTGAGTCATCTTGATGGGGCACTAAAGGAATGTGTAAGGCAGCTAAGACAAGCAAGAGAAGAGCATGAGGAAAAGGTCTACGAGGCTGTGACAAAGAAGACAATTGAATGGGAATCCGTTAAATCTGAACTTGAAAATCAGCTTCTTGAACTGAAGACAAAAGCAGAAGCTACTAAGTCAGAATCTCCGCCTCAAATTGTTCCGGATCTATGGCATAAGCTTGAATATTTGGAGAAAGATAATGCATCCCTGAAGCTTGAAATCCTGTCTTTATCTGAGGAGTTGGAACTCAGAATAATTGAAAGGGACTTGAGTACTCAAGCAGCTGAAACAGCAAGCAAGCAACATTTGGATAGCATAAAGAAGGTAGCAAAACTCGAGGCTGAGTGTCGGAGGCTAAAAGCCGTGGCTTGCAAATCATCATCACTTAATGATCATAAAACTTCTATTGCCTCCTCAATGTATGTTGAATCCCTCACTGATAGTCAATCAGACAGTGGGGAGAGGCTTAATGCAGTGGAGCTGGATGCTCACAAAATAAGTTGCTTGGAACCATCCAAATGTGAGCCAAGTTGCTCAGACTCATGGGCATCTGCATTGATTGCTGAGCTTGATCAATTCAAGAATGAAAAAGCTGTTAATCGAAATCTTCCAGCCTCATCAATTGAAATTGATCTCATGGATGATTTTCTTGAAATGGAACGACTTGCTTCTTTGCCTGAGAATGAAAGTGGAACTCATCAATCTGAACCAGAACCTGTTGCCACACAATCTACTGATGTAGAAAGCTCATTACGAGCTGAGCTTGAAATAATGATTCATCGGACAGCTGAGTTGGAAAAACAGCTACAGAAGATGGAAGGGGAAAAAGTTGAATTGGAAGAAAAGTTAGAGAAAATACTAGTAGAAAGAACTGAATTGGAGATGTCCCTCACCATAAGTCGGGAAAAGAATGAAGAATTTCAAATTCAACTGGGGGAGGCTGAACTAAAGATGAAGCAGCTGCACCAGGAATTATCTATCGCTAATGAATCAAAGCAACAAATTGAATCTCAACTTGTTAGCATGGAAGTGGAGGCCCGGACCATGGCTTCAAAGGTTGATTCATTAGAAGCAGAGTTGGAAAAAGAGAAGGTTCTATCAGCAGAACTTGCTGTCAAGTGTCGGACACTAGAAGAAGAGCTCTCTGAAAAGAACAAGGAAGTCGAACTCCAGAAATCTGCTAGCTCAAATGGTGAACTGAAGATAAAACAGGTTGATAATTAATTACTTGCATTGTCTGCATAATATATTCATGTTCCCATTATCCTTGATCATGCATTGATATTGGAGCTTGTTTGGCAGGAGGACTTAGCTGTAGCTGCTGGGAAACTTGCTGAATGCCAGAAAACAATAGCATCTCTAGGGAAGCAACTGAAATCTCTAGCAACCTTAGAGGACTTCTTGATTGACACGGCAAGCCTGCCAGAATTCACTGCAGGAGGAGCATTGATGCCTAAAGCTACTGAAGAACCATGGAAGTTGCATTCTAGTGACACATTATCACCTAAAAGGGATTCCAGCTCTTCAAGAATAGCCAGTGAGAATTCTGGTCCTTCAGTGAATAAAAATGAAGGGCACTCGACCCCCTCATCATCATCATCAGCTTCATCAGTCTCATCGATTCACATTAATTCTGAGAAGAACCGAAATGGCTTCGCAAAATTTTTCTCTCGAAACAAGAATGGAATACAGCTAGAAATTTAGCAAGTAGGAAAAGAGGAAAAACAAACTATATATGGTTTCTTGATTGTAAAAGCAGGAAACTTGTTAAGCAGTTGATTAAGTGCTATTTAATCATCAGTAGTACTTGTTCTACTTGATTTAATTATACATAATGATGTTTAGGAATTCCACATTCGAGCAAATTTCAAATGTTTTGGTCATGTATTCATATACAGCATTGAAAATGCTTCTGTTGTTTTCAGGATTAACTGTTTGGGTTCCCTACATTCATCAAAATGTTTATTTACTTATTAAAGGAGTAGTATAAAAGGCCAATTGGGAATTCTACTTCCAGGAATGGAGTTGCAGTCATAAATGGGTCATTGGCTGGGCCAAGTTTTCCGGTTACCAGATGTAAAAAAATGAGAATGCCAAAAGAAGCTTTGGGGTGAGAGAGGCTCGAACTCTCGACCTCAGGATAACTCGAGTGCTATGAGACCTACGCGCTAGCCAACTGCGCCACCACCCCATGTTGAAAGTTTTGTAAGACAAATTTATTAATACTAATGTAAATGGCGAAGTTACACCAGCCCATTAATTTGTGTCAGTAAATAAAAAAAAAAAAAAAAAAGGAAAAAATGAAAACTCCAACACTAATTAAAAATTAAAAATTTATGTCTTTATGCAGAGAGGGCAAGCCAAAGAAAATCAAATTCAGAAGACGTAACTCCAACCTTTGTGGCTTAATAAGAAATCCTAGAGCTGCTTAACTCGAGAAAGAAGGTCTTAATTTCTATCGCAATGAGGTTATGGCAAATTAAATAGCTGCTCATGTGAAGTTCAATTCCAGTGAAATTAATTGATTAAAAAAATTGAATATAAATTTTTTTTTTCTAGATCATGATTTCCGATAGTAATTAAAAAAAAAAAAAAAATTGAAAACAATTTTTAAGTCAATCCAAGAATAAAATTTGAACTATAAATTGATATTCAATTATTGAGCTATTAGCTTAACGTTTAAGAATGTAGGGGTGAGTAGGTAAAAAACAAAAAAAAAAAAAAGAAAACACTCTGTAGTATCTGCAAAATATTAACATAAAAGAGCAGTTTAGAGATGGATAAACAAAACAAAACAAAACAAAACCGATAATGAAATTGAAGCCAATGAAACTACCAAGTGTGCAGAGGCCACCTAGTAAGCAAAACATGTGTGCTGAATTGAACTCTGACAAAATTTTCACTTGTAACAGGTTGTGGGAAAGCAACTATGTTCCCAAGCACATAATTTACAAAGCTGATTCCTTACATCACACTATGAAATTACATTGGGCTGAGTACAACTCATCTCAACAAATAACTAAAAATGAAAAAAAAAAAAAAAAAATTAAGGAAACTAAGATAAATACATCCCTTTTGCATCTCCATTTTTCAGCTATTCGCGATGATTGTCAGTACTTTTGAGAGGTTTTCTCTCCCTTCTGAATGCATCATATAGATCAATGCCAAGACAAGCATTGAGCAAATTCATTCCAGCCATTCCAAACAGAGCAAGCGGCAACTCCACCCCCTTCCCAAACTTGGGTGCATCGGTTAGTAGCTTGATGGTGATAAGAACGTGAGAAACAGATCTTGCGAAAATGAAAGTAAGCCAATTAAGAATCCACTCCAACTTTACAGCTTTGCTCTCACTGTCCCGTACACCAGCCATCCGTCGCACTTTCCTTACATGTAAGAAGATTGAATGCAGCTGTATATGAAAATAACTTAAAAATTCAGAAATACAAAACTGCACAGTATATGTGTTTACTAATATTTTAAAATTTTACAAGTCTTTTAATCTTTGATCACATCTGCATTTGAGTGTCTCAAGAGTCTAACAGCTAGATCCGTCCAAGAAAGATAAGAAGGAATATGTAGAACAATGACCATTCCCTACATTACATTCAGATAGTCCTCCCCTTGAAAAATGTTGTTCGAAAAATTGGAAGTGCTCTTCCGGAATTTATCCACTTTCATATTATAATAGAAGAACAACAAAAAAGCTCAGAGTTTCTCAATCACATAAACAACCAGACAAAAGTCCTGTGGAAGCAGAAGTCCTAAACTTGAATACTTTTGTTTCCTCTGAATTGGAAGAACCATTATGGATAAAGAGTTTAAGTGATTCTCACTAAGCCAAAGTTGATTGACTTTCGAAATTAAGCTTTTAAATTCAAGTTCTGAAAAGGAGGCCTAAAACCTAGTCAAACTTTCATTAATTGTAAAATTATAAGTTAAGTGAGGATCCACACCCTTTTGCCAAAGAAATTTTCTTAAGATCCAAACATAGGAATTGAAATCCCACAAGTGTCGAATAAAAATTATTTGATATGCAAATGAAACACACCCATCAATGCTTGATTCTTGCTTAACTTGATGATGGACATGCTATGATATATGTAATATTGGTGGTATGATACAATTTATCACACAATTTAAACTTGTAGTTGTTGAAATGATATGCTTTGTCCATTGTATGAAGTTATGAACCGTGAATAATGAATCTTACCCAAAATACAGATGCAACCCTAAGCATTAACTATTCTAGCCACTAGCCACTACTCAAGCCATTTTTTGAACTTTAAGTGAAACGTTAAACCAGTAAAGGAAAAATCAACAGAATTTAGATGGAGTTGATTGTTGAGGAAACATACCTCGCAAATAAGAGTGAGAATTAGGTAATTGATTGTGACATTCCGATACAAAGCGAGGGTAAAGCAAATGAGAAGTATCAGATGGTGCATTAGGATGGAAGGGATCAAGCCACTGTACAGTCGGTAAAGCAGCATGTCCAACTGATCATATGCAAAATATCCACATGAGAAACACAAAGTGGGATATGCCCATTGCCAAGTACCTCCAACCAGTTGTGAATGCTCAAACATCCCATTTAAACCATGCTTTAAGCACTGATGGGCTAAAATAAAGATCACTGCAGATGAAACAGACATAAATAACAAATTAATAACGATAATCTGAGTAAAAGATATGTAGAAAAAATATATTGCAACAGAAGTAATGTCATCAAAATACTTGAATATTTGAAAATTCATTGGCGTTTTACCAACATAAACAATTATAAAACTATTTTCACGAACACAACATTTTCAGTGTTGACTATCAGTAAGTAAAAAGAGATCAATGTGTTAAGCGCCAACTCAAGAATTCATTCCATATTGATTTCAAGCATGAGTTTTCCAATACCGATGACTTCCATATTATTTATTCTTTCACTTCAGATCAAGAAAATCCTCTTATATGTAAAACTCAATTGCGCAGGATTGAATATCACGTTATTGAAATATATAAATGGAAGAACTCTCTGGATAACAGCTGGTAGTCAAACAATCTCATCATCCCTTAAAATAGCCGGCAACCTCACCATTGAAGTGCCAAGGTAGTATTATATGGCGATTAATTTTCCAGCTAACACCACAAATCTCAAATACTTCAAAGACAATTGTCTATACAAAAGTTCTCACTGAAAGATCAAGCTCCTAATAAGATAAAAACAGCAAAAACACTGTCAACCTTAACTATTTATGGCCTATATTGAAGTCAGTTAAAAATAATTAAAGTTACCAACAAACCCATAAAAGAAACAATCAAAGCAAAAACGATAAGAACACAAGCATAAAAATCCCACCCCAATCCAACCCAGAAGAAAACAGACAAATAAGAACCTGAAGCGGAGGTGATGCTGGAGTGGAGCAGAGAAACAGAGGTATTAACAAAGAGAGGATCACGAGAGACGAGAAATCTAATGACCCAGTTGGCTATTTGGAAGAAGCAAGTTCCAGCGATTATCCAAAGAAGCTCTGATCGCTTATTGAATAATATCTCAAATACAACTGAGACAAACCACAGAATTAGAGTGGCTAAAAAGAAAACGCCAGCCCTATTGTTGTCGTTTCGATTGTGACTGGTTCTTGTTCTTGCCATTTGAATTGTCTCTATCTGCCCTATACTCCCGGAACAGAGAAAGAGGGCTAGAGAGAGAACTTTCTGGAAGTATTACATGGCTGTGGCTTGACTGCTTGTTTTGTGTTCGTAGTCCCTGGTAGTTGCGAATGGATTTGGAGAATTCAAGATTGCTTCTGTCACCCGCAATCTGAACCCCCCACCCACCCGTCGTTCAACCCGAATAGGTGGCTCCGAATAACTCAATATGTTTTTAATTTATTTTTATTTTTTTTCAATGAGATGGTCCGCCACGTAAACGGGACCAAATAAGTTTTTCACAGTAACCAAAGCAGATTGAGAACTACATAAATCGATTCAATACCAAATTAAACCATATCGATTTAGATTTGATTTCATTATTTTGAACGAATAGCCTATTTTATGGGTAAAAAATTAATTAAATTAGGTATGAAAAAAGACTGAATTGGAATTGAAAATAAAAAATAGAAGGTTATTACTGTCCAAACCAAAGGGTAATCGATCTTCTAAAAAGTTGACCGAACCAGATTGAAATGGGTTCCTCCGCATTGATTTTTCAGGTCATACCTGAATAGTGCTCCCCTTTACCATGTACAGTCAAACATGGATGTTGAAACATGTACGGCTCGTTAGTTTCAAAACTCATGTAAACGGAGTTAAAAATAAAATGTAAGCGTATTTATTTGTTTTATCGAAATTAACTTTTTTTTATATATTTTTTAAGTATATTATTATATTTTCATGTTTTTAATCCGTTTTGTTTATTTTATGTACTTTCAGATGTTAAATTGTTATAAAATAACTTCGTTGACTCTATTTAAAAAATAAAAAATCAGTTTTGTTTCGATACCATTTTTTTGTCTTGCCAAAATATCACCCGTGTTGCTGCATGCGGTAACCAGAAAACCGGATTATCTCATAATCTTTCAACCTAACTAACAAAATGATTAAATGTTATGGAAAACTCAATTTTTACATTCATTTTTCTTTTTGATAATCAATTCTTAAACTCTAAAATTTTAGAAAGAGAAAAACTTATTCATATTTTCTCTCTAAATTGAAAGTCATAATCTTATTATTATTTCAGCAATAACAATAAGGAAGAATAAAGATTTCTATTACTAAATTAATCTTTTTTTGTTTTTATTCTTTTTCTAATTTTAGAGAGATAAACTAGGGAGAGAAATTGTATAATCACTATTATTCTTGGTTTCTGCTCATTGATTGTAATATTCGCACCGGATGAGGTGCGAGCTTGAAATGTTTGGGAAATCTTACATCGACATATATATAAAGAAGGGCAAGCCTTAGACTATTGAGAAACCTTTTGCATTATGTGGTGGTTTTAGCTTAAGAACAAATCTGTGCTAGCTTGAGTGAGTTCGGCCAAAGCGAACTATATCATGCTAGGCTCTTAGATACTCTTGCAATGGCTAAAATATAACTTTCCAAGCTTATATTGTCTTCAGATTCAAACTACTTCAAATATTATCGCTGCTATTTCTATCTTTTCGAGCTTTGAACCATCTCAAATTTTTGCAAAAAATGAATCCAAAATAGGAATCCATTGAGAATATAGGTGGTAGTGATTATGAAGGGAGAGAAAGTGTCATGGAGAAGCCATAATCTATGGAGAGAAAGTTTTGGAAATATTTGCTAAAAGAGAAAGAGAGGAAGAAGAAGAAGGTGTTTTGTAGAAAAAAAAAAAATCTCTCTACCGTTAAGCTTTTTTTGACTTGTTATTTGAAAGTTCAAAAAATGATAGAGAAGGGATACTAGGTATAACGGACTCAAAACATGAGGATATAGTAGTGTATTTTAAAAAATATAAAGGTAAAGTAGTTAATTTCAATAAAACACATGAATACTATTATAATTTTTCCAGAGGTAAAAGAGTGAAAAATATTTTCAATATTTGAGAAGGTAAAATTAAAAAAAAGTTCACTATTTTATAAACTCACAGTACTGCTGTAAAAAATTCTTGACTTCTATATATTTAAACACACTGCCAGTTTCATCTCATTGGTTTCTTTATTGGTTTAAAGTTTTATATGAGGTTTGATTTGGTTTATTTGTTTTATGTTTTAAGTATTAGCCATGGTTCTAGGCTTCTCCACCGCGATATTATCACTTAAATAACATTATAGCGAATAAGTTATAATCTGACTAATCTTTTCACTTATATAAGAAATGAGAAGTCTTGAATTTAAATTTTTTCAATCATAAATGTTTTACCTGATGAATAAAAAAATATTATTATATTTTTCAAGTATCTGGAAGCTCTGGATAGCCCAATAAGAAGCCGAAATACACAAGGCAATATTGCCGTTTTGTTATAGATCTATTTTAATTTAGAACGACAAGGTTTGAATGAAACGACTATATGTATTCCCATGATGCACAAATGTCAATCGAACTGAATTTGTCAACATGATTAAGACAACTGTTATTTTATGCAAGCTATTTCTATCTTAAAAAAAAAAAAAAAAAAAAAAAAAAAAGAGATGAACATGACAAGAATTTTAATACCTATTTTACATGAATAAATTTAAATAGTCATGTATAAAAATAAAATATAAATGTGACCAGATAAAAATATAATAAGCACATAAAATTGTAAAACTTATAAGAAATATATTAATTGAAATTTGATCATTCAACTCTAAGAGGAAAAATACATTTATTTATTAAAATTTTTAATTAAATAATTTAATTTACAAAATTATATTTATTAAATATTTCAACTAATAAAATTATTTTTATTGAATACTTAATTAGCTAATCGCTACAAAATATAAAAATAATTATTCAATAATTTATAATATAAAATGCATAAAGCATTGCATTTTTAAATTCTATATTTAATAATTAAAAATGTGTAAATATTATGTACAATAGGTATAATTTTATAAGTTAAAATATTAATTATATAATTTTTCTCGTCGAAGAGTTTAAAAAATTAAAGATGTCACTTTATTCTTTTTATAAAAACATTTGAGCCAAAAGTAAATTTAAGAATATTAATTATTATAATTTTAAAAAAGAAGAGAAATATTACTTTTAAAATTTAGTGCTTTTTAAAGTAGGCAAACTGTTGAAATCTTTCAAAAACAAATTCTAATATTAAATAGTAAGTAAATAGTGGTACCTTCGGATATTCCAAATTCTTATAGACCAATAGTTGCCTTGAAATTTCATTTCTCTCATGCAAAATTAAAGCAACCTAAATCCATCAATGATTATCAAACTCCTTGCAAAAAACACCATCAAGATAAAATGGACGGATAAGATTTTATGCCTCTCATTTAATCACACCCAATAACTTTAGAACCACCTCACATAATCCTAAACCCCACACTTGAAAAATCCATGACAACACGAAACAGGACAAAGCACACAATCACTAAGAGATAGAGAAATATATCTTGACAATCCGACGTGGCAAGATATAAAGGCCCCACACGTTTGCAAGTATCAAAAGAATCTCTCGTCTTCTTTCCAGCTTGTGGAAGAAGGGATGCCACGTGTTAGCCCAAGGAGTCCACGCTTGTCCACATGGCAACCCATGGCAGGACAACGGAGATCGCGCGAAACACCAACCTCTTATCAACAAAACTTGCTTTCATTCTTTTCTTTTCTCTCTCTACGGTATTGGGTCTGAACTAGTGAACCGTAAATTTTTCAAACGCCATGAACCCTGTTGCTACCGCTGCAGCGCTTTCTCTCCCCATTTCATTTTGTAGATCATCTAAGTTTAATACTAGGAAGGTACGCTTTTTCGTTCATTTATCTTTTAAACTTGTCTGGGTAGTTGCTAATTTTAGTACAAATTTTTATTTATTTATTCTTTTGCTAGTTGCTTAGGCTCAAAAAAAAAAAGATGTTTCTTTTTGTATTTTTATTTGAAAATCCTATCTGGGTATTGGATAAAATCAATGAAAAATTTTTTATTCTGGAGATATGGGAGTTCTGTTAGATTTTTATCTGTTGAAGTCAAATGGACATCTATTTTATTTAGAGAAAATTTTGATTAAGGAACTGATTAATGATTGGCAATGGAATTGTTCCTCTAGCTTTGGTAGACTCGTGACAAAGCTAAAAACATGTTAGGTTTTTTAATTTCTTCTCCTGCTAGACTTATTCTACCGATTACTAAATATAGAAGAACATTTCTTTAAGTTGATTGATTTATTAGATTAATTCTTACTTAGATCACAGTCAAGTAGACATCATCTATGAATATGATTATGATTTTTGTTGTCTCTGTAAAGATATATACTTAAGATACCTAAAAATTCTAGATGCTTATGGAGCTGGGATTGTAATTCATTTGTGTGTTTTCAGGGAGTTAGGAGTGGGTTTGGGGTGTTTGCAGTATTTGGGGAGGAAGGTGCCCCGCTGGATAAAAAAAGTACATGGAGTACCCTCTTTAATGTAGAGGATCCAAGGACTAAAATGCCACAATGTAAAGGGAAGTTCTTGGATGTGAATCAAGCACTTGAAGTGGCTAGATACGACATTCAGTATTGCGATTGGCGAGCTCGACAAGATGTTCTTACCATCATGCTCCTTCATGAGAAGGTTTGATATTTTTGATTTTCTTGAGTTAGTTTCTTGTGGATTGTAGATAATATATTTTGAGCAATGTAGAAGTTGATTGAGTTACTTAATGGATAGTACATTAGATTTATATTTGTTTTACTGAGCTTTTAGTCCGCTTGAACTGACTGTTAGAATCTGATATCTTCTTTATTATTTAAGATTATTATGTTGCAATTTTTTTTTTTTTGGTGAGTATATCATGTATAAGTTAACTTATCACTTTGAGAAATATGGCTATATAGGTCGTTGAAGTTCTAAATCCTCTAGCTCGTGATTACAAGTCTATTGGCACCTTGAAGAAGGACCTCGCTGGGTTGCAAGAAGAATTGGCCCAGGCTCACCGACAGGTATCAAATTATCCAGTGATATAGAAAATGTAGTTAAACTAATTTTAAGTAATAAGCACAAACCAAATGAAGTAGGAATAATAACTGATTGATTATATATGTAAATTCAAAGATAAACTTTCAATTCTTTACCAAGTGGAAAGAAAAATTTCATCAGCATTCTAATGTCTGACCTGTGAATAACAACAGGTTCATATATCTGAAGCAAGGGTTGCTACTGCTTTAGATAAACTAGCTTACATGGAAGCATTGGTTAATGATAGGCTGTTGCAAGATAGAAGCACAACGGAGTCAGACCAAGCATCCTCTTCTCCCAGTACTTCTACCGAATCAATGGACCCTGTGAAAAGACTGCCCCGGAAAAGCTTGAATGTGTCCGGTCCAGTTCAACCGTACCATTCCCACCTTAAGAATTTCTGGTACCCTGTTGTGTTCTCCACTGACCTAAAGGATGACACCATGGTAACTCTTTCAAATGTTTGTGATTCATCGTTATGTATCAGACATTTATTTTCTAGATAAAAATCACATCATTTGTCATCATAATGAAACTTGTCATTTTTAGCACCTCAGTTATTAGTGGATTTACCCGTACGAGTTTTTTAAACCACCTCTATTGTAGATTCCAATTGATTGCTTTGAGGAACCATGGGTCGTCTTTCGTGGGAAAGATGGGAAACCTGGATGTGTCCAGAACACCTGTGCACATAGAGCATGTCCTCTTCACCTTGGTTCAGTAAATGAGGGTCGGATCAAGTGTCCTTACCATGGTCAGTAAGATTAAAGAAAAGAAATAATGTCAATATTATGTTCTACTATTCAACATATATTTGAACTGGTAAATGGTAATCATAGACAACCAACTCAATTGTTGAACTTGTACAATTGGTGATCAATTATCAGGGTGGGAATACTCAACCGATGGAAAATGTGAGAAGATGCCATCTACACGATTACTTAATGTGAAGATAAAGTCATTGCCATGTTTTGAGCAAGAAGGAATGATATGGGTTTGGCCTGGTAGTGACCCTCCTGCAGCGATGCTTCCTTCCTTACAGCCTCCTCCAGGTTTTGAAGTCCATGCCGAGGTACATTTCAGATGCACCTTGACCATTTTGCTTTTTCATGAATGTTGGGAATGTTTGCATGGTTTTATAAAGAAGCATGTCATCTCATTTAAGCTATGTTCTTGCATGTGGTAGATTGTCATGGAACTTCCAGTGGAACATGGGCTACTTCTGGATAATCTTTTAGATCTTGCACATGCCCCGTTTACTCATACATCTACCTTTGCAAAGGGTTGGAGTGTTCCCAGGTTTGATCCTGTTACTTAGTCTTGAAAGTTGAAAATAGCTATCGTTTCAGAAGTACAAAGAGGTTTGCTGAAATATGGCTTTTGTTTGTGATTTAAATTCTCAGCATGGTGAAATTTTTAACGCCTGCATCTGGCCTCCAAGGATACTGGGATCCGTATCCGATTGATATGGAATTTCGACCACCATGTATGGTGTTATCTACAATCGGGATCTCAAAGCCTGGAAAGCTAGAAGGGCAAAGCACCAAGCAATGTGCAACTCACCTTCACCAACTTCATGTATGCTTGCCTTCATCAAGACAAAAAACTAGGTTATTATACAGAATGTCACTCGATTTTGCTCCTGTGTTAAAGCACATTCCTTTCATGCACTATCTATGGAGACATTTTGCTGAACAGGTAAGAGAATTTCAGAACTGAATTCACCTTTATATTTATGTTTATGGTTGATATATAGCATATTTATCTGGTTATGATTTTAGATGCTGGTGAAAAAGAAAAACAATTACATTTTCAAAGTTTTATATACAAATAATGTGAAATTCAGCATCTTCAGAATATTGTTTTGCTCAGCAATAACAGCTCAAACAATAATGCCAAACAGATTGGTTTCAATTTTTTATCTGAACAATTGGGTTTTGTACAAAACAGGTATTAAATGAGGATCTACGACTTGTACTCGGGCAACAAGAACGAATGATCAATGGGGAAAATGTGTGGAATTTGCCGGTTTCTTATGATAAACTAGGAGTAAGATATAGGCTATGGAGAGATGCTGTGGAAAGAGGAGCAAAACAATTACCTTTCAGCAAATCAACGTAAAAGATTAGGAAAAAGAATAAGCCCTAACTTCTCTGAATCTTTTCAAGTTGAATCTCTCTTATCCAACTTAACAGTCCTAAAGCAGACTTCCAAGTAAGTGAGCTCTTGTAGAGGAATATTGTGCAGGTTGGTTTTTGGTCCGTAGAAGGACATCATTAAAACACTCCTTAACGGTAAGTGTTAGTTTGATCTGAGGCAGAGAAGAGGTTGTTTCTGCTACAAGTCCTTGCAAGATGAGAGAAATCTGTACATCGATTTTGTGTACAGTGAAGTGAGATTCTTTTCCCCCCTTCTTTACATGGCTTTCAAAGCCAATGAAGTTCGTAAGGATTGTTCTCCAGCATCCTTAAGGACATTGGCGGTCGAAATCTCTGTTGTATCATACCAAACAATTATTTTTAATGGAATTGCAACATTCTCAGCTTCCTTGTCTCCATTTTTTATTGTTTTTTCTTTTTTAGTTCTCTCATACTATGATAAATTTCGAATCTTTAGTTTAGATCTTACTGTAAAACCATGTCTGGTACTGAAAATATAAATGAAAGTCGCAATTTTTGCAGTTCAATAATTTGTTCTTGTTTTGAAAGTTTATGTTGTTAATCATAATAAACAATTTAGATCAAACCTATAAATTGTAATTTTAGAGATTTTAAAAATTCTCAATCCACATATTGCAGCTGTATCTATTACAAATCAAAACATCAATATTCCCAAATCCCTCAACCCCCAAATTACAGAGAAGACCCACAAAAAGGACAGAATCTGAACTCGACTCCACAACTCGGTCACAGAAACGGCAATGCAAACTCTCCGATACGGCGGACGGAGGCACCGAGCCAGACCGCGATGGCGGCAGTGAAAATGATTGGGGGAACATCAGATTACAGTTTCCACAATACAAAGCGGGCTCTTTGCCGGGCCATCTCCATACCGGAATAAAGAAAAGCTTGAGAACCTTCTCGTACTCCACTAGATCAGCTTTGGAACCGCAATTTATGCACCTGCCTACACCTGATTTTAGGACCTGGCGGACCTGCTGCTCTAATCCTCCAGCAAAGAAGAAGAACATTTTTGTTTCTAGCGTCTAGCTGCCAGATTAAGGTTTTGTCGTTCGGTTTTAAAGAAGAAGAAGAGAGATCGGTGCTTCACTGGAGTCTTCTTGTAGACTTCTCGGCGCTTCTGCGCATCAATTGGGCTACGTGTCATATCAATGTTAAACTCCATGCTTCCTTTCTTTTTTTTTTTTTCTTCAAATACGGTCTCCTTGCGGGGATAGTATAATTTTTTATTTTTTAAACTAAATTAAATGTAATTTTTTTAAAAAATATTTTAATTTATATTAGCATTGCTTTAATTGAAATAATTTACTTATATACTTTTAATTAAATGATAAAATGTAATATTATAGATTCTTTTTAAATTCTCAAATATTAAATTGAAATATTAATTACCACAATTAATTACTGTGAACAAACTATTGTTATTTAATTGATATATTTAGTTAATTATTTATTTTTTCTCTAGGAAATTCTTATATATTTAAATTAAATGAAGTATAAAAATATTTAACCTTAATTAAATAAATTTTAGTGAATTGGAATTAATATTTAAATCTATTTATTAATCTAATTATATTATTTAATTAATTTTTATTAACTATGACTTTATATAATTTCATTAGTTTTTTTTATATAGAGTAAAAACTATCTAATAAAAAAGGAATAAGGTTCAGTTTGCCCACTAAATTTGGGCAAAACATATATTTTGCTCAAAAATTAACTTTTTGTACAGATTACACCTAAAATTTGTAGCAAAAATACAGATTGCTCGGTTTGTATCCCAAAAAAAAATTATTTGATATAAATCAAATATGATTAAAAAAGTAATTATATGTTTGATCTAAAACAAATATAATTAAAAAAATAACGAAAAAATAATAAATATTTTTCTAACCAAATATTTCAAAATAATCCAATATTTTTCTAATTCTATAATTTTTTTTAAATCAAATATTTATTAAATTATTTTTGAATCAAATACTATGAATTTTTATAATTATAATTATATTTTAAATAATTTTTTCTTTTTAATTTTAAATTTTAAGTAATTTTTTATTAGTTAAAACTATAAAAAAAATTTTTCTTAAAAAATAGAGCACTTTGTTCTTTTGTTGCAAGTTCATGGACAAATTGTATAAAAAGTCAATTTTTGGATAAATTATATATTGTGTCCAAGTTCCAGGGGTCAAATTAAACTTTAATCAAATAAAAAACTTTATATTTATTATGCATTAATTATAATGAAATCTTATTAGTTTAATTGGAACTCTATTGTGTAATAAAGAGCATTTAATTTTTATTTAAACATAAAAGATATTAATTATAATGAAAAAATTAAATTTCATGTTATCACTTTCATATTCTAATATATTGCCACATAAGCATTTAGGCCTTAAAATTATATATTTTTATATAGATCAATAGATTTAAATGTGAGATTTTTTTTTCATTTTAAAAAATTAAATATTAATTAAAAATTTGGCCTTTATGTTCTGATATCTCCGCAAAGTAAGTTTTAATTATTTAAATAATTAATAGAAGAGTATTTTAGATTTTTAATCGGCTAATTACAAATGCATCACTAATTTATTTTCTTTTGTTTTCTTTCTTAATTTTTTAATTTGTTCATTTTTTTTATTAGTTAAAAATATTTTTAATTTTTTGGTAAGGGTTGAGGCCATTTATCTAATTTGGTGAAGTTTAAGTATTAAATTGAAAAAAAGGTCTTTTTTTTATGAAGTTAAATATCTCATACAAATCACGGGAGAAACTTGTACTATGTTTTTGAAGGAGATAAAAGAAAAATAAGGGAGGATCTGAATGAAAAGTCGTATTATTTTTTTCTTTAATTATTTTTCATTCTATATTTGCATTGAAGGAAAATAAAAAGGGAGAAAAAGAAAATAAAATATATTTTTCTTTGTTTGTAAATAAAATTATAGAGAAAAAAAATGCTATTAAAAGCAAAAATATTTATAATTTTACCCTTTATAGTCAATATTTACTTATTAAAAGTAAAACAATGAATTTGAGCACTTTAATAATTACTAATTAGATAGTAAATGGTGAAATTTTTCTCAACTAATTATTATTTTCTCTCCAAACTGGAGATATTTAAATTCTCTGCTACTCAAAGGAAAATAGATAGATAATATTTTTCTTTCTTTAAAAATTTCTATTTACTTCCAGACAAGTGAGGATCATACTTATCCATGGACTAATCTAATAAATTTTTTTTTTTTTATCTTATCTTTTTATTCCGGTGGTGCATGATTAAAAATATTTTCATTTCAATTAAAAAAATTATTTTTCATTAATTTAGTCTGAAACGATGGAATTCATGCAAGTCAATCCAACATAGGTATGACAATGGGTAGGGTTCGGGTCGGGTAGTGCAGTATCTATACCCAAACCCAACTCATCATCAATTCCCATACCCTACTCAATACTTTATTGGGTAGAGAATGTTATACCTAGGGTTTGGAGATACCCACAGGTGCCCATTACTCGTGGGTGTTCATGGGTATCTATTACCCACGGATGTCTATTTATCCACAGACTCGTACTTTTTAAAAATTAAATTATACTGAATTTAAAAAATTAAAGTATTTATCCTGACGATTTATTCATAAAAAATGTGAAAATAAATTAATATATACATGAATGTTCTAATAATTATAAATTAAAATTTTAATTCTAAAATTATTCTTATTATCATAATACTCCACTCAAATGTAATAGTAGCAAATTCTTTAAGTGTAATTATAATTAAAATCAATTAATAGAATAACTAAAAAGATCATATAGCAAAATTATTAAACGTAAAATATTATTATATGAACACTCTAAATCACCTTTCAAAAAAAAAAAAAAAAACACTCTAAATCACTATTATCATTATGATTTTTCTCCATCATTTAAAATTGAAGTTTAACTTAAATATTAGAAATTAAAATCTAAAATTTTAAAAATTTGATCAATTTAAATTAATATATGAAAACTAGAATAAAATTACTTTGCACTAGACGACATTAAATTAAAATTATAATTATAACTTATATAGATAATTTATTACCTCTAACCCAATTTATTAAAACCTTCATACTATAATTTTTAAAAAAAGTTAAAATTTTAAATATGAGGATTTGAATTTCGGGTGCGGGGTCGGGTTCGGGTTTATAATAGCAATACCCATATCCAAAATAAAACTATCGGGTTTTACCTATACCCTACGCAAATTCAGTTAAAATCCTAAAACTCGAGTTTGACTAGATTCGAGTTGAGTGCATACCCATCGGGTCGGGTTAATTTTGCCATTCTAATCCAACAAAAGAATCTAGCATTCTCTTATTATTTTCTGCCATAATTATCTTTCCTTCTAAAAAATCCACCTTTCTAAATATAGTGGTAGCATTGTTCCATTTGTTTTTCTGGGTTGTTTCTTACTTCCTCAATTCTATTCACAATTTCAATTTTTTCCATTCATTTATCTGTTATTTATTTTTTTATAAAAGTAATAATTACCTAAAGAAATGTAAAGGGTAATTTATTCAATTTCAACTATTCCTTTGGTGGCTTTAATCATTTTCTTTTTTTTTTTTTTAATTTCAAATTGTGCATTTTGAATAGGGCAGTGTAATTGTATGTTTTTTTTATAAAGATAGTTTCCTGGAGATCAAAAGTGCAAAAGTGCGTCCCCCTGGAGATGAACGGCTTTTAGCTCTCTCCGTATAATGTGTTTTCTAGAAATTAAAAGTACACTAACCGGAGATCGAATTTGTATTCTCATTCTTATAAAAATTGAGTTCGCTAACCATTTCAATTAACACTTTCATGTTTTCTTTTCATAAAAATAATTTATATTTTTTTATTTTTTATCGATTTTAATCCTTTTCTACAAAAGTAAAGGGTAAATAAAGCATTTGTCTGGTTTCGTCGTTTTCTTTCGTTTTTGCTTTTTTTTTTTTTTTCTTCAATTGCGTGCTTTAGCTGCAAATAGAATTACTATGCTTTTACCGTTTCGTTTAGGTCCTTTGTGTCGTCGTTTGTTTTTTTGTTTTTTGGTTGGAAGTTGGAACCTTACTTTCTTTGGATACTCTGCCATCTCTCTGGCTCTCCGATTGTCGGCCAAGCCGTTATGGCTTTTTTTATTTGTTCCTTGCTTTTGGAAAAACTGGGCATATGTGGCGGTGGTTCGTTGTTGTTCTGTGGGCAATGGCTCCAATATCCAATGGCCCTCAACGAGGCACTTTGTTTTAAGAAAATGACAAGCATATATCTAACGTATAATATTAGCCGTTTATACATCAAGTCAATCTCGTAAAATTACATGATGAGATAAGTAAAGATATTATTCACAATTCGCTGAGCAAAAAAAATATAATAAACTAGAAATGCATCGTAACGGTATTTTTAAATGGTAATCAATTATTAATGGAAAAAATAAATCGGTTAAAAATTATGAAAAAAAAAAGTATTTTCCTTGTTTTAATAGGCTTTGAATTTGATAGTTCTTTTCCAAAACAAATTAACAAAACACGAATCGCCTAATATTTTAGAATACTTCCGATTTTGATTATTTTTGCAACTTCGCTTTATTTTTACACTCTATCAATTTTATCTTAATTTAAATATTTTATAATAATAGCACCCTCAGTTTCAATTAAAGATGGAGATTGTAAATAAAAAATATTTGTTTAAAATTATATTCACATATATTTTGTTAATTTTAAAAATATATGATATTTGAGACATAAGAAGAAATTTTTTATTAATTTAATAGTAATCTAACTATATCATCAATTTAAAAATTTATATAATAATTAGGAATTTTATCCTCAAAATATAGATAACATAAAATAAAATACAAAATAAAAAATTTATTTTATTAATTTGCTTTTAATGGCATGGAATTTTTGGTAAGTGATAGAAGTTTATTGTTACTAAATTATCAGTTAGCATATTTGTTTTAAAAAATTAAAATTTAATATGTGCAAAAGTTAGCACAGTTATGATTTATAGGATAGATGATCTTATTCTGAATAAAGAGGAAATATATGAGATATGATTCTCTCTCCTCTGATCAGTACATATATGGAATATAACCGACTAACAATGCCTAGTGCAGAAGCAGCGGCGGCGCAGCCCTCGGCAGTCTCCTCCGGTGAAGCCTTCCGTTTTGCAAACGTTAGCACAGTTAGTCTCACTTAAGCATGTTCCCTTGAACTTATGGCTTTGAGACTCGCATGTCCTCGCCTCCGCCATCTTTGACCCTATCTCTGCACAAATAAGATATATGTTAGACATACATCCATGCAAGTTAATATCAGAAAAAAGCTATACTGTTTTGTTAATTACCAGTGGCCACAAGCAGCAAGAGGAGGAACAAAACAGCTGAGAATGGACGCATAGGATTCTTCATCTCTGATTTCAAACACAGAGAGAGAGAGAGAGAGAGAGAGAGGTTAGTGCAGAGAGGGCATCAGCATATGGTCTCCATATATAGAGATATGACAGTGAAATAAGCGTGACATATGTCCAACGTGGCAAAACATTTTCAGACTTCTTTTCTTTGCTTTTTCTTTTCCTCTTTACTTTTTACTACTTTTTATCAATTCACACGCCCATGTAAAACAACGGATTCATAGTTCATTTTAAATTTAGCCATATACTTCGTGTATAAAATTTTTTTATGGTATCTGAAATTTTCTAAATCACTTATTGTATTTGTTAAAATTATAAAATTTGATAATATTATATATTTTTATACATTAATGATAATATTTTTATATTTTTAATTTTAAGTATTGGTTTGATGAATGATTATTATAACTTCTGAAAAAATAATTTCATATTTTTCAGTTATATAATAATAATTAATTGATTTAATTTTACAAATTGAAATAATCTATTAATAAATTTTATAAATTGAAATATTTAATATGTACAATTTTATATATTTATTTAAATTCAAAGTTAAGGGATTCATAAAAATTTTTACATAAATTATGGCTTTGTTTATGGTTTTTTTTTGATAAAAATATATATATAGCATCAATACAAGACTAGTCCAATTGGTAAAAATAAAATTTTTTTTAATGTTTTTTTAATAAAAGGACAATAATATTTTTATTTACCAAATAATTTTATGCAATTTAATTAGTGTATATCCATTTATACATTAGGCATACGTAAATCACTCCTGCAACAATTAAGTGGATAAAATCTTAAAATTCAGGGGGATAAATATATATTCACCCTTGGATTTTATTACTTTAATTTTAATGCATTCTCAATTTTTATTTTGACTTATTGAATAAATTAATTTATAAAATTGCGTATATTAAAAATTGCAAGTTGTAAAATTCTTTTATTCAACACATCAACTATTAAAATTAAATTAATTAAACACATACTAAATAGTTGAAAAATGTGAAAAATAACGCTCTAAAAATTATATTAATCACATGTTAATATAATATTTTGTATACAAAAATTAAAAATCCTAAAAATACTGTTGTTAGCAGGGAAAAACATCAAAATTAGTAATTTTAGGGGTAATAAGTCACTCAAATTGAGGTGTTATAAAATTACAGTAATAAAATCTATAGTTGAATTTATATATTTAGCTCTTAAAATATTGTGCTTATAAGAATAATTTTCTGCACTTGGTAGATAATTTAATAATTTTTTTAGAAGAATTTAATAAAATTATTTGACATAAATGAAAATTATTACGAAAAAAAAAGAAAAATTCATGCGACAACAGCACATGGAAGATGGAAATGCACAGGCATAGAGCTCGTACGTGTTTGTTCACACTACTGTTTATAATTATATGGTGACAAAATGGTATCACTATCATTCATCTGACGCCGCGTACCCCATTGATGAGCTTTACTGTGGCAGGAAACGATAATATATATAATCCAAAAAAGAATGATGTGGAGTCCATTTGTAATGTAGAGGAAGACAGTATTTGATATATTGAATTTATACATATTAAAATAAATGAATAACTTATATATATTCACTCTATCGATACACTCAATTTGAAAAAAGTTCAAAAAAAGTTGAACTCACTGAGCTTCAAATCTTGATTATTCAACTGCAAGGCATATGCAGGATACGGTAGGGGTGAGCAAAGTTGGGGTCGGATCAAAACCCGATTTGAAATGAGAGAAAATGATTTCATCCACCGACTCGTTTAAAAATTTGGGTCCCATCCCAATAATTTTTATAAAAATTGAGTCTGGTTATTTGGGGCCCATTTAATTTGATTTTTGATTAATATTTTTTATGGATTGAATACTTTTTTTATACGACTTTTGCAAGATTAAAATTTTTATTTGGATTCTATACAATTAAAAAAGTTGTCTAAAAAAATAATTATTGCTCAAACAATCATAATAAAAAAAGTCATAAAATAATAATCAAACCATAATTTTTCATCTTCAAATCATAACTAAATCATAGCAAATTAAAAAGTCCTATTAAGTATTTAATATATATAATAGAAAAAAAAAACATGAACACTTAAAAATTATATTTTTTAGTGCTCAAGCAAAAATACATGTCATCTTCAAGAAAAAATTAATTTTGATTTGAAAATTTCAATTTTACAAGTAAAAAGAAGAAAGAAGGGAGAGCCAGTGATATGAAGAAATTAAAAAAAATTAATATTTTCATTTTTCGGGTCGGTCAGGTTAAACAAGGCATTTGTTTGACCCACCCGATTCAAATAAGGGATATACTGTTAAGAATTAATCTCAAATAATTCAATAATAACCTAGATCGTGCAAACCACTAGATTCAACAAAATAGATTGAATAAGAAAAGGTTGCGTACCTGACATCGTTGTTCGTCGATCTTGATGTATAGAATTAGGTTTGCAGCCTTCTAGAGAATTGAAGAATCGATTTAGCGGAAGCAATACGAAATGAACGTAAAACTGAATCGTATTCAACTCCTCTGGGGACCACGACCTTTATATACCTGTAGGGTTAGTACAATTCCTATTTCGGTCCTTTAACGAAATAGGAATTATATAATGGTCTCTACACTTAATATCTATAATTAGTTGATACCTCAATAGTCAATTATTCACAATCAAGACCACATTTGAAATTGACTTTACAATTGGACTGCTGTACATATTTAATTTTACATATTAAGCCCACAATAGAAAATTAAATCCAACAATCTCCCACTTGGGCGAACATATGTTAAATAAAATACATACACCAAAATGAGCTCAACAAACGCAGTCATACAAGGTATCCAAAAACAATCTCGTCCATTAGTTATATTGATAAAGAGCTGAAGAAACATTCGCCATAGATCTCATGACTAAGTTCATCATCAACTACATTACCAATATCCCTAAATGACATAGATTCATTATAGAAGTGTAGCATGAAAACTACATGCAATGTGATCATCATGTCTGTTTCCAACTGGTCACCAACAAAAGTGAGATCAAGCAAAACAATAATAGTAATACAGAGTGTAACCATCAACCAAAATGAGTACTCAACAAAATTTCATAATAAAACATATCCAAAACAAAATAGAGCATTCAAAAACATAATGTATACATAAAGAGCAAACTCCCACTAAAACTAGACAGTCTCAAACAAAACGATACCCATATGAGCGGTGTGCTCATGGAAAACTTTCGGTATCACTGCCTTTGTAAGCGGATCCGCAATCATAGAGTTTGTTCCAATATGCTCTAAGGATATCTGTCCACTCTGTACCCTCTCCTTCACAGCCAAGAACTTAATCTCAATGTGTTTTGATCGAGAAGAGCTCCTGTTGTTGTTGGAGAATAAAACGGCTGACCTACTGTCACAATACAACTTCAGTGGTCTTTCTATTCCACCTACTACACGTAGCCCAGTGACAAGGTTTCTCAGCCAAATAGCTTGATTGGATGCCTCATAAGATGCTACAAATTCAGCTTCCATGGTGGAGGTTGCTACTAGAGTTTGTTTCACACTCTTCCAAGAAATAGCACCACCAGCCAATAGAAAAATGTAGCCAGATGTGGATTTTCTACTGTCTTGGCATCCAGCGAAATCAGAATCAGTATACCCAATGATCTCAAGTTGATCTGATCTCCTATATGTGAGCATATGTCCCTTAGTCCTCTGAAGATATCTCATGACTCTTTTGGCTGCTTTCCAATGATCCATTCTTGGATTGCTGAGATATCTACCTAACATGCCAACTATAAAAGAAATGTCTAGACGAGTACAAACTTGAACATACATAAGACTTCCTACAGCTGACGCATAAGGAACCTTTTGCATTTCCTGAATTTCAAGTTCACTCTTTGGACATTGTTGATTACTAAATTTATCACCTTTTGCAATAGGGGTATCCAATGGTCTAGAATTCTGCATACCAAATCTCTTGAGCACTTTATCAATATAGCTCTTTTGTGATAATCCAAGAATACCTCGAGAACGGTCTCGATGTATCTGAATCCCTAAAACAAAAGAAGCTTCACCTAAATCTTTCATCTCAAAATGCTTTGAAAGAAAAACTTTGGTTTCATGCAGCAAGACTTTACAATTAGTAGCAAGAAGTATGTCATCCACATATAAGACCAAAAAGATAAACCTACTCCCACTGAACTTATGGTACACACAATTTTCAACAGCATTTGCCTCAAAGTCAAACGAGACAATTACTTGGTTGAACTTAAAGTACCATTGACGAGAAGCTTGCTTGAGTCCATAAATGGATTTCTTTAATTTGCATACCAGATGTTTTGGATCTCCAATTACAAAATTTTCTGGTTGCACCATATATATTGTTTCATCAATGTCGCCATTGAGAAACGCAGTCTTAACATCCATTTGATGAAGCTCAAGATCAAGATTTGCAACTAAGGCCATGATTGTCCTAAAAGAATCCTTCGAAGAAACTGGAGAGAAGGTTTCTTTATAGTCAATCCCTTCCTTTTGAGTAAAGCCTTTTGCTACAAGACGTGCTTTATATCTTTCCACATTACCTTGAGAATCCCTTTTGGTTTTAAATATCCATTTGCAACCAATGGGTTTCTTTCCTTCAGGTAATTGAACAAGATCCCAAACTTGATTGTCTTGCATAGACTTATACTCTTCGTTCATTGCCTCAATCCACTTATGAGAGTCAGAACTCTGTATGGCATGATAGAAACTAACTGGATCATCATCTATCATGTCTACAGTATCCTCATGTTCCTGAAGAAACACTATATAATCATCTGGAATAGCACTTCTTCTCTCCCTAGTAGATCTCCTCAAAGGCATTTGAACAGGCTCTAATTCTTGAGGTTGTTGAATTTGTTCTTGAGGAAGAATAGCATTGTCTTGAATTGGATCTTGAATAGCTACAGGAGCAACTGGAGTCTGTACGCTATCAGAAACAACAAAAGGAATGAGAATTGAATCATCCTTACTTGGTTCCTCTTCAAAGACAATGTTTCTTTCTTTATTTCTCCCTCCAAAATCAACATCCTCAAAAAATGTTGCAATTCTTGTTTCAAAAAAAATTCTGGAAGTAGGATTATAAAACTTGTAACCCCTAGACCGCTCAGAATATCCAACAAAGTAGCTGCTGCTAGTTTTGGAGTCCAGTTTTGTTTCATTCGGCTTGTAAGGCCTTGCTTCAGCTGGACATCCCCAAACATGAAGATGCTTTAGACTAGGCTTACGTCCAGTCCAAAGTTCATAAGGTGTTTTAGCAACTGCTTTAGATGGAATCCTATTGAGAAGATAAGCTACTGTCTTTAACGCTTCACCCCACAGAGACTCTGGTAAAGTAGAATGACTAATCATACTCCTTACCATATCCATAAGAGTCCTATTACGTCTCTCAGATACACCATTCATGCTGGGTGTACCAGGCATTGTATATTGAGGGACAATTCCACATTCTTGTAGGAAAAGCGCAAAAGGTCCTGGACGTTGTTCGCCTGAACCGTCATATTTACAATAATATTCACCACCACGGTCAGATCAAACAGATTTCATCTTCTTTCCTAGTTGATTTTCAACTTCGGCTTTATAAGATTTGAACACGTCCAAAGACTCAGATTTTTCATGAATGAGATATAAGTAACCATAACGAGAATAGTCATCAATGAATGATATAAAATATCTTTGGCCATTTCTAGCTGCAATATGGAATGGACCGCAAATATCTGTATGAATCAGTTCTAAAACATTGGATGACCGAATGGCACCTAGTCTTTTTTGTTTAGTCTGTTTTCCTTTAATACACTCAATACAAGAATCCAAACCTGTGTAATCAAGTGTATCTAAGATACCATCAGAAACAAGACGCTCAATTCTTGATTTGGATACATGACCCAAACGTCTATGCCAAAGTACAGCTGAGTTATCAATATTCAACTTTCTTTTGGTACCTCTTGTAGTAACATGCAGGGATTCATGATAACTAGTATCAATGTCTAACATATATAGATTATCACATTCATTCAAGCAACCAGTACCCAAAACTTTTGAATTCATAGATAAAGTGAATACACTGTCTCCAAAAGAACAATGAAAACCAGATTTGTCCAAAAAGGAAACAGAAATCAAATTCCTTCTAAAAGAGGGAATAACAAAAGTATCTATAAGATCCAAAAAATAGCCAGTACTTAAACATAATCTAAAATGTCCAATTGCCTCTACTTCAACCAGATCGCCATTTCCCACATAGACGTATCTTTCACCGTCAGTTGGCTTTCTGTAGTTGAGGCAGCCCTGCAATGAAACACTTATATGAGCGGTAGCACCAGAATCCATCCAATAAGTGTTTTTAGGAGCTGAAGTTAAATTAACTTCACAACAGACTAAAACAAGGTACTTACCCTTCTTTGCAAGCCAAATAGCAAATTTAGGACAGTCCTTTCTCAAGTGATCCGTCTTTCCACAAAAGAAGCATTTTGGCACATAAGGCTTCTTTTGTACTGGATCTACAGCAGTAGCAGCAGCAGGTTTCTCAATAGCCTTTTCAACAGGCTTTGCAGAAGGCCTCTTTCTTTTCTTGTTCTTACCCTTCCCAGCTGAAGAAACAAAATGTGCACTCTCTCTTTTGTTAGAATTCATCTTTTCCTCCTCATCAACACAATGAGAAATGAGCTCGTTAAGAGTCCATTTATTCGGCTGACAATTATAGAAAGTCCTAATTTGTCCATACTGAGAAGGAAGAGAATTCATAACCAAATGGACTAAAAGGTCATCTGGTAAAGCCATACCCAGCGCCTTCAGTCTCTTTGCAATCTGAGACATGCTAAGAATATGCTCCCGAACACCACCATTGCCAGCAAACTTCATGGAGGTTAATTTTCCTAAAAGTGTTCCCACTTCGGCTTTGTCATTCTTGACATAAGCCCTCTCCAGCTCGGCAAGATAGTTTTGAGCATTGTTCTTTTCAGCTGAGACAGAGTCTCGAACATGTTCTGGGACTCCTTTCTGCATGATCATTAGACCTAAGCGATTAGAACGCTCCCACTTCTTATACTGAACCCTTTGAATATCAGTGCTCGTATCAGTAAGAGGAGCAGGTTCGTCCATCCTGAATGCAAGATCCAAATCCATACAGCCCAGAAAGATCATAATATCTGATTTCCAAGACTCAAAATTTGATCCCTCAAGTTTAGGGACACAATCAGGATTAAATGACGTGTTAGCTGACATCAGAGAAAATAAACAAATAGATAAGTATAAGCTCACAATCCACAAATGAAACAATTCACATAAGTAGAGATTAAAAAATGGAAATAAGATACAGACACAACATTAATATTCTCATCTTTGGATGTAAAACATTAACTTGTAATTAGTATCTCAATGCAGCAATCAAATATTGATAACATAGTCCTGACAAATAATAAATCTTCCTTTGGGCCGATATATCATTGTCATGGAAAATAATCAAACAATTATCACATATTTATTGCCAAACATGTATTCAAAACTCAGCCAGATAGCAACCTTCCTTTGGGCCGATTAACTATCCGCAACGAATTCTAATACACCTGTCTAATATTCTAAAATAAATCAATTCAAGCAATAGAGGTCACTTTGGTGACTTATTGATCAAATCAATTTATTTTAACAAATATCAAACACAATAGGGACTTAATCACTCCAAAATTTAATCTCAAGTCGACAAATTAAATCATTTAATTGTAATTAAAACAAAACAATTGCAATTAAATGAATTGATTGTCTAAATATTTAATAATCTAAAATTATTTAGTCCAAAAAAAAAATTATAATCTAGTCTTTAAGTCACTAAATTAGAGACTAAGTTATAAAATTGGACTAAATAAATTTGAATAAATAAAGTTTGGGGTCTAAACGAAAGAAAACAGAAATTTAAGGGCCTAATACGAAAAAACAGAAGATTAGGGGCCTAATCTGAAGTTACAGGAACTTTAGGGACCTAATCTGAAGTTACAGAAAATTTAGGGACCTAATCTGAAGTTACAGAAAATTAAGGGACCAATATGAAATTATAGAAAATTAAGGGACTGATATGAAATTACATAAAATTAAAGGACTAATATAAAATTTTCCAGGGACCTAACCGTAATTTTTCATCCCTAACCTCGACACAAAAACGAGCAGAGACAAAACAAAGAAAAAAAAGAACCAGGTCCGCCGCCAACTCTCTCCACCTGCCGTTCCAGCCCCTTTCGGCCGCCAACACCACCAGTTCCAACCGAAGACAAGCTTCAGTAGCCATTGGACGGTGAATGGCAGCCAAGGGAGTAAAAAAAAAAACGGTGTTGAAATCACAAATCTCTAAACTGCAATTTCAAAACTAATTCGCCGGCAACAATGGAGGTTCTCAGGTGGGTTTTGAGGTGTTAAACCAACGGCAATCATGAAAAACACAATCTTTGTTCAATAATTCCCTAAAATCATCAATGGCGTTATACTCAAGCCAAGATTTCGATCAAAATCCACAAACCTATACTGTTTTTTTTTTTTTTTTTTTTTTTTTTATTAAACAAAACCCTCTGTCCGTAAACAGTAGGGAAAAAAAAAAAAAAAACATTACGAAAATCAATCTAAAATCTAGCAATTATGCACAAGGCTCTGATACCACTTGTTAAGAATTAATCTCAAATAATTCAATAATAACCTAGATCGTGCAAACCACTAGATTCAACAAAATAGATTGAATAAGAAAAGGTTGCGTACCTGACATCGTTGTTCGTCGATCTTGATGTATAGAATTAGGTTTGCAGCCTTCTAGAAAATTGAAGAATCGATTTAGCGGAAGCAATACGAAAGGAACGTAAAACTGAATCGTATTCAACTCCTCTGGGGATCACGACCTTTATATACCTGTAGGGTTAGTACAATTCCTATTTCGGTCCTTTAACGAAATAGGAATTATATAATGGTCTCTACACTTAATATCTATAATTAGTTGATACCTCAATAGTCAATTATTCACAATCAAGACCACATTTGAAATTGACTTTACAATTGGACTGCTGTACATATTTAATTTTACATATTAAGCCCACAATAGAAAATTAAATCCAACATATACATCCCTCAAATTGTCTAATCCGATCTAAAGAACCATTATAACCCTATATTTTCGATCGAATCGGTTCGGATTGTTCGGGTTGGTTTGGGTTTTGCACAGCCATAGAATACGACTTCTCTTTTAGCATATCAACTTTTATGTCTAATACTCGAAGCCGAGACATGTAATAAAGGGAAGAATCATAATCATTCTATCTCAATCAACATTGTTATATTATTTAAATATGAAGATATATATCCTTTTACATGTATATTTATAAATTTAGATGTTATATATTTATTATCATATGGCCAATATTTCATATTTACTTATAAATAAAAATTAAAAATTTATGAAAAAATTTTATTTTTTCCTTCCCCATTCCTTGCTTAGTAACTAATTAAGCTACCTATATGGTTGCTTGTCCACGTTTTCTTTAATTTCTTGCATTCATTGGTCTCTCTCCATAGCTGAAAAGGCGGTATGAATGATGTATCAAAATTTACCTAAATATAATTACCAAAAAAAAAAAAAGAATTAGCTAAATACAAAATTTATCTTCTAAAGTTTGATTAAAAAAATTTTTATAGCCCTTTAAATCGATTTGTGGTACTCTAAATTTTATATTTTTTTAATAATTTCATATCTTTTCACTTAAGTAATAGCAACTTCAATATTTTTAGTTTTTATATATAAAATATTGATTTGATTAATACAACTTCCTATACTTATGAATTTCATTGGACCCAAAAATGATACATTGGAAGAATCCTTTGAATCTTCCAATATCAATAGGTTGATTGCTTCCAAAAGGAAAAAAGATCTCTGAGAGCTCTTTCGTAGATCCGAAAGAGAGTACTTGGGTTTTCCTAATAGCTAAAAAGTCTGAATCTAACTGGGGTTTGCAGTGGTGGAGGAACTGGATGGAAAAAAAGAGGGATTCTAGTTGAAATAATAACATTCACATTTTTCAACCATTTAACAAATGTTTGATCAATCTAATTTTTCAAGTTGAGATATTCAGTAGGTAAATGAAAGTGTTTGATAGATGTATTATTGTAAATTAAAGTATTTAATGAATATGTCAAAATAAAAATTGAGAATGCCACACCTATCTAATGTTTTAGACTTGCCTCCATCCTTTTTTTTTTTTTTATCAGCAGAAATTTCTTTATTATTAAAATTCGGAAAAAATTTAACATAGTCAAGCATATGAGCGATTTTTTTCATTTTTTTTTTAATACGGATAATGTTATTTTTAGTACCTATAAACTATCAATTGAACTTTTTAAAATTAATTAGTTGGTATCAACTTGTCTAGACAGAGTTCATACTTCTGCCTATACCAAAAAAAAAAAAAAAAAAAAAAAAAAAAAAAAAGAAAAAGAAAGAAGAAAACAAACCCCACTAGCAAAGGTCATCAAGTAGGCAAAAACTGCAATAGAAAATGGTGTTGTAGCAGAAGAGCTTGATTAAACGAGACAGGCAAATGCCTAAGCGAAATGTTACCGTCAACAACAGAACACAAAAAACAACACTCAGAGTTGCAATATTCAGGAGCTGAGGATTTTTGACAGCCTGAAGAGGGACAATCTTGAAGAAAACATATAATTTAATTAAATTGATTTAATGAATGGACGGACATATAGGTGTAAATTTTTTTTTTTTTTTTGCCAACTTAAAATTTTTATTTTTGTTTTTCTGCTTCCCCAAGATTTAGAATATAGTTTTGCCTCAACCATTGAACTAAATTAACCCAATATTTTTTTTTTCTAAGCAATAATAAGATGAAAATAATAAGATTTAAGATGACAGAAAGAGATGAGGTTATGATATAAAATATTATTATTACTATTATTATTGGAAAAACAAAACCGACACGTACCTGTTGAGCTTATAGCATAAGATGATGATAAGATACACAAACAATACAAAAACAATACTTATTCTGAAGCACAGAAATAAAACTGTTGCGAAGAGGATAACTTATGATTATCTCTCTCTCACTCTCACATGCAATCATATATGTTTTAAGTTCTGATCGCACAGGTCGGATTGATGATTATTAACAATGCTTAGTACAGAAGCATCGACGGCGTAACCCACGGCAATGGCCTCCTTGGAAGCCTTCTGTTTGGCAAATGGCAGCACAGTTACTATTCCTCACACATATGCCCTTAAATCTATGACTCAGCGACTCGCATGTCCTTGCCTCCGCCACCATCGGCCCCGTCTCTGCAAAAGCATAATTAAGCTAGGAAGTTAATATTATATATTAATTAATAATTAGTGAGATAATTAAGTATAAATTAATGGACAGCTGTTGGAGAATTTTAATTACCGGTGGCCAGAAGAAGCAACAGAAGGAGGAGAAGAGTTGAGAAAAGACGCATAGGACACTTCATCGTCTCTACTTTACAGTAAAAGTACAAACTATAGACAGAGAAGGAGAGAGAGAAGTGCGAGGAAGGGATGTTGAGGGAAGGGCACTATATAAGGACGAGGGATTACCATCAAAGGACGAATGACAAAGATAGCAAGTGTACCATCGTGGAAGAGATCAGATCATATCTTGCTCTTTTCGAATGCTCTGGATAAAGTGAAAAATAATTTTATTTTATGTAAAGAAAAGTAATATATTTTATATTACGTTTGATTGTTTGTTTTGTAATTAAAAAAAATAATAAAAAAATTTTAGGCTAAAGTATCAAATTGATCTTCAAGAAGTTTCAATTAATTTAAAAGTATAGTATAAGAAAGAAGTAAAAATTAATTAATGGAAGTGCATATTTTTATTCGACGATAGAAATATAATATGTAAAGTCTTATGGAATGAAAAAGAAAGTGAATATTTCCAGCTAATTAATGCAAATAATTAACAATTTTCTATGTATATATAAACATATATGTACAAGAGTTCATTTTGTTGTTTTTGTTTGTGGCAAGATGAGATGAGTAGTCGATCGGGTCGCACTATTAATTCAATTATACAAACACTTTATAACATTTATCTTTTGAAAAATATTATGAGATCTCATCTTGTCGTTTTTGCTTTTCATTTGGAGCCCATCTATGTTGATTCTTTTGACAAATAATTTGCGTTGTCGTCCACTTATTAACTCGTGCGTTGTCTTTCCTTTTCAAGCATTGTTAATGTTATTGTTCGTTCACATTCCTTTATCATTATAGCAGCCCTGCCCACGGGAATGTTCCCTGTTCTCTTCCATTATTGGCCATTTAAGTCTTATCAGAAAGAAAAATCTTTTAATTTTTTAAAATGTAATTGACTAATTAATTGCTTTCTCCCCCACCCCACTTTTATTTTTGAATCTACCCTCAGTTTCTTCTATTTTTATAAAAGAAAAAAGTGGATCTAACTTGTAGATCGGACGGCCTACAAATTCTACTCACAATGTTTTGCAGTGTTATCCTTTTAAAAGATAATTATTAATATTTTAGTAATTAAATATTTATCTTACCATATCAACTGAAAGATTAAAGATTAACTTTTGAACTTAATTAATTAAATATGCAGACTATTTATAAAATTATCCGAAAATTTAATTTCTTAGAATTTTCATATAAAAATTAAATTTTAAATTCGACCAATTAGATTATACAATAAATATTTTATCGTTGCTAAATCGAATCCGTAAACCAATTTGAGTTATTTGAAAACCAGGTAAGAAGCTCGAAAACCAAGCAAAACCGGGCCAATCATTGAATTGAGACAAACCGATTCGAATTGAACCGGAATGGCCCAAAAAATTCTAGAAAACCACTTTCTTTTTCCCTTCTTCTTCTCTTCTTCTCCCCCAGCGCCAGAGCAGTGCCGTTCTTCGCCCCTCCCATCCCGTTTCCGGCCACCGCTCGACGAGAGCGAGGTGGCGGTCGATTCGTCTGGTGCTGTTGGTTGTGTTTCCAGCCTCCTCTCACGTGGAAAGAGCTTCAGTTGAAGCGAAACGGAGCTGTTTTCCTTGACAGCTCCTGTTCACGAATTTCCGGCGATCCACGCCGTTGCCGGTGGTTGCAGCGTGAAGGTGGGGTGCCGATGGCTTCATCTCTCCAACACGATTGTTTCATCTCCATCAATCACGGCAACGGAGCTCAGATAGTGAAACCGCCATGAACGAAGACGCCAAGCTCCTGTCAAGCTCGATTCGTCCAGTTGGATGTCCCATCTCGCTCATTTGACATCGGAAATAGAACCCTTAGCAAAATTCGATCCGAGTGGTGGTGTCCTTGCAAAATTTTGAGCACAATCGCTTTTCCAGCCCCCATACTCGGCGACCGGCGGCGGCGGTTTGGCGATCTGCGGTGAGCCACCAAGGGACAAAATCTTACTCTCTTCGCGTGGATTGTGGAATGGTCGCCCAAATTTTGATCAATACACTCTTAGACCCGGTTTTAAATTTTTTGTCTTTTATTGATAAATTAACCCTGATAAGTTTATGGTAATTATGGTAGCCGAGTGGAATTAATTAATTGGTTCAGAAATTTTTAAGTGCATATATGTATTTTAAGATTGGATATTGATATAATAAAATTGAGAGTGCTTGATACTATCATTGGGAACATGATTGAAGGTTTTAGGAGAATCTGAATTTAAGATTTAACTGTTAGAAATTGTGGTTATATTAGGTTAAGGCATGAACTATAGGAATTGTTAACTTATACCGAATACAATTAATTATTGCGGTGAATTTAAGATAGGGGAAGTTTAGTTCTATATGATTACGATATTGGTATATAAGTAAATGTGAATTGGGTTACTCATAAGATAAGTTCGTTTAATTGAAGTCTAATTGGAACACTTGTTTATTATGGCTAGTCTAGGATTTTATAAATTGTACTCATGTATTGACTAAAGTTAGTGAAATAAAGATTTTGCTTATAATTATATATATATATATATAAAGAACTAATTTCCTGGATGTAAAGCAAAGGTGGTTGATAATCGTATTATATCAAGTTGAAAGACCTAATAAAATTATATATTGAGGGTTGTTTGAATTTTCTGAATTACGATTGAATGATAATATGGCTGTTGAAGGAGGATGGGAATTTGGTTAGATTGATTGTTCGATGGATGGGCTGGAGATTTGTGGTTAGTCAAATTTTAAGAGAGGTTCTGCCGGAATTTCGATAGAATCTAGGCTAGTTATAATTAATAATTAAGTTGATAGGTTTATTTAGATTAATTCTTGAACTTGATATGTAATAAATAAAGTTATATATTTATTTATTTATTTTTCAATGATTAATTATTATAATATATTGTTGATTACTACTCCTTTATTTAATTGTAATTGAATGTGAATGTCTAATTGTGAACTTGCATCATGATATTTAATTGTTTATTATGCTTACATTTAATTGCAATGCTTGATTAATTGTGATGTGATAATGATATGCTTTGTTTGTGTGGAGTTGGGATAAAGTGGGTTACCATGGGTTTCCATGGGTTTGTGAGGGCGGTCTGCGATACCATCGGTCATGTATGGGGAGATCGGCGCCCCCGTGCATATGATGATATGATATGGATGATATGAAAATCCTCAGGGTGGCCTTCTGTTGGCATGGAAGAAAAAGGATAGAATGGAAAACAATGAGAGGGGTGGTCAAGTGAGGATTAGACCAATTGGCCATGTATGAGAAATCGACTCCCTAGTGCACACGTCATGAGAGGATGGACCATATGGGAGGATGGCTCATCGGGGGTTTTGGTGACGCCACAGACCAATTTCCACATGATGTGATTATATGAAGTTGTTAACAATTGTGCGTGCTATTGTTATGCCATTTGTGTGACTGTTAGCGTGATCATATAACTAGTCGAATGACTAGATTGATATATTTACACATTCGTATGAATGCATGTGTTGTATAATAATTATTATTCCTTATAAAACTCACATGTCTTGTTTAATTTTTCAGGAAATAGACTTTTCGAAACTCTAGTTAAGCTCTGTTTCCTTCACCGCAAAGTTAGAAAAGAATATATTAATTCCAGTATTTAGTGTAATTGTAAGTTTACAAAATCTAAATATTCTGTTTAATATTGAACTCCGCAGTTGTAGGAATAAAATCAATAAACTTGATGTTTATTGATTTTATTAATCATTTATCAAGATGCTTAAATCTATTAGCCCATATTAAGTGTATGTTGTTTTATTTTTGGGCCGAGCTATAAACTGTTTGAAATGTTAAATTTGGGCTAAAGAATAATAAAATAATGAGATTTATAGTGCATGATAATATGGTTGGATGCTTGAAACAGACATTAATATAGTTAAGTTTTGTAGTTTAGGCTTACTACGGGCCTCGGGGGCTTTAAGCTTACCTGAGCCCTAATGCCGGTCTGACCCATGGAAACGGATTGTGATAATTTAAAATTTGAAAGTGGTAATTAAATAATTATCTTAATAAAACTCTTGAATTTTAATTTTTTAACTGTCTATGATAGTCCAACCTTTAGAATTTCTTTTTTCTTTCAAAATTGGTGGCTACCCGTTTCCATAAATACTTGAAATTGTTTTTATTACACTATGGAAACTAATTCAAATAACTGATACAAGTGTATAATATAATAATTAGTATAAATATTATGTTAATATAATTTAGATTTTACCAACAGACGATTGGAAAAAAAAAAAAAGTGAAGTGTTATTCTATAAAGTTAAGAGCTCAAAACCTAAAATCATTATTATTAGTAGAGTTTAGAAACGTGTATGGAAAAAAAAAAAAAAAGAATTTAAATTTTCGACACACATTTGGAATGCAGTATATTATATATGCATGCTTTCTATATTCATGAAATTGGAGTACAATAAAAAAAATGTCGTCATTTTCCTGCAACTTGTGATTGCAATTGAAGAATTTTTTAATCATCGAATGATCGGACTTATATTTTGTAAACATATTAAAAGGCATGTTGAAGTGAAACGACTTAACGTGAATGGACATATCCTTGGTGGCTGCGTCGTTGGATTTAGCGTTTCATGGAAATGACTCCGCGAACTGAAACGGCAAGGTAAATAAATAAATTTCAAGCGGTCGTTGAGAATTTAACGATTCTGAGGGTAATATATTTCAAGAAGTTGGTGAAAGTCGAGATCAATTTCAAATCTATCATTATCATCTATACCAGTGGTGGTAGAGATCGAGGAACTCTCTTGCCACGTGTAGTACATTCTGTAGGTGGAAGCCATGGAAGAAGATTAAGATCCTAAGAGAGAGAGAGAGAGGGATTCAGGCTATTATTTATAACAAGTAAACCAAAATTAAGTCTCACCATCTCCTAATCCGAATGGAAAAAGAATAACTTTATTTTCAATAAAAATGATATTGCTTTTATTATTGGGAGAAATTATTAAATGAAATTATAATAATCCACTTGTGCGTTTTTGAAAACCTGAAGAAATTTATGTTTAACTAGAACATACAAAGTTGTGGGTTAAAAAGCAATTGAAAAGAACCTGTACTCATTTTTCTCTTGTATTTTGTTTCTTTTTGAACTTTATAAGTTTGTTTTTCATTCTTTCAATAAATTACCATACTCGAATAGAGAAGAAGTGAAGGAACTTTGAAACTCTTTCTTTCACAGGCTAAGCAGTAAGCACTCCTCAGCACAAAAGACACAGGCATAGTTATGCATATGCTAAATCCAACTATTCTGTATGGCACTCATGGAAACATCTGAAAAAGGAAAAATGCAAAGCTCAAATTGGTTCACACACCCAGAAAAAGATCACCAACCTGGTGACCTGAATAAACAATAACAGACATTTGATGCAGTTCATCTAGTGAATAGAAACACATAATCCAGATACAGCATATAGATTGTTAGTTATAAAACCAGTAAAGTTTTCCCAATTGTATAAAAGGAATGACTGGGTAGAGAAATAATGAAGCGTGTAAATTTTTGATAGGCGTCTCTTGAACAGGAATTTGGAAAAAAAATAAAATAAACAGGAGAGAGAATTAGGCATAGAAGTTTGTCTATTTAGATTCAAGTTTTGCATATTATCAGCTAAAGCATTGTTATTGCAATTAGATGGAGACGGAGACAGGCTGAGAATGTGGCGGATCGATAGGGGAACAAAATATTATACGTATCGAAAGAAAAATGTTATTTCTTACTCTTCTTTCAGTTAGCAAGAGGCAGAAAACAAGATTCTTTGGCTCGATAATGCTATAGCCTTCTTTAATGTTAAAATACTACAATCATCTTAAGAGACTGAGATTACAAGCCAACCATGTACATTATCCACTTCAGACTTGTCGGGCAACAAACCCAGAACAATTTTCCAAATTTAATTGATTCTGCGCAAAGAAACTCACACCTCACTACACTACTGATTGATGATACAATTTAAAGACTTAGAATACAAGACATACCGTTATGACCAAACAGAATAACAGACTTAACATTTATAATACACCATTATCTTACATTGTAAGTTATACAGGTTTCCAAACTGTCAGCACCTCTTGGAACATTTCTAGCATCAACTCTCTGTCCGCTTGCCTGAAAAAATTATTCATTTCTTCTCGAACATCATATATCTTGCCAAAATCAAACAAGTACGTTAAACATCCTCTCTTCAGCTTATTTAACTGGTAAAGCCAGGCTTCTTGCAGCCTCTCAAGGACATTTCCAGAATTGATGTCTTCCAAGAGGCTCTCTTCACAAGCGTTTTTAAGGTCCACAATATCATATTTGTTTGCAGCCCCGAGTAACGCTAACCGGTGCTTCCAGAAATCCTCTTGTTTAATGGTTCCATACAAGTAACTTAGAAGAGACATGCAAGACTCCATTGACATGTCTTCTATGTAGATCGTAGAGGACTCTTTTTCCTTTAGGTCATGGTGGAACATGCTCTGGAAAACAGGTGAACTTGCAGAAAGCATAGCTTTATGAGCTCTTAGAGTGCCATCAGCAGTGTGGATAGTAACATCAGCATGGATGGCTTCATCCAGCATGCGAGAGAGACATCGAAGCGTGCTTTGGGTTGAAACAGACTGCATCATACCATCACTAGGCCATATAGAACTGGCTTCCCCACCCTGTGTTTTTGACAGGGAAAGAACAAAGGCTTTAGCCTGAGGGAGCACAAAAATAATAGTGATTCAACTTCGTATTAGACTCTTAGAAATGTATGCATGCATAATCATCATTTATATGTAATTGGGTTGAATTGCATACTCATTGAATGCGCATGTTTTGTTCTCCATTCTGCTTACTTGAAGAGGAACGAACAAGGTCATAACTTTCTGCCACAGCTAGACTTAAGGTTGTTCAATGAAAAATGAAAATATTGCCAACTTCTACGAGTTCCTTTGATGCAAACAACACCATACTTTTCATGCCTATTTTATACCTAAAAACAAATGTTGTCCCACCAACCATATTGGTACAACATTCTTGCATTTATTATATTATTATTATTATTATTATTATTATTTGAATGCTTAGGAATTTGAGTGCAATTGAAGAACATACTCCTACAGAACATGACCATAAACGTCCAATCATCATCCTTATCTTCTGGAAATTTTGGCAAGAAATCATTCAAGCATCCAAGTTGAGGAAGTAGTTATTTTCAACTAGCGGCCAAACCACCAAATAGGCAGCAGAGTACCACTTGAAATCAATTATGAAGAATATATGGGTGTGCTAGCTAGACTATAAACTATCCATACTAGCATGAACTCCACTTAGACCACCAGGAGCTTCCTAAAAACAGCAAACAATAATAAAGGATTGAGAAATTTAGATTTCAGAGATTCTGAGTTCCAAACCAACTATCTAGAAATGTTTAAACACCTTTTAACTTCCAATTCTACTCTCACCTTCACCAAAAGAAGAGGACTCAAAGATCTCAAAACATGCGCCATCTGGTTTACAGGATACAACTGAGTAGGTAATACTTCTCCCCCTCCTTGTGCCCCTTGCACAATGACAATCCCCACAACCCAGCCCACAAAAATAGGAAAAATAAAAAGCAGACCATCATCATATCATGTCAGACAAGAAAATAAAGAAGCTTACATTCAGAGGGTAGATCTTGATATCCAGAAACTCGACATCAATGATAATGCGACCATGAAATGCGGAATCGACAGGCCAGACAAAGTCTTCACAAGTCCGAAGCAATCTCTCGTGAACTGCAGGAGGATAGTGTTACAACAATCTATTCATTACTGCTCCATCCATATTAATAAGTACAAACTTTCCACAATAAAACATCAGAGATTTGCTACTATTAATCAGAACAGCTAAATGAATGAGATCAAAGATTTTTAGTATATCACTGTTGTTATATTGGCAATGCATGTAGTAAAGCATAATAGTATGTCTTTTCAATTCCATACCATGAAAATAAATCAGTTGCCAAAAGAACATGCCCACCAATGGCATAAGTTTTGCAAATATCAATTTAAACAATGAATAATCGTAGACCACTGCTAATGCAGAAATAGAGCAGGAAGCAGAACTTTCAAGTTTTCATCCAGAAGAAGTGGGAAAATTTAACACAACAGAAAAAGAGCACATATTTAATAAAAAGTGGGAACTGGAACTGATAATATCTAGATACCCACTGACTGTCATCTCTGCGGAAGCATAAGATCAACATCATCCTTTACATATTCTAAGCAACTGAAAGAACAAAAACCCCAGGCAACTTATTTCTATATAAAAGGACTAAGCAAATTCCTAATTTGATTTACAGAAGAACTAAGCAAGACTTCAATATCAAAGGATAAAGCAAGTTCTCAATCCATAAATCAAATGAACAACAGAAATCCTTTCAGTAGTCTATTTTAGGGATACTGATATGAAATCCACAAAAGCACACGTAACAAACAATCATCGGGATGCATGTGTCTTTGCACGTATGTGCATTAATGCATATGTATGTGATTTTGGAATTTTCTTAGAAGAGTCCGCCCCTATCTAGGCCTCATATGTTAAAAGGTAAAATGCAATCTCTAAGAAACCTCCACAAGGTAAAGATCTCACAGAATCATAGTCTGAATACATTTTATGCATTTGGGTGCATTCTAGACAAAAACAAATGTACTAATACCAATTTCATAATTGACTTGATTATCCATCAGAACAAACAGATTCACTTGCATCAAAAGTTTTCTTATCTACAAAAACTAACAGAAATTACAATCACAATTGCCAAAGTCAAACCAGCAACATAAATGAAACCTTCAGCATCATTTACCTTAATATGTTGGTTCTTTTTTTTTTTTTAAAAAAAAAAAAAAAAAAAAAAAAAAAAAAAAAAAAAAAGAAATACTTTTTGGATTCACACATTGATATCTGTATACACGAAAGTAAATTAGAATCCCAAGACTACACATAGCTTGAAGGGACAAAGAAAACATCAAACACGCAATAAAAACAAAATTGCAACAATAAAATAATTAAAGAAGAAAAGATAAACTCATACTTTGAGAAATAGAGGGTTTGCGATTGGCGCCAGCACTAGAGACACGAAGAACAAATCTGGGAATAGGAGGCTGCTCTTTGGAAGTTCGAGATGGCTCTGGAAATAAACGAACGTACAGGTACCGATTCTTCTCTACAGACAAGTGCCTATCAAGACAAAACAAACCGATTAAAAAGAAGCCATATCAATATCAGTAATAAGCCAAAGAAACACAAATATACATATCTATATATATATATATATATATATATATATATATATATACAAGAGTGTATGTAGTACTAACCAGTTCCAAATTCCAACCTTGAAAGGATCGGATTTTTTGTAAGAGCAAGGACCGAAGTTGTCGATCCTCCACTGCGCTAGTCTTGAGATGGTCTCCACCCTTGAATCCGCCATAGCTGCGTGTCTTTCTATCTTGTTGGCTTTGAGTGAGGTGTTTGAAAGAGAGTCAGGAGAGACACGACAGGAGACTTATTGTTTAAGGTGTCGTTGCTAGATGACGGAGGGCTTAGTAAGATTTTAAATTGCAGCTAAAGTAAACATTTTCTTCTCTCGTTGAGAGTTTGAGAGACATAAATCCAAACATAAAAGGAACTTTGGTTGGTAGATGTGACTTTACTGTTTAAGCACTTTTTAGGGAAAAAAATTCAAAAGGAAATCAAGGCTTGTTGCTTCACTTCAAGGGTAATCTACTATTTAGTATTTAGTCGCTAAATTTTCATTAAATTTATATAACATATATGCATTATTTGTTAAAATCACTAATTCATTCATAAAATTTAATCTATTAAATTATTTAGCGATCTAGTTAAAGAAATATTATTTTTACTGTTAAACACTAGTCTAAAATTTATGATTGTAACTGGCGATAGTTATTACTGAAAATTGTAATTTGTAGCCAAGAACAGTTAGCTAATGTATCTTGGTGTTTGATAAAATTTTCATAGTATTACCGTTAAAAATTGAATTACTATTTAGTCCTTCACTCAATTACAAAATTACCACTTTTTCAAACTAGTTTTGCAGTTATTTATACTTACTGAAAGTAAATTAATTTAATATATATATATATATATATCTTCGATTAATTTTTTTTTATAAATTATAATATTATTGACCATTTTTATTTCAATAGAAATCTAAAGACTTTCACAAATAATAAAAAAGAAAGTGAGGATATAATTAATTATGTGGTTACCTTTTTTTTTTTTAAATTCCCTTTCAATATGTTATATGGTTGAGCAATATAACGTGTTTATTACAATCCTATGTCATATTATATATATATATATATATATATATATATATATATATATATATATATATATATATATATATATATATATATATTCTATTTTATATTAAATAATAAATCTTATTATATATTCTTTAATAAATAATAATAATAAGGAGAAGAATAATAAAAAAAAATTATATTTAGTTTTTATAGAATAAGTTACTTTTAGTTTTAATAAATAATTATAATTAATCAAATAATTAAATAGTAATTAAATATATTATATTCTTACCATATTTATTATATATCTTATATAGTATAATATAATTAATCAAAATTAAATTATATTTATTTTCTCAAACCAACAAAATTATAATCATTAAAGATACCATACTTTTATCGAATTTAATATATACCTTACTTTTAATATATGAAAAATCGATATTAACTGTTATATTTTATCAATCAAAATAATAAATTTTTATTGTCGCATTAGTTTGAAAAAAAAACTAAAAAATATGTAATTATAGACCAGTAAAATTTCCATTTAATAGAAGCATGAAAAACATGTCCGTTACTAGTGCATCTTGCATATTAAGAAATTTATATTTTCTTGTCATCGTTTCGTTGAGGTACAAATGAATTAAGTAAATAATAACACTAATAAGAATTAACTCCCAAAATAATATTACTTAGCAATAAAGTAAATAAACATTGAAAATTAAAATAAAATAACTAACTAAATAAATAAAGTGAAAATACGATACCGCGTGCCAAAAATTTTTGAAAATGAGAATTAACTTTACTTTGCTTGTTACAGTTTTAAATTTATATTATAGATATTATATATTATAGATAGATAGCAATTATCATTTATAATTTTGGTATTTCCTTTTTACTTTTTGTTAAAGTTTACGAGCATATAATTAATTTTACAGTTGTTGTTTTTGAAAATGAAATTTATTTCAATGTGTTACAAGGTTTATTAATATAATGTGCTGTATTATAATTTAATATTATATTATATTATATAATGAGTTTTATTTTATATTTTATATCAAATAATATATCTTATAATATATTTTTTATAAATAATATTGAATTATATTTATTCTTTGTAATACTTATAAGAATATCTATAACCAACCAAATTCAAAAATTATTAAAAAATAATAATTAAATAATAATAGCACAGGGGATTAAAATTGACATATCTTTATTTTTTCAATTAATAAAATTAAAATTTTTAAAGATAATATATTTTTACTATATTTAATATATATGTATTTTATGTAGTATATAATATAATTTCTTCCTTTATCTATAGAATTTAAATTTTAAAGAGAATTTAATATACCAATCAAATTAAATTACCTGTATTTTAACCAATAAAATTAAAATTCTTAAAGATATGGCATTACCATATTTAGTGTATACCTTATATAATATAATCTATTTATAGTCTATAATCTATAATATATGTAAAATTGAAAATGAGTGGGATAACATTAGAATTATCAAAAATACTCTCGTTAAATTAATCAGGTGTGGTTTAATTGGTTTTCTCATTTATGTGAGAAATGAAAGGTTTCCAGTTTGAGTCTTTTTTATCGTGAATGTTTTCATTAATTTTGAAAAAGTCATCTCTATTGTGTAGCTCGCCTAAGTTAATTAATTATATATAGATATAAATAGATATACATAAAAGAACTAAATATTTTAATTGGATTAAATCTCAAGAATGAATCAATAGTTTGATAACACTTTTGACTATAGCTCAAGGATGAATTAGTTAATGACCTTTTCTTTTTTTTTTTTTAAAGTTAATTACCTTTAGATTTGTTTCTTAATGCATTTTTAAAGTTTTTTTTTATTTATTTATTCATATTTATACATGAAAAAGTACGGAAAACACAACATATAACATGACAAGACTGTATGAAAAATTTTCTGAATCGTTTATTTGAATAGAAAAATCAAACTATTATTTAGATTAATAATTATTGAAAATAAATTTTTTTAATTAAAATCATCAATTGTGTAAAACTTTTTGTATAAAATAAGAAATTTTCCAACTGGATTGAACCTAAAAAAAATTCTCCAAGAAAAAATTGGAGCCCAGCAAAAATGCTGGACCGACTGGGCTGTAGATGGGCCCATCATGGGGTCAAGTGGCGTGAAAACTGAAAAAGATCAATCCATAATCAATCACGTGATTCATACAATCCTCCTTCCTCGCTTCACCTGATCGGATCTTCAGCTTGACATTTTCTCTCAAAAACCTGATACGAACATAGCTCTACTTCAATCGGAGTTAAGCATTAACTCTTATTTTCTTATCCACGTTACCAAACACCCAATCAGAACAATGTCTTCGGTTTTCAGCGGCGATGAGACTGCTCCCTTCTTCGGCTTCCTCGGAGCCGCGGCTGCTCTCGTCTTCTCTTGTACACAATCTCTCCACTTCCGCTTTTCATTTTTTGTTATATTTTGCCTTTTTCTTGAATTTTTCTCAAAAAAAATTTTGAATTAACAAGATCAGCCTAATTGCGATATCTGATGATAATTAATGGATATATTGATATTTGGGGTTACAGGCATGGGTGCAGCTTATGGGACAGCAAAGAGCGGGGTGGGTGTGGCTTCCATGGGAGTGATGCGACCTGAGCTTGTGATGAAGTCTATAGTTCCAGTAGTCATGGCTGGAGTTTTGGGAATTTATGGGTTAATTATAGCTGTTATTATTAGTACCGGTATTAATCCAAAAGCAAAATCTTATTATCTTTTTGATGGGTATGCTCACTTGTCCTCTGGTCTTGCTTGTGGCCTTGCTGGGTTGTCTGCTGGAATGGCAATTGGGATTGTTGGTGATGCTGGTGTTCGGTAATCTTTCAACTTTTCCTTGTTGCCTTGTTGAATTTTGTTTATGGAAATTTATTGATTGATTCATTTGTTTCTAGTTTAATTGAGTGTAATATAAGAATTAAGATTATTGATTCTATTTTAAGAATATGCCTACTCGTGGATCACCAAAAGATTAACCTCTTGAAATTGATTTCTTAAATTTGATTGTATGTGCATTTGATGCTAGTTGATAATTCTATCATTGCCTAGTTTAGAGTGATGTCTAGTACAAATATACAGTGATAAGTTTCCGTTGCTTTAGTAGAGGTTCCATTTCCATCTGTTAACCCGTCGATGCTTTGGTTGATTTAACCTAGCTTGTTTGCTTTTAATTTTTCTTTTTCTAGAGAATTCATGTTTATATGGTGAGTTATTGGTCTTAGAATCGAACCTCAGTTGTGCTTTTGTGTATCTATCTGATAACAGCTAAGCCATGTTAAGTATCCCATAATGGAATGTATAATGTAATGCAATCAAATGCATCTTTAGTGTAATGTTTGAACAAAAAAAAAACATTTTTGGTTACATTTCATCATGTTACATTACAGCATATTAAACAGTGCCTTAAATGAAAGATACTGATATTACGTTAGCAATAGGAATGGACGGCTTTGGATTTTATGGGATATAGCCACATTGGATATAAAATCATACTGGTAGGAGTTCAAATACTAACCTTGAAATGTTCTAAGCCTTTGCATGTTTCCTTGGCTGAGAAAAATCATGTCCTGTGTTTCTAGCTACTGAATGCAGACTGACAGATTCTTTTCTGGGATTGAGATCCCCTCGGTCAACTTGCTTGTTCTTCTAGGCTACAATACCCCACCTGTTCAATTATCAATTATGCATATAATATGTTTATATGATGTTAATCTATGTCAACGTATTTCAGTGATAAAATTTTTCTTGTTCGAACATATTTCAGGGCTAATGCACAGCAACCAAAACTTTTTGTGGGAATGATTCTTATCCTCATCTTTGCTGAAGCACTTGCTTTGTACGGTCTTATTGTGGGAATCATTCTCTCATCCCGAGCAGGCCAGTCTCGTGCAGAGTGAAAAGGGTCAGTGCGTGATTCTTAATATCCATTATTCTGGAGACCAAGCATTTGATTTGTATCGTATGAGCCGAAGTTGCTTGGATTCTGATTTAGATTGTTTTATTTCATTTGCTTGTATATGTAGGATCCTGGTATTTTGGAACTGTATTATTTATGAATTATGATGATGAGTTTCCTTCTCCTCTCAATTAAAATATAATATGTGATTCAGATGATTCAATCACTAATAGCTTTTCGAACAGTTTTGTTAACGGAACATGTGATTTTCTTCTTTTGTTATTAATTCCAGTATTTTCCTTCATAGTTTGGAATTTCGAGTCAGCTCCTCGCGTGGTCTGATTCCTTTCGATGAGATGTTTGTGTGAAAAGTATTTTGGGACCGTCAACAAGCATGAATTGTGAACTGTGAGAAGTGTGGGACGGGTGCAAATGAGCTTAGCTAAATTCAAACTTACCATGCTCAAAGTTCAAATTGATAGACTTTAGCTCGACTTGAGCTTGAAAATTTTAGGTTGGAGTTTGGTTGGATGGATATTTAAGTTTGAGTGTGTATATATATATATATATATATATATATATATATATATATATATATATATATATATATATGACTTTTTAAATCAAATAGTTAATTTAGTTTCTTTTTTTTACCTTATTTCACTAATACTTTGTTGCCATTAGCTAGAAATAATGTGAATAAAATTTCTGCTGCGGTTCTATAAGTGATGATCAATGTTGACAGAAGAAAGAATAACTATAGAAGGCTTAATCAAAGCAAAAGAAAGGGTAATTTATTATTTAGTCCCTCAGGTTTTACATAATTAATCAACTAATCCCAAGTTTTACGCAAATATCTAATTAGTCCCTCAGGTTTAACTCCGTCTAATTAAAAGGTCCTTCCATCCGAAAAGTTGATTTTTTTCCGTTAATTGAAGACTAAAAGACTAAAATACCCTCTCTGGCTGACGTGGACCAGTATGAAGCGATAAGGGAAAATTATTATTTAGTCCCTCAGGTTTTACATAATTATCCAACTAATCTCAAGTTTTGCGTAAATATTTGTCCCTCAGGTTTAACTCCGTCTAATTAAAAGGTCCTTCCATCCGAAAAGATTAAAATACTCCTCCCTAGCTGACGTGGACCAGTATGAAGCGATAATGATATACCTAGTTTGTTTCCCTTTTATTCCTTCCATGTCATAATGATATACCTAGTTTATCGTTTGCACAGATAACCTTGCATTAAATATTAATATTCATATTCAAAGTTATGAAATTATAATAATATAGGTGGCAATAATAATTACTTTTTTATCTATAAATAACTATTGTTTTAGAGCCCGTGTTTTCTCCGCAAATATCTTTTTTTTTAATATTAATGAGTAATTAATTTTTTTTTTAATTTTATCCTTATTTATATTAAATTTAATAATTATTTTTATAATTTTTCAAAATCATATAACATCTCCTCTCTTACTTAAGGTTACTTAATAAAATTAATTAATATTTTGTTATAATTTATAAGAATAAATTTACTTACTTAATTACCATAAAAACATTAAAAGTATTTATGAATAGATGGAATACTTTGTTTTTTTTTTTTTTTTAGATTTTATCAATGATAATAGTAATGTTTCTTGATAAAATTTGCATATTAAATATGAATAAAATAGAAAATTATGTTTATTATTTTTTTTTCTAAAAAAGAAACTATGATGATAATTTGGGGTAAAAAGAAAAATGAGGTATTTACTTTTTTTAAGAGGTATTTACTTTCATGATTCACTTAAATTTAATAATATTTAATTAGAACATCAAATTAATTTTTTTATCCTTTTTTTAATACTGTCTTTGTTCCATAATACTTTTCAGATTTGAGAAAATAGTTTGTTCTAAAATATTTGTCTAATTTGGTCTAAAATACTTGTTATATTTGCGGTTTTATGGAAAAAAACCAACTTTCGAACGAAAGGACCTTTTAATTAGACGGAATTAAACTTGAGGGACTAGTTAGATATTTTCGCAAAACTTGGGATTAGTTAGATAATTATGTAAAACTTGAATGACTAAATAATAATTTTCTCTTATCGCTTCATACTGGTCCACGTCAGCCAGGGAGGGTATTTTAGTCTTTTAGTCTTCAATTAACGGAAAAAATCAACTTTTCAGACGGAAGGACCTTTTAATTAGACGGAGTTAAACCTGAGGGACTAGTTAGATATTTGCGCAAAACTTGGGATTAGTTGGTTAATTATGTAAAACCTGAGGGACTAAATAATAAATTACCCCAAAAGAAAACTAATTAAGATGAAAGTGCCAGTAAAAATGGATAGGAAGCTATAAAATCAATATCTGTGAGATCCTAACACAAACCATAATTTTTGTTGAATGGATAATGCAAAATTAAAAATAATCTATTTATATGATAAAAAGGCAATAAAATATTAATGCGAATAAAGAAAAAATACGAAACCATATTTTATTGAAACGGAGTAATCTTATTAATTTTGATGTTAAAAAACCATTATTTAGCTTATGTTATTTAAATTTTAGTTATTGTGATTGAATACATTAGTTTATCTTTAGTTAAAAGTTTAATTCAGGAAACTTTTTTTATATAATTGAACCTACGAATTATATATATATATATATATAACTTTTGGTATCCTTAACTTGAAAAATGATTTTGTGGCCATCTTTTGATCTTGTGATTTCTAAATTTTATTTTTTATAATAGTTTCATACTGAATAAGCTCCAAGAAATCATAAGTTAACAAAACAAAATTAAAAAATAAAGTTGAAGAAAAAAACATAGAAAACTAAAGAAATGAATAACATACTTTCAAAATTGAGAAGCCATAAATTCTTTTGTAAAAATTTAAAGATTGAATTTTGTATTTGGTCGAGTTTGCTTAAGAAATGAAGAAGATACTTCTAATCTTCTATGTCCTTGTGTTGAGGCATATATGGTGGATCTCATTCTCAACAAAGTATTAATACAAGCCTTGACTAGAATTGCAAAAATACTCCAGAAATCAAATCATACCCTGTCCACTCAAGAAAGAACATGGGAGATTTAGCTTAATCAAAGTTTCAAATTCACCCATTTGATCTTCACAATCAGAAATAAAACTCAATTCTTCCACTTGAATCTTTAACAAGTCACACCCACTATCTTATATGACCGCATGTGCCCAAATCGAAAGTCTACTCAACACAGTTGACCAATAATTTCCTTTTCCTATAAATAGAGAACAACGCTCCCTGTCCCGTTATCAATTTATCACAATCGGTTTATCACGCAAAAAAGAAACAGTTACAGATAAAGGAGTAGAAAGAAATATGGCAACAACGGCAGCCGCTGCGGAAGGAGCTCCGAAGATTGTGTGGAATGAGAAGGAAACTAGATTTGAAACGGAAGACAAAGAGGCATACATCGAGTATGTGCTTAGAAACGATGGGAAAGTGATGGATTTAGTCCACACATATGTCCCGAGTTCAAAGAGAGGCTTAGGCATGGCTTCTCACCTTTGTCTTGCAGCTCTTACTCATGCCAAGTCCAACTCCATCTCTATCATCCCTTCCTGCTCCTACGTTTCTGTGAGTCCATTTCCCTTTCTGGCTTTTGTCTATTTATCGTACTTCGATTTTCTTTGTGAAGAATTGTTAAATCTGATATGAACTGACCTTAGGGTTTCGTTTATTTGAATTATTCCCCTTCGCTTGGCAGGACACCTTTCTTCCGCGGAATCCGTCTTGGAAATCTGTTGTTTACTCAGAAGAACCCAAATCCAATATATAAGTAACCAGCTTCTGCCATACGAGGACGGGTTGCTTGTAATTTGTAATAATAAATCAGTAGTTTGTGATAATTTCCTGGATGTTCACCTATTTATCAGCAGAAAAATAATCTCTGCTTGCTTCCTGTATTTTGTTTATCCATCTTTATGCAGTGCTTCTCGTATGCCTTTTCACTCTGATCAAATTCGCGGCGTGTGTGCTGCATTAGTCTGTTTTTATTTTTGTTTTTCCTTGTTATAAAAATATTCATTATAAATGAATTAGAGCTATATAACTCTGTCCAACGCATGCATAAATAGATGACTAGAAGTACCAAATGTTCAAAACAAAAAATCAGAGGCTTAATATGTACTGTTGAACTTTATTAACTTGTGTCACCTTAACTATCCATAAAATACTTCAATTTATAAAATTATATATATTAAACGCTTTACTTTTTAAATTTATTTTATTAAACATTTCGATTTTTAAAATTAAATCAATTAAATACACATTAAAAAGCTAAAATTTATGAAAAATTATTTTTCTAAAAATCATGTTAACTAAATATCAAATTAATATTTTGCACATAAAAGCCAAAAGCCTAAAAATTATTAATATTTGTATCAAAAAACGTGTAGTATTATCAGAATTTATAAGTTCAAATACATAATAGGCTTTATAGGCCATCCGTGAAATTCAGAGTACCACAAAGTTAAAATTACAAAGTTCAAGAGTAAATTTATGGATTCAGCCAAAAATCAAACACAATCAGGACATTAACATGGTAACGAATGAGACAATTCTGATTATTAGGTGCTGCACAGTGAACCCTTGATTACGACAAAATCCACAGGCAAAGCCTAACAGTAAGTACACAACATTATCTGACACATAGATTTGGAGGCACAAACACTGAAAGCCAAAAATAAAAATGTAATGAACCATATGGTATCATACAAGTATTCAGGTATAAATACATACATATATACAACTCGACAAAACAAGCTTTGGTTATGTACTGAAGTAATCATCTTGAGAGCTGCAAGGTTACCATTTTGATGTTTCAACATTAGCTGGAGCTCAATTAATCAAAAGAAGATCCAGGTTCTATCCAGGTACATAAAAATCCATCTTCTCCACAGGCAGGTTCAGAACTGATGTTCCCACCTATCCCAAAAAAATAAAAATAAAAAAGAAGCCAATTGTTTCCCACAATTTAGTCTCTAATAGTCGAGAAATCATGTTGAATGAAAAGGTCGGAATGTGGAGTGGAGAAGAATGGTTCAGTGAAGACATGTCACCAAAGAACAAAAATACATTAATTACCTCCTCAAATGGAACAAATACAAAAGGCGCAAGACCCCTCCTGTGTGAAGTGCGCGAAATCTCATCCTCTTGCCAGTCCTCGATGACTTCATCAATGTCTTCTTTAGGTCCACTGACCCCATCACCGTCCACTCTACTTGTAACAAGTGAGAGTACATCCATTCGATTATTAGCCCCAGCAACTGTTCCTCTCAACCTACAGCAGATGATCAGCAAAACTATCAACAGGAAGGAGATACAAACAAAATGGGAGGGAAAAAAAAAAAAAGAGAAAGAAGCCCTTGACAGAGAATGATAGGAGAAATTCATGTTTACAGCCTTGGCAAAGTCATTAACATACACGGGTTCATTTCCAAGTACTCGAGGGTAATCCACTCCTTGTATGGAATAAATGCATTCACACAATTTTGTGGAATTCATTTATAAAAATCCAAACCAAAAAAGGTAGAATTTCCAAATAAATTCTACAAATTTAAACAACCAAAAGCTTTATGAAAAAACTCTTCATCCTCTTAGCCTTCTAACATTATTATGCCAAGGGTATTTTAGGAATAAAAGAAAATGAATTCTCAATTTTTGAATTTATTCCAAACATGAAAATTTCATTTACAAATGAATTCTATATAGAATTCATTTATAAATAAATTCCACATTTCGACTTCATTTATACCGAACAATATGTCAATAATGTATATGCCTTCCCTCCATAAGTGATTAATAACCATAACAAAGTTGACTTATTTACTTACAAGTAAACAAAATTAATCAACGAATCCAGTTTAACCTAACAATTAGTGCCGGGAAACATTTTATCAAAAAGTAAACTCAAACTAATTATAAAACCTAATTATTGCAGTGATTGTACCATTGCCAATTTAACATCAACTAGAGCAACACAAATATATTATGTATATATAATATTTTCATGAACACGTGCTTTAATTAGAATTTTAATTATCTTCTCTATCAAAATATTCCATGGAAACATTGCAAGAGATCTCAAACATACAATGTACAAGGGTCTCTAAAATTTTACTTCATAAGCAGTCGGCACCAAATTTGTACCTCAAGCTAATCAACAAGAATAACTAAATCTTAAATCCCAAACTAGGGGAAAAAAAAACAGCATCAAGCATTAAAGTTTCCAAATACAACTAATTGTAATGGTTAGGCTCAATAAAGATCGAGTAAGATAAACACCCCAAGGGAATTATATTTACCAAACAACCAGAAAATGTATCTCAAAGAACTCAGATGGGTGATAAACAAAACTATCATTCATGCAATAATTGACATTTAGGGTGAACAATCAGACAATGGAAAAGGGAAAAAAAAAAAAGAAACAAAATCCCACCGTTGTATAATGAGTAGCACTAGACTAGAAAAAAAAAACTTTAAAAGGTAGACAGCAACAGCAGACATGAGACATAATAACTGTGCCAAACAATAATGATTTTACCATTGCGTTGGGGGACAGATCACATGAACAAACTCTGCAAGAATATTTAAAAAACAAGGACGACATCTATCTTTGTCAAATAGCACGCGCATTTCCTCGCATGTTATAGAACAACTTTTACTTCTAAATCAAACTCAGTTACAGCCTATCTTCTGTCAGCCTAACAATGGCATGCATACAACTTCGCTTTATCACCAATGCACAAAGCCAATGCAGAAAACTGAATGGCAATTGTTCAGGCAAGAACATTAAATACCTTAAACGTATTTTCCATAGAGTAGGGAGCAAGCCAGGGTACCGGAAAAAAGCTTCAACCTATAATAAATGTCTAAGAATAAAGACCTTCAAAATGAACATTGAATAAAAGTGAAGGAAATAAAATGAGAAAGAAATTTTGCATTTTGGATCAAATTAAACTCTCAAAACTTATAGAAACACTAAATGCAGAAAAGAACATAAAGAATTTGTAGAACAAAGAACCAAATTATAGCAATCCAGTATAGAACTCTACCTTGTCATCAGTCAAAGTGAATCGACCAATAAAAACATCATCAGATTTAGTTGCACGGAGATTCATGCATTTAGCAACCTCCTTCACTGTATGAGAAGAATTCTATACATCACAAAATAACAGATTAAAATGGTTAGAGAGAGATGAAAATATCTATGTTCAACTGAAAATTGAGAGACTGTTACCTTATAAAGAAACCTTCCTGAAGGTAAAAATCTCATGTAACGATAATAGCAAACCTGCAGTAGGAGGGAGAGAAATCAGGATAACAATGACAAAAGCTACTTGAACCAAGTGAGTAGGCATGTTTTCTTTTCCACTTCTAAAATTTTTCCAATCCAATTATAGGCTCAACACAGATGCATCAATCAGGAAAATATCCATACATCCATATTTTCTTGAATATTCAATCTCACTATTCAGTGTACTCTCCACATCTCATTCTGATGCCTGACAGCAAAAGAAGAATACAATCATCGTACATGCATAAAGAAGTTTGAACAGTAAATTCAATATTCCATGCAAATGGCTGACCCATAAATGTACAATGCAATGAGCTTATGAGCACAAAGGAAGTTAGAAGAGTGCATTAATCTGCATTCAGAAGAAAATATTACAACTAACAATGCTCATTTTAATTTTACTTCTCTTATAAACATTTAAACCCAGTTACAGGCGTGGAAAAATAATAGCCATACTGCAAAGGAAGTCCTGTAACTCATGATGGATTAGGATAAAGTGCTATCTGGCTCTAGATAATTTTGATGTAAAGTTGACTGTCTCAACTCAGTAAAGCAGCTGAACAATAATAACCACATTGAACCCATCAGCATCAAGCATCATATTCACATTTACTAAAAGCTACGTCCACCAGCTGTTGTTATCATTAAATGTTGTATACATATACGTATTAAATTATAAATACGGATAGAAATAATATTTTGAATATAAATAGTATTGTATTCCACATTATATGACACAAAATTACAATGTGAACAAATTTTTTCAAAGTCAGGGAAAAATCAAGGCGCAATAAAAAAAATTCAGATGAGGTGAGGCAGGGCAGATTCAAACCATCTCTACCCCACTGCCATTGGCGGGGCAGAGATCACCCTATCAGGTTTTAAGGCAAGGCACAAATTTTCCTTAGGGACAGGGTAAGTTTTCCATCACTGGGTATCATTACAAGTAGACTAACTTAGGTATTTCAACCAGCTGATGATAGGAATACGACTATAGGCCCACTGCTTTACTTGGTTTATTCTAGAAGAGGCAAGAAGAGCAGGAGTGGAAATCAAGGAAGAGGGGACACATCATGAAATCAGTTATGCTTTTGCTGTATATATTGAGTCAGTTTTGGAGAGAGAGGCATCTTTTTGGAGACCTTTTCTGGCTGGGCAGATTATTCTCTGCACAGGCTGTGCCTGGGGGTTGATTCATCAACCATTTTGTCCTTTTATTTCTGTCCCTCCATTGTTCTTTTATTCACAGCGCTTTCATTATCTTTGTAAATCCAGATTTGCAATTAATGCAAAGTTATCCTCTCCAGATCTTGCTTGTTAATCTCCTGAATTAATTCTGCTGTTATATTTATTTGTTCATCAATGTTCACTTCTCTAACATATGATTATCTTGAAAAACTATAATTCCACCCACCGAAAATAGCTTTTTTTCCTTGAGAGATTTTCAATACGTGAGTTATGATCTGCCAAAGAAATGCATGGTCACAAAAAGTTCACTAAGAGCACAGAGCATGACATGTCGCAATCTACTTACAATTTCACATTACAAGTTGTAAATTTGATAAACTCCTCAAATTACAAAAATTACACAAGCTTTCATACTCATAAAACTACAGTTTCCTTGAAAACTGATGAAAATTGAAGAAGATATTGGCCTTTCCTTCCTGCTGAAGTACATTTTTCTTGCATTATGTTGTTCTAGCCTAATTTTATAACTCAAGACCTTATGCAAGAACCATAATTGCATGAATTGCAAATTATCCAAAAAAGTATTGTGTAAACAGGACATAAGCATACCAAATGAACAGGATTGGTGACCGTCCACTCTCTCACACCAGTACGAATATAGGTGTTCCTACTCACATAGAGACCTGACACATGAGAAATAGTAATACATTTTGAAGTTACTTTTTGTAGATCCAAATATAAAGATAAGACGATCAAAATTGAAAAATGAAAGGAGAAGGCATGGATACAATCAATTTTCATTGACAAAAATGCAAAGAAGTCAGTTTTGTTCATGCCAAAGCCAAACTTCTATCTTCATTTTTTATTATTTTCGCCAAAAATTTCAACAATTATAGCCTGAAGTGGTCTCTGCTACTTATACATAAAAGAGAAACAAAGCACAGAACTTATTAAATATTAATCCTTTCACCACCAATAGTTAACAACATAAATATGATGAAAATAAAAACAAAAATATAAGATATGCCTCACTTCAACTTCCATCCCTTATTACTATAAGAATACAGAAATTACTTTCCATTCAAATTAATTTTGACAACTTGAGTTTCTCAACATTCTTTTATTATAGTAAAAGACCATATTCTTCAATTTTGAGACGGCAATATTTAAGAATCTTGGCCTTCAAAGATAACAAAGATAAAATATCTGTTTTGGAAAGACAAAATATTTGTTTCAGAAAGTATCGTTAAGAAGAATGATAGATAGAAATTGGACATGCCTAAATATCTAGATATGAGTGTTACAATGTCTTGATAAGTGAAACAACATCATCAAATGCAAGAGAAAATATATTCTTGAGACTTTGAAGGGGAAAAGAAAGAGGAGAGAAGGAAGATATAGCTCTAGTAGTATAGAGAATAACAAAAAGAAGTATAAGAATTGTATTTTAACTTTTCTGAAGAAAAATTTGAAAGATAAACTCATGAACTGACTGGTGTTTTATTATAGAAGCTTGAACTAATTGGTACTTTACCAGAGAGGAGAAAAAAAATTGGCACCCAACTTTGAAAAATGTAGACCCACATTGTTAGAGTTAAGAACACAGCAGAGATAAATTAAAGAGAAGATAGAAGAAGAAACTGAGGTTAGATGAAATTAGAGATTGGAACTTCCATTAAATGAGATTTCAGATTTACAAGCAGGTCTTGATTGAGGAACAAGAAAGATAATAACAGAAAGGGAAAATAAAGTAAAAAGGTTGCAAGCAACCCCTAGGACCAGCCCGATACAGAGCGAGACCCCCTGCCAAAAATAACAAACTCTGTGATTTTTTTGATAGCCTCTCATTCCAATCACTAGCTATATATTGATTACCCCCTAACAGAATCTGCTGATGTGTCCAGCAGAGTTGCTAATTCCTTTGCTGCCCTCTTTGTTCTTTGTTTCTTCTAGAATAAACCTTGTAGGGCCTTGGGCTTTTCTCAACAATCCTATCAAACACAGTGAGCAAGGTAGAGAGGGGGGAATGACAAATTAACAATTTGTTTGGTTAGCAGAGAAAGGGATTGAAAGAAAGAAAGAAGTATGAAATAAAGGATCACAACTTTTCCTTTAGTTTGTTTGCTTAAGGAAGATGGGAGATCAAAGAAAGAGAAATCACAAATTCACATACAAAATCAAGGGGCAAATTGGAAATTAAGGTGAAGAATAGCACTTGCTCCCAATCTTGATGGTGGTTCATGAGCTCATGAAGCATGAAGATTATTATTTATTTTTTATTTTTTTACTTGTTTCTTTCATTTAATTCCTTCCAACGAAACCTCTTCCTTCTTTCTACTTATCCTTCCAACCAAATAGACTCTAAAGTGAAGAGACAGACAAATGCCACATCCTGTATGGAAACTAAATAAACCAAAATAAAGCCACTCTGAAAGACTTTAGGTGGCAAACTAAGTCCAATATACATAGGAAGAGAGAATCAGTTAAGGAACCATAAAAAAATTCAGTAAATCAAGATGAAATAGTGAACTTCTAAATTTCACTTAAAAAAAAAAAAGGAACAAGATTGCTGTTAAACTAAAATTAAAACATACCATCAGTACGGACCCTTGGTCTTAAAAGCCACATTTTCCTCCATGAACTCTCATATTTTGATTGCAAAACCTTATAGTTTTCTACCACTCCAGATAGCTGCATAAAAGATAAGTCCATATTCAAAATTGGATTCAATGAAATGAGAAAAAGATTAATTGGATGCTACCAATATTGAGACTTACCTGCCAAGCCTTTAAGCAAGCACTACGCCAGAATACAGGGTTACGAACAGTGTATCTCCATTTTCGACAAACACAAGCAGCCCTTCCTAAATCATATGGATTCATTCGTAAAAAAATCTGCATAAGAATATATATATTATGGCTCTCAGCTAGAGTTTCTCGTCATCTACAATACAAGTAAAATGCCCTTCTTTTAGAAAGAGCTCGTTGTTTTAACATAGAACTTCTGTTTCAACTGATGCAAATTCCACACATTATTCATGGGACCCATTTCCCCTTTTTTTACAATGATCCATAAACAGATGACTCCAATCTATCAACATTCACAAGTTGCCTCACTATATTGCAACGCTCTAATCAACAAAGTCAAAAGTTGAATGCTCTTTTCTATTTCTTAAGATACCCAACTTAGTCTTCAAGTCAAGACAACCTTCATATCGACTGTCCAACTTATTTAATATAGTAATGGTTGAGTAAATTTTGCATAGCTTGTGTCGTCTCTGTATAACAACAGCTCATTGAAAATAGAAAATCAAATTCAAAACAAAAAAATAATAATAATAATAATACATTGGCATGAACTACCTCCAGTAGCAGCTCATCAGGCAAGCTTCGATGTATCAGTGCAGGATCATAATTTTGTCTTCTAACTGCACTCTCATATGGTGCAACTGGTCGAACGTTAATCCCATAAAGATCTGAAACGAAACCTTGAAACCATAAGAAAACATAAAAATACACAAACATGGCCAAACGATAATAATTAAAACGAAAATTAAAAAAGAAAGAGAAAAACGAAATGAAGCAGTGACATTGGGCATTACCAAGCCAGGGTCTTCGCGTAACTAAGTACTGGACAGTCTTCAATTGCAAAGCTGTCTCGAGCTCGGCAGGAACTTGAAATGCCAAATCTATAAATCATTGTAAAGAATAATTAAAAAGAAAAAAAAATATGAACTTATTTGATCAGGATAACAGAAAAATAGACTTTCATGGCTGTGTTTGGATAGCTAGAAAATGTGTTTTAAATTTCTCATTATCAGATAGATGGTGATAATTACCAAAATCCACACCTACAAGCATCTAATTCGGGAAACTTGCATCAGTTACACTATGATCAAAATTTGATTTAGCTTCCATATATCTCAGTTAATGTAAGTCTCTTTCAGAGCTTTCAATTATATAAAACGAAAATTTCTCAAAAAAATATATATATAAAACGAAAAGATTACGAGGGTAAATTATGAAATTGAAATAGCAAATATTAAACAATAATGAGAATTAGATTACCTGAAGTCATGTGGATTACAGACAGATATAATTTTTCCTGTTTGGCACAAAGATAAGTTTCTGTCTTTCCTTCTCGATTTTCTCGGAAAACTCGGGAAGTGAAAATTGAGAACGAAGAAGGAAAAAGAAAATGGAAGGAGAAGGAGTGTTAGCATACAATCGCGTCTATTAAAAGAGAAAATACCGACTATTGTTACCCTGTTAGAATTGCCCTCCGATCAATGATCTATATGGATAGACCGACTCTGGAAATAAGATACAAAACGACATTAATGTTTGACGTTTTGAATAGTGACCACAAAATAGGGACAATTCAATGGAACAGAAACATTCTAATTTTCATTACTTAATGCGGGATTTAGAGGGCGTTTGTCCAACAGCTAATATCATCTTTTGTTCAGTATTGTTACTGACTGTACTACTGTTTTGATTTTTGGTTTTTTCTTTCCAAATTAAATATTTGTTTTTTAGGAATCAAGTTAACGAAAAAGTGTTTGGTTTCTTATAACCTAATAAAACTAGTAAATAGATAGTTATAAATACTATGATATTTGATTCGACTGATAATATATTTAGATGGAAATCTTTTATATACAAATAATCGTAAGTAATTTTTATCCACGATGTTATAGTTTAAAATTTAAAATTATTACTATGAAAATGATTTTATGAATGACGTAAATATAAAATTACTCAATTTCAAAATCGGTAAAGAAAGCTCCGGTCCTTCAAATGGAAATGGAAAATGTTAAGAAATTTGTGAATTTGTTGATTTGTGCACTTTAGATTGATGGCCAAAAAAGATTATACAAAATATGGGATAAACCAGACATGACTTAAATACAGCATTCCTCTCTGCCATGGTTTTTCAATGACAGTCTGTCGTTTGATTTACAAAGTTTGTCTTTTACCAAAACGATAAAGTCGTTACCATCAAACAGGTCATTTCATTTAAACAAACGACATTCTTCCCCAACCTATTTGCGAATTTCCGGTCGTTCAACTGCACAAGAGCAATCCATAAATAAAATTAATTTCCAACTTCCAAGAAAAATACTTCACACTGCTTCAAATTGAAAGTAATTTAGAAGCCTACTTCCAATAGCTAATGACTTATTAATGGGCTTATATTAAAGCTTAGATCCATTACAAGTCACAACTGGACTGATGTTTCTTTAATTGGATCTTGGCCCGACATTGGTGTTTTCGAGTGAGAAAAGTTACTCATTTTCATGTTTTTTATTAGATTATCAAAAATTTTTATATCTAATTGCTACTATAAAATTTTTTATTACCTAAAGTGCTTTAGATTCATATCTCATTAGCAACCTATTTTTCCCTTTTTTTTTCCAATTATTTAGAAATATATAGCACCTTAGCCTAAGCAACAAAGACCATATATACTTAAATTAAATAAAATAATTTTCTCGCACATGATTTGTTTTTACTTAAAAATCAAAAAAAAAAATATATATATATATATATATAAATAAATATACTCCCTCCATCTCCAATAGATAGTCCACTTTCTTTTTTCATAAAAATTAAGAATTGAAAGTTATTATGATGAGTGGACATTTTTATTGCCATAATTTTCCTATTACACTCGTCTTAAACAATACACGAGCAATTATTATATTGAAATAATAAAAATCATATTAATAATATAAAATAATAAATATAAATTCTAATTAATGAGAGTGACTAACATTGATGACTTTTTAAAATTTAAAAGGAAAAAATATAAAAAATAACACTTATTAGTAACACATAGATTGAAAGGAAAAGTGATTTGAGAAAAGTAACGAATTAATGAAGATTATAGAAGATAAGATAAAATTTAACAAATGCATAATAGATAATTTAAAGATTAACTGTTAATTATAATATTAAAAAAATAAGTTATTTATATTTTTAAATATAAATATAGTAGCATTAATTAAAAAATGTCCTAAAAAAATAGTAACAAAAAGTCAAATATTGCAATATTGACAAACCAATACGTAGTGGACTGTTTTTCCTGAACAATTAGTAGCAGTTTTTATGGATAAAAAGCAGGTTGTTTGTGGTGGTGGTGGTTAGAGGTTAACATCTGTTAATGGTCTGTTTTTACTTTTTAACTGCCAGACAAGACAACATTCATATTATGATAATGAAGGTAGTTCAAGCATTAATTCAAAGCCGATCTTTAAAGATTCCAAAAAATATAAGGTCTTCAATTGGAGTTTATAAAAGTTTTATTGAGTATAATTTAAAAAAAAAAAAAAAAGTTATTCTCAATTGTATAAAAGGTCCCCAATTGTATAAATTTTTAATTTGGATTCTTTTGATAATGTGTATTTCCGTTATCTCAAAATATAAAATTATTTAAGGTTTTTATACTGAGATTAAAAAAATAATTAGTTCTCTAAAATTATAATAAAATTAAAAATAATTTACTCAAATTATCATTTATCTCAAAATGAAGGGTGACCCATGAAAAATAATTGTTTTATCTAATATAAATAGAGGTAAAATTAAAAATAAATTATTTATTATTCTTTAAAATGCTCTACATGTCTTTATGTTTTGGAAAAAGAAAATCACACTGGAACTGACTTTTACTTTGCGAGATAACTATTAAATTACTGCTATGTAAAGAGAATCTTTATTTCTAATTGTATAGCTTATTGTAAACAGACGGGGCCTTGGATTCAACTTTTTTCATGCAGTGGGTAGTTGATTGGGGGCCTAATAACCGGATCAAAAGTATTTGGTAATGATTCTAATGAGGAACGGATGGTTGACAAAACTTTCAATCCATTGGTGATTCCATCAGGTGGATGTAGGAGCTTCTTGCAAATTATTATTTGTATTTTATATAAATAGACTAAAATATCATATCGCTCATAACGCAATATATCTCTCATATTTTTTTTCTTCTAAAGTTAATATATTTTATTGATCGACATATATTAACTGTGTTGTATTGTGTTTTTATTAGATAATTGATAGTTTTTATTAATATGTTTAATTTTTTGAGAGGAAATATGTTTATTAATATTAAGATACATAGTTTGATCTATAGGCGCATAGATTTTATTAATTAATATACATAGTTTAATTAATTTTTTTATTTTTTAATTCATTAGAAATAGATTAGAAATATTTTATATGTAAATTTTAATTTATTTGAAAAATATTTTTATTGGTCATTTTACATATTAATAGCAACAATTAATTACACATTTACCAAATATTCATTATTCATCCGCTACCAATAATAACTATCCGCTATCAGCAATTGCCGTTAGCTGTTTGGAATCCTTGAACCAAACAGGGCCTTAAATTTTTATTTATGCTAATTATGGTATTATTATTTTTGTAAGCATATACATTCGAGTTAGATAAGCCTCCTTATTTTTTACTGCCGGTGTTTTTTTTTTATATTTTGAGCAGTATTATTTATTGATTGATTGATTGATTTTTAATTTTTTAATTAATATTGATATATTAACGAGCTAATAAGAAATAAAAAAAAAATACTCCTGTTGAGATTAATTGTCTACGTCAATTGAATTTTATACGTATACGACAGTACGGTTAACTACTATCAATGTCAGTCTAGTTTTTGGGCCTATGACAGTTGGAAAATACCAAAGAGTCAAAGAGAGACACAATTTGGATACATGTGGGACACTAAAGAGAGAAATTTACAACTATTTTGGAAAATGGATGTGGGCGTTTTAACAATACCATCATCCCTCCCTCCCACACAAAAGATAAAATTATTTATATTTTTACACATTAAAAAAATTAATTAATAAAATAGTTACTTTTACCTACAATAAATGTCTCAATAAAATATATGTATAAATAAAATTAGTGTAAAAAATATGTCACTATTGTAGAACAATTAATGTTCTACATTAAATTAGACATCACTTACAATAATAAACATTTTGAACAGAAAACTTATTGATAATAACATATTAAATAGGAATAAATTAGAAAATTAAGAAGTTAATTACATTATAAAAGAGAAAGTAGCCTATAATTCGAGATAATTAAAAAAAAAAGAAGAAAATTTATATTTGTGGGACGGAATGATTAGCCAGTATGGGTTACAACAGTTCGAGTTTATTTGGGTAATCAATCCTATTTGGTCATAATAGGACGAGTTCAAGTAGTTAATAAATTTATTCAAATAGTATTTTTACTATTTGGTTTGAGTTTGGGTTCAAGAATTTGAATACTTACCTATTCATTATCTATTTAATTTATATTTTAAAACATTAAAAATATTTTTTTCACAAAAAATAAATATACCTTTGTAATTATATTTAACATAGATATTGTTCTTTTTATTAAGTAAACATAGAATTTTATCATTTTTATTTGTTTATTTTTAAAATTAAAAAATACATTTTTTAATAGATATTTAAATAGGTTCAAATATTAAACAAGTGATTTAATTGGTTTGAGACAAGTTTAGGAATTAAAAGTGAATTTTTAACGAGTTCAAAATGAGTTCAGGTTAAAATTAGCAATAGATTGGACGGACACATGCTTAAGATGTATTATATATGAATCCAATTATAAGTTAAGCATCTAAACATCTCTACCATTCAATTACTACTACTTTTTAATATCATAATCTGTTTAATATTAAAAAGATTCTTTTATTTTTTCAGTTTTAAAATAAAGAATAAGTAAATATGATAATTTTTTTAACGTTCTAAATATAATTATTTTTACTAACAGATACTAATTATATTTAGAAAATTGTGTATTCATAATTATTTTTTAAAAATAATTATTTTTTAAATATTAATTAAATATGTGATGGTTGATAGTAAAATCTTTGAACTCATGTCCCATACAAATAGTGAGATATTATTTAAACTCCTTTGAATTTGATTATTCAAAATTGGATCAGATTGGATTATATGGATGGATAAAATTGTCATCCTTAAGTTGGATCCGTAATTTATAATTAGATTCAAATAATACATTTGAAGCGAGTATATGATTCAAAAATTCAATAATCCTCATTTTTTTTTTAATGATTTGATTAGATATGGCAGACAATGGAGATATTTTATTTTATTTTATTTTTTACAATTGTATCAAATAATATTCACCTTTTATTTTTATTTTTTAATATTTTGGCCTTTTTCCACACGTGGAATCTAATGAATAGCAAGGGTCATCAAGTGGTGAGTTCGTTTTTCTTCATAGCGCTTCTTGATTCTTGAATTTAATTCTGACTAACGGAAAGATTAGAAATTTTAATTAGGGAATCACATCTCTTAGTGGGTCATTAATATTTTTAATCAACATCACATGGTAATAATAATGATATGTGTGGAAATTTCATTTCAAGAATCTTATCAATAGAAGTTGATTCATTGACACATGTGCATGCCAAATATATGAATTCATCCTTATATTTTATAAAAAATATTTTATGGTACTTTAAATTTTACAAAGTACCTATTATATTTATAAAACTATGAATTTTATATTTCTAATATACGAGCATCTAGCAATAATATATATTTTTTTTCATATTTTTAATTTTTACATGCAAAATATTAATTTGATGTGTGATTATTATAACTTTAGAATAATAACTTTCATATTTTTAATCATTTAATAAGTATTTAATTAATCTAAATTTAAAATTAAAATATTTAATAGAAAAATATACAAGTTAAGCGGTTCAATAATTGTGATTACATTAACATTTTCAAGGATAACTTTTTTTGTAAATAATACAAAATCTCTAATTATAAATTTTAGATTCACGAAATTGTTTATTTTTTTTATTACGTATAAAATTTAAGACTCGTTCAAATTCATTTAAAAATCTTAGACCATTGATTCACCAAAGGGACGGTGTTGCCTAACCGGAGGTTCTTGTCACTTGGAAGCAAGCTCATAAAATAATTAAACATAGTACCTTTCAAATAATTCTTGCGACAACTTGCAAGCAAAATATATTAAGGTTTATGTAGCATTGATGAATACTTGAATAGTTTTTGAAAGAGAGACACGATAGAGACCCTATTGCTGATTGCTGATGCAACTAATACATCTGAAAGACTTCTAGTGGGCCTTGGGCTTTCAATTCTCAACAATTATGGGTCCCTTTCTATGAATGAAAACAATTAGGTCTCTACTGCCATCTCATCATTTCCTATTCACGTAGGTCCCTACTATTTTTTTAATATAAGACATGGCAAGTTGCACTTTCGTCCCTGCCAATATGTTTGAATTACACCCACACTTTTCTTCTCGTTCTTATCTCTAATGGAGGAAAAATTTCCATTTCATTGTCATCAAATAGAAGAAGTCAAATTCGCAGCTTAATCAATAATTGAAGCAAGAGTATCTGAAAATAGTATTCATGATTTGAATCTTACCAATATAAAATATAAACTCTATATTTAGATTTAGAAAATCTAACCAAAATAAAATCAAATATCATATTTGTCGGTTGTTGTATGACGGTATTAAAATTTAAATAGACTAAGTAATAGTAACATTTGAATATTAAAAGTGGGGAAGGGATAGAACCTCTTGACTAATAGTTTACAAGTAATTTCATATTGATTTATATATTTTTAAAATAAAATAGTTGGTCGATGTAATTTATCCTTTTCTAACCCTTTTGTCCTCCTCCACATTTAATAGTCAAAAAAAAAAAAAAAAAAAAGATGAAAAATGACTTAGAATTGCCACAATTAATTAATTATAGTGTCACCTCTGCAAAATCCTTTTTATTATTGTTATCGTGTTCCATTGAAATGTCACTTAAATTTCTTTTTTTTTTTCCACTTCATTTGTCATTTTTAAAAAATTGAGAAAATATTAATTACTTGAAGAATTAGTAAAATTATTAATATTAATTATCTCACATAAAATAAAATTAATGTTTTCTTCAGTCAAATATATAAATTCATCCATGTACTTTATATGAAAAATCTCGTAACACTCTTAATTTTTGTCTTGACCCATCAAACATTTCAATTTATAAAATTACACCTACAAAATACTTCAACTTATAAAAATAAATTGATTAATTACTAATTTGATAGTTAAAAAATTTGAAAAGTATTATTGGAAAAGTCATATTAATTATAAATCGAATCAATCTCTTACACAAGTACATAAAAAAATTCGTAATAAAAAAATTCGTAATTTTAAAGGCATAGTAAATTTTTATATAAAATTTTTAATATGCCATAAAATTTTTTTGGAAAAATATAAGGATAAATAACTTGGCTGCCTCCCTCCCACTTGGGTTGGCTGACTCGTGAAATTGTTGTCTTTCAGAGCTTTGATGGAACACTTGAAAAATTAATTATTAATGATTTGTATTTAGATTTGTAAAGTCGATTGGAGCACACTATGGCCGGTGGCCCGTCGTTTTGTTTTGTTTTGTTTTGTTTTAAACATGATTATTATTCTTATTTTAAATAAAAACAAATTACATTAGTAGGCACCCTCTTCATCACTTAGCGTGACTCATAACTCATTGATTGATAACCATAATTATTTTTCTGTTAGTGCTTAAGTCCTTTAATTAAAATTATGCAGCTAATCCTATGTCATCACTTGATTCATGATATTGCTTATCCAATTCACTTAGATTGTGAGTTTTTTTATTCTACCCATTGTGGGTTTTAATTTGGGTTAACATGTCTTTCTCATCAATGGATGTCACTTTGGATAATCTGTTAATAGGAATCTTTCTTCATATATATATTATGAGTCTATTCCGCAAAATTAGCTATTTTAGTAGTCTATTTATATATATACACTATGAGCCTGTTCGATAACATTAGTTGTTTTGGTAACTGTGTTTAGTAGCGTTTTTAGCTGTTAACTATTTGAGTAACTCCTCATGAAATGATAAAAATTAAACGTTACATGAGTTAACTTTTCATAACATACTATCTTAACCTCTAAAAACTAGTTCAAACGCTATATTAACGAACACAATAAAAAAAATCTTCAATTTAACGTTTTTTATAATTTTGACATCTTATATTTTATTATATATAATTGGTGTTCAAATTCAGCTGACATTGTTGTTAAATCTAATTAGTGAAGACCTCATGCGAGTTGTTGCTAAGTAGGAAATCCATCACTTTCCAATTGGCTAGGCTCATCACATGAAATTGAATTTTAAAATTTGAGTAGAAAAGGATTGCATTCTCTTTTGCTAAATTGTTTATGCATCAATCAACATTGAATTGTTATGTGTGATGAACAAAATGTCAAATGTTAACGGAGGTACAAACTGTGCTACCAGGTTTTATCGGTATAAAAATATTATTTACACTTGAAGATTTAAAATTTCTAATAAAAAAAATGAACAATTTATGTTAGTATTTTGAACTGTCAAAGAAAAATAATAAAATTAAATTAAAATTATAATAAAATAATAAAATAAGAATAAATGGAGAAGTAAAAAAAAAAAAAAGTGACCAAAGGTGAAAATACTCATCAGTATCTATTAGAAAAATTACAATAGCAAATTAAGAAGATTATTTATTAGCCATAATTAAAAATGTATAACATTGTTGCTGCCATGTCTCAAACTTTTAAACTTATATTTTAAAATAAAATACTATCCTATTTATTATTTTTACTGATATTTTTTTTATTTTCACATAATATTTTTCTATGCATTTCATGAACTCAATATTAATTTTAAAAATAATTCTAATATCATTAAATTATAATTTATTGGTTGTGTTCTTTTGTAATTTATGTCATTTAATTTTTTATATTATTATATAAGGAAAATTTTAAAAATTTTTCAGAGTTTGGCAGAGGAGCCTATGATAGATATTTGATAGAACAAAGAAACCAAAAACATCTTAAAACGGTTTTTTTTTTTCTTTGAAACAAAAATCTTTTTCGTTCTTTCCTTCTTTAGAAAAAAAAAAGAGTGAAAATAATTGAAGGTGAAATATAATAAATATATTTATAAATGTTGAGAGATGAAGCAAAGGACAACATTTTTGGATAGAATCAAATGAACCGCAGAGGGGCACACCATGTGGCATGTGTGTTCTCTTCCTTTCTTAGATTTGGAATCACAATAATAATGTATTGAAACTATTTTCCAAAATTGAAATGTTTCCGAAAATAAATATTATAATATTTATTGTTAAATATGAAAAAAGTCTTGAAAAATATAAATTAATTAACTTATATTTATAAAATTACAATAAATTTATTAATGTCTAGAAATTTTTTTTCGGAAAAGTCATTTTCTTCCAAAATACTCAATTTTCTTTTTTTTATCAAGAAAATATTTCTCTTAACTGATATTTCTGAATACACACACACACACACATATATATATATATATATATATATATATTCAATATAATTTATTACAATTTTATCAATTATTTCAAAGTAATACAAATAATACATGAAGGACAGTCTTCTCTTGAATACTAGATATAGAATAAATTTGTCATAATGAGTGGTAAAGCTATAAATTTTTTACGTGGAGTCATTTGTTCACTAATTTATAATCGTGTATAAGAATTTCTTTTCCTTCTAAACTTGACTTAAAATAAGACCTAATTTAAATAGACAAAAAATAAAATCACTTATATAGTTTAGCAAGTGCAATATAAAAAAAATATATATATCCATGAAAAAACGAAATTACATAAATAATAATAATGGTAGTAGTAAATCAGTAGTTCTATTAATATTAATAGTTTACACTTTTTAATTCTAAACAAAAATTAAAAAACTTAATGAATTATAACTAATTACGTACCACAAAATAATTTTTAAACTACTAAAAATTTTGAAAAATTAGATATACACTATTTAAAGAAACGAATTAATATTTATAAAGTATATTGAGTCACTTGATATGTTTATAATATTTTAAAAATTAGATAAAATTATAAAGTTTTCAAATTATATATTTTACTTAATGAAACTTAAGACAAAATTTCAAAATCATCCCCATACAATAAAATTAATAGTTTTATTGGGGTCAACTGGATAGAAATATGATAAGTATTTTCTTTTTTTTTTTTTCGATTTAAACGTATTTGACCCCACTTATTAAGTTGTGGCACCCGATCACTAAAATTGCATAACAAAATTGATCGATGTAATAAGAAATCTTAATTAAAAACTGAAATGTAAATTTAAAATAATTGATAGACATTTAAAGAGATTGGCTAGATAAATTATTTGACTATTTTATTCATATCTTGTTTTTCATAAACTAGTTATTGATAACGGATATAAAATATTTAAACCACTAGATCCAACGTAAGAACAAAGTGTATTATTAGACTCCAAAAAGCAGAAATAATAATTTATCTCATAAATTTTTATAAATTGCATACTTGTCTAAATAAAATCGAAGCAATTGCAAAACAAATCAAAGTAAAATAAATACTCTAAATGAAATGGAAATAAACTATAAGAAAATAATGAAAATATAAATAATATAGATATGTGTAAAACAAATGCAAATTTGTGATTTATTTGATAAAAAACATAATTTGCAAAAAAATGAGAAAAGTAGCTTTAAAATTATTTTTTATTTAAATTATTTTTCAACAATAAATGAAGCCTCAATTATTTTATAATAGAAATTTTAGCCGTATTGAAAATTCTTTAAAACTGAGGTATCAAAGCTTTTTCCTCAAACATTTTGCATTAAAAACAACAAATTCTTATATATTAATAGCTTTTTCTTAAAAAAATTTAAAAAACTCACGTGTGTAATTAATAATAATAATAATAATAATAATGAATTCGAAAATAAAAGAACTATTAGTATTAGAAAAAAAAAAAACTATTGGACATAAAAATGTCTCACGTGCATAATGGTGCGGTTGGTGACTTTGAAAACAGTTAAATGTAACCACCGTGTCCCTAATAAGGACACTAAAGCCAACCAATACCTGATCCAGCCTATCACTCTATTACCTTTTACAAATAAAGTACACACACATATGGAGCAGGTGTCTCCTATTGGCTTAGATAGTTGGATTTATTACCTATTGTATGTCTTTTATTTATTACTACTTTGCAATGTTAATTAATATACAAATGGAATATAGTCCAATTTGGCATCCTAAAACTTATTTTAAAAAATAAAAAAGATCGATCTTTTGAATTAATTTAATATTTTAAACTTTTTAAAATAATTAAAATATTAGATTTGGTCACTTTTGAGTCAATTTAGCTCATAAATTTATTTTAATTTTTAAAAATTAATGAATTGATTTAATTTAACCGGATTGACTTTTATCCGTCTCGTTCTATACCAAAAACCCTCACATCAAAGTTTTCTGGCACTTCTTAATTAATTGCGGTTCAAAATCTTTAAAACTATTATTTTTTCAATACATAGTAAATTCATAAAACATGCAGTGTAATATTAATATGTTCAATATGAGAAATGCGTGGATTTCATATGTAATAAATTCAATAATAAAGGTCAATTTTAAAATGTTCAAAAGTATATATATATATATATGAACTCAAAATCATTAGTTAGGCTATAAAGAAGAACAAAATATTCTTCATGTGTCGTTTTTCTCTATTCCAGATTTAATTATTTTTTAATAAATTATATAACCTGATTCGAAATATAATTTTAATTAATGTTTATATAATAATTTTCACATTTTAATCATTCTAAACAAATTCTAAGGTTAAATTGATAGAAAAAATCAAATATGATCATTTAATCTGTCTTAACGAGTTTCGGTGTCAAATAGTTTTACAGACCTAATGTAAAAGGAAAAAGTCCTCGTGTATTTGGTATGCTATTATTTATTTATTTATTTATTTATTTTTTATGTATTGGATGTAGGCAAGCCAATTCCATATTTCATTACTTAATTTAATTTTCATATATTGACTCTAGAAAAACAAGGAACAAAAAAATTTCTAATCTGCCTCCTCATAATTTCCCATCCAATAACATTAGTGTTATGTTTCATAAGAGCTATCAATAACCAGCTAATCTGCGTTGAAACTAACTTCTTAACAAATATAGGAGCTCTTACCTCCTAATATTTGTTCATAGAACCCTAATTAAATCCAGTGGTGGAGCCAAGTTTGAAGAAAGGGGCAAATTTTTTTTTAGAAGTTAGGAGGGCTAAGTTAAAAAATTACACTATTTTAATGGATAAAGTTGAAAATTTTTAGAAATCTAGATATCAATTTTGGAAAAACAATTTTACTGAGGGGACATAGGCCACCCCTAGCCCTCTTTCTCTCCGTCATTGACCGATTGAATTGAATCAAGGAGCATGAACAATTTAGGAAGCACGAGGAGAAAACTAATTTTTATATATATTTACTGCTTGAAGTAGTGATAATTTTTTAAAACTTTTGTCTATGAAAATATTAAAATATTAAAAATTTACTTTCCTAATATTTTGAATAATTTTTGGCTCTTTATTTTCTTTCAATCTGGCTCAATCTCAGTCACTGTCTTGATCCTTATTAACTCAAAAGTACGTCATATTTACGAGGTATTATCTCACCAATAATACTTTTACATACCAAGCAAAAAAAAAAACCTGATGTCAGCAGTTTTTTTTTTTTTTTTTAAGGGGATAAATGAAAAATATAGCGTATGAAAGCATTTGTAATTTCTCCAATGGAAGCGGGTCAATCTATCCCATTCGGAACGGCTCCTGAAAGTGGTGGACCCTTCTTTTCCGATTCGACGCCTTAAATCACTTAATTCATCGACTATTATATTATATTATATTATCTATAATTTACATTTCGCGTCCATATTCCCCCACGTGCCCTATTTTCTCGCTCTTTATCCCCTCGTGCTCTAATGCTCTGCCTCCTCATTGCTCTCTTTCTGTTTCTCTCCCTCTCTGTCTCTTCTCAACTTTTCTTTTTTCCTCTCTCTCTCTTCTGCAACTCTTTTCACACATTCTCTCTCAAAATGAATTCTCATACTAATCTGTTATTACTCTTAATCTCACTGATTTTTTCTAATAATAATATTATTTTATTAACCTCCTCCTCTTGTTCTACTGCTAACAATGACTATTCTTCATTTTTCGATAAAGTAACTTCCTTGAATCACAAGTCTTTAAATTCGCTGAAGAATCAATCGGCATCCAGGCTGAGAAAATCTTCTACAGATTGCAATATATGGACTAAGGCCTGTTCGGAGGCTGTGCTTGCCCTGGCACGGCGGCCGGAGACTATTAAGTGGCTGAAAAGCGTGAGGAGGAAGATTCACGAAAACCCTGAGTTGGCTTTTGAGGAAGTTAAAACAAGTGAGTTGGTTAGAAACGAGTTAGATAAAATGGATATCGAATACAAGTATCCTTTGGCTAAAACGGGTATTCGGGCTTGGATCGGTACTGGTGGGCCTCCGTTTGTGGCTATTCGAGCTGACATGGATGCTCTCCCTATTCAGGTTTAGTTATATCCTATCCTTCAGATTTGTTCTTGTATTTATTTATGTATGTGACTATGCATTTCATGTTGTGTTTGTGATATGACTATGCATGTATTCATGAAGAATGAGTTGGATTTTATGAAGCTTTTTTATCTTTTTATTTTTCTTTGGGTTTACTTTTTTTTATTCCTTTATTCGTGGGGATAGAAAAAAGGAAAGATTGTAAAAAGAAAAAGAAAAAAAAAAGTCTATTTCCAAGTTTTTTTTCAAGGAAATCTTCCTTTGTCTTGTTTATTGTTAAGTCATGACTCAATTGATCATTTAAGAATTTTTCAAAAAAAAAAAAAAAAAAAAACCTTACATATATCTAGTATTTTTACATTATTTTTATATTTGTTATTATTTTAATATATATCCGAAATAAAAGAGAGGTGTACTTAGTACTTTGTCATTTAATATATGTACGCTTCAAGATGGCTCAGATCTAATCTGACATGTGATAAATTATGAGAATATTCGAATATCAAAATTTAAGATTGTCTGGATATAATGACAAAATCGAAGAAGTATCTACATAGATTCTCTGACGTTAGAATCACTTTATAATTTGTTTGTTGGATTGGAAGTTACCTTTACTCTTTTCTAGGTCAAATTGTGAGGGAAAATGGTTAATTTAGCATGATAAAATAAATTAACCAAATCTTGTGAAATTTCAACTAACAGGAAGCTGTAGAATGGGAACATAAAAGCAAAGTTGCTGGGAAAATGCATGCTTGTGGGCATGATGCACATGTTGCAATGTTGATGGGTGCTGCCAAGATTTTGAAGAGTCGTGAACATCTTTTGAAGGTTTTCTTCCTTTTTCTAATCTTTTAGTTTTTCTTATTTGAGTAATTAAACATTTATTATATTAATATTTCATAAATTTAAAATATGGCAATGGAAAAGGGTAAAATTTGTAATTTTGGGTTCTCTTACGTCTTAACTCATTTTCCTTCCAAGTTTTGGAAGAAAATTTTGTTTGGACCCATATCTATATTTTTCTTTCTATTTTCCTTCATTTTTCCATTCTTTCCCAAACATATAGCATAATGGTTAAGTAAGACATAAGGACCATAAAAATTATTTAATTCTCGACATAAATGAATAGAAAGCATCTTATGGGTCAGTGTTTTTATTTCTCAAAGAAGGTCAATTTGCTTGGATAAGTTTCATCCACAGAATTGGAATAAATTTATTTCAGTTCTTATTCTTATATATATACATATGTACAACAGTTTTTTATTCATTAAATTCTTTTTTGATTCAAAAAAAATTCCCCAAGTATCAAAAATTTTAATCTAAAATTTCTACATTATAATAAATTAAATGCTAAATATTTCAATGGTATGTTAATGCCTACTGACCCTCTGCAGTATAAGTTCCCTTGAAGCATTAGCACATCCACACACATTTAATGAAAATGACATTTTCACATGGTCATATTCTTTTCTTTTCTTTTTTTTTTTTTTTTTTTTTTTTTGAAAATTGAAGTTGTTGAGCATAATAAATTTCTATATTGAACTGTGTTAGCTACAAGACAAAATGCTAGCTCAATTTTGACCCTACATTAGCATGGCATAAGGGCTGAAAAGTAAAGAGGCACTTTCACTTTTCTTGTTTAAAAATGCAGTAATAAAGATTGGTTTTAAGGTTTTTTTTTTATATGTATTTTGTGTATATATTTATTTGTTCCAAAATTTTTGACATGTTAGAAAATGGATCCTCAAGCAAACATGAAATTCTTTCTGGTTACAAAGAGAGTGAAATGTGGTTTCATATCATCCTCAAGTGTAACACTCGTAGGGTTAATTGATTTCTTTCTGTCTCTCTCATCATTTCAAGGCTCACAAGCTAAACTAAGACATTATAACCATTTTCAAATTAGTGGGTATTGAGAGATTTCTTCTTTTTGTTTTGAATATGTGACCTAATGAGTTGTTTTATTCATTTTTCCTTATTTTAACATTTCACACCATACGTTTCTTTCTTGTTCTTGTTCCTTTTCTTATTCTCTTCTTAAAATTTAATTATTAACAATCCTTTTTTATTATGGAAAAAATTATTTTGTCCAATTCTTTGTTTTACATTGTTGGTAAATGGTGCACTAGATGTGTCAGGTTTTTTTTTTTTCATAAATTATGAAATGATTAATTGTTTGGCGTGTGGACAATATTAAAAAATAAATATTTAGGTTAAATTATTTTGGAATTTGGTCAAACTTTTGGAAGCTTTCTCCCACACAATGACAACCACACACATATCTGTGGATGGGAAAGTGCGTGAAGAAGAAAAAGTAACTAGCAGTTAAACTGATATTTATCTTCATCCTAAACGGTTCTTTTCTAGCGGTAGTTGCCCACTAACTGGAATATATTATTATTAATATTGCTTAATGGATGTCTTCTCGTCAAACCATTTATCATTCATATGCAAAAGAGATTTAATTTTATTATTATCTTTTTTCTAAAAATAAAAAATTCTATCTTAAAGAGAATAGGTAGGCCAAGAATCTTGCTTGCTTTAAGAATACCTTATAATTATAAAAATAAGTTAAAATAGAGTGAGCACTGAGCACTTAAGAATCATTTATAATCAAGTGATGTTTATAATATTTTGAACATATGGTTTAGTACAATTGAAAGATAGAACCCTGAGAGAACTTTATATTTATTAATGGAAAAAAAAAGGCTTTTAGCAGGAAAAGTTGCCTTGGTTATTTTGTTGCCATTAAAAGTTATCTGTATAAACTCATACATGTACCTTTGTCATATCTGCAAGGGATAAATATGATAAAAGTAAAGCTTTAAAAGAGTTTGTCTTATTATAGAATAGAGCATGTGACTGAAATATGATCTAGAAGTTGTTGGTTTAATAATAAGGCTTTAGTAATGGCTGCTCATCATGCTAGCATCCAAGAGTAATTAAACAATAAATTGAATAACTGGGTGTTACTAGAATTTAATAAGAAAATGCTAATCCTAGCTGTACTTGGGATTTTATATCAGGGAACTGTGATTCTGCTGTTCCAGCCAGCAGAGGAAGCTGGGAATGGAGCAAAAAGAATGATAAAAGATGGAGCATTAGAAGATGTAGAAGCTATATTTGCAGTTCATGTGTCCCATGAACATCCTACAGGCATTATTGGTTCAAGGCCTGGCCCTTTGCTCGCCGGCTGCGGTTTCTTCAGAGCAGTAATTAGTGGCAAAAAGGGTCGTGCCGATAACCCACACCACTCTGTTGACCCCATTTTAGCAGCCTCTGCTGCTATCATCAGCTTACAGAGTATTGTCTCTCGCGAAGCAAATCCACTGGACTCTCAGGTTCATGTTATATAATTTTCTCTTCCCAATTCTTCTACATATAGCTTCTTTCTATTCCTTTTTCATTTTGATGTGTTTGATATAATTTTCTAATTGTGATACATAGGTAGTGTCTGTTACCACAGTGGATGGAGGCAATAATCTTAACATGATACCAGACACTGTTGTGTTTGGTGGCACCTTTAGGGCTTTCTCTAACTCAAGCTTCTACCTACTTCTTCGACGCATTAGGGAGGTTCGTAGACTTTATTTTTATTTTTATTTTTTTTTGAAAATCAAGTGAAAAATCTACTATTGGATTAGCAGTTTAATGATTGAGGGTTTGTCTGTGATCACTATAAAACAGGTGGTTGTAGAACAGGCAAGTGTTTTCAGATGTTCTGCAACGGTAGACTTCTTCGAGCAAGAATACACAATCTACCCACCAACAGTAAATGACAATGACATGTATGAACATGTGAAGAAGGTAGCAAGTGATTTATTAGGTTCGACAAATTTCAGAGTGGTGCCACCAATGATGGGTGCAGAGGACTTCTCATTTTACTCACAATTAGTCCCTGCAGCCTTCTATTATATAGGCATGAGGAATGAGAGTTTAGGGTCAACACACATAGGTCACTCTCCCTATTTTATGATAGATGAGGATGTTCTTCCTTTTGGAGCTGCAACTCATGCAGCCATTGCAGAAAGATACCTTATTGACATGACTAATGGGTTATGATAGAAGAATTTTGGGTTTACTTTGATTAGTAGATTTTTAAGTAGACATGTTTTAAGAGAGCAAGAGAATTTGCTGCGTGATTCATGCTCACGCTCTCTTTTTCTTTGTTGTTGTACTTATGTTGGGGATTGGGGACCCAGTAGGAGGAAAGGTTTTTCCATTGCTAGTGTAAAGGATGGAGGGAGAGATGTGGTCCTAGATGTAGTTGCAACTGTATTTCATGTTCTTCAATCAATAGTAAATTAGCATTTACTCAATTTAATTCCCTGCTGAAAGCAGTTCCTCTACTTCTGTTTTTTAGTGCTTGATTCAAATCCAACTTATCGTTAACATTTGAGCTTATCCAGCCTAACCCAAAAGGCTGAACCATTGATGCCCCTGAGAATTGGTGCACCAGTGAGTCCCACACGAGGACCATCAATGCTCAAATGATCTAATACTCGAGCATAAAAAAAATGCTATTTTTCAACAAACATTTATGCTTGGCATCCATTTTGCATAGGACAATACATATTATTATTTTAAAGGCGCACATCTTGTTTATTCTTCCTGCTTTTCGACAAAATGAAAATGGACTGGAAACTAACCTATTAAGCACACCAATTCAGATTCCAACTTTACACTAATGTCACGTAGTTACAAGAACAAAAATGAAGAAATGGAGCAGACTTTCTGTGTTCTCCACAACTATCAATTCCCTAAATTAATAGTCAAGGCTCACCTCTTCTCACCACATAAACATCTAGCAGCTTGCAGAGCAAAGTAAGTTAAGATTATGTCGGCACCCGCTCGTCGGAGACACATCAGGGACTCCATCATAACCCTTTCTTCATCAATCATTTTGAGAACTCCACCAGCTTTAATCATCGAGTATTCACCTGAGACCTGGAGACGTAATATTATAAGAAAAACATCAGAGAAAAGAATCACCAATACAGGAACAGCAAGTAGGATGTAGAAGACGATACATGAATATATTGCTTTGGTAAACAGGGAATACCATAAAAAAAAAACAAACAGTTGTAATTTGTAAAAAACATGCACCGCATCTCATCTTTCGAGTCTCCCTTTACCGTGGAAGAGTTTATCAATATGCTGATTGACAAGATAATTGTTGAGAATCTCATATTGACTAAATATCAAAATCCACAAAGGCGTATAAGGGTGGCAAGCTAGCTAGCTAATTGGTTAGCATTGATTGCCCCAAAGCCAAGTAAGTCCACATCACATATTTTCACCTCATGGGCCCTATTTGTCTCTACCCTTTCAACTTCTAATGATAATTAAATTGCAAAGCAGAAGCTATGGTTCGTATACATAACAAGCCATCTTCTAATTGTGCAAAATTTGATATATGCAACTACGGAAGGCACATGAACCCTGACAATATGGCAGCATCTGCTAGCAATCTACATCTAAAATTTGATCAAACCTCCATCCTAAACTAGTTAGGGTGAGATACATAAATCACTTTCCTCTGTTTAGCTTTGCTTTGGGGACAATATGCACATGTGGTGCACAGAAGATACTAAGGCATCATCCTCCACAAATAGAAAATAGAAATTTTTTCATGCAACTGCAACATTCAACACATTAAATCTGCAGTATGAAGATGAACAATCATTTCTAGAAACAGAGGTTTAAGGCTTAACGGAAGATGCATAGGAGATTAAAAATGAAAAAAGAAAAAAAATATATATATATATAGTTGAGACTGAAAGATGAGAACAGAGGATCAGGTTTTGTCAGTTGAATCTTGTGTGAAAATGGTTACCTGATATGCAGCAATGGGCAAAGCAGATTTATCTCTGAGAAGCCTTATGATATCCAAATAGGGAAGACCTGGCTTCACCTGTGTTGCAAATCATGAAATGTCAATATGATAGGCCCATGGACCACCTGCCATTAATTAACAACCTTCAAAGAAAGCAATACCAACCAGTAGGATATCAGCTCCCTCCGACTCATCTGCACTGGCCTCAATCAGAGCCTCTCTATAATTTGCTGGGTTCATCTGATAGCTTTTGTGACAAGCAAAACCAATATGTGACAGTGGGCATCAGAAACACTTGCCCCAAATTTTATGATAATTTTATTTTATTTTTAAATAAAACACATACGTCTTTTTGTCTCCAAATCGTGGATTTGAGTCTAGTGCTTCTCGGAACGGACCATAAAATGAACTAGCATATCTGGATTGACATAAAAAAAAATTGACATCAGATCTCACATGTGTGGCAAACAGAACTGATAAGTTATCACTTCTTCTCAAAAATTTATTTACTTTTTTATCACAAAACTTGACGGAAAAGCCAGACATAGAGGTGGATCTTAGCATTCATAGGATAAGACAACTCATAGTGTCAATTATTTAATAAATAGCAATGGTACCTACTAATTGCCCAGTGGTGGGATATGGAACCAGTGCATAAGCATCACATAGAAATATATTAGCTTAATATATAATGTTTGCAGAGAAATGATATTCCAATTACTTTGCTGTATAGGACATGATTGAAACATGCTGAAAGCCTTCAGCATCAAGTGCTGCCCGAATTGCTCCAACACGGCCATCCATCATATCACTTGGACTAACAACATCTGCCCCAGCTCGGGCCTGTTCATAGGAGTTACAGCACAAACAATGCAAAAACAGCTTAAGTCATAGAGGCAATAAGTTCATCATATATGTACCACTGAACTAATATGCAAAAATGGATGATATGACCTCCAACAAGGATTCAAGCCATCAGTGACCTACCAGATCTCAGAAGTAAAGGGCAACGCAAAGCATTTAGAAGACCATCCTAGTCAAACTTATATTAGGTTTTCAATTCAGATGTAAAGAAGTTTTTTGAGCACTTGGATCATCAAAACCAAATCGTACCATTATATATCAGAAAACCTCGAGCAAGCCACTGAGAATTCAGAACTCCTAAAGAAATAATTGATATTAAATGAGACTCTGGATTCTAATGCATAAATCAGACTGCAATTACCTGAGAAACAGCTTGTTTACATAGTTGATGCACTGTCTCGTCGTTCATGATAACTCCTGCCAGGTATCACAGACAGTAATGGGTAACTCAGAGTCCACACCCAAGAAAAGTTGTTTCTTTAGAGAATCAAGATGTGAATCACGACTTGGATGCCTTGTGCATAATGATGTTAGAAAAATATACTCAAACATGACCCACTAAATATATTTTGATAATTCTAATTAAGTTACATAATTCAAGAAGAAAAGACATACAACCAGTGTATGATGATTTTTTTTTTCTGATTTCAATTCCAACAACTGAGATTATATATGGTTAAATGATTGCCTAGCTATCAATTTCACTCCCAACTTTTCGAGTGGTTGCAATTTCACTCAAAATCGACCTTTGTACTCTAGGCACCAAGAACTTATCAACCTAACATTCACATATCTGGAAATTATATCTTCTTTATGTGGCTGCAGCTCTAGTAAAGAAGCTTACCTTATGCAAAACAACTTCAAATTCCAATTAGACAGTAGCTGGTTAATTTCATTCATGGTTTAAAATGTAAAGGCATCTTAAATTTATAATAATCATGTCAGCCAGGATTATTTGCTATTAAGAAATATTAATATACAAGTATCTATATCCTAGAAGTGCAGATATCTAAACCATAAGAGTACCCAGGCACAAACATATAAGTAAGAAAACAATCACAATCCTCAAATAAGATGCTGCTGTCATATGTTCCTATCAATCTATACTGAAATTTCAAATTTATCTTACCATCTTCTCTGACAATACCATCATGTCCATCGGAGGAATAAGGATCCAGAGCAACATCAGTGTAAATGACCTAAGCAACGATGGAATAGACAAAACCATCACATCCACATATAATGACAAACACCCAAAAGTTCAATTGCTTTTATAAGATATAAAATTGAAAGGTTGAATACTTTAACCTACAAGATCAGGATATTTGTCCTTCAGTAGCCGTATCGCCCGAGGTACTAGACCATTATCGTTGTATGCCTCATCTCCTGTGGGACTCTAGTATGGAAGAACCAATCAAATTGCTTAATTGTACAAAATAGAGGAGCAAATCTACGAGTGATACAAAACAGATACTGAAAACCATAAGGAGAAGGATCACCTTCAGACCATCTGGAACTTTGGGAAAGAGCACAATGCTATTCACACCAACATCCCGAGCCTTTGTTACCTGTTCCAGACATGGTTACATTAAAACTGCTCTGCAATTCAGTAAATAGAGTATTTTTGCGATGTATTTTCAGTATGATTCCAAAATTATTAAGACCATAATTTGTACTTCAAGCACGTCGTTTTACCCTTTTATTGAAGTTAGTAATACTTCAATTTTTTACTTGTTTCTTTTCTTTGGTGAAGATTTGAATTCATGATGTCAATTGCTGAACAGCAGCCTTTTTTATTGGAACATACAGCAATGAAAAGATCCTTAAGCTAATTCCATGTACAAAAACTAGTGCTTCAGAATAAATGCTTCTATTGAGAAAAGTTGGAATTTTTATTTATTTATTTATTTAAGTTGAGAATGAAGCAGAAAATTGAGCAGGAATGGATTACCTCTTCAACAAGTCCATGTCTCCATCCAAGCCTATAACATCCAGGCATTGCTCCAATAGGAGTGTCCTCCGCACCTGTAAATCCCAAAAACTATTACAGGCAAACTAATATAGGCACACATCCATAGAAAAGGAGGATATTTTTAAAGAAGCATGAACAGAATGCAAACAGGTATCCACACAAATGCCAACCTTCATGAATAAACAATGGATAAACAAAATTTGCAGGCGATATATTAGTTTCCTGGAATGACGCTCTCATTGCAGGTGACTTGCGATTACGACGAGGGCGCCTGCTAAGTGGCTGGTACAAACAAATCAGTATCAATAACCAAGTTCAGTAGCATAATTCAAAAAATAATAAGTCTCAAAAGTAATCTTCTTTAGAATCCCTAAAAGATAACAACCATCAGAAACTATTAATAGAACCCTGACAATTAAGCAAGTTATTTTACCATAGCTTAGAGGCAAATCACCAAAGCAGATTACATTTAAGTATACGTTCGATAAAGCCATAATGCAATGTAAGAATTAATCAAATGCCTTTCTAATAGTGTATATACATCAGGAATACATCTGACTATAATACATTACAGTGCCTTGCTGCTTACCAAGCCGAGCCCAAAGGAAAATTCCAAGCAAAATAGGGGAAACCCCGATTATAAGTCACTCAATCAAGCAAGTGAAGCACAAATTGAATTTTCAATAACTCACAAGCGAAGGAACCACAGGGGTTCCAGCTGGTGCAGCTGGCTTAGGCGGCACAGGAGGTGCCTCTGGCACATTTCCCGCCACAACGGCGGCTTCCCATTCTGCATCAGTCAGTCCCAACTTCTTCATACGCCCGTCCTGCTGTTCACTCGCCCTCACGATCAAAACACGCGTGGGACACACCTTTACAGGTCGTGTTTTAACACAATTGAACCTGAAATTGTTAACATTTGGCTTTAAACCGACGTAGTTTTTGCAATCTAAACCTTTTATCGCCGGAACAGTAGAGGGAGCATTGAAGATTGTCGAAGTCATAACTCTAATTTCCAAAATTGTCTGAATCAAACAAAATCAACGGCATCAATCAAAAGATAATCAAAAATAGGATTAACTTCCGCTTAGGTTATGATATGTATAAGATCGTTAAAAATTTTCGCGGGAAATTTTAGGTAAATACAAGAAGTGAAGATGGGGAAATGATACCTCGGGCTGGGAGAGAGAGGCTACAGAGAGAGGATCTTATCTGATTGGGATAGAAAAGGAAGCCAATGAGAAGAGGGATTTATGTTGGAGATAGGTGCAGTAGTTGACAGAGGATTGTCGCTGCCCAGTCTTGATAAGGACAATTGGGTTTGGGTCTGATTCTAATTAGCGTCTTGGTCAAACGTGGTTGGTATTGTGTGACATAAGGTCTATTTCTCCGGCGAGAAAGTTCGGTGAAGCCAGTCGCCTAATTAAATATTTTTGTCATTTTTTAAGAACTAATTTCCCTTCTTTGAGTTCAAAAGATTAATTTTCTTTTTTTAATAAAGTTTATTCTAGTTAACATAGAAGTACATTACACACTGAATTTTATGTATTTAGCTTTCTTTTAAAAAAAAATATTTGGCCTTAATTCATGAAAGAAAAATGGCATTACTAATAATTTGTGATTAATAAGATTAGACAAGATTTCTGATATTTATTTTGAAAGTTAAGAATTTGTTTGAAAATGATAGAAAGAAAAATGATAGAGAAAAATAATGAGAAATAATCAAATTTCTTTTTATAGTTATTTTTCACCTTTGTATTTGGATATAAATGATGGAAAAAAATAATTTTATTTTTCTTTATTCGAAAATGATGAGATTTAGAGGAAAGAAAATATTATTATTAAAAATTGATAATGATGTCCTCATTTAAATTAGGGAATTTAAAAAAGAGTTTAAGTTTGTTAATTAATTTGGTGTATTATGCATTTTAATAAAAATAAATGACATTTCCCTAGATATTTTTAATATTTATTTTCCCTCCTTGAAAAAAATATGAGAAGTAGGAGGTTTGGACTCGTGACTCTCATAAATAGTATGCACACCTACAGGAAATTACTGAGTTGCTTACTTGCTTAACACTGGGATTTAGTTCTCTCCAAAAGGCAAAAACATAAGGATTTAGATGGGATAGGAGTTGAATTTTTTAACTCCTCGTTTGGGCATTAGGCTATTGTTTGTTGGGCCTAGGCCCAGAATTATTGGGCCAATTGCTAAAACGTCGATTTGGATGAGTTGCCCAATTTTTTATATTGGACCTTAAACCAACATTAGTTGGACTTAGTTACCAAATGATATATTGTTTCGATGAAAAAGAAAATATTCCGATAGAACTCGTTTGACAATGACTTTAACTTGCCAATCAAGTATGATATGATTGATTTTCTTACCTCTTATAGTAGATATAATGAGTAAAAAGTCTCGAATTCGAACTCTCTCTACCACAAAAGTTATCATTAATTCGATTCGATGAACATAGTTCACTTTAATTTATCTCTTGTTGATATAACAAACTATAATAATACATTATTTACCATATATTTTATATAATTTTAGGAAATAATATTGAAATATAATGGAAACGAGCTGGGTGACCTAATGTTTAGATAACATTAATTCGAATGTAGAAGAAAAGAAAATGGCATAAGAAAAGAAGAACAAGAGTACAAGACCATCATCATTCCATGACACAGAATTAAATGACATATCAATGTCAATAAATATTCTCTTAGAGAGATGACAATGAAAGATTTAGACAATGACGAAAGAAGGCCAAAAAATCTTGGATGAAAATTGAAGTGTTTATCCGAAAGAAGAAAAGATACATCTCCAATGGCCATTTATGGAAGCTCAGTTGGCCTGGTTCTATGAACACAACCCTTCACTTTTAACCTAGTACAAAAATAATGATAATAATGAAGAAAGAAGAGAGGGGACCTAATAACTAAAATCATGTGATCGAGTTGATTTGATTCTCGTGGGACCAAAATCAAAAGCCAAGATTTTGTACAAACTCGTGGTTTTCCACGCATGAAATTCTTGATAATCATCACAATCATACACAATTTAAACCAATGACTCTTTCTTTTTATTTGCCTTTTGCTTCCTCCTTTCTTTTCAGTTTTCATACTTTCAAATCCTTCTTTTTTCTTTCTTTCTTTCTTTCTTTCTTCCCGGTTGTTCATGGAAATTACTTTCATTTGTCATACTAAAAGATTTTTTTTTCTGTACCATATATACAAAATTTATGTTTCTTTTATTTAGTTTGGTAGTTTGATGATTTTATGTGTGAACTTTCATGCATGGTATTAAATCTATTATAGAGTTATATTTTAGATATGGTTAAAGATTAAACATCAGTATTGTGATTATTAACCGATTCCAACTAATTTATAATTAAAATCTAATTTGTTGTTGCAATTTCATTTTTCTTATTTTTCTATTAATGGTTTGATATTATTTGGAATCTTGAAGATTTGGTTTTAGTCTTTATCTCTGTGATGCATGCTGTGGGAAAATTGAGAAAATTTGAAGTAATGTTATTCATGCATACGTGGGGTCAATCGACCAATTCTTACATACGTCTCTTTCATGTACTTTCTTCATCCCATAATTTTTGTTGTATTTTCATTTTTCATCGGTCTTAAATTGTTGTCTTGTTTTCATTTTTACAAGTGAATAACATTTAAATTTTAAATATATACCATGTTTGATTAATTTTATGAGTAATTTAATATAGGACTCATTTAATTTTTATGAATATTAATATCGAAAAAACTGAAGAAAAACTATAACTTAATTACATTAATTAAATTTTCTTAATATTGCATAATTTCCTAATTTTTAATGTATAAGAAATATCTTTTCTTGAAGGTACAATGTATTTGGACAATAACGCAGGGCTAGATAGCTACGTACGTTGCTTTTCTTATTTTGTTTCTATATAGTTTTTGGTTAATTTGGATTTAATCTCACTTTATTTGATTCGATCAGTGTCACAGTCTAATTAGTATAACCTATTTAATTCTGATCATATATAGCAATTTTCCATGCCCATAACTTATAATGAAAAATAGTGTTTGATGAAGCTGTAATTATAATGTAACAGCATCTGTTTTAGAATAATTACACAATTTTCTGTTGAAAATAATTATTTTTTACGTTTCTCAAAAAAAAAAAAAAAAAAAAAATCTTTATGTAATTTTTTATTTTCTTCTTTTTATCATTTTATTTGTTTAATGATTAGAGTATTTTAAATTAATTTTTATATTTATTGAATTATATTGTATATATAACTGCCAGAGAATAGTTTCCACGACAACTATGTAAGCTGCTTGTCCTTGAGCCATGCATGAGAGAGCTTCACGTAGACTAACTTTTCTTTCTTTTTATCATTTGTCCTCCTAATTAGTGTTATTTTAGAATTTGTCCTCTTTAATTTGTTATAATCCTGGCTTCATCCTGATTGAGAATAAACCTATTAACCTTATCTTTTTATGTAAAATAATAATAATTGGTATAAATATAATTTATTATTCAGAATTTTAGAGTATCATGACAATGGTTTTTGAATTCTATATGCAAGTCAAACTATTAATTATTGATCAAAAGGGATATCATTAATTTGTTTGTATTTGATTTTAGGGAAAAATAAAAACATTTTCTTAAATTATAGTGAAAACAACACATGCCTCCTTCTACGTTTAGATATTAACTTAAACCTTCCTAAATTATTATTATTATTATTTTATTTTTCCCTTGATTTTATGATACAATGGACCTCTCCAAGATATTTGTTAATTAGAACAAAAATAAATAAAAGAAAAGTTAAATATTGGTAATATTGTGATAGATATAGTATTTAGTTGATGTGAGACTCTTTATCATCGCGATCGCTATTTTATGAATCATATATCAGAATTATTTTTAAAATAGTTAGTTGATATGAAATGTGGATTGGAAGACAGACCAAATAATATTAATTATGATTAGCATTTTCCATTGTCATGATGCTCGTTTGTCCAACCAACAATGCGTTTCGCGTGCCATTAACAACTACTCATCGCCTTCTACACATATTTCACTCCCTTCTATGTTTCTTATGTTAATGGACATGTCTAGCGATGGCAGCCGGGGTACCTACAAAAAATAAACTACCCGATCTCAAATCCGTTATCATTTTAAGTATCCGAATCCACTCCGAAATAAACCAATAACATCCAAACCCGTCACAAAACCGTTTAGAATTTCCTGCATACTACCAAATCCGTTTAGATAAACATAAAAAATTTTACATAAACATAATACTTGCATGAGAACTAAATCCATATAGAACATATTAAAAAGTATCTCAATAAAAAAAATTACTGAATTAAAAAGTACATTAAAACAGAACAAAATTATAATAACAACAGAAGAAATTTTACATAAACATAATTCTTGAACTCCACTTGTTCAAGAACCAAGATTGCAAGGATTAACAATCAACATCATCTTCCTCCGCACATGAACAAAAATCTGAAAAATAAACAAGAACAAGAACTCCATTATCCAAGTCAGAAAAAATTTCAGCCCTATATAAAATCACAAAATACAAATCCCATATATATATATAACTTTAGCAGCAGAAAACCAAACTTTATTAACGAACCATTCTCAGTATATGACAATTATATGCAAATAATCTCATTCTCAGTATCTCTACACAACCTTAATCATTATTAACGAATCAAACTTTGAATTAACAAGCCAAACATGTCAGAATTCACTCATATAGCCACGAATCGGCTTATATTCACCATCCTTTTGCCTTTTAATATATATATTTTCAACAAATAAGACATGCACAAAATCCACAAACGAAAAAATAAAACAATAAACATATATCTCTCGGCTGAACCCACAAATTAATTCAACAATTCCTTCTCTTTGTCTGTTTTATATGTATTTATATATAAAAAAAAATAAAAAAAAGAAAACGGAAAAGGGACGAAGCAAAAAAAAAAAAAAAAAAAAAAAAAACTGAGAACGAAATAAAAATAATCAAGAACGAACCTGGCTCTTGTACGCTTAAAGAGCACGACTGCTGCGGAGGCGACAGTCAAGAACGAAAGCGATGGTGAGGTATAAACAAAGACTGTGGCTGTAGAAGGAGAGAACGAGAGCGGCGCAGGTAGAGGGAGGGAGAGGAGAAACGCTAGACTTTGGGTTGAGATTTGAGAGATCTTTGTTTGTATTTGTTAAAATGCTAAAACGGGGTAGTTTTGTTTGTGGGTTCATTTAAACCTCCAATATCAAAACTACGTCGTTTTGATGTTAAAATAGTTATTATTATTATTATTATTATTATTATTATTATTAATTAAAAGGCTATAATTATGTTTCAATATTATAGTAAGTATAATAACAAAATATTATATAAAATATTAAGTTTAATATTTTTTATTAGAGAATATCCTTAGTAGGTTATAATTAATTATGGTTGTTGTAATCCTTAATCTATAAACACTAGACTTCTAAGTATAAATATACTAATATATACGATGATACTAATAAAAAAATAAAAAGACATTTAAGTAAGATCCAATCGTAATTATGTTTATAAGTTCATTGGTGGTTTTTTATATGAGTCATATTCTAATTTACTAAAAGTCAATGTAGATTTCATATTCCACACGAGTCATATTTTAAATTAAAATCTAACTATAATTGTCATTAGAAGTTTATTAGTAATGTCAATAAGTAGCTTTAAAAAATTTTAATTATAACATTATTGTCATTCTATTCAATTCATAACTTTTCATTTTTAATAAATTTCATAATTATCAAACTATAAAACATTCAATTAAATTATTAAGACATAACATGACATGAATACTATATATATAATTTTGTTTAATATATTTTATAAAAAAAAATAAATTCAATTTGTTAAGATGTTATAATTTAATGTACATAATTTTATTAAAATTTTACTTATAAACAAGATTATATTACTATCTAATAATACTTTGGATTCATTAATAAATGTTTAAGTATAAATTATTATAGTTGCCAATATATATATTTGTTGAGTATTTTTTATATGAGAATGTTAAATAGCTTGTGGTAAGGTAATTTAATTAATACACAAAGTTTATAGGTTCAATATTGTTGATCAACAAAAAAATTTTGCTTTAAATCATATGGATAACAGGGCGGGCACTCGTTACTCACCCACTTGAACTTGAATCCACTTTGAATTCGATGTGGGTACTAAAAATAATACCCAAATCTGTCATAAATCCGTTTATACACTATCCAAATCCACCAAAAATTAGGTTGGGTTAAATTGTCATCCCTAGACATGTCAATCATAATATTATGTATTCAATTCTGTGTTCGGCAATAATTTTTTAAGTAATTTTTAACCTTGTGATCATGCAAAATGCTAAATGCTATTTTTTTAGAGTGTTCGGTAATATAACATTTAAACTAATTTTTAAAAATTAATGTAGCATTTTCTAAAAAATTAACTCATGTAAATTTAGCTTTCAGCGGTTTACGAACAGCTACTAAAACAATTAGTAACTAAAATTACTAAAACAATTAACAGCTATCAAACCAGTTAATTTTGCCGAAAAGGTCCTAATTATTATGACATTGACAGTTTACGTATAAAGGAGGTAGTTTTAATATACTCTAGGCTTGTTCAGTAAAATTAGTTGTCGATAAAATTAATTGTTAGCTGTCAACTATTTTACTAGAGTTTCATAAGACGTTAAACAGAGCAATGTTTCATTTCATAGTCCGCTTAAATGCTTTGTCGTCAATCACTATAAACGATATATTAGTATTTTTATCTTAGTCAAAACGCTAAACATGAAAACTATTATGGAATTTACTGTTAAGCATCAATAATCAAATAATTAGCAAGATATATGAAAATTATCCAAACCATGAAATGAAAGATTTTTTTTTTTTTTTTTTTTTTGGAAAGAAACGAAATGGAAGCGTTTTTAAGTTGAAAAAGAGATAAATTATAGGTCAATGAACTATGATGATGAATTTTAAATGAATGCAATTGCAAGGAACAGAGCAATTAATGTAAGAGTGGTCCAAATAAAAATTATGAAAGGGGCTGGCCCTCTAGTATCACAGACAAGATCATCAACGGGCACCAATGTGCCCTTAAAACCGTCCAATTAACATTCTTAGTAAGACCAACATTAGATGAAAAAGGACCTCATAGAAATTAATCTTGATTGTGGAGGGAACATGTCCTGTCCTTAAACTAATTGGTTTGTCACCCACAATATCTTCATTCATCATATCTGCCTTACTATACAAAAGAACAATTTTGTACAATAAGGGGATTTGATTTGATTGTGAGTCTTTCAAGACAAAATTTTAATTCTTTTCTTTTAGTTAACTTTAGTTAGTTTAATTACACACTAATCACATTCAATAATATTAATTATATATAAACACCTCCCATTGTTTTAGCTTTTTGTTGATTGGGATTTATTCAACCAATTTACAAATAAAGTAATAACTATTTTGATTGTTGCATCCAATAAGAAACACCAACAACATTAAGCCATCATTTAGAGTGTCTGTTTGGTAAAATTAACTGTTTTAGTAGCGTTTAATTGTTTGAATAGTTGCAGCTATTTAAGTAGTAGCTTTTTCATAAAATATTAAAAGTTAAATGTTACAGTGATTTATCCGTTTAAAAAACACTATTTTAACTTTTAAAAACTAGTTCAAACTCTATGTCACCGAACACAATAAAAAATAGCATTTACCATTTTGATCAGTCAAAACGCTAAAAGCTACTTAAAAGATTGTTGCCGAACACAACCATAAAATGAAGCATTTCGATTTAAAATCTAAATTGAATCAATCAGGCTCGTTACGTACATTATTGGATTCCGATTCAGTTCATTAGAATTAATTAATTGCAAACATTAAATTTGAATAATTGTTATTAGAAAGCATTCCAGAAGTGCGTAAGAAAGAGCTTTCATGAAGTCCATAAATTCCATTAATAGATGGTAAAAGTGGGGCAAGATGGAGGAAATTTCTTCCATCTGATGACCTAATTTAGAAGCAATATAAATTGTGAAGAAGACCGAAAAATTGGGTGGGGTCAGAGAAATCTGAATGGATTCTCGATGACCTTATTAAGGTAAGATCGGTCAAGAAAATCCTGATTTTTAGTGGAGAAAAAGGACCCCACTTTGCTCCCAAGTCAAATTAACTAAAAACAGCATTAACTATATCCACAGTCTAAGAAAAAAAGAAAAGATCAAAAAAGAAAGAAATGGCAACAAACACGGTTTGCTTTTAGTATAAAAGAAAAGAAAGATTGGATAATTAAAAATTATTTCATTAATTGTTTTTCTTTTGCTTTCTTTTGAAGTCATATGAAAAATCAATATAGCCTTGATAAAGAATTATGGAAATACAATATTAAATTTGGATTATTATACATACTAAATGAATTTCTATTCTCCTTTCTAAACCATCATCCTATGTTACATGAAAAAAATGTTTTTTTTTTAAGGAATGTTTGATTGCTGAATTCTTTATGGAAAAAGTGATATAAAAAATAAAATTTTGATATTTTATTAGTATCAGAGTTGTAAAAAAATATATATATATATATACTATACGACTGTGGTGTTCATCAAACCGCCTAAATCGCCCAAATTATTCTAAAACTGCAGTTTTAAAAGACTGATGGTATGATTTGATTTTGTAAAATTAAAAACCGATTGCTTTTGATCCGGTTAGGTTTTAGAGCCAAAACCGTCCAAACCGAATCAAACTGTTACATCAATATATATTTTTTAAAATTCAATTCAATTTTTTTCAATGAAAATTTCCTTTTAATGATTAATTTATATTGGATAGTAAATTATGAGATTAATTATATTGGATAATAAATTAATAATAATTTATTATTAATTAGATAAATTATAGATTATTTTATAAAATGTTCAAATGTTAAAAATTCATGTGAAATTAGATTAATATATATGTACAAACTATATGCACCTAAAACTATACTTTTAAAATTTTTTAGTGATACATGTAATTAAATAAAAATTTAAATTTTATATTTATAATTTGCTTAATTATTGTCTTACTCAATATATAACATTTTTCATACTATACTAAGAATATACATGTAAAAAATTAATTTAAAAACTTTTAACAACTATTGAAAATCATGTGAATTTTATGGCATAATTTATATTAATTCAGTTCTCTTATTTCAAACCGCACAAACCACTAAACTAAAAGTTTGGTTTGGTTTGAAATTTTTTATGATTTAATTTTTTCAAATCGCACATTTTTAGTTATTTATGTAGGTTAAAAAGACTTATGAAACTCTTAATTTTTTTTTAAATTTATTGGAGGCTTTTATGAGCTGAAATAACACTGCGGGCTACACAATAAGGGTATCCCTCTCCTTGGCTCACTAAACTAGTAAAAGCAACTGTAATCGAGAAAATTCGAACTCGAACCCTCCCACTTTTCACATGAATAAAAAGACCAATCAGATCACCACCCACCACCCGATTGTCTACTAACCTCTTAATTTGACAAATGAAGTGTAGTTATTCTTATCTTCATTTGCTAAACTAGGTTTTTCTTTTTGTTCTTTTTTTTTTTTTGGAAAATGACTAAACTAAGTTAATTAATAACTGAAAGGTAAAATAAAAAGGGGGAAAAATTACTTTATTGTCAAAGATATCAAAATCTACTTTATTATATATGTTAGGGTGACAAAATCTACTTTTATCTTTTACTGTATTAACTGTTCTAAGTTCAGATAAATATAAATCATCAATGTCGTTTAAAACTTTTAGGAACCTTTTTTTTTTGTAAAAATTAATTTGAAAACATTAAATTAAATATTTTAATTAAAAAGACAGTAAGTCTGAGGATTTTTTTTTTTTTCATTTTAAAGAGTATAAGCCAGTAGTAAAATGAAGGAATTATTCAGTTAAAAAAAATCCAAATACCAAGCAAAAAGAATAAAAAAAAAAAACCGAAGTAAAATCATTGCGGATGACAGCGACGTGATCTGACGGTTCATGTGAACCCACGTCAGTTCTACTGGTGTCTGTTTAAAAACAGATGAGTGAGCAACACGTGGCAGACAATAACAGGCGGGCCCCGACACAAGTGTAAAAGGCAAAACTAATTCAGAAAAAATGGAATGGTAAAAGGGACAAATTCGAATATGGAAGGAGATTTTGGAGCAGAAGGGAATGGGCCCCGCAAAAGATTGCATTTGAAATGGGCCCAAAAGAAAGATTTTTTCATTTTTTGATATATTTCTAATTTTTTTTAAAAAAAATAAAAAGTGGGTCCCTTTAAATTTATTTGATGTCGCCTTCACTATTATTACAAGAGAAGAGTGATTCCTTTTCTCTACAAATTCTATACCCAAAAAATGTGGTCCCGGATTTATCCTCACCCTTTTCAGTACTCAAAATCTTAATTATGATGTTGGGCGTTGGGCCTCTCACTGTGTTAGTCTATTTGCTCTAGAAAGATTACTATTTTTTTTTTTTTTTTTTAATTTTAAATTTTACTTTTTTGACCGGGAAATCAGAATCCTATTTTATTAGAGTTTATTTCATATTACTAATTGAATTATTATTGAGAAAATATTGTATAAAAAATATTAATTAATTAAAGCTCATTAACATTTGACTTTGAGGTGAATTTTAACATTTTTCATTCATAAAAACTTGGTCCAAATTACAAACTTATTGTAGTGTCATTTTGAAATGATTTTTATATAATGGGACCTTAAATTTCTTAATCCGGTTGCAATTATATTCTAAAAGTAAATTAGATATCAAAAAATAAAATTAAAATCAAAATCCCAATCTTGATTTCCTTATTTACTTGAGTTATAGCACTTGTTTCCCTTTTAATTGGAACAATGCGCTTTGTATTTAATTAAGCTTAGGTATTAGGTTAACTTAGCCCAAACTCAATAGTTTGGATAGCTGTATATTATTTTATTCAAAAATCTAATCTTATTTGCTTTTAGGATGCAATTGCAATAGATCAATAAGTTTAAGGTGCTCTAATTTACTGTTTAGACCCTTATATGCTATTAAGAGGTATTTACAAATAAATCGATAAGATCAAAATGTCTAGAGTATAAAAGTCGTTTTAAAGTGAAATTAACAAGTCAATACATAAAAAAGTTTTCCTAGTTTAAGTCTAAAAATTTTTATGAAAAACTTTTTTAGCACAACTTATGTCAGAGAGAGTCGCAATGCAATGCAAACGAGGTGAAAAAATCGTAATGTCATTGATAATTTTAAACTATTTTGGCATTACTAGTATCCTCTTAAGAATGTAATTGTATATGTAAACAGATTATTTCACTGCAGGTGCCATTTAGCAAGACTCAAACATTTATCCTACTAAACAATGCTGTTATGTTACTTTTAAAAACAATGTTTTTCAAAAAAAATAAAAAAAAAAAAAAGAATTTTTTCCCCTACCTAATCAGAATATCAGATCCCAAAAGGTTCGTACTGTTGTTTTATCTTCTTTTTTTTTTTTTTTTTTTTTTTTATTGTGAGGAAATTAGAGATGGAATATTTATAGTTTGGTCAATCTGTCAATGCATTTACAGCGTTGCACGAAGCAGTGATGGACATTGGATTTGATACCTGATGACTGTTCGGCCACTTTAAGAATGATATAAGCAATGGTGTCACAGTTACCGTTATCTGATGTGGCCTTTTCTTTTTTATCAGAACAAATTTAATAAAACAACTGTTTTTTTTTTTCTATTTTTGGATTTTTTTATATTTCTTAATGATTCTTTTTTTTTAACTGACGTACATTCGTATTTTTAATTCATTTATGAATATTTTTATTCTACTTATATTAAAAAACTCACTTAAAACTAACATTAGTCGGAATGAAATGAAATGGTTAAAATTCCTCCTCCACTTAAGATTTTGTGAGGAAAACTCAAAAATAATTTATTGTTAAAAAATATTTTTTAAGGGAAATTAGTTAAGTCATTTGCAATATGAAAAATTATTTAAAATTAATTATAAAACCACAAAATATTTAGAATTATATAAATTTTATATTTAAAAATTTATTATGAAATATGAAAAAATATATAAAAATCATAAATTATAATAGTCGTGGCAACAAGTGGTCACCTGTGATTGTTGGTGGTGATTGGTGATTACCAATGATCAATGGTGACGATGATCGATGATTAATAAATTAATAATAAATATATATTTATAAAGTTTTAAGAAATTGGTAATGTTTGAAAATTATTTTACATGCAGGAGAGAAATTCATTTTCTTTTTAAAATTACTTCATTTTTCTTCCAACTAAAAAAATATTTTCTATTTAATGATTTTTTCTAAACAATTCAAAAATAGAAGAGTGCAAAAAATATTTCTGAAGAAAAAACATAATTTTATCAAAAGTATTAATGACATCTTAAAGTAAAATGATCCACTATTGATCAGAATTGCTTGACATCTTTAAATGATATAATACGACATAAAAATTGATCTATAAGTAATCTCTTAAAATTAATTATTTATTATGAGATATCACATCTTAGTTAGTTACTATTTGTTAGTTGGAAGCATCTTGCTTTAATTTAATACAACCAAAGACCTAATTATCAGGCAATTTAACGAAAGAGTAATTTTCAATCAAATATTTAAAGAAGGAAAAATTAAATAATTGTTTAATTAATTTAAATAGTTAGTTATAAATAACCTTAACCACTTTTTTTATTTTTTTTTTTTTTTTCAATTTCGTATATATCCAATCCTACCAAAATCTAACTCTTTTACACCATCGTGACTAATGGGAACAAATTAAGATCTTCTCTCGATTTTCCTTAGCAATCAAACAAAACCCAAAGCAAGAAAAAAGAAAGAAAGAAAGAAAGAAAGAAAGTGAGAAAGAGAGAGAGAAAATATGAGTGGTTGTACCAACACGGTAAGAGAGAATCTAGGGAGAGATCATGGCAGGAAAAAAACATAAAAACCATAACAATAACATTTCATTTCTCTCTCTCTCTTCCTCCTTCTCTCTGCAAGAAAAGAAAAAAGAAAGTAAGAAAAGAAAGAAAAATAGCACTAAAGCTGTTCTGAAAAATAATAATAATATCTTCTATTTGCTTAGGATCTCACCTACTTAATAAAAACCCACGGATATAACTTACATAGACATACCTTCTTCACTCTCTTTTCTGCTCTCTCTTCCTCTTTGACTATCTATCTTTATATGTAAAGGGTTCTTGTTTGTGTTGTGATATAAAGAATTAATATATAGAAGGAGAAGAAGAAGAAGAGGAGGAGGAGGCAAGAATTGAATATAATTTGTGTTTTTAGTACCATTTTCTTGATAAATGGAGAAGAAACCGTCAGATATTGATGAAGATATTGAAAATCAAGAAGAAGAACGACAGCAACAACATTTTCATGTGTTGGCTGTGGATGATAGTGTTATTGATAGGAAGCTTTTAGAAAGATTGCTTAGAAATTCTTCTTACCAAGGTAATTTATCTTTCTATCTATTATTAATTCCACATTGAATGTTTAATTTGTATATCCAGTTAGGTTCTTGTTCTTAGAATCTTCATTACTGTTACGATTCCTAATACATGGTATCAATTATCAAGGTACAGTTTTTTGCTTACAATACTGCGTCAAGTCTTTTGTGTTCTTTGTGTGTGTATATATATATATATGTTTATGTTTCTTGTTCTTTCTTGATGTTGTTTCTACTTATATATGTATATGCAGTAACTTGTGTGGACTCCGGAAATAAAGCATTGGAATATCTGGGGTTGCTTGATAACCTAGAAAATCCATCTACTGATTCTTCCTCCTCCCAATCAACTCAACAAGAGGTGAGTTCTCTCTCAACTCAATATGTGTCTGTCTCTTTCTGTCTCTTCACCTTTTCTTCTTTGGAATAGGAAATTTTCCAGGAAAATATTATACATACAGTCAAAACCTCGATACAATTTAGCCAAGAAAAAAGAAAAAACAAATCAGTACATGTTAATGTTGTCCAAGTGCTAGGCATTTATTTTAATGTATAATTATGCAAAAAAGAAATAGATATTGTGTTTTTCTGTTCAATGTTTATGAAGTAATGGTTCTTGAAGTAAAGTCTGCAACTGTTTCTTTCACATTTGTGTGCGTTAAAATAATTCTCGGGAAATATTAATTATAAAAATATAATATAAATGCAAAGATATTAATTAGATAATTAAATTCATTAATCTCTGGTGATGGACCACAATTTCCATTATTAATCTATCAGTGATATGGAGAGATTGTACGATGAATCCTAGATTGGAGAAAGGTACTGTTAATTAACTGAGAAAATCAAAATACTAATATAGGATTCTTAACATTTATATATATATATATATATAAGAAAGAAAAAAGCTACATTTATATGTTAATCATAATGTCGCCCTTTAATCCTGCATATTTCACTTTGTCTTGCAAAATATCAACATGATCTGCATCAAAGATTCACCATGGAAAACATTTCTTGGATCAACGATATCTTTTACGCATTTTTTTCTCATTAACAATCACCGTTTGATTTTACTGAATTCGTCTTTTTGATTCAATGCATATGATAAATTCACAGAGTAACATATAAAATTATTATCTTTTTTTATTTATATATGGACCAAAAATGAGATCATTTGTATATATAATAGTGAAATCTAATGTATAATAGAATTTGAAGTGTTTGTTAGATTTTTTTTTTTTTTTTTCAAAATTATTGGTTTGGTTTGTTTTGTAATGCACCAAAATACATTAATCTTTTTGGGTAATGCAATTGAAGGTGAAGTAAGATACAATCCAAAGTTGCTTGTTTCCTATTGCTTCCTCTTTTTGCTACTTTTGTTGTCTTGAGGTGTCTTTTATTAGAGTTATCCACTACATTTATAATCTTGATATAGAAGCTGAAGATCTCTTTTTTCTTTTTCTTTTTTGTTTCTCACTTAATATTTTATGGTCTTTTCCTCTTCATTGTTCTTTTTCCACTTTTGGCCCATTTGAGTAACTAACATGCCTATATATGCAATGCACTGCTTTTGCCCTCTTCAATAGGCAATGAGGAGATGTAAAAATTCTAAAAGAAATTTAATTATTCTCCTTAATTATGACATTTTATTTATATATATTTTACTTGAAATGATAGGGGATGAAGGTCAATTTGATCATGACAGACTATTGCATGCCTGGGATGAGTGGTTATGACTTGCTAAAAAGGGTCAAGGTAAATTATCATTACCTTTTTAATTCCCTTGATATCTACTTTTTCTAATGTGTTTTTTTTTTATAATTAATTTATTAGGTTAGATAAAAAAAAATTAATTAAGAAGATTCGGTTTTAATCCTTATTCACATGCACTATGGATCAAATGGTGCAAGACTTGCAGAATGAGCTTTTCTAATAAATGTTCTTCATCTTCTTCTTCACTCTTCAGGGTTCTTCTTGGAAAGATGTCCCAGTTGTTGTTATGTCATCAGAAAATATACCTTCTAGAATCAGCATGTAAGTGTCTTTATACTTCCTCATCTTCTGTTGCTCCATTTTGAGTCAAGAATAAAAATATGGGTAACTCATATTTATTATTTTAGACTTATTTTGAAATTAATACAAATTAATATCGATATGTTTTATAATAAAAACTTTAAAATAATTTTCTAAAAGACCTAAATCTCAAATGTCATAACCCAGCGTTGGTCATGCAGTATAGAAAGTTAAAGATTCAAACCCTAATCTCGTATTTGAAAATATTTCAATGTATATATTATACGAAATTGAGTTTACTTACACCTCAATGCAAAATTTACTATTATTATGTAGATCAATATTTATGATTTATTAGGTGCTTGGAAGGAGGAGCTGAGGAATTCTTGTTGAAGCCTCTTCAACTGTCAGATATGCAGAAACTGCAGCCTCATCTTCTAAAATCCCTTGACCAATCTTGTAAAGAAGCAATTGATGAAAAAAATGGAATTGAGATGGAAAAGAATAACAGCAGCAATAACAACAACAACAACAATAATAATAATAGCAAGAGGAAGGCAATGTCTGAATCTGAAGAGCCCCCAGAGAGAAGACCAAAAATGGGACTTGCAGTTGTACAGATTTAGCTATAACTAGCTACTATCATTTATAATATTACATAGTTTTTCTAACTATGTACATGGCTTTATATAATCTTGGGTGTGAGATTTTTCAAAGAGTAAAATAGGAGCTTAACAGATTTCTCTGAGTTTCATAAATTCCACGGTTTCTTTTTTCATGGAAAATTTTCTTTAATTTTGTTAAGGAGACATATTTCAAATAAAAAGGGAGTGTTATTTCCAGATCAATAACACTGTTTAAAATGGAAAAATATCACTTGACACCCCTTATTAAATTTATCTATTCCAATTACAGTTTTCTTCTTAAAAAATCTCCATGTTTAAACTGAAGTTTAGCTTCGAATATACTCACCATTTTTTTATTAAATTGTATTATCATAAAAAACAAACGGAGAAGGCGAAAAGTTGTTTGACTTGAAAAGTAGCAGAACGACAAGTGTTACTGCATTCAGATTGCACGCGTTTGAAAGTCGTTTTAATTTTTAATAATTACTTCAAAAGACGGTCCTTCATGAATGCGCGTAGTTGCTTTTAAATTGTATACGCAGACTGTAAATTCTACAAAAAGCAGTCGTTTTCTCAAAACACGATCTTTGAATAATCCGCTTGTAGTCGTTTAATCGCATTCAAATTGTATACTCAGAATGGGTCATCTAAAAAAGTTGTCAGGAGGCTTTCTGTGGTTCAACTAATTGCTTCCAGGAAAACTGCGCATCGTTTGTCGATCAAAAAAAAGAAGATTCATATTCTACATATTGTCCCATCGACTGAAACCCTAAATCTTAACAAAACTTCCTCTTTAGATAGAACAAAGCCGCGCTGTAGTGTTCATAGTTACATCAGTTTTGTACAAAGGATTAAGGTTGGTGACTTCGCAGCTGCTTTTGAAGGGAAGGGAGTGAAAAATCTCGATACTAACACTTAGAATAGTCAATCACCAACCAAATAGCATTAGCTACCTGTCCGAACGAGACTACCACTTTGTTTGATATAAATGAGCTCGGATTAGTATAAACCAACTCAAAATTTTAAAATTTATAAATGAAATTTTTTTATTGAAATAAATTAATAAATTGAAAATTCGTTTATTTTTTATTCTTAAAATACCCTTAATATTAAAATTTTTAAAAGTTGAGAGAAGGAAGAACTTTATCAAAAAACTTTAGATTTTTAAGTTTAATAAAATTTATTTGAAAATTTCACATTTTATTAATAAAATTTGATTTAAATATATTCAAATCTATAAAATTTAATCTCCATTTTTTTTTTCATACCATACCACTTCACAAGAACACGAATCTCTAATAGGACGCAGCAGAACCTTCACAATAAAATCTATCGACCTAATAAACATGCAAATGCAGTGCAGGAAACATATATACAATTAAGGTCCATCTCTCAAAAATTTGAAGGACCATAATTGCTTGCTTCCGGTGGGTCTATAGAGCAATTACTTGAGGAAAAACATGAAGAATCCAGTAATATATTAAACGGAAAAACTCAGCTTACACGGTGAAGTTATTTTTTTACTAACCATAAAGGGGCTAAGTAAACTAACTGATTATTCTGATTTCTGACATAACTTTTAGTAGTACACTAAGCTCAAAATTGATACAAGATTTAGAGCTCATCCTTTGTCTCTTCTGATTCTTGCAGGGTTTCTTTATCTTGTTGCTGGGGAACTTTATCTTGGTCCCGATTCTTTTCGATGAAATCAATAATATCTTCTTTCGTCCTATCCCCATCATACTGCACCAAATTCCCACTTGAAGACCTGAAGTATACTGTGGGATATCCCTTGACATCAAAGGTATCACTCGGGATATCATTTGCAGTTGCATCCTGAGGCGAGGAGAAAATGTAGAATACATAGTTAAGTACACATCTTATAACAAATATTTTATGTAAAGCTCAAAGAGAAGACCATATCACAGTAATAAATGCAGACCAAGTTAAAACAGGCAAAACCTTTTAACTGTTGGAGATGGTGTACAGCAATATGTGAATCAAAGGTAGAAATGCTTTTACTTATTTACTCTGACCCACACCTTGTATCCTTCGATATAAGGCATAATGCATAAATCTGATCATGTATTTTAGGTGATTGTCCTTGTGGCCCCTAAACTTTGCAGCGGAGGCATTATAACCCTACACTTTCACATTTCAATGATACCAAAATCTAATGAAATATGAAAGTGAAGAGTCATAATTGAACTCTTGCAAAAATGAAAAATGAAAGTACAAGATTATGATTAAACTCTTCAAAGTTATTGCATTTTAATGAGGGGTATAATTATTACCGAAATGTGAAAATGCATGGCTATGATTACACTCCCACAAAGTTTAGGAGACCATAAGGAGAATTGGCCAAAGTTCAGAGTTTAAATTTATATATTAGAAATCTGATATGAGAATGCAAGAAAATAACACTGGATGATGCTGAAAATAAAATTACAGTTGGCTGTTTGCAGCATAGATATGATGATGGGAATCTTATCTTCCGAACACATAACCGACCCTAATAGTGCAAGCAGGAGTAGTTATCTAGTATCATTACGAAAAGATTTCAACGAGCAACTCCATCAATGCTAATCTTTCTAGAATTCTATTCTTTCCTGTTTTCTAGAAATAAAAACATTATCCATCAGATCTTGAACCAGGCAGATAAACAATACTTACAAGCTTTGCAATGACTACATCAGGATCATTTTGGTATGAGACGGCAACTTCATCCAAGATTGGAGCCAATTTTTTACAGTGTCCACACCATGGAGCATAAAACTCTAGAAGAACTGCAGAATACATCATGCCACCATGTTACATGTAAGTCTATGGAACAAATAAAATAAACAGTGGAATTAAATGAAAGACAGTAGATTATCCAATTGAAACATTTCCATGAAATTACCTTAAGATTCAATAGAAAAAGAAAAAAGTAAATTGGCTACAATTTTTTTTAATCCATGGAACATAAAACATAACTAAAATAGAATATAAACACTTCTCATTCATAAATCATAACTACTCATGATATTATTGGACAATAAAACTAAAATAACACCACAAAGAACTTAGTAAGCAATAAAAATGAGAAAACAGCAGCACATCTTATCTTAATAACATAATAAAAACATAAATTACTATTACAGACCGTTTTTTCCAGAGTTGAAAACAATGTCCTGGAGACTATCAGCCACCACAACTTTCACAGGCTCATTGTTAACTTCCGGGATAGGTTCAGATTTCTTGAATGGTAGCACCTTGCCTTCCTGCAAAGGTTTAAATAAAGGAATTCCTCATCACACCACCAGGGAATGAAAACTTATACTAGTAGTCCAATTTCATTACTTAAAAATGAAGAGCACATATTGAATACATGATCAAAACATTACCTTGTATTCCTTCACCCAAGGAGCAATATGATCAGGTTCCAAGTGTTGCTTCAGATATTTTTGTCCTTCATTTGTTTGTAGGATTATGAGAGGCACTTGATCCTCTTTGAGTCCAAAATACTGCTCATTCAAACCAAACAATTCGTGACATAAAAGAAAATTCAACTAACATGAACCAAAAAGTGGTCAGCAAACCAAAGACCTCACCTGGAAGGCACCTTGACTAGCATCTACATCTCCCAACAGAAAGACTATGCCCTCTCCTTTGTATTTCTGAGCAACTTCATGATATTTAGTTTTGAAAGAATCAGCAGCTTCACCGCTGAAGTTCATAAATAACATTGCCTGCAAATTCCAAAGAATTTGTCTCTTAAGATAATCAATAATATCTCCCAGATAAAAAAGAAAGATAAAGCAAGTGTTGACACTAGATAATCATGTCAACCAAACAGAAGATAATGATGCTCAATGAAACAGTCAATTGCTTTACAATATGCTAAACGTGAGAAGGAGAACATCCTTATCATTTTGAATCAAATTCATCATTTATGAAAGGAAGTATGCAACAAAAAATCAGTTTCGTATTTGGATTAAACAAACTAAAACAAACACAAAATCAATAACCTGACATGAGTTTAGGCAACTAACATTTATTGCAAAATGTATCTTGCATTTATACCTTAGCATCAGGACTATTGAAAAATTTGATGACAAAAGGGTGATTGCTAGGGTCAGTATTAAAGAGGGTCACAATGGGTATGCTAGATTCTTCAATGAACTTCTCCAATGTATCCAAATCAAAATCCTGCAAGAATCTAAACATAGTTAGACCTTTATTCTTATAAGCATCTATACCAAATTTGATCATACTAAAGGTGTTGCAGTACCTTAAAATCAACAAAGAGTTCATCGAATGGCTTGAACAGCCTAACAAGGGGCCCAGTCACGGACGACTCACCGCGTGGAAGGTGTTTTGCATCCAAGGTATGACCAAACTCATAATCAGACCGTAATTTATCTGCTACAGCTAGATAGTTTTCAAACTCCTGCCCAGATAACTTAGGGAACACCCCAATCTGTAAAACATCCAAAAACACTCACTAGATTAAATAACAGAAAAAATACCAATTAAAAATTATAAAAAAAAAAAAAAAAAAGAGAAGCAGCCACCACAGCCATACGTACAACAACTATCTTCTTGTCACCAATGAAATTACTAGCTTCCTCAGCTGATTTTAATTCAACAGAAGCAGGACCGCTTTGTTTCTTCAAATACTCTACAATGCCATCAGCTTCACGAGGGCCTTTATATTCTTGAACTGTTTTGCCTCCATTTCTCAAAATTTTGAGAGTTGGAAATCCCTTAATATCATACTGAGATGCGATGTCTTTGTTAGACTCCTCATTGGCATCAACTTTGGCCAAAAAGATTGGAGGGTCATGACTTGCCAAAATGGATGCAGCTTTCTCATACTACAAACAAAAAGATTTTCTGTTGTCAGTTTAGTTACTCATGTATAATAGTCAAAACCATAACACCAACCTTAACTCCCCATAGACGCTACACAAAGATAAAACTATTACCTGAGGAGCAAGATTCTTGCAGTGGCCACACCTGCAACAATAAGAAATCAGAATTCCATCCTCAGATCAAGTAAGTTATAGGAATGTGAAGGGAGCATCATATTCAAAGTAGCTTTTCTGGATATCTGATGTAAATTATATTCGAGGCAAGGAATGAATATAGTTTTCCTGCTCTCTAAAACTAAATAGCCATAGCTTTCAAAAAAATGCTCTCAACAATACTTTTAGAAACTCTTTTAACTAAGTTAAGTTTAGTAAGTTTAGTAAAGTAAGGTTGTCAATGCATAAGACATGAATCAGAAACATTTCAATCCAAAAGAACTACAGCAATGACAGCAATGTTTTGTTTTGTTGTGGGGGGTGGTGTTGCAGGAATGGAAAACAATAGTGGTTCGCTGGTGGTTCAGTAGCTATAGTGGCTGTAGCTGGGATGTCTCAAACACTCAACTGAAGTTAAAATAAACAAGCCCCGGTTTTTTCATACAGCGGATACATTTAAGAATTCAATCCCCTGTCAAATAGAGCTAAAAAGGATAGAATATTCGCCAGAAAGACACATCACTTAAAAGTTCTAGTATCAACCCAGAACACTTTATTTGATCCAATGCAATTATCTCCAGGTCATCAAAACTTCAGAATCAAATCCAGAAATATAAATCAGAAATGCAATCAAATCATGCGGTTCAAATGGAAAGACTCCAGCTTTAAATTTCATATAACAAACCCAAAATTCAAATTCAATCTATCAAGAAAAAAAAAAGACAACAGATCAGAAATGACAAAAAGAAAACAAGTAGCAAAAGAAACAGAGATCTCACATAAGACTATAAATGGATCAGATTTTAATCAAATAAAAGACGACCATTAGCATCTCTAATATCAAATTTCATACCAAGGCGCGTAGAACTCGACAACGATGAAATCGTGCTTGCTAATCGTGTCAGTGAAATTGGAGTGATCCAAAGTCAACACGAATTCCTTCTCTTCACCTTCTCCAGCTGAGATCGCTACAATTAAAGAGAACAGAAACATGCAAGACCAAATCGAACCCTTAGACGCCATTCTGGTAGAAAAAAAGAAGAAAGAGAGAAAGCTCTCTCTGTTTTTGCAGTTTAGATATTTGTTCTGTGTTACTCTTTACAGAATGGGGGTTTTATGGACGCACATGAGTAGGGCGAGAACGCGACAAACATGGTTCTCGCACGTGACGGCGGAGTGAGTTTTTCTGACTTATCCTCTCGAGTACATTTTAGGCTCTACTCGCTCTCCTTGTGGTGAAAAATCCACGTGGAAACGCTTCATTGGGTTAATCTTGTCACACACACATGTTTGTTTACAAGGCAAGTGTATATTGCATTCAAAGAGTTTCTTTAGCTAGTGTCTTCGGATTGGAAATCTACTATTCAAATAAGGTATTTTAGCGTTGGTGCTTCCTAAGATGAGTTTTGAAGTAGAATGAAGGTAATTTCTCATTTTACTTGAGTTAAAAAAATATTTGAAAAATGTTATAAAACTATTAATAATTGGGTTTATTATTTTATAAATTGCTATTTTTTATATAAAAACAGTCTACCTTTTATAAAATATTTAAATGTTATAAAATATTATTACCATATCTAGTATTTTGTAAATCCATAATTTTATAAAAAATAATTACTTTATATAAAATATTTAAAAATATTAATCATTGAATCTATTATTTTGTAAATTATCAATTTTTCAGACATCTTTTACAAGCTATTTAAAGTTATTATAAAATATTGGCTATTAAAGGTGTTTATATTGCAATCCAATTATTTTATAAAAGGCATGTTATTTGAAATTATTACCAAAATATTTAAAGATAAAATTATTATTTCATAATCTGTGCATTTTACATAATACAATCATTTTTTTAATTTTGACTATGACAACTATTATTTTGTAATCCAATAACTTTACAAAAGAAAATTTATTTTTTTAAAATTCTTATAAAGTCTTACAAAATATTAGTAGCAATCTGAGTGATTATTTTATAAATCAGTAATTTTTAAAAAAATAGCAACTTTTTATGATTTATTAAGCGATATTATAAATTGTTACAATCAAAATCATTATTTTGCAATTATATAACTTGCTTTAGACACCATCATAAAAAAATTCTTTCGGGTTACTAGTTTTCATATAACCAATGACATAATGACACGTTAATTCTTTTTCCCACTTCGTTGCACGTGGTGGATTATTATTAGTATATTTTTTTTGTTTATTGTTTTCAATGTATGAGATCTAATCTCGCGATCTCTTAATCTCGTAATTCTCTGTACAAAGATAGTAGATCAACGGTTGAGATCGATTTTGAATTCTTTTTTCTTTTTTGCATTTTTTAATATGATTGGCGAATGTCTAACCAAAAAAAAAAAAAATCTGATAGATACAAAGGAATGGGATGCACTCATTAATTTGAAGGTGGGGGTGTTTTGAATGAATAATTAATTTATTCATCATTTTTATGTATTTTCTCGTATTAAATATTAAATAATTTTTTTAAAGTACAAAATTTATATTGTTATAAATATTTTTATTATCTTATAAATTAAATTTTTTATACTTTTTAACTAGTTTTCAATATTAGAATTAAACAATAGAAATTTAGTTGTTTGAAAAAAAAATTTTTTTTTTGAAGATATATTATTATTTATATTTAAAAACTATACATAGATATTACCAACCGGCAATAATTTAGAATTGGAGAAATATATAGAGAACTTGCAGTCGGTCTAGTTAAAATTTAAGGGTGGACAAGCATGCCGGTTACAAAGCGAGACACCTTTTTCATCAACTTTACATCTTCTAATAGTATGATAATAAGAAATTATGATTAGATTTGAATGACAATTTCAATTTTGAAATTATTATTAATTTAGTTAAAAATAAAATAAACTATTTAAGCTGTTAAAAAAAAAAAATCTAACTAATTAGGTGTGGTCTAGAAAAAATTATCTCTTATTGTATAGTTTCGAGTATTATCTCCATAGATTGGGCATTTCAATAAATAAATAAATAAACTATTAAAAAAATATATTTTTAATTAGATCCAATAATTTATTTTTTAAAATAGAGGTGGTCAAATTTTCAACTTTTATTTTCATTGTAATATACTTATCTTTTAGAAATAAACAATAGCTTGTATAATTACCATTTTAAAAAAGCCTGACCATTTTAATAATTTATTCCCTTTTTCTTGTAAAAAATTTTTTGACTTTATATCCAATTTTAACACAAAAAAAAAAAAAAAAAAAAAAAAAAAAAAAAAAAGGAAAAAGCCATAAAAACTGAGAAAGGGTATTGTTAGAAGAAGAAATGGCAAAAGCAATCCAAAAAAAGGACTGTATATCACAATTATCAAATCCTTCATCCAAAATTTTTGAAGTTTCCTAAGCTGAGAAATCTAAACATAAATAAGCCTACCTGAAATCATCCTCCTACACTGTCCAGATACAACAAATACCACCACCACCAACCAATCAACCAATAAATGAATTTTCTGTACAAAAATCCCTACATATCTCTACTCATGGGATATTGTAAAACCCACATTATAGTTAACAAAACCTTCACCACAATTTTCTTCCAATTGAACCTTCACCTTGTTACAGTTATCCTACAATCCTACCCTTTTCTTTTTCCTGTTTAAAGCTGTTCTCCAATCTCCAATCTGTCAAAACTTGTTTCTCTATAATTTTTCACCCCAGATTCGCTGCGCCTTGGTGGATCTAACCATTCTAAGTCTCATGGTAACTGTACATATTATGATGCCAAGCTCCTTCCTTGAAAAAGCTTCAGCTTACGAAAAATTCTCAAGCAAACTCAGTCTACCATGTTAATTGTAGACTAAACCTATGAGAATTACTCTCAGCTTATAATGCTGAAAGCAGCATTATACTAATGTATGAATTTACTATAAGCCTCCGGCATTTTGAAGTCTGACTTGCTCGTGGGATTTCAAAACCTCCGAAGTGAAGCTTCCCAAAGCCTCAAAAATTGGGACCAAACCTGCTTGTAAACTACCTGAAGCTGCATCGTGAACTTGCTTAGTAGCTTCCTTATGCCTGGCTCTCTCTTCTTCTAATTTCTTCCTCATTGAATCCAGATCCACCTTCAAATCATCTAGGGGTGAAACTCCACTTTCCGAAGGAACTTTCGACACAGCTTTATCTGATGATGCGTCCTGCTCCGCAAGCCTTCCCCTCTCCATGCGTAATGTCCTTAGACGTTTCTCAAAATCCTTTGTTAGGTAATCTGCTTTAATCCTTTGCCGCTGCTCCTCGTCTTGCCGTTCCCATAATTGATGTAAGTTCGAAGCAAAGTCTAGCATGGCATTTTCCACTGCCTTCTCAGAAATCCTAACCATTGCTTGATACCAATCGTGGCAAATTATGAAAATAGGTGGAGCACCCATTCTGCTTGGAGAAAAGGGTGCTATTCCATCAGCAGTTTCTTCAGGTTCAATAATAAGGCACCTTAAGAGCCATTCATTTAAGGACTCAATATATGATTTTTGAGTGTTAACCCAATTGTGAAAACAAGTGCACCAATTCATTAGCTCTGTTTCAAGTTCAAGAGTAGCTCTCAAACCGGAATCTCTTCGCAAACCAGTGTTTGCCTTTAGCGACTGAACTTTGCTCTCCATGATAGCTTGGAACTGTTTCTGGTGGCATCTCAACATGGACTTCCACATTCTTATCAACCTGCACATAAAAAGGTACTTTTTATGCCAAAACAAACGAGCAAAGGATTTTAAATCAATACTTGACAGCAAAAAATGCTAGGGATGACTTGCCGCAAAATCAATATAAATAGGAAATCATAATTTACTTGCAGGATTAATAGATATCAACAAAAGCAAAGTCTTGAACAGTAACAATTTTCACTTAGAGCCCATAAAAACGAGAAAAGAGTACAACGTGGCAGTAAAAAATAAAATAAAATATTGCATACATCTCTTAAATTACTATATAATCAGTGAATGACTAGTTGCATGAGGAATAGCCAGCACGCTAGTGATAGTGTCATACTGTCATTTTAGATCCAAACAGTGGAAAGGTACAGGAATTTAAGCATGTTCAGCACTTTGATCCAACAAATGAATTGTTGAATCATCAATGTTTGTGTCTCTCCATGAAAGGGGGAGAATACGTGCCATTTAACCAAAGAAGATGAGGAAGTATGATGCAAACGATAATAGATGTTTTCATATCATGCAGTCACTGAGATCAAATTTAAAATATATTATATTACCATTACCATAGCAGGCAAATAAGTATTGGATAATCAAGGATCAAACATCCAGCAGACTCCAAGAAAACCACAAATCAATTTTCATGCCAATGCAGAAAAGATGCACTGATAATGTGTGTGAGTCACACAGTTCTCTGTATATGTGCCAGTATGTTTTCAATACTTTTTAAATTAACCTTCCAGGCATCACTTCCCAGCAAGAAACAACTAAAGCAACCATATTTTACTGGAATATTCACAACTGAAAGGTTACTATTACAAGGGCTGGCATGGGGTGGGTATGTGTGTGTGTGTGTGTGTGTGCATGCGCGTGTCTATATGTTACCTAAACATGAATATATAATGTAAATCATGAACATCAAATGGCTAAAAACATCTAATAGATCAAGACGTAATGCAGTTAAGTACCCATGAATCAATTCAGTGATTTGAGGCTGCAATTCTTCATCTCTTAACTTGTGTATCTTGCTTGATATAGCATCAACAGCTCTGATCGTAACATTGATTTTTGTTAACAACTTCCTTATTGAAGCCTGGGCAGCATCAATTTTACTAGATTCAGCTCCATGTTCATCTAAATGTCTTAATCGCCTGCACTGTTTTTCATAAATAACTCGTAGCCTTTCTTCATCCTAAAATCAGCAGAAACACCTAGACATAGTAAGAAAGATTCTAATGCAATTAAAGATATATAAAAGCAACCTCAAATAATAATTCACCACATAGAAAGAAGAACAAAGCATTTTTCCTTTAATTTTTCTTCTTTACACAAATTCAGTTTGGGCACGAGGAAGAGAATAAAACTCTGTATAAGTCCACGTTAAGCACCCCAAAGAGAAAAGAAGAGAGATAACAAACAAATTGGTGAATTCCATGTTAAAAAGAAGGGGAAAATTGAAATGTTAATATTCCAAATCAAATGAGCAGGTCCAATAGACCAAATTTATTCATAACTCAGAAGCTCTTTACTAGGCATTGACTTCAAAATTAAAAATTGGATAAATATTTACGCATAACAAAAGATGAAATTTAAGTTGTTTTTAATGCTTTCATACCTTAACTTCTTTGTATAGTTTCTTCTCCCACTCATAAAGTTTATCTAGAGTAGATGACAAATTTCTAGACTTGATGTCAAGATCGTTCCCAGGTTCTCCAGAGTATGCTTTTGCCATTTTCATTGCCCTAGAAGAGATTTGTACAGATGGCCTGGTGGGAGGGTGTGATGACACCAGAAACAAGATCCGGGAGAAAATCACTGCATAGAGGCATGTAAATACATCGCCATAAACATTCAATATAATCGATTGAAACAACAGACTCCAATATTCCTAACTACGAAACTTCTCCAATAAAGACCATTTGATGAGAAGCCCAACAGGGACACATTAGATCCTGTAAAAACTTTCAAGTCTATATTAAGCTCAATATTTCACATCCTATCGAGTGATCTTCAATGAAATAACAGAGGAACTAGACCATGGCATACCCAAAAGCAACAAGAACAAACCCAAAAGCATTATTGAGGACATAACAGTGAGCAATCACGAAAATTTATAAAAGAAATGCACGACAATGGGATGAAAATAAAACAAATAGATGAAAAATACTACCTTTAAGCAAGGTGGTTCTTCGCTGGTAAGGCAACTTGCTCACCTCAAGCAATGAAGCAACCTCTCTTCCATAACTAGAGGCAGTCTCAAATTCATCTCTTATTTCCTTCACCACTTCTTGGAGATCCCTAGAGCTGTGAACTGATAATGTAGTTAAGCTGCTAGGTTTTGAAGATTCAACATCCATAGTAGATGCCTCCTCAACTTCAAAGCTCACTCCTTTTTTCCTGACAGACTCCTCACCAGGACTTTTAGAAACAATACTCTCAGGACTGCGAAATGTATCAGGACTAGTACTGCTCTTAATGTCTTTACCTTTAACTGAGTCTATACTTTCATTGCCGCTATGAACTGGTACCGATTTCGAGGTACCCTCTCCAAAATTCTTATTGACTTCTTCATTGAATTTGAATTTGCCATTCACATTTATTTCATCTTTTCCTTTCTTCTTTTCATTGTTAACTTCTTTTATCACTTCTTGCTCTGTTTCATCTTCCAAATCAGGAATCCCTTCCCTTTCCCTCACCTCTTTTGAATCCGGACTACTTGAAATCGACCCGTACCCGTATCTTCCTGCCGAGTAAAAAGCCGGATAGCCACCACCAGCATCGTTATCATACGTGTCGAACACATTAAGAAAGTCCCACGCGGATACTCTCGGCGGAGATGGCGGGGCCGGTGGTGGCCTTTGAGGACTCGGCTCCATCTGCTGTGAACCCATCATCGGGTACCCGAAATACCCACCATTTTCATAATAACTCGAATACCCATTTACAGTTGGATCCTCATACGCCACCGTCTTTGTCGGAGTGGCTGACTTCTTCATGTAATACATATTGGGATAAGGATTGGAGAAGGGATGCGGATACGGGTCCGAATATAGATATGGATATGGATATGGATTTGGATTTTCTCCAGTATTATTGTAACCCCAATTCTCGCGATGAGGATAATCATCAAAACCGTAAGTAGTTGAAGGTACTCCTCGTTGCTGCTCTTCTCCTTCTTCAGGCGTATCATGGATATGAATATGACCCGAATCAGAGTCCAAATCCGACCCAGATGACAAATGCAAATGCGAATCTTCACTGTCCTCTTCTTCCTCTCTGTTTTTGCTCTTATTATTATGATGATTATTATGATGATTATGATGATGACGACGACTACTTCCGTCTATAGAATGCGAAATCGACGTCGATGTGGAAGAATCTTTTGATTTCGGCTTTGATTTCCCTTCTCTGGAAGGTAATATCAAAACAGGGGAACCAGGAGACGAAGAAGATGCGATCACGAGCTCCTCGTCAACGAATCTACTAATTGCATCGCCAACATCCCTTAAAGCGTGGAAATACAAGACATGAGCGGCAGCGAGGGCATAACGGTGATCAGATGCAGCCTTAATAAGTTCTTTACGCTCTCTGCAACGAGTTACCAGTGGCAAATCATCGACCTTGGATCCTCCACAGCCCATAGCAGAACCCAAAACAAAACGGATAAGAGCAAACCCAATTGAGTCAATTGAGAGAGAAACAGCATAGATATAGCTTTCATGGTGATGATGCTACTTCGAAACCCTGACCATACAAATGGAGAGGAAAAGGAAGCATTGTGAGTAACGATAGATCCAAGAAAGAAAAAAAGTAAAGTGAGATAGGCTAGAAAAAGAGAGATTAGAGATGAAAAGTAGAAATCTTTTTTCAATTAAATGAGAAAAACCATGAAAGGACTAGAAACAGAGCTATCATGCATGAACAAATACATAGACAGACAGACAGACAGGTAAAAAATTGAGCACACGTATAGTAATAAAACAGTGAGAATCGTGCATGGAAGAAAGAGAGAGAAATCTGACCGTTGAAATTGGTGAGATTGAGAGGGGACCGTCCATACAAGGGAAGGAGGGAGAGAGAGAGAGAGAGAGCTCTGGAAATATTTTTGATGAAACTTAGATATGTAAGTTTGTTGTTTAGCAGTGTAAAAATGAATGATACATAGAGATGCGTGATAGGGTTTTAAGGATCTGTCAGTAATTGGAAGAAAAGGTTGGGGTTTGGGGTTCCGGTGTTCCTCTTCTGTGTACAGAATTCAGAGTTTCGGAGAAAGAAGAAGGCTCGTGGAACCCGCCATTGGTAACGGACCCTGTCATTATTATTACTGCTACCATTTTCAGGTCGTTTTCCTTTTTTTAATTAAAAATCAAATCTCATGGTCCTTTTTGATAAAAAGGAATCAGTTGGTTGGTGGTCTACAATATTATTTTTTTCTTACATATTCGATATATACTTTTAAAATATTAAATAAAATAAAGTTATATTAAATACATAGAAAGATTAAAAGATATAGAAACTATTACGTCTTTTATTTTAAAATATAAGTGGATTTATAAGGTGATATTTTATTCTTAATATAAAATATTTTAAAGAGTAATAAATGATATATTTTTAATGTATTATTTATTTATTTTTTAATATTGATTTTGAGATAAATTACCTTTTATTTCGTTATAATTTAATAGAATTAATGATTTCCTTAATTTTCGTATAAAAATTTTAAATGATTTATATTTTAAAACATGTGAAATATTTAATAATTTATATTAAAAGATATATAAAATCACATTTATTAAACATAATAACATATATCCACTATTTTAAAAATTATAAATTATGTTCACTAAATAGCAATTTCACAAATTGAGATGTGAAATAAATGTAATTTTATTAATTGAAGAGTTTAATAGGTGGACTTATAAAAATAAAAGGCGTGAATTTTTCTTATAAAAATTTTTCTTAAAAATTTTAAGTTAAGAGCCTAAAATGTATGAATCAATTTGTAATAGCAATAGCATCACCAAACAAAAATTTTGGTGATGCCATTTTGGATCTATACTTAATTTCCTAATTCCTTGTACCTGTCCTAAAGATTAATTTGTTATAGAATATTATAAATGATGTTCAACATTTATATGAGCAATGTTAATTTCATGACAACAATAATGCTATTGCTAGCTAGGGGCGTTATTGCTGCCACACATTAAATGCAATTTGATTGGATGTCCTCATTTCATAAATTTTTTCCTCATATATATATATATATATAGACTATAGATCTTTTTATTTCTTCATCATATTCTTTGGATTTCTTATTATTTCTCACAACTTAAATCATTATTTTCTTTTTTCCTTTTTTATACGTTAAAAAATAAAAGAGATAAAAAATAAAATATAACATCCATTATATATATATATATATATATATATATATATATATATAGAAAGAGAACATCTTAACAAAATGTCACCAAAGATAGTATTCTATGCTCTCTTGCTTTTTAAAAGCATTTACTATAATACATATAAACAAAAAGAAAAGGAAAAGGAGTTCAATAGCAAGAAGTGGTTTTAGCATTTCTTAATTTGCATTTAGATTTTTAATGGTAAAAGTTTAAATATTTGTCTCCCGTTATAAACTTTTATTGAGATTTTATATCTTTTAACATTAAAAAAAAAGGCAAAATAAAATAAAATAATAAATTGTAAATTTAAAAAACAAAATTAGGGTTTAACTTTAACTTTATACACATTATTATTATTATTATTATTATTATTATTTTTAGACACAAAATTACCAAATCATTTTTATGAATTTATATATAAAATAATATTATAGGCATGCCCCCACTGACCTAATGCGTCTAATTTCTAGTTACTTGATACATTGTTATAGCCACCAGAATGTATAGTATCAAATGAGTCAATTGACCTCTTTTTTTTCTTTTTTTTTCTCAATTCACCTTAAATATTAATGTATTTTTCTCAATTGATCCCTCGTAAAATTCAAAATAAAATCATGTTGGCACATAAACGATAACTAGGATTAGCTAATTCAAGAGAGAAAATTTGCCAGTATCGCATAGGATTATGCCCAAAACTTTGTTGAGGTTTATTAAACCTTATAATACAAAAATAAGTTCACCTACTAATTAATTAGATTTTTAAAATTTTCGAACTATTAATTCACAGCAAATAAATAATTTTTCTTTTAGCATTGAAAAAAGAAATAACGTATAATTAAAATTTGAATGGCAGAGGAAAATAATTATTAAAATAGAAAAACTATAAAATTATGTAATTTAAATTAAAATATGAGAGAAGGGAAAATAAAAAATGGTGCTTAATCTAATAGTGTGAATAATTGAAGGTATTAGGTAGGCAGGTTGCAGTTATGATGGCTCCCTCTCCCCACCGGCAAAATACGCTAAGTTTGAGTCAGACACACGTCGACCAGCCCTGCACCATATGAATGTCTGCGTGGCGTTTTTGTAATTTGCTGCTCAAATTCTTAAGTTAGACTTATCCAACTCCCGCGTCCGGTTGCATCCACGTTTAGGGCGTGAAGTTTGCAGACAATTGCATTTCCGATTTTAATTTTACTTGTGCCGTGTTTGGAATCTGAAATTTATTACGGATTTTAATTTTGCTCATGCTGTTGTAAGTTATACACATGGAAACTTAAGTCCTTAATATAAATATCGTTAGATGAATATAGTACACATGGAAAGAAGGAGGTTGTTAATTGTTTAGGTGAAAGGGACGTTATTAAAAAGGAGTTGTTGAGTAAACGTTGAATATGATTATTTCACGTTATTTTTATTTTTATTTTATTTTTTGAACAATAATCTCGTGCATGTCAACCAATGGGAAATGCATTTGCAATCTGTATTAAGATTATAATAAAATATTTTCTTTATTTTTCGATGTCAGGGTAATCAAGAAAATCGAGCTATTTTTTTAAAAAACGATTTTTTATTTTCAAGAGAAAGAAATATTATTCAGATATTAAAATATATTTTTTAATTATTAATTATTAATAGCTATCATCATTTATTACCGGTCATAATTATTCATCACCATCAATCATTGGAGATCATTATAATTTATTATTTTCAATATTTATAAAATTAATTTTCAATATTATAAATAAACAGTGGAGAATGAATTATTTAAAAAGTAATATTTTTCATAAAAATATTTTTCAAAAATAAGTTACTTTTTAAAAACTAACAGAGTCTAATAATTTCAATAAACCTTAAACTCAAAAGCGATTTAGTGTAAAAAGTAATTATTTAGAAAAGAAGGGTTAGTGTAAAAAAATAAAAAATCTGTGTTCGCGTCTAAAATAAACCCCACAAATTTAATTTATTACTTATTTGATCTCGAAATTTAATTTAATTTTTTTTCCAAATTTATTAGTTATTTACGGTCCTATCGCTTGTCGTACATGGAGAAGAGAAAAATGTAAAAGAGTATCTTGGTTTTGTTTGCTTGTATGTAGTATGTATTTTGTTTGGAAGTGAGTGAGTTGGGCGGATTCTGACCAACCATTTGGGCATGGGGTCTACGCTTCAATTTCCTTTTTCCTTATAGCCGAAATTGCACTTTTTGTATTTTTATTCAATTCATAGATTCAGTATCAGATCTTATTTTCCCTACTCATTACACACTAAATAAATGACCTCATATAGTTGTTGGTTGGTGGCGTTCTATCATTATTATTATTATTATTATTATTATTATTATTTAACAGACATATTTTGTTTAATACATATTATATATTATAGAAATTTATTATTTTTATTTTTACATAAATTATACTTTGTAATTTAATTAAATGAGCGATATTTTCTAAAAAATATCCACCATTTTTGTTTAGACTTACTCAAAAATTTATCCAGCAGTATTCTTCCTCTTTCATATTTTAGCTATCATTATTTTTTTTTTCTCATATCATATGTGATTTTAGAAAATTAAATAAATAGTAATTATTTTTTCCAACTTTATTTTTGTCGTTTGATATTTTACTAATAAACATATCAATTATTTAAAAAAGCAATAAATGATAAGTTAATTGATATAGTAAATATTTTTTAATTTGATATTTTATTTATTTTCTCAATTTTTTTAATTACCTTCAAAGCACTTAATTCGTCATTTAATGAGTATTAATATGTTTTCCATAAGATTTTTTTGTCTCTTTTTGTTGTTACACTGTGTTTAGATTCGTGAATAAAACGAGAGGAAAAAAATTAAGAAGGAAAGTTCACTTATTTGGGAATAAAAAAAAATGTGGAAGGAAAATAAATTATGAGATCACACCAATCTTTTTCCTGGAGGAACATAATTAAAATTATAATTTTACCTCTACTTACTGTACTTTTTAAATTCATAATTTAATATTCATAAAATCATTTTTCTCTCCTTATTTTTTCTTAAATCCAAATATGAAAAAAAAAAATTCTTTTATATTTTTTTATTCTCTTTCCATATTTTTTTTCCTTCCTAAGTTGATATCCAGAGACACAATTAATTTTGATGGATTTGCAAAATTTGATGCGCGCATGATCAACGTCCAAAATTTGATGCTGGACAGGAAGCACGTGTTATTCCGTACTCTTTGAAGCATAAGAACAATTCTCGTGACTGAATCTAGTTTGACTTGGGGCGCTCTTGTCAGGAGGAGATGGAGATCCTCTGCATGCGTTAGCTTAGTAAGAATTCCAGATTGTTTGACTTTCCCGAAAACTGTCTGCACGGACAACCATTAAATAGTAGGACACCACCTTATACTGCCACGTGTTTATTGATGATTGTATCTGGCGGCAACATTACTTAATTTCTCCGACAAGCTTGGCGTTATCTGTTTAAGAAAATTAAGTAATTTGTTTTTTTTTTTCTCAATTTTTAAACGAGATAAGAACAATTATATAAATAAATACGTTGTATTTTTTTTAAAAGATAAATAGTTTGTATTAGTTATTCTATTAATTAATTATATGTAGGAGTACTTGAGGGTAAATCGGTAAATTAAAATGGATTAATCGAATTAAACAGTTATATTCAATTTGATTTTGTTGTGCGGTGCTCATTCAGGTGGGACCCACAATAAATTTAAAAAGAAAAAAAAAAGGAGAAAAACATGCTGTTTGAAAAAGTAAAAGGTTGGTTGCCAACTATTCAAAGGTCAGCAACCAACTACGAAATTAATGGAGAGCCGTGTGTAACAAACACACGACTCTCTCATTCCCTCTCCTATAAATAGGAGAGGATGTTTCTCAGTTTAGATGCACACAGCAGAAAGAAAGAGAAAATGTAGCGAGAGAGTTTTCTAGTTTTAGGATGAGTTCCTAAAATTATGAGAGAGAAAAATAGTGAGGAAATTATTATGGAGTGTTTTTGGGAAACACTTTGTGTGCCACTATTTTTGTATTACTCTCTTTGTGTACCTACTATTTTAATAGTGGAAGAATGATTCGGATTTTGTCCCGTGGACATAGCCCTAAATAGTTGAGGGTGAACCACGTAAATTTCTGTGTGTCACAAGTTTATTATTTCGCTGCATTAATTTCTCTTAATTGGTTGAAAGGGCCAATAAGTGATATCAGAGCTGATGCCCAACAATTGGTATCAGAGCTCATGCCCAACAGATTTTTGGTAAAAGATCATTTAATTTGTTAAAAGCAAAACAATTTATAATTTGGTTTTAGTTTTTCAAAAACAAATCAAAATCAAATCAAATTGTAAATAATATTATTTATGCAATGCAATATAATTACTTTAAATAATTATTGTTATACCATATAAAATGAGATAAGTATTGAAATAATGTTGATCAATTTTCTTATTTTAATCTTTATTGTCAATATATTTTAGGAATATGTTGAGTATTATCTATTTAAATTAAAAAAATGCTAATTATACGAATTGATAACCATAATAAGTTTAAATTTATTTGTTGTAAAAAATTGAAATAATTGTAAATTTAGTATTTCAAACCTCAAATACATGTAGCTCGCCTGAAATTTAACTGGAATGTTAAGAGCCACGAAGCATGCTTAACAGCTGGTATGGGGAAAACAAATTTATTTATTTATTTCACATGAACGCATGTTAGCTTTAGGAACATATACTTTTGCCCTTTGCCTTCATCTTTCATAAAAAAAAATTATTCTTTAAAAGATATTTTTACCCTCAACACATTAGTTTAATTTAGCTCAGTTTTATCAAATATAATTCATTAATAATAATATTAAAAATTATAAATATTCATATAAATTAGATATAGAACTCTAACATTAACAGCTAAAAAATTTCAGTAATTTTTTAACAAAATAAAAGAATTTTTTTTTTTAACAATGACACTAAAATTAAAAAAAATATAATATTAGATCTTTCCTCTTGAAATTAATATTGATAAAAAATATAAATCTTCATATTAGCAACTAGTCTATTAATTGATTTGGATAAAAAAAAATAATTATTCTGGATATTCTATACTTAGATTGTTTTTCCGAGAATTTGTAACATATGACGAACACAGATGACTACTCCATGCAAATCAAGATATAAAGTCTCCAACTAAATAAAGTCAAATATCATATTTTTATTCAGTAATAAACCCTCACAAAGAAGAGATAAAAAAACTCCAAATATGAAAACAAAATAACAATAAAAAAACCAAAAAACGGACAAATCTATCGTAGAAAAAACAGATTTGAGTTTATTAGAGTGAATAAAAGATTAAAAGGAAAAGGAATAGTAGGAAATAGGGGCTGCCGAAGCCTCAAAACAAAACTAGAGTTAGAAAGCTAGAGAAAAAGGAGTATCAAATTTGCTAGTATAGCGTTGCATCCTTATGATTTAAAACCATCTAAATCCATCCAAATTTTACACAGCTCGGTGTTATCTTATACCTAAAATAATTTAACTTCGTCTAAACACTTTTATTCATAGTTTGCTTTTAATTTTTATGTTAAGTGCCCTAAACCCATTATAAATTATTGAAATTTCTTTTCACCAATATATATATATATATATATATATAGAAATTTCTATCAGAATTCACTCTTTTTCATATTGTATGTTCTCAAACCTTGCAGAAAAAATTTTGTCGGGCGATGTAATTTATTTTCGTTAATCCAAATATTCATTGGTATTTTCTTAATACAATCGTCAAAATTTTTAAAGCTTAACGAATATAAATTGTAAAAAACTATTGAAATAATAGCGTAAACCTATAAAAATATCATTAACTTTTTAATTTGTTGTAAAATCAGTCTAATTTGATATTTATACCCTGAATAATCTCATTTTGAGACTTAAATATATTAACACCTTATTTTGAAATTAGGCTAAAGGTTTGAAATAAAACAATATAAATATGAAACTCAAAGTACAACCTTGTGTTAACTTCACCCAAGGTCTTAAACCTCTCCATTTTGATAATGCAATTCACTCCGGAACTTAAACATCTTCCCTTCTTTCTAAAATTATAGTCTCAAATATTTTTAGAATACAACAACTATTCAATATCACAAATTAATACCATTACTCCATCCTATAAATTAAATCTATTCTAGGAAATGACTTATGTGGAAAAAATAAAAACAATAATAAATATTAATTGTTATTTCATTAAAATAATTTATTTTTGAAAAATATTATTCCCAAAAATATATTTTTCTTGAAAAATATTTTTCAAATAATTTATTTCCGTTATTTGGTTGTAATCATTAAAAATCAATTAAAAATAAGTATAATTATAGAAATTTAATGTTTTAAAATTATATTATTAAATATGGTAAAGATTATAAAGATGATAAATTATAATAGTCGTCAATTACCGGCCGTAACCAATAAATGATTAATGAATTAATAAATATGCATTTATAATATTATAATACGTTTGTCAATATCATGGAAAAATATTTTCGTCTCTGAAAAAGACGTAAAGTCATTTTCTTTAAAAATGACTTAATTTCTCTTTAACCATGAAAATATTTTCCGTTCATCGATTTTCTTGAACATCCTGAATATTCAAAAATCTAAAAAATATTTTTCAAGCTAGTTATTTTTTGGAAATAAATAGAGCTCTAGAAAATAAAAATAAAAATAAAAATAAAAATATATATTCAACCTAGTAACAAATATTCTTATCAAATTACATACTAAAAATTCTTTATCTTTGCCATAAAATTTTTTCTATGCCAATTTACCCTCTAATTTATATCTTCTAGGAGAACGTAAACGTGCGTTTGATCAAAAGTTTCATTACTTTTGATAAACTAAATTTAATAAATATCTTTTACTTATTTGGACAAAGCTCAACCGTTTAACCAGTACTACCTAATTGGAAAGAATTTCTACAAGGAAACAAAAAAGGGATTCTCATTCAACAAATTTGCATCGCCATTGTTTTATTCAACAATTTCAACTTTCCCAATGGAAATCAAATTGTTCTATATTGATTTTTTGGATTACTTACTGGATTTGAAGTCACCATCACAAAACGCGTTGAACAGGATTGTTTTGTTTTCTTTTTCTTTGGTTTCGTTTTTCGTTCTTGTGGAAAGAGGTTTTGAACGCTAAGTCTAGATGTCATGATTCCTAGGAATTGAAAATCTTGGAATCCTATTGTCTTTGTCAACAACTGGAACCATTAAACTATCACGTGTTCCTATTTAAGGATACAAAAGCATAGGTTTTCAAATTTGGTTCTTCGCAAAACAATTTTTTATAAGTAGATTTAATGAAAATGTTATATGCTATTTTTTATTTTAATGTTTAAACTAATTTTCAGATATTAAGTATAATTTTATAATATAGTTTTTAGTGTTGCATTCAAATACTCTCAACCAGTTATACATTACTAAAAAACAGCTAATAATTATCAAAACAATTAATTTTACTGAATATGTCAGGAATTAGAGTCTTCCATCCATGTATATAAATTTTACAAGGTGATTAAAAATATTAATTTATTTTTTAAAATTATAATAAAAAATTCATTAATTTGACTCAATTACCATTTATTTCACATCACTGATAAATTAATGTATTTAATATATATAAGGGCAAAACAAAAAAATCATTAACTACTCTTTAATATTTTCAAAAACTGATTTATATTTATGGATAAAAAAATTAGTTTAAAAGGGTTTACCAAATTGTTTAGACTTTCTGGGTTCTTTTTGTTAGAAAAAAAGAAGACATAAACCACTTTTCTATGGGTGAAATGTCTTTGATTTCTTAATTCATCATAGTGGCAACTTTTCATTGATAACTGTAATTAGCTATCTCCCAAAGCATCATAATTTAAGCATCATGTTTCATTTATTTTATTTTGTTATTTAGACAGTATTAAGAATGAAATTCAAAAAATTTTCTAGAATTGGAGATTTTTTGCTTTTCGAAAATTACCATATTAGACTTGCCCAAAGACTATTGAATCAAACATTAACTATAAAGTAGCACCAAATGGTGTATTTTTACTGCTATGCATTGTACAAATTAAACTTGTAAATAATTTAATATTTTTAATTTCAATTTCAATTTCAATTGAATACTTAAAAAGTTTCATCTCTACCTAGCTCCTAATGATGGAAGAACGGCATAAAGAAAATGGATTTTTCTATCAAAATAATGTATGAAAAAAATTCATTTGCCTATCTAATGTAATATTTAAATATATATATATATATATATATATATATATATTGAATCTATCATCCAAGCTAAAGGTTTAATGTATGATCTTCTTATGCCTTGCGAAAGCAACATGCGTTTTAAAAGTACTAAAACATTTAATTCAAGTGGAAATTTCATCGCATCATATAATGTATTTAAACTGTCAATTTGACAGATAGTTTCAATACATTGATATCGTGCACTCATATGTATTTTTTTAATTGACTGAAATTAAAAAAATAAGCCCAAGAGAATGAAATGAATCCTGTGGATATATAAAGCTTATGCAGTAAGTGAAATCTCAAATGTAGCATATGTTATTGCCTTTTTTATCAGAAAAGGCTGAAAAAGAGTAGAGAAAGAAATTAAATCAATGACAAGCGGCAATCTGTATCATGTAGGGAACAAAAGGCTTCCAAAGCAATGATGCTTCCATAAGAGCTTTCATCAACAAAGCCTCCCATGTGCTTCAAGAATTGGCAGCAGAGCTATCATTGCCTTCTTCCTTTTCAGATTTTGGGGTAGGAAAAGTTCTCTTTTTTTTTTTTTTTTTTACTTTTTTGAGATAAAGGGTAGAGAAAGCTTTAAACATTTTTTTACCTTTCATATCCTGGTCTGAGCCATATCTGCCCACTTTGACCTTTGAACCATGTCTCTTTAACTTTTTATGGATTCAGCCACCAATGCCAAGATTTCCAATCTGGGAATCCTTTGCTGTTACCCTTTTACAGGTTTTTTTCTTGGGGTTTTCAAGTGTAAATAATCTCAATTGACGATAAATGATTTAAGAGGTCACATAAATCCAAGACAAGTGCAATTGAAAGCCCAAACCCAAACAAAGCCCATTGGACCTATCTAGTATTAGTAACGAGCTGTCATGTTTTTAATTTGATAAAAAGCCCAAACCCAAAAAGCTACTTCTGAACTTGTTTAATCACCACTGCTATACGACATCGTCTACTCTCCAACCTGTGTATAGTTGTATCCTCCATTTGCGAACCTCGCTTCGATTTATTAGAAGCCAAATTTGACGTTTTTGGAGTGGAAGGACACAACCAGTTCAAGTAAGCTCTGGTTTGTGTTATGTTTTTGTTGATTCTGTTGATGTAAAGACATATCGGGTTTAATTTAATGTTCCCAATTGGCTGATTTGTGGTTGAATGCATGAGGTTTTTATACTCCGAGAGGCCTACTTTGTTCTTGTTTTACATGGATTTAATGCACTTTCGTCAAATTATTTGAAAGTCTTGATTTTTTTTTTTTTCTTTTTTTAGTTCTACAATACTACAGTGTAATTGGTTGCATTGCTTGAGGTTCTTATTAGAGTTTCAAATTCTTGGAACTGACTACATTTGAACTCAACATGCAAATGTTTATTTTTGCTTTAGAATTTTTGAATTAGCTTAATTTGGAAAATAATCTCAGAAGGTAGTTGGTTTTCTTTTTCAAATTAAATTAGTCGTTGATCCAAAAACACAGCCACCTTTGATCTTTCACTTATCAACCTAGCAGCCCATAAGATATCCAAGAGTGTACAGTGGAACATGGTTAGTCAGCAATAGGATCCTAATCCTATTACACAAGATTCATTAGTTTTTTGTTGTATGGTTGTTATGTTTTGACTGGACTCAGTTGTTGCAGATTGCAATTAAAAAGTCCTTTGAATTCTCATTTTTCTAGATTAGAGAACTTGGATTCTCGAGACCCATGTGTTGTGCTGAAATACCTCCTCCTCCTTTTTTAATTCATCGAAAGAAAGTCTACAAATTTGAAAAACAAAAACAAACCTATCCATGACCATAACTCAAATATTTGAAACTCAGAACAGAGAATGAAAAGAAATAGTATTTTCTGGGAGTGTAAGCTAAATACAAAAAAAAAAAAAAAAAAAAAAAAAAAAAAAAAAAAAAAAAAAGAAGGAAAAATCGTAATATTGTTAACTTCTTCTCCATAATTATCTGTTTCATTCTATCAATAATATTTACAGTATGAAATGTAACAATTAAGGACAACAAAAATTATAAAAGAACTTTGAATGTTTGATTTGAAAATTGAGACTTCAAAGGTCGGCTAGTCTGACCTAAGAAGGATTGATCATACCCCAGACTGTAGGCCATTCTATGATCTACACTATGCTCATACTAGAACTGCTGGTTCTTGATCTGTCGCTTGTTGTTGAACTGTTATGCCAAAAAGGTGGTCTTAATGATTCATGACCGAGTGGCATTGGCCTGTCTGGTAATGTGGGGATGTCAATATCACCCTCTAGCATCCTAAGAGCATCAGCAATGGTAGGTCTAAATGCCACCATTACATGAGCACAAAGAATCCCAACAAGAACAAATCTCTTCATGATTCCTTTTGGTCCCTCCGCTCTTATTGTCTCATCAAATATCTTTTCTATATTTCCTGATTTTGCTAGCATCCATGCCCAGTCTGTAATCAAAAGAAAAGATGAATTTGCTGTATCAAGAACCTTCCTTCCACTCATAATTTCAAGGATCACAATTCCAAAGCTATAAACATCGCTTTTCTCTGTTAATTGCCCATATAGAGCGTACTCTGGTGCTAAATAACCATGTGTGCCTGCTACCCTTGTTGTTAAATGAGACTGACCGTCTAAACTTTGCTTAGCTAATCCAAAATCTGCAACTTTTGCTTTCATTTCCTGGTCTAGTAGTATGTTAGTAGTCTTAATGTCACGGTGGTAAATTGCAGGTTTGAGACCATAGTGCAAGTAAGCAAGTCCCTTAGCCACATCAAGAACAATATTCTTTCTCTGAGGCCAAGTTAATTGTTTCCTGCTATAGTCACTGGACAAATGATCACTAAGACTACCATTAGACATGAAATCATAAACAAGATATCTTCTTTTACCTTTCAAGTGATCGCTTGCAACACAACATCCTCGAAGAGAAAGAAGATTTCGATGTCTGATTTTGCTAATTATCTCAACCTCATTGGAAAATTCTTCATCTCCTTGTGAATCCAAATCCTGCATTTGTTTCACTGCAATAATAGTGCCATCTGCCAAAGTCCCTTTATACACAACTCCATAAGTTCCTTGGCCAATGAAATTCTTTTGCAAAAATCCATTAGTAGCTCTTTCAAGTTCTGATAGGTGAAACCATTTTGCACCAGAATTAGGCAACACACTAGCTCTAAAACTGCTTACATATTCCTCATGTGGAGCATTAAGCTTCTTTTTCCTATTCCATCTCCTGTACCAAAGAATTATTCCAAAAGCAAGTAAAGCACCGACAAAAGCTCCTACGAATCCAAAAACCAATCTGAGTGAGTTATCTTTTTTTGAACCTTTTGATTTCTTGTTAATTGCAGAGCCTGACAATGGTAAGCCTAGCATGCAACCAGCTGTTGTAGGATCCAACGGACCAAACTCATTGACGATTGCAGCAGCATATAAACAGGTGAAGAAAAAACATTTAGAGGTAGCATTTGGGTTTATACTTGTTAATTGAGAAGTAACCTTTTGGCCAGCATCAAGACATGAACTGCATTGCAATCCCGATACATCACCTTTACAAGATGTCTGCAAAGAGGTAATCGGACCTACCTTTTCTATCCAGTCTTGTGTATTTATTATTCCAGCACAACTGGAACTGTTACTAACAAATTGATTTGAACTGTTGAAGCAGATAGGAACAAATGATGGGTCTACAGACATGGCAGCAAGCCTTGTTTGAAAATCGGATAAACAAGAAGATGAAGCAGTTTCATTAGGAAGTTGAAACATTGAAGTCTCTCTTAGATGTTGAGCTATTCCCATGCCAAAAAGGCTAAGAAGAGTCAAACAGCAGTGGCCTTCATCAAGTTTGTGACATCCAGATGTGTCCCATGGAGTGGTTTCAACATAGCTGAGATCTACAGGACAGGAAGAGGAAGATGAAGCTGAATCAATGGAAGAAATGGCGAGGAAGAAGAAGAAAAAGAAGAAGGAGAAGAGCTTATTGGCCATGGTTAGTTCATAATTGTTCAAAAATCAAAATAATAATGTATTGGAGTTATAACATAAACAAAAGTATATGAAGCCCGTTATTAAAAACTAATCAAAAATGGCTGGCTGGGTAGCTAATATATGGTCAAAGTGCACGTTTTGTTTTTAAGTTGGACACGCAATTACTTAATTTGTTTCATTTCCTTGGGGGTGTTGTTCAAGGCCACTATAAACTAAGATTCAAAAGGGGAAAAAGAAACAAAAGGTGGAAGTTGCCTTGTCATTTCTTTCTATGGCAGTGGGGTAGCAAGGGCTGTGTCTCAAACCAGCCCTATAAAGGGTTATCTTGTGCATAAAATTGAGATTGATAGTTGCATAAATAGATCCTAGTGGGAAAAAAAAAATATCCAGTTCATGTTGATTATATTGATGGCAACCTGCTTTTTTTTTTAATCAAATCTTCAATTTGATTAACAATAAGTTATTTTTTTTATCAAACCAGATAATTTAACAGTGACAACTATGAAATTTTAATTTTTAAATTATTTAAAATCGGTTATATGAATAATTTATTTTAATTCGGCTATTTTTAGAGCTGCATTGATCTAGAATTTATTCTATCCATAATTAAAAATTTAAAACCCATTAAGAAAAATGCAAATCTTTATATCAACTAGACATGAATTTCTAATTAGTGAATTAATATTTAAATGCATTAATTTTCATGCCTTCACATGTTGCCTCCACTCCACTGATATGGGCATTTAATTAATGGATAGGAAGAAATGAAGGGAACAGGACAAGGTCAAGGCAGGCCGATGGCCTTTAAAGACAAATTTGACCTGTTGCATTATTGTTATGATTAATTCAAAATAATATTATGAAAAATCCGTTGAGATTTCAATTTTATTTAGTGCAGATTTTCTGCATAGAATTTGATATTTTTGTTATTAGGATTGATGATTTTTAGGAGTATTTTTATATCTTATTTGATTCACTTGTAAGCCTATAAATAGACACATTCTTTTGTTAATTCAATGGAGTGCAAAACATGAAGCGTTAAACATTGTTAATCATTTTGTGCATTTCCATTCTTCCTTCAAAATTTCAACATGGTATCAGAGCCTGTCTGTTAAATGGCCACAAACACTATTCCATTTCCTTCCCTAAAATTTTCAACATGGTATTAGAGCCCGTCTCTTAAATGGCCACAAACACTATTCCATTTTCTTCCCCTCCAATTTTTGTTGGTGAAAATTATCAGCTATGGGCTGTTAAAATGAAAGCTTATTTACAAGCTCATAACTTATGGGAGCATGTTGAAACAGAAAAAAAAAAAATTCCTTCATTGCCATCCAACCCAACTATGGTTCAAATTAAGAATCATAGCGAAGAAAAAGCCAAAAAATTCAAAGCAAAAACCTGCCTTCATATTCAAAAAGATCGCAGGTATAAAAATCAATCAAATTTTGTGCAAGAGGAAGGAACTCTTCTTTGAGTATTGGAGAGAAGTGCTCCAAGAAAACATTGGAGAGATGTGCTCCAAAATAAAAGAAAGTGATGAGAAGTGCATCAATATTTGAAGAGGAGTGCTTCAAAAAAAAATTGCTAGTTTGATGAGAAGTGCATCAAAATGATGAGTTGGAGAGAGGTGCTTCAACAAAGTTAATTGAAGAGAGGTGCTTCAAACGCTAGATTAAAAATTTTAATTGTTAATTATTGTAATAAAAATATTATGTTTGAATTAAGAGAGAATGTTAGGATTAATTCAAAATAATATTATGAAAAATCCGTTGAGATTTCAATTTTATTTAGTGCAGATTTTCTGCATAGAATTTGATATTTTTGTTATTAGGATCGATGATTTTTATGAGTATTTTTAGATCTTATTTGATTCACTTGTAAGTATATAAATAGGCACATTCTTTTGTTAATTCAATGAAGTGCAAAACATGAAGTGTTAGACATTGTTAATCATTTTGTGCATTTCCATTCTTCCTTCAAAATCTCAACATGGTATCAGAGCCTGTCTCTGTTAAATGGCAACACTATTCCATTTCCTTCCCTAAAAATTTCAACAATTATTACATATTTTTATCTAACTTGTTGCACAGTAACTGAGTTAGAAATCCAATTAAGTCCCTGAGTTTTGAAAATCCACTTGGATTGTCATTCTTCAACTTGTAATGGTTATCCACCAACCAGAAGTAATGGCAAAGCCATGGATTTGAGATCCAAGTAACGGGTCATTGGAGCAAGCTTTGAGGGCAAGGGAGATACTAACTTCATCAATGCTACTAAGAAAACCCAATTGAGGGTGTTTCTTGAAGATATGAATGGCTTGAAATGGGAGATTTTTGTGTATAGAATCGAGCATAGACCTGTGAATGGAAACAACATTTGGTAGAGGATTTTTATCGAACAGTTGGCTTGCATTGTTATATGTATGAAGGTTTTTTAAAGTAGATGACCGTTGCTTGGCGATTCTGTGTAGGGTATTAGAAAATGGTTGGTGGATAACCATTACAAGTTTAAGAAGGAGATAATCCGTTTAGCATCCCTTAACTTCTGCATTTACCGCCATCTCCATGCGCGCCTTGGTAAAGCTAAATAACAATTACCTACTGCTTCTGAAGGATATCTACTTGTCTCGCTTTGTAGAAAACACGCAAAACGACGTTCTTTCCCTTTGTCCGAATAAAAAAGAAGCTTTTTCCTGTCAGGCATAAACGACAGGAAATATTTTCCTTGTCGTCCAACGTTTCCGCAGTTAAGAAGTAAGAACAACATGTCCATCTATCTGCACTTATTTCAAGTTATGATCTCTTTTCAAAAAAAAAAACATTTTCACGGATGAAGTTATTGATTTTGCAAAGATCGTACAATGAACTCAGGTATCTATTACCATTTTTTTAAAAAATTCCATTAACTATTTTAGAAAATATAAACAAAAATAAAAATACATTGGATTCTATCTTTTATTTATAATTAAAGAGAGAAATTGGAGTAAAATGTTATATACAAGAAGACACACAATAACTTTATTTTAAATAATTTGTGTTTGAACTTAAATATTTAGGTTGAAGGAATTATTTTATGTTTTTCATTTTTAAGTAAAAATTACTTAAATTAATTTTTTATATAAAAAATATAAAAATAAATGTACTATTCATTTGGGCTATAATTTTCTTTATGCAAATAATTCGTTCAAAATTCTGTCATTTTGAGAAGATTAAAGAATATTAATTAACTGTTTTCAATTCTATTTTTTTCACGATTTCTTAAAAAATCTATTTTGTCGCTTCTCTCTTTCTCTCTCTTAATATTAGTGGTAGATTAACGAAGAGAGAATTATTGAAATTTGAATAATTATGAGAAATAGAAAACAGAGATAATTTAATCAACTTAAAGAGTATTTTTTTTTATAATTTAAATTTAATTATGTGCTTTAATTACATGGACTTAGGCTAAAATGTGTTATAATGAATTTGATGGGATAATTCATACCTCCTCAAGCAAAAATAATTTTAAAATTTTTTACTTTTATATATAAAATATTAATTTCACATGTCATATAGTGTATGGAACAATAATTTTTACAAAAAATAATATTGAGTATAAATCCAATCAATATAATTAAAATATGTGGAGTAAAAAAATAGTACTCTCACTATTTAGATAGGAAAAATTGAATTTGCACAAAGGATTAATGTAGTACTTAAACTATAAGTTTTGGCTATTTTTTTCTTGATATACACCCAATATAATATTAACTCCTACCCATATTTCTATATAAGATTGCACATAGATGAAAGAGAAATTGGGTGCAATAATTTCGAATTAAAGGAGTGATTTGGCGTCCATTTATCCATTCATAACCGAAAATGAAATTTTGAATCTATTTTGGAACGTGATCACGTGTTAATCAAGCAAAACTTTCACTGATTTTAAATTTTGTGTTCCACTTAAAAATTCATACCTTACTAGCAAAAGAGATGTGTGCGCCTTTTATGCCTTTTTGAGCACCATTTTCTATCAAAAAATTATAGAGCACCAATATCAATATTTTTTAGGATTTTTGGTTTTTATTTATAAAATATCAACTTGATATGTAGTTACCATGACTTTTAGAACAATAATTTTCAAAAATTTCAACTTTCAATAAGTGTTTAACTATTTTAATTTTGCAAATTAAAATTTTCAATAAAATAAATTTTCGCTTGGACTTTGCTTTGTCGGAAATTCCTTCTTTGATTTCTGACCTCATCCATGAGATGCAGCTGACAATAGAATAGAAGAAGACATGGCAAAAGAAAGGGCTTACCCTACGACTTAGACTGGGAATGAATGCCTTAAAGCACCTAGTCCGACATCGACAACTCCAACTGAAACTACCCCGAAAGAAGACACCTACGGCATGGACTTTATAAACCGTTAACTTCGTTCACAATTTCCCCAGCTATATATAATAAGTTAGACTTTCCAGAATTAGCATTTCACCCAAAAATTAAAAGTTTAATAGGTGTAATTTTATAAATTGAAGTGTTTGATTGGTCAAAATAAAAATTAAGGATACAATAAAGTTAAATTAACAAAATTTAAAGGTAAATATATGTATTTAGCCGAATTTTATTAGTCGCTAAAATATTAATTCTTCCGTGACTAAATGCAATGATCTAAATATGGCTCTAAGACTTAACTGTTTTTGAAGTTATTAAAATAACTGGATCAAGCTTGTAGAGAAGCTGTGAGTTTTTCTTTTATTTGATATATTTCCTTCCTAGTTTTTATTAATTTGATTGAGCATCTGAAAATAAGAAAGAGAAGAAGAAAAAAAAAAGAAGAAAAGAATATAAGATCCTCTCATAAAACAACTTTACTAATTCAGACCACGATTTTATTCAGGTTTGTTCGTGTAAAGAGTTCGATTGATCCAAAAATTTTAATTTAGAAATTTAAGTGACTCAAATTAAAGCATAGTGATTCAATTGAACTTTTTGCAAAGTTAAGGGGTTAAATTGAATTTTACTCCATAACAAGTACATCAAACTCTTGTTCACGCATGGTGACGAAAAACGTGTCGTCTAACTACTTATCTATTACCCTAATTCAACTTCAGATTGTCGGCGGGTCTTTTCTTTGCTTTTCACTTTTCTCTTGCTTTTTTTTTTTTTCTTTTTTTTTTTTTAAATATTTTAGACTTTATAAGTTTATATAACAAAAAAGAAAAACAAAATGTTATAATGTTATATAAATCCGCAACACAATAATCTTTTTTTTGTATTGAAATATTTAAGCTTTGTTTGATAAGCTTGTAATATAATACCAATGCAATGAAATTGGTTATGATATAATGTTATAGTACTAAAAATGTCTTTAATTGCATTATATTAGTATTGCATTTATAATTTCTTATTTTTGTTTGAAAATGAGAGGAAGGAAAATAATGAAAACAGAAAAATAATGACAATTTTTGTCAATTTCCTTTATGTATTATTTTCCATTATTGTATTTGAATATAAAAAAATAAAGAAAATAATTTATTTTTCTTTATTTAGAAAGGGCAAAATTTTAGAGGAAATAAAATATCATTATTAAAAATTAATAATTATACCCTCATTTATTTTTAAACAATAAAACATAGTTCTAGTTATTTTATTAAATTACTCAAATACACTAAAAAAACTAATATAATGTAATAACCAAGTACTCAAACACCCAATAAGCTAGTAATATTATGTGACATAATGTAACATATAAAAAAAAAAAATTTATACTATGCATGCTTTTAATTACACCTTTTGATCTCCTAGTAAAAAAAAAAAAAAAAAAAGTGACAATGAAAATTCTTTCTTCTTGTTGAAGGATACGCGGTATTGCTCAAAACAACTTTGATGATTAAAAAAATTCAATGTTGAAATATTAACATTACAACCTCTTCTTAGCAACTTGAAAACCTAATCTTAACATGAAAGTAAAATACTTTAGAAGTATACTTACTAGTTATATACATATAATTAATTTGATACAACAAACTATCAATAAAGAACAAGCTGACTTGCTCATGAATCTCTGGCAATGGCATAGTCTAATGCCATCCACCTCATAATGCAGTTTAGCCATCGCAGTCTATAAGAAATTAGTACCAAAAAAAAAAAAAGTTTTTTTTTGTTTAGAGCATAAGAATAATTAAAGTTAAAAAGAAATGATAATTTATAAAGCAAGTTGCTTTAATTTGGGTTAAGCCAATCATACTACAGTTTATGGCCTACCACTTAATAACACGTTTACGCACCACCGCTTGACCTCTATAGTCTTTCTCTCCCAAAACTCAGACTCTCCCCTGAAAATCGAAATTTCCTCTTACATATTTCCGGAAAATTTTCTCTCCTTAGTTTCTTCATCATTCAATTCCCGCCATTTTGTCTGCGCCATTTGTACCCAAATCCCCAATTTTCTTTCATTCTCATTTTCATTTCAAACAAACAAAGAAAGCAGGAATAAAACAAAAATCCTCTGTTACGGATCCCCTTTTTTTTGCTTTGTTTCACTCAAATTTCATAGTTTGTTTATAGATTAAACACGACCCAATTCTCAAAGTTATGTTATAAACACTATCTGCGTTGGAAGTCCCTTTTTTTTTTTTTTCATAGCCTGTTTTGTTGGGTTTTGCAAAATGGACGAGTTTGGGGTATTAACAGAACGATTTGGGTTAAAACCACAAGGGAAATCGGCTCCAATGGCGTCATCAAAAAGACCCAATAGCACAAACAATACTCAAATCCGAAATTTCGCTTCCAATCCAGGTTTAAATCCAAAATCGTCATCGAAATCGAGCTATAATTCCAATTCCTTTAATGGGTCTTTTCTTGACGATAATGAATCCTTGTTTAGCGGTAAAAAAACTCAAAATTATGGTGGTTTAGATGATGATATCTTTGGTGGATTCGAAAAGAATTCAAGGCAAACGACTAATAATGGAAATGGGTCTTCTTTTGATTATGATTCGATATTTTCGAATTCTAATTACTCAAGTGCTAAATCTTCATTTGATGGCGACATATTGGGTGGGTTAAACTTAAACAGCTCGAATTCTACTAGCTCTGATGATATTTTTGGGTCTTTTGGTTCTAAGTCTAAGCAGAGTGCACCAATTGATGACCTTTTTGGGAATTTTGGTGCAAAATCCAAGACTCAAAACCAGAATATATCTGCTGGTTTTGATGATTTGATACCAGGATTTGGTTCAAGCAACTCATCAAACAAAGGGTATGTGACTGTTCTGTAAAAATTTAATCTTTTTCAATAGTTACTTGATGGTTTTGTTCTGTTTGCTAAATGCCAATGCTTAATGTTTTTTCAATTACTTTGAGGAAGTGTTTTCTGATTATTTTTTATTACGTTTGAGAATGTGATGGTGCAGTTATGTTGTTGTAGATTGTTCTGTATGCAAATGAATCTCTCATTTACAAAGATGTTTAGATTGATAGGTTTAAATGCTACTGACGTTTTATTTGAACTTAAGTAGTGCTTTCCCTCTTCATTTATTTTGTTTTAGTTAATGCTCAATTTGTTACAAAGCAATAGCATTCAACCATTGCAATGTCTTGCTCTGTTGTCATGCATGGAAAGTGTACTGGAGGGCTGAAAGACTTGTTTGAATAAAACAAATTGCGTGGAAAATATACATATCATATATGTCACTTGCTAAAAGCAAAAATTCCTTACACTTTTTGCAGTTTATTTATATATTTAAAGCATAAAAGATATGTGTAAATGTAAGCATGAATGCTGAACAACTCAGCATAGTAGTCCTATTGGCTTATATAAATTATTAAGCGATCTGGAGAATTTAACTGTGTTCCCCTTCGACCTTTGGTGTTGTCTTCATACATATTTGTCGAACATCACATGTATTTTTCATATTCAGCACTGCGAGAAACTTAAGGGGTTTCTTTATCATACACTCACACAAAATACTCTGTGATGGCTAGTTTATTCCATAAACCTTAATGCAGTGTGCGGCTTTGAATTGATTTTGTAACTGGTCAGTTTTTTCCTATATTAATTTTCTAAAGCATATTAGTTAATTAACTGATCACTCTAATATCATGGTGTCAGTATATTACTAAGATTAATTTTTTATATGATGATGTGATACAATTATGGTTGCGAAAAATGGATTGCCTTTATTTATTTTCTCACTCTTTTGGCACAGAGAACATACAGGGATGAATAAATCAACATTCACCTTAACAGACGATCCATTTGTAGTGTTAGAATCAACTTCAACTGCAACAAAATCAAGTTTCACAGATCCTCTGGAAGAATTCAATAAGCTGAGCCATTCCAGAAGCACGAAATCCACGGGGTCATCAAATTTCTCCCCCTCACTAAAGCCCCCTCCAAAACCAGGACAAGTTTTGAAAAGCGAAAAAGGTTCTGCATCCTTCAGTGGAAATAATAGTTCAATATAAAATTCTTTATTTTCTTATTCTTTCTCATAACCTTAGTATCACTGAAATGCTTTGACATGCAGTTAAAGCTTCAGATGTGTCTTCCATCGATGAACTTGAAGATTTTGCTATGGGTAGGGTGCGAAATAATGCTGGTGGACGTTCAGATGTTCACTATGCTAAGGAAGTAAGGGATGGACAAACTGCAAAAGCAAGCAAATATAAAGAAGCTGAAGATGCTGCAAAGAAGAATCAGCAAAAGAGTGCAGATGATATTGAATCCTTTTTTAGCATGGGTTCTCGATCCACAAGTGCACCAAAGTCAAGGACTGCAACTTTGGTAAGAACAATTGTTATAAAGCAACTGGTTTATGCAACAAAAGCAGAATATTTTATTTGTTTCCTGCTGCAATTGTTAGGACCCTTTATTTGATGCAAAGTCAAATGGCAGAGGAGAGCCTGTAGTAACCCAGAAGAAGTCTAGCTTTGCCTCATCTGGGATAAGGAAGGCTTCTTCTACAACAAATATAATTGATGATTTTATGTTTGGAGGTATTTTGTTGCTGAAGTTCACTTTCTTTTGTAGCACTGCTGGTTATATTTTGGTGCATCCCTCTTATCTAATATTTTGATTAATGTTTTGTCCCTGAAGATGCCTCATTATTTGGAGAATTTGAGGAAGTAGAAGGGGAAAGTGAAGAACGACGAAGAGCCAGATTGGGACGTCACCAGAGGACTCAGGATCGTGTGGTGTGTGTTTTTCCCTGTTCATTTTCTGTTTCCTTAGATGGTATTGGTGGATGTTTTTATATTTTTGCTAATTGGCTATTTGAATGCTGAAATTCTTGGATTGAAATTTGTAAAAAAGTTTGCAAGTGACCATTTCCCGCTCAGTTGCTGAAAGATAGAGATAAGCTTTCTAAATGAGATTGAGTTCCACGAATATGCAGGCTAGAAAGATGTGATTTGCTGCTATAACATGGTAAAAGATGTTTAGTTATTTCCTGTTAGATCCTATACCTAACAAATTAAGTTGTCTATGCATTATTAGTTTGATGTTCTTCATCTCTATAAGTTCTATCTATGTAGCACTTCAGCGTGCTGCAACTGTAAGAATGCCCTTTGGGCTTGATGATTAGCTGCAGCAGTTCAGCGTGGATTTATAATACACAGCAAAGTTCCTTGTGGACTTGCTGAAACTGAATGCAATATTTATATTTGTATTTTGTCTTTACTTTGAATTGTTGCATGAACAGGCTAAAGCAGTTGCTGATATGAACCAGCGTGACCTTCAAACTCAACATGAGCAAGAAGAGAGGCGTGTAAGTGTTGTAGTAACATAGAGATGCACTCAGTAGCATTACTGTGTACCTTCTTATATTTGCTCATATTTTTACATTTTGCACAATACTTTTTCTGTGTGGCTAAGAGTTGGGTGGTTGGAATGTTGTCCGTACCTGACATGTATTTGTCTTTAATATTGCCTGTTTGATTTTTTGTTCCATTTAGTAGTAACATTTAAGCTTAATTTGCAGAGGATTGCTGACAATGTGGATGCCCATATAAAGCGGTGGGCTGCAGGAAAAGAAGGCAACATGCGAGCATTGTTATCGTCATTGCAATATGTGCGTCATTTAACTGTCTTTTTCAAATATATATTCCTTGTTATTTAACTTTGAGCATGTTAATGTGCAACATAACAACTCAGTTGCTAAATATTTTCTGCATTGAATGGATTCTAGAATTAAAACATAATGAAAAGAAATCACATCATGTCACATTGATGAAATTGGATTATAGTAGCTTAATCACAAAGAGTATCATGCTGTTTGAATTGAAAGGTTTGGGAGGAGTGCAAGTATGAAGGCTATTCTTTTCTGAATTTTTTAAATTGTCCTGACTCGGCATTATTGATTGCTACTTATTCTTGCTAGCAGCTTGTACAAAAAGAAAAGGTGGGTAAAAAAAAAGGAAAGAAAAGAAAAGAAAAAAGAAATTAGTATATATGGGGAGCGTGAAAGAGACGGAGGAGAATTTCTACAAACATTATTTCTATGCGTAGTGGGGTTTTCTGACATTCTTCTGAAAGAATTCTTCTCTAAATTCAATCTGTTAGAATGTTTTAAATTATTTGCTGGTTGTAGTAAAATGCAGTCTGATTTTTGCTTCTGAAACTAGTCTTGAGTGCTGAAGAAATTCAGCTTTATCATTTGCATAATATATGTGCCAACACATTTTATGGGAATTATGAGCAGGTGCTTTGGCCTGAATGTGGTTGGGAGCCAGTTTCGCTGACTGATTTGATTACTTCTAGCTCAGTGAAAAAGGTTTACAGAAAGGCAACATTATATGTACATCCTGATAAGGTTCAACAGAAAGGTGCCAGTCTTGAACAAAAATATACTGCTGAGAAGGTCTTTGATATCCTCAAGGTAGAAGTTCAATTTTTGAGTATTTGAATACAAATAGACTGTTTGTGAGATGTTGCTGCATATCATTTCATCCTTTTTCAGCGGGATAGATTTCAAGATCTGAAAATTGAATTCTTATTAAATTCATTCTTATGACCAAGTACATCCCTTTCAGAAGCATATATTTTGTTAATAGGAAGTAGTTCAGTTCCAAGTGATTCTTCAAACATTAATTGCTAAATTATCCGAGTTAAATTTAATAATGTCTCCACTTTAACCCTTTGATGAAATCATGATAATGTTATGGGAGCCAAATGCATCATCTTTGCAAAGAAAAAAAAAATCCCTAACCTACTAGAAAGTGTGAGAGGGCAGGCAATATTTCTGCTTATAGTTTCCTTCTGCCTATCCAAATTGCCTTCTGAAATTCTCAGTTCTAGTTGCTTAGCTGGAAGTGCTTTTTAAGTAGTTTAATGTGAAAATGAGCAAGGATGACCTTTCGTAGTAACAGGAGGCACGTTTGTTTCCAATGGTGCTTAGAAACTCGGCACTGGAAGCAATATCTTAAATATCTTAAACATTCAAAGAATACCTAACAAATAGATTGTGTTGTAGGTGCAGTCAGAACTTTTTGGCTATCATGTGATGTAAATCAGTGAGCAATTGCATCTTAAATTCTAATTATTATTTTAGAATAAACATTCCTTGTCTGCAAATGCTCTTACAAGCCTTGCTGATAAGTTTTTAACTGGAGTCATTTAAGTATTCTACCTTGCATTTAGTTTCTCTGTTATTTATTCTACTGCGTTTTGCAACGAAACAGGAAGCTTGGAACAAGTTCAACAAGGAGGAACTTTCTTAAATATCCTTAATGGTTCATCCTGTTGCCTATTTGCGACACTCCATTCGGTTGTCACAGAACTTCCATTTTGGGGTGGATGATGCTTGTGCAGTTCCATTCTGCAGGTTCAGGTGCAATGCACTTCCAATATAACATGAGTCTGTTGATCTTAGCAGAGTGATGATCGGGAAAAGATCTTTCTTGTTTGTGCATGATGTTGTAAATTAAGCTTGTTTCTAAAAAGAATTACTTGTTACAACACTAGTGGAAACCATCCATTCTTCAGGGAAAGTTAAAACTGCCAAATACGTTGTGTTGATGGTAAGAATTTTTATGCTCTCTGTGATTTTTTATTTTTTTAAATCTATACAGAGGGAGTTGGAGATTTCTTTTCATTTGTGATAATGGTGTTTTCTACCAACATGTGGAATATTTCATTTGTGATATTCTCCTGGAGTTCTCATGGTTGCAGTTAATGATAATTGAGTTGAAAATTCCTGTTCTCTTTGTAACCTATTGAATCCAAGCATCCCATTCTCAAGGTATGTTTTTTTTTTTTTTTTTTTTTTTTTTTTTTTTTTTTTTTTTTTTTTAATCTATTCCTGAGGTGAACTTATTCTGATGTGTCTGGACTTAAGAAATGTTAATTATATATATATATATATATATATATATATATATATATATATATATATAGTCTTGACTTGCAAAAAGTATTTTATTGTATGATTCTTCTATGGGATATTTTTTTTTTTTCTTTTATGTTTCTTACCAAATATTTATAAGTTCTCATAAAATCAAACTAAAAGTTGTTAAATGCGTAATTTTTGTTGTTAAATACCTAGTGAAAAGATGGAAATACCTTTATCAAATTACAATTAGACAATTTTCCTTCAACTTTCTTACATTTCGTTTTGTTCCAAATGCATAATTCCCCAAATCTGCAGCACCATCACCAAAGACCACTATTGCAGTTCAATCTCCACTCGCAAATCTTTTTCTCCATCAATGGCTTTCATTAAAACCTTTTTCCTTTCATCTTAATCAATGGTGATTCAAGCTTTCCCATTATATAGTAAATTCAAATTAATATTAATTATTTAACCTGTTATATAACGTATTGGGGAAAGTGAAAAAAAAAAACATTGTCAAAAAAATATAAATGGAACTATTGTTGTGCGACATTCAAAAGGAACATGAACAAATGTAGTTTAGCAAATATAAAAATTACAAATAAAATTGTCTATTTTAAAAGAAAATGGTAAAGTAGTTAATTTAGAAAAATGTAGAAATAAAATAGTAAATATCTCAAAATACAATTTAGTTGGTCCTACTAATTTATTGCATGGGCTTCAGTCGAACCAAGTAATCACATTTGGAGTCAAGACTGAAGTAAAAGTACGGGCTTTCAGTGATGGGTTTTACAAATTTTCTTTGTAGGAGAAATGATGGGCCTAGGAAATTTTCTTTTTTTGAATATTCCTTAATATTAAAATTTAGACAAAAATAATTTTAGGAAGAGAATGTAGAAAGGACGAATTAAGTTAAAGAAAATTATAGCCATATTTTTGTACAGATTCTTCCCTTTGAAAAAATTGATTGTGTTTTTTAAGCTATCTTTTTTTTTTTTTTAACTTTCTTTGATATAGAAGAATTTTTATTTGATAACAAAAATATTTTTCTAAAAATAAAATGTTGAATTTCACAAATATATTACAAATTTTCTTTTATATGAATGAAATCTATATTATTATAAATTTTAGGTGGTACTTGTTACAAAATATTAATTTTTTTTAGTATTAGCACAAGTTTCTCCGTAGATATGAAACTATTTTTATTACAGAGTTCGTGGTTGGCTCTTTCCGTGAGTGAGTGAATTTGTTTGTTTCAAATTTGACCTTACAAAGATCATCCACTAAATTTACAAAAATCATTAAATTCAAATGTTTCTTATCACTTTTTATACAAAATTGTAATTATAGCCTCTATTCGACAACAAGAGGGAGCATTTAGAGTTTTGATTACGTTAAAATACTGTTTTGTGAGTTATGTCGTTCGGTAAGGTAATATATAAAATAGCTATTAGTGGATAAGATAACATTTATTAAAATGTTAATTCATATAATATTTAGTGTTTTCATTTTTTGATTGAAATTTTTTTGATAATTCTATCCTTAATTAACTTATGTTATCCTTTATTAACTTATATTAACAATAGTTTAAAGCCATTCTTTTTGATAGTTGTTGTGGTACTGCAAGTCTATAATTAAGTTAAAAAAAAAAATACATTAGTTTTACATAAAAGTTAAATAAAATAATTTAATAATGAATTAATAAAGGAATATGTGAGGAAATTGTATTATTATTTTAGAAATGATAATGATTTCAATTTATATAACTGGACTACACACTTTATATTGATATTCTTTTGACGGAAAATTAATACTAACATGTTATATGAATTATTATTATTATTTTTTTTTAAATGAGTTCAATTCTATAGTCATATTTAAATATCTTTTCTTTTGTCATTTTAAATTCAACAACTATTTTTACCAAAAATTTTTACTCTAAATAGCTATATCAGTTAACATTTCGTAAAACCATTAACAGTTACTAAAACGACCGGTATTAGTTTTAGTAACTCCTTATTGTCCTCCACTCATCTCACCTTTCTTTTGAAAAATGTTTTTCATTTTTTTTTTTTTTTTTTTTTTTTTTTTTTTTGCATTCTCTCTATTGTTAGTTATACAATTCAGTCATAACTCCTTATGAGAATGGAAAGACAAATTGGTCAAGAAAATACTGAACAATCATGATTTTTTTTTTCTCACTATTATCTTGTTCATTTCATTTCATGTTGCTTCTCCACCTGGATGCACCAGAATCATCAGTTTGACACAGCTAACTCATCAATAGATTCGATGAATCTTCAACTCATTCTACTTAATTAATACTTAACTGGGGTCTTATCTTAGCACTAAATCACTAAGTCCATTAATGAAAAGATCACTTCACATATTAGAGAAAGAAAACTTGAAACCAATGTCCTCAGTTCTTGGAGTATCTTTTCTATTCTCTCCATTAACAAATAGGAAGAGAGCACTTCCTTATTTTTTGATAAGTTAGGTGGGAAAAAGATATAAAAATGGGAAAGTCGCGTTTAAGCTATAGCTAAAAGAAATTCACCACACCAACCCACTCAAGAAAACAAAGAGAAAATTAAGCACACCGGCTTAGACCTTGGAAAAGAATTACTAAAGAAAAATCCTTAGCAGTATTGATGATTGTGATGGAGGGCTCCACCACTTGCCGCCGGCGATGTGGCCGCCTTCCATTCCCACTAAACCGCCACTTAATTGTAATAAAGTTATCATTTTGAGCATTTAGGGTGCAATGAGACCACTTTTTATTCATGCACGTTGTAATACTAGTCATCACATTCATTTTATACTGGCTTGTGGTTTTTTTGTTTTGGTAACTAAAAAAATTATAATAAATTCAATGAGTTGAGTATAACAGGTGATAATGGGAATTATATTTTTATTTAGTTAATTATTTTTATTAGAATTTATATAAATTTGAGAGAGTGTATTCCTAAGATTAATTTAAAATAAAAATTAAAAAAAGTATTCTCGATATGCATAATTAATGGGATGATACCCTTATTGTAAAAAAAAAGAAAAAAAATATAAAATATACGCTTATCATATTTGCATTTATTTAGCAAAGCTTAGCAAGAATGCTCCCTGTCTCTAATTATGATTCTTTAATGTTTAGTTGTTTGAAATTGTATTACAGGGCACATGGTGTGTTTTTCCTTCTCATATCTATTTTAAATGCTATAACTGAGTCTGGAAAGTATTGTGGCAAGGAATATAATGGTGTTCAGTGTTCACACTTCACATGTTATGTCAAAATGTCCACATCAAATATTTTCAGCTTCAAGAAATTCATTTGGCATTTTATATTTTTAATTTTATAAAATTGATTACTTTCGGAATAAATTTTTATTAAAATTAATAATAACGACAACAACCAAGTCTTAACCATAAGAACTAGCATTGAACTTCTGAAGTATTAGCACAATGACGATCAGTTGCAATTCCACTATCAAAATTCCAATGGATGTACTGAAAAAACATAAGCAGCAGTATGGAATCCTTTTCAAAGTCTAATCTGAAAGGGAAAAGAAAATTACTTTGGAATCTTTTTTCCAAGTGTAATCTTAAAGTGAAAATTTAGGAATCTGTTGCTTTCATATGCTAAGGAATGATACCTACTAAACTCATTATGATTGTTTCTGTTCAGCTTTTCCCTTCACTACGATCCATATATACACATATCAACTTTTCCCCTCCAATTCTTTCTGTGCATTGATAGCATATATGAATGAAGCAGAAACTTGCACTGTTTTTAGTTCAAAACAGACTCATATCTAACATTTTCTGGTCCCAAAATATTTTTGTATTTAATGGTGACTAGCTATGAACTACTGATAACCAGACCACGTTCTGATGATTTTGTGTATATATAGCTTTCTGACGGATTGGATATGATCGGCCATGGTTTAATATATAGAACCTCAATGTATGGTCCTCCTAGCCCTTTTATTATTCTTCTCTTTTTGTCACTATCGATTTGAAATGTGCACTTTCAATGGTGATAGTGAAGATGCCTTATTTTGCCATACTATATACTATTCAAGTTCAAGCAGGGCCATTGAAAATGATAATAATAGAAAAAAGAATGAAATGTAAGGAATCTTGAGTGACTATCTCTTCAATTATTAATTTCTTCATACACCATCAATCTGTTGGTGTGTAGAAAAAAAAAAAGTTTTAGTAGTTATTGTCTGTGGTATAACTTGAAAGGTTGAGTGTTCGAATATGATAGCTTCTATGAGAGCTTGTGTGTAATTAAATTAACTAAAAAAGAAACTAGAAGTCAACATATGCAGAAATTCTTCAAGTTTGCATTGGAAAATAGGGAATTTGAGACCAATATGTTTTTCTTTTTCTTTTTTTTTTCTGTTGAACTTATGTTACAGAGATGGTCCCACATTTTGTTTGAGGGGAAGAAAACAAAAAAAAAAAAAAAAAAAAAAGATTAGAAACCTTCATAGCAATTAACAAAACCCATTAATGGGCATCCTATGAACATGAACATGAACAAAAACTAAAAACTAGGTGTTGATTTTTCATTTCTTGTTTACTGGAGATACCAATCAACTTGCATTGATCTAATAAGTGCTCTGAAATGGCTTGACTGTCTTGAGATCAGTAATAACACCAGCTATGGAGCCAGCAGCAGCAGCTATAGTAATAATAAGACAAGCAGCGCTTAGGATTTGGAGACAGAGCCATCTTGTACTCCATTTTGGTATTTTCTTCTGTGCTATGTACATTTCAACTGGAAAATAAACTGTTAATGGCCAAAATCCTAAAGCTCCAAGTAAACCCACTATGTCATTGAAGAAAGGAAGGAGCATTGAAATTACAGTGGTAAAAATCACAAAAACTGTCCTAAAAACCAATCTGAAGAGGTTAAGATTGTAGGAGGATTTTAAACCAGGAATTGGGATTTTAATTTCTTTGGTGATGAAGTCACTATCTGGGTATCTTTGAGCTGCTGTTTTTTCAATGAAGGCAAAAAGGGGTTGGCAGTAGACTTGGTATGCACCAACAAGGTGGACAACTATAGCAACATTAGCAATATCAAGTAGCCAATATGGGTTATAAAAACCAAAACCAGTTAGGAGATTTCCAGGGGACATGTCTCCAAATGCTGCATACCCAAAGCACCCACATAGCATATAGAAAAACGTTGTCACTGCTACACTTATTAGTGTTGCTTTCTTCATTGTCTTGGCCTCTGATGGTGGTGATTTGATCGTGTCCTGTTGAAGCCACATAATTCATAAAGTCAGATTTGTACTTTCAGTCTCATTATCATCAAGTTAAAGTTTTTGGTTAAGCTCTATAATACCTGAATTTCAATGAGGATGATGGAGTAAGAATAGGCGAAAGCGATGTCTCCAAGAGCTTGGAAGCTTCTCCATATTTTCTGAGTTTCAGTTACAGTGCCAATGGTTATTCCAGTAAAACTTCCCCTGATTTTTCCACTTTCTGCAACTTTAGCAATTCCAAGTCCAAGGCCAATGGTAGAGTAAGTGAAGGACATTACAGCAGCAAGAATAGAAAGCCACCATAGCTTTTCAAAATCTTGAATTTGTGAGAAAATTATTTCTGCTATTCCAAATGCAATCATGTAAGGATTTGCATTCATATGGCATGGATCTTTGCCTCCTGTCTTGTGGAAACAATTTGACCTCTTGACTGCCCTGTTTCATAGTAATAAATAAAAAAAAAAAAATTATTACCCAGAAAATTTTAAAAAATGTAACCAAAAAAAAAAAAAAAAATGATCTAGTACTTACATCATGCTTATAGATGATGCAATTGTGTAACCAATGGCAACCCCCAAAAGATTTAAGTACTGGACATATCCACATATCTTAACCTTAGCACCTCCTGAAAATTAATTGAAATTCAAAATTTAGTGTAACAAATTAAAAAATCCTAAAAAAAAAACCAAATTTAAAATGAAATGAAATGTTTTTTGTAATAATAATAATAAAAAAAACATACCAAGATTTGATCTAACAGCATCCATGTAAGTGTAGTTTCTCTTGCCATTAACAGAATCCCCTGTTCTGTAGCAGGCAGAGAGCAGAGTAGAAGTATAATAAGTGACAATAGAGAACAAGAACATAACAGCAGGACCAGCAATCCATCCAAGCTGAGCTACAGCCCAAGCCAAAGACAAAACACCAGACCCAATCACAGCAGTAATTATATGAGCACTCGCTGTCCAAACACTTCCTGTCAAAAGAAAATAGAGGAAGAAAATAAGTAAAATAACTTTTGTATTTTTATTTAATTTTGCAAAACAAAATAATAAAAAAATACATTTAAATGGAAGGTATTTTTTAAAAAAAAATTTAAGATCAAAAACTAAGGTAAAAACAACAAGATACCAAATAGGCAGTAAAGATTTAATTACTTACCAGTTCTCTTGAGGCGGCCATCATCATCATACCATTTAGAGCCAGCTTGATTAGGCATATCAACAGAGACATTGAAAGGTTGTGGTGGAGGAAAACTTTTATCACCCATCTTTGTTGAAGAAAAGATTCCAACCAACCAAACAGAAAAGAACGTAATTAAGTTTTCTTTTCTTTCTTGCAGGAAATTAATAATGCTTCAACAAGAAAAAAAAAAAGAAAAGAATTCCTGTATCCGATACAAAAATATAAAGATTATTTCGAAGAAAATGATGGGTCTTGTTGTTTATTGGATCAAAGTCTAGTTAAGGCTATGGAGTTAAACTCTGAAACTAACAGTATTAATCTGACAGAAACACAGTTACACCTTCCCAGAATCACAAAATCCCAAAAGGATTTTCTTTTTTCAAGAAGAGAGTTTGCTTATAATAGTAATGATGATGATAATAAGAGGAAGAAAACACACTCTCTTTGGCTAGCTGTAGTGAGAAGAAGAAGAAATGATGGGATGCATAGGAGGTATTAGAGCAAGGTATATATAAACTATAAAGAGGGTGAGGAGAGGCAAATAATAATAATAATAATAATAATAATAAACCTGAAAGCCACGTGGTCGAAACGACAATTTAAGGGGTAGGCGTATTGTCAACGACCGACTGCATAGTCATCTGCCTTGACTGAAATAAAAATAAAAAAGCAACACCTCTCTCTCTCTCTCTCTCTCTATTGATCTCACGGTTTGCTACTGTTTAGTGCAAGATTCTCATACCCCACCAGAGAAGAAATTGTCGTTGTCCTCTCTTTTTCAAAACCAGATGCGTAATTTGTTCTTTCTTTGTAACTGCCCAAAAAATCTTTAGCTCAAAAGTAATAAAAATTTTGAAAAGCCACTGTTTTTCATTACCTTGCTTTTTTTTCTTTTTTTCTTCACTAGACAGAAAGTAACAGTTTGTAAGAGCTTTTTCTTCTTTTGCTTTATCAGATTTTCCCATGTTCAATTTTGACTTGTTAAGTACTTTTATATATATATATACCTCCAATTATTACAACTATGTAAGTTAACCAAACCGTCGGTTCAATTCAAAATTGAAATGTTAGAACAACAATTCAAATTTTTAAAATTAAGATTGAATTGAACCGAAATTACTTTGAGAATAGATTGAACCGAACTATATCAATTTCGTATGTTTTTTCGGTTTTTAGTCAAAGGAGTGAAAGCCAGCGCCGGGATCAAGATCAATCCTGTGATTGTGATAAAGCCAATTACTTTTTTTTTTTGGATTTAGTTCCCTTGGATGTATTTTCCTAAATTTAACCTGTTGGATTTTGTAAAACCAAGACGAATCACCTTCAAACTTCGGTTTGAACCGAAATAAATCGAGAACCAAACTTGTTGTGAGCGAGCAAACAAGCGAACAGTGTCAGTTTCTGTTCGTCATTTTGCTCGGCCCTAATATTCTCATATTTCTTTTGTATATTGGAGAGGGGACTCAGTAGGATGGTTAGTTGACTAAATTGATGATCTTGGGCGATGAAATGGTCGAACCAGATTTAGAAATGACTTTCTTGGTTTCGGTTCAACGCTTTTTCCTCTTTCTTTTCTTTTCTTTTTTCTTTTTACCCAAAAAACTCGGGAGAACCGCCACCGGAATTAATCAATCCCGATTAGTTCTTGAGCTTGAATGCTTAGAATTACAAGTATTCTTAGGGTATGTCAAGTCTAAATCCTTTCTTGGTAATTCTGAAAATGCACTCTTTTAATTATTTAAGATACTTTTTGATAAGAAAGTAGAGCTTTAATCTTTATCAATTAGACCGATCTGGTCGGGTTAACAGTATAAAAGAGATTTACCTCTACAATATAAAAGTTAGTAGTTGATGAACAAAATTCTTAAACCTCTCGAGAAGCAATGTTAGTCCTTATAGCAAGGAGATTGATTGAGCTTGACTCTGTAAGACTTGGTTGCATTACTTCAGTCTAGGCTACGCATCGCTTGGATAATATCCAAGAATCTTGGGTTGCTTTTGTTATTTACAAGAGTGCCTCATCATGTGCTCTCTTTTTTTTTTTTTTTTGGTCTTTTTGGCAAATAAATATTTTAGAGCATTTCAAAAGTAAAAAAAAAAAAAAAAAAAAAAGGGTAAATTAGAGTAACTAGTACTTTTTTTATATAGTGTCTAAAAAGGGATTCCCTAACAATATATTCTTTAACTTTAATTTTGGCGTGCAATAAAATCTGTAAATCAAATTTATGTATGAACACTAAACTACGCAATAATATTATGAAACTCATAACCTATAATCTGATAGACGAGTCATACATCAAAAGCTATAAATATATATATATACACAAACGCTTTTCAATGGGTATAAAATTTTCCTTCCTCATATGTTTAATAGAAAGAAAATATTTATAATAGTTATGTGAGGAAGTACTTTTCTTGCTTTTGAGAGGTGGGAAAAAAAAGGTTTCCAACAAAATTGCATGAAAAGTTATAAAAAACAAAATCTACCTTGTATCATATTACACATATAAAGACAAGATCTTACCTTCATATTGGAACTTTCTTTAATTTCTTGCTTATTACACTCCTCTATCAATGCAAGAAATTGATTAAAGCAAAGAAAAAGAAATGTATAATGGAAGGGTTTTTGATAATTTGCTTGCGATGGGTGTCTTGGGATCAAAATCTCTAGGCTTTAAATAGAAGAAGGAAAAGGGACTGGACTTAATATTTTAAGGCCATTTGTCTCTCTAAAAAGACCCTTTGAATCAAAATTCTCACCTGTATAGCTCTCATCCATCGTTATTGTTAGAGAATAAGGTTCTTTCTCTAATTTATTATTCATTATTCATTCCATTAACAAAAGAGTATAAACATATGGAGTAATGAGTGGATAGAATGCATACATAAATCAGTCAAATGTTTTCTTTCTTGGTCTGCACTCAAAACAATAAAAACATGATGTTACCACTTGGGCTTTTATTTATTTATTTTGAAAAATAATTAGATATATATGCAAAATAATAATAATAATAATAACTAATTGCTATTGATGTTACCATTTAAGCTTTTAGTTATTTATGTTTAAAAAATTATCAAACATATATGCCAAAAAAAATTAGTAATTTTAGAAATAAAAAGATGATATTACCATTTAGGCTTTTATTTATTTATTTTTAAAAAATGATTGTAGAAATATGCGAAAAACATTGATTGCTATTAAGGGGTAGACAACTAGTATTTATTCTCATCTTTATAGTTCCCAATGAACGAGGAAAGAAAGGTTATTATGCAAAGACACGCTTCACTATTGGAGATACTGTCTTTGAATTATGTTTGAATTTATTATTCTTTTATTATTATTGTTCTTCTTTTATTTTGGTTGGTATTTATGAGCCTCTCTTTCAATGGAAATATGGTATATTTTCTGATCTTTTCTTTTATTATCTTAGAAGAGTTCAACATAAATTGGACTGCCACTAAATATTATATTTCAAGTTTTAATTATATGCTTTTAGCTTGTTAGATTTTTTGCTTGATTATGTTTGTTCAATATTGTTTTTTTTTTTCCATACAATTACTATATTACAATTATTATTATACATCATTATTTGCAGTAGATACAATAGTTTTAAGTCCATCAAGAACGGTACAATTTATTATAAAGTCCATTCATTAAAGGGCATTACAATCCACAAGAGGAAGTTATAAAAATATATACATCTCCTAAGAGTAAACTAAATTGGAAAATTAGCTTGCTGCCTTTGTTATTAATTAAAATTAGATATGGAAAGATAAATTATAAAAATAATTATTTTACCATTTAATCAAATTAAGTAATTTGATTACACCATACTAGAAAATAAAGTTGATTTTTAATATGATTTTATCTAATAAAAGACAAACTAATTAAAAAATTAATATGAATAATAAGATTAATTAATGAAAAATATTCAGCAATATTAAGCTATTCTAATTAGTTATAAACATAACTTATTTTTTGGGAATGGGATTTTACTATTTCTCATGTCTATAAAGAAGCTAATGGGAGTGCTGATTTTTTATCTAAGCTTGTTAGAGTCTACACTTTGGGTGTACACTATATTTCAGAGTTACCGATCGGTCCTCAGAATGTTTCATTCTATAATGATTGTGGTATAACTCAGACAAAGTTTTTTATCGAGTGTTTAAAACTTGACTCTCTTCTTTTATTTAAAAGAAATTAGTTATATGAGTATTATTTACATATACCTATCACGTTTAAATTATTGCCTCAAAAGTAAATTAAGTTCAAATTAAAATTTTAATTAATAAAAATTTATTATAAGCTCGGGCTTTCAAAAATAAATAAATAACTTTAAAAAATCCACCAAATGTATCACTATGCTAAGGGTGGCGTTGACAGTGATTATTAGTTTAAAAAACCAGTGGGATTACCTAATTAAATTAATCGATCAAGAAAGCTAATTATCGCCCCAATAAGAGTAAAAAATAATAATTAAATGGCTTCATAATTCTAGCATAGTAATAGAATTTATTTTCGTCCCAACACGTGGCAAGTCCATCGACACACGTTGGGCATTCTGGTTACCTCCTTGCTTTGAGGATTCACCGTTGCCAAGATAAATTGATAAGATAAAAAGGCATATATAAATGCTTAATCTTTAAGAAAACATGAACTTTTCGGATTTTTTCAAATTTGGCCAATATTTTTAATTTTATCAATTGATACTTTATTTTTATTTTTTATTTGTGAATTCTGACTTTTGTCGAGAATTCGATTGAATGCAGTTAAGTGATGCAGCTCTAAGAGCGAAGAAATCTACTTGGCGGACTTTAGGGTCGCTAACAATTTGAGTTGCTCGCCAAGTGTTCATCCAGAGTCTGTTAGTTGTAAAATCATACCAAATTCTTTCAAGCTTGTGGTGATATAGAAAAGAGATTGTTTCAACAACGCAATCTCTCAACTTAGAGATTTTAAAAGTAAGGATGAACCACTAGAGAATAGTCATGTGGATTTATATTGGAGTGCTGTGGGACCAATTATTTGCCAAATAAATAACAAATTAATGGACTCTGGACGAAGATTATAATTGACAAGGAAAATAAGTATGAGATAATAATTGACAAAATTAAAAGTATTGGCTAAATTTATCAAAAACATCAAAATTTAAATTTTTATTTTGGTGATTCAGTCATATATAAGCTTTCATAGCGATATTTCAGATTTGAAATTTGTAGTCACTGTTACTAGAAAGATTTATTTTAATTACGTTCATTAGAAAATTTTATCTGAATATTACCTCAACCCTCAACGTAAACAAGTGTATATGAATATCAACGGCAAGAGGTCAATTTGGTAATCAAGTTTTACTATGTATTATAACTATTCGATTTTGATAATGTAAGTTGCAATCAAAAGATGCAAAACTAATTTTGATGCTTTTAATTGCTTAATTTGCCATCTCTCTCACCTTTAATGGTGGGGATAATTTCCGATGAAGATGACAAAATTCCAAGCCAATATAGAGATATGCATTGCATGGGTTTCATCTTCTACACATCAATTTATTGCTTTCCGATGCATTACGAATCTTATGTTTTGATAAGTTAGCATTTTTCTTTTTTTTGGTAAAGGTTTTCATTAAGAATCTTTACATTATTTTATGATAATCATGTTTAGTTTGATTACCATTTACAGAAAATACTAAGGTAAAAGAAATTGGATCGATGCGAAATAATAAAATTGAGAACTAGAGAAATCATTTACTTACCTTGCCTTCAAAAAATTAATTTGAATTATATCCAATTTTAAATATATATTTTTCCACTTATTTAAAATATTAATATGAATATGAAGATCAAAACAATCTACTGGTGAGTGCATGAATGTTTAAGTTTGAATTCTCTCTCCCCCAATATTAAAATATATATATATATTAATATGAATAAGTACTTGAGAAAAATATGAATCAAATGATAATAATTTATCCTCTAAATCAAGAAAGAGTCAATACAGTTGGTAATAAAATATACAAAAGAAAGAAATTATGTTTGTATTATATTTTATTCTTTGTATTTAATTTTACGAACCAAACAAGCTCCGTAACGCAAACGGGAAACATGCATGAAATTCCAGAATAGCTGCCAAATGTTATGAAATTGTAATTTCGACTCCCATGGCTCTACCTAATTCCATCTCATAGTAAATTCAACGTTAAAAATGAATAAATAAATAAGGAAAGCACAATATTTTATTTTTTTAATCATGAAAAAAAAAAAAAGCGACGTAAATGAACAAAGGGTTATCAGAGAAAAATCAAAAAGAGCATCATACCAAACATGTCATATCAGTTGGAAATGTTCTTCTCTGTATAGTCTCAGCTGTATTCTTTGACTGTATATAGTTTTTATTTATATTCCTCATGAAAAAGCTCAAGTAGATCGATCTCTCGCTATCTCATAAAGCCAAAAGCACCTTCATTATATTTATATTTTTTTCAATAATTAATAATCAATTTGTTAAGAAAGATATACTCAGATTACGTGCAAATACTCAATTAATCTAATAACCAGTGATTAATATAAATTAATCACGTTTATAAGATATTTTTGTACAATTAATTTAGCATCTTTTTAAAGCAACCTTTTATGTTTTAATAAGTGGTAGGTGAAACTCAAAAACTCTGCTAAGGTTAGGTACGTAGAATTCATTTACAAATTACAAAACTTAATTTAGTTTCATAAAATTCAATCTGTAGGAGTTAAATAGATAAAAATACTTATATCGAACGTGAAATATTGAATTTTAAACAAATTTCATAAAATCCATATATATGGAATCCAAAAACCGTCTCGTACGTAACTGCATTTGATGTATAATTTTTATATAGCTCTAAGTTGCAATTTGAATTATTGGAAATTTTATTTGGATCGACATATTCAGCCCACAACAGTTTATTTACCAACAAAATGGAGAACTTAACTATTTGATCGTTAATATTATTATGAGGGAGCTCTTTATTCCTATCTAAATCTGCCAAATTAAACTATTAAAGTTTGCTTTTAAAGAAATTAATTAATTAATTATAGAAAAATCAATTAAAGTATCAACTTTCCAGCCTATATTAGGAATAAAACATACAGAAGATTTCTTCCAGCTTTACAACACAAATATTAATTGATCTATATTTTGTTTAGCGAAATAAATAAACATAGAAACATTATCAATTTTCATTGGATTTGCACCATAATAATAATAATAATAATAATACAAAAGTTCTAGAAAAAGAAAAAGAAAATTTCATTTTGGATAACTCCAGAGCCATGTAGAAGTTCTTCTCTATCTGATAATTTCCTAACAGAACATGTGCATGCAAATGTGAATAAGATATGCCCACTTGTCCATATCCCTCTCCATATGCTACCACCAATTATATGAAAACTGGCTGAGATGTTGGAATTATGGTTAAGGAGTGTCCTGAAACTTCTATAAAATAAAAATTTTCATTTATTTCAAGACGAAATTAATATGATTATAAAAAAATAATTATTTGAGATTTCCATTCACGATTACAAGAGACTCAACCAGAACTCACATTGATTAAAAAATTATATGTACATGGATTTTCATTTATTTATTTAATCAATCAGAATAAATAATAATTGTGAAAAGAAAATATATTAAGGAACAAAAAGAAAATGCTGAATAAAATTAATGTGGGGGCTAAAAAAATTTGCAAAAAAAAAAATAAACAATTCATTAATTAAAATTATATGATAATATTATTGACATTGAAAGATGAGGTGTGAAAGGAGCAAGCTGAAAATATCTTTCAGCAATAACGTTATTATCAAACAGAAGACAAAACAACAATTAATTAATATATTCCATTGCTGACTAATTATACTTAGACTTATGTTAGGAGTCAGGACAAGTAATTAATTAAAATTCCTTATGCGAAAAACCGACACGGCCTGCTTTCTTTAATTTATAATATCAAATTTTATATATTTCAGAGGAAATTAGAATAAAATAATTAATTTGAATTTTGACTATATGGCATCCTTTTAGTTAGGGACTCAATAATTCAGTTGGAGAAGGGAAGACCTTAAGAACCCGTGTACTGAAATATGTTGAATTCAACAAAAAAAAAAAGTGCTCTGCTGATTGCATCATTTTTGAATTCTTAACGTTTCTCCCTTCACAAAAATTACATCATTTTAAATTCTAAGCTTGTTTTGTGATAGAATGAAAACAAATTTTTGTCAAGTAGTTAGCCACTTGTTTGAATTTGGATGAAAAAGAATTCTCATTGTGTATTTTTATTTGTAAATCATTATATAATATATATAGTAGTCAACATGAAAAACTATATAGTAATACTCCTGGCTACTTATTATAGATATAATGAACTAAGACGTCCAGCTTAAGCAACTGAATATTAGCTTGAATAAAATATTAATTAAATCAATGAAATTAGTGTAGTTGATGAGAATTAGGTTTACTATCTGTTCTGATTTAGTGAATTAGTGGTTTCCAAATTGATTTCAATCTCGGGATAATACCGATTTCAATTCTAAAAATTAGAATTGCGATTGATTTGAAATCTTACTGATTTTAGTTCCATACGAAATTAAATTGTTTGAGTTGTTTTAAATCAGTTGAAATATCTTTTTAGCGTGGAACATCGAGTCTGATGAGAATAATAACTTTCCTTCTTCATGGACCAAGTTGAAAGCTACTGAAACATACAGTATTGGACTAATGTGAGAATATCCTCACTAATAAAGAAAAGATCAATTGTTATATATTACAGGTTTAGTACTATAGATAAAAAGAACCCTTCAAGTTGAAGATGAAGCGTGTGAATTAGGATTTGATGAGGCTATGGGTGACGAAAGAAGAGGTATGTGATGTGGACATTGCAACCTCTTCTCCTCCACAAGCCAACAAGACAAAATTTTGCTAAGCTGCGAACCCTTCATTTGCTTATAGTTGTCAAGATATAAATCACACCCACCAAAATATTTCATCATCAACCTTTTTTTTTTTTTTTTTTTCTTGTATTTGGGGAGAAGATTTAAACATGAATCTATTTGTTAGATTGTATATTTGCTTACCATTAGATTATGTTTTGGTGTGCAATGTCATCGTCAACTTAACAAAACAAAGTCAATGGTGTTTTACTTTACTAGTACTTAAAACAAAAATGTGCCTTTAGTATTTATTTGCCTCTAAATTGTCCTTCAACTTTGGACAAAATTACATTCGTATATCTTAGAAGGGTCACCGTGTTTTAAATTTTTTTAAGAAAATCTTAATAAAAGAAATATTGTTGAAGTTTGAAAAATTATCTATTTGGTTTCCCAAAATTTGAAAAATTAGATTTCATCCTCCCAATTTTAAAAATTATTTTTGTTAATTTTGTCCTTTTTCAGAAATTGATTTTCGTTTTTCACACATCATCTTTATGAACTGCCAAATTAATTGGACCTCTTTCAACGGCAAGGAGACAGTCAACTAGTCTTATGCACGTTGTGTATTCATAGACTTTAATGAGATAAGTGATAGTTTCCGGTCAACTTTGGGCGTCTTAGGTGTTTAGGAAATAATTGTATTTCTCTCATTTTCCTTTATTGGTTTGAATTTAATGCATTGAAAGAAATTTCTTTTTTTTAAATTATTTAAGTAGATTTAGACCTTGTCGGCAATAGTTTTTTAACATTGTTTTTACTATTTATGGTATTTGGTAGCATAAAATTTATATTAGTGTTTAAAATTTATGGAAACGAAATATGAAATGTTATTTCATTTAATGTTTAATAAAAACTCTAATTAAACAGTTCACAGATAATAACTGCTAAAACAACTGATAGTTAATTGCTAAAACATTTAATTTTGCCAAACATATTTTAGGCTCTATTAATTTATTTGTAGAAAATAAATTATTTTTTCAAAAGTATTTTCCATTAAGATAAATTTTAATTTATTTTAGTTCTAAATTTTAGATTTCAAGTCATTTAGCTTCAATTTTTAAACTTTTAGATTTTAAAAATAACTTCAAGAGGCCGTTCGGAATGATAGAATACGAAATTTATGAATTTTTACAAAATCCATAGAATATGAAATTTATGGATTTTAAAATCAATAAAGTTTCACCTTTTATTATTGGGTTAAAAAGTATAATATGTAAATTTGAAAGATTTTTAGAATAAAAAATTAAATGATCTAAATGTTATATTTTAGAGACATGTACGAGAGAAATATTTCTTCAATTTCTTCTATTGAATATAACGGGATTACATACATCCTATTTATGCACAATAGTCTAACTCTAAATAGGAAAAACACGAATAAGGAATGAGTAATACTGTTTTCTAAATAAGCTATATAAAAATATTCTAAATTACACAAATCAACATTAAATTATATCATTAATAGAAATGATGAATTGAACCAATAAGGTGTTAGTTGAGGTAAGAAGCGACCTCAACATCCGTAAAGATAAGAATACAAAGTTTGATTCTTAGAAAGCATATTTTGCTGAGAAGGTAAAAAATCTTTATGCTCTATAGTCCTAGATACGTTTCATCCAACTCATACCTCTTACGTCATTTTAATAAAGCTTAATGACTTAGTTTGTTAGCTTTGTGCACAATATTACACAACTATAAAAATTTAGTCAACTATAATGATATTAATATTAAATAAAATTTAAACGTTTTTCTTATTAAACTTCAATAAAAAGAAAAATTATTCAATACTCATGGTTTTCTTTTTGTCTTCTGACAAGAGAGCAGAGGTGACTCGGCGGCTAATGTGGCGAGTCGGCCTTGGTCTGGGTAGTGGAAGGACGAGACCTATGAGTCTACGAGATTAGCTATCCAAATTGGGTGATAAAGACATGAGAATCCAAATCATTAACATAACCATATGTCCATTTTTATCTCGTGGTTTTCCATTTTCGGTCAGTGCTGCTGCCCAGCAAGAGGAGGAGAAGAAAGCACGTGTGAGTGAATATCATACACTTAAAACGCTTCAACCGACGGACGTTCGCGTGGGCATCATTATCAAACTGGAGGACATTCTCGTTTCTTCCTTGCAATAATACTGAACCAAATTAACAATTTACCCTAAATTTAGAAATTTTTTTTTAAAAAAAGGGAAGATGAACAGATTGATTTTAGTTCCTGTCCACAAAATATATGTTGGTGGGAACACCTACTAACATCATTTTGGCTGCTGCCTTTTCAAAATTTTTCAAAAAATTTTTTCTTTTCAGTTATATTTAGGAGTACTTATCCATCAGTTTTACATCAAAATTAGTTTAGAATGGAAAGAATTTATTGAATCAACTACCTTTAAATAGATTCAAAATCTTAATGAATTTATTCATGTAAATTGAAAATAAATTTTAATTTTTCTTAATATAAAAAACAAGCACTATTAGAACTCATTTGGTTTGTTAAAAAATGGAGAAAAAATAATATTCATATGTTAAAATTTTCAGAAATTTTAAAATAATGTTATCTGCCCTATTTTCTCAATAAAAAAATTAATTTTAATTTTTTTTCTCAAAAAAAAAAAGAATTTAATTTTGAGTATAATGCATATCTAGTGTCTTAAATTAAATTAGAATTGACCTCAAGTTTAAATTGCCTAAACGGCTACACTCATTTAAGCCAAACGGACCTCAATGCCCGTTATGGGCTTCACAGTGAATGCTTCTGTTACAGTATAATTGATATGGGCTTAGTATCTAAAGAAACTCGTTCAGTCCTTTTTTTTCATAAACAGGCGATGAGCGTAAAAGTTTTTTGCGCTATCAACGAATCGAACTTTTCAGAGTCCTCATTCTTACAGGAATTGAGTTTGTTAAATACCTCAATCAACATTTTATTGATCATTCAGTCTTTTTTTTTAATTAGTCAAAGTCATTTCGAGTTAATAGGCTATATTAAGAACTCGCTCTTTTTCTCTTAAAAAAAAAGAAAAATATGAATTTTAATATTTCTAGAGCACTTCTCTAACATAATTCCTAATTAACAAGAAAAAAATTTTTTCACTTTTACCAACTAAATTAATACATTGAGTGGAACTTAATTTTGAGCATATCTTTATTAAGCTAAACGGAGCTCTAGTTTGAATTCACTGGATTTCAGTTTTGTTCAATTCATTTAAAACTTTAGTGGCTCATGAAATTATATTTGAGTAATTTATTATTTCTCAAAATTAGATCCTCCATAAATTAGTGATTTGGATGTTTTCACTTGTTGACATGCCTTTTCTCAAAAATAAAATAAATAAAATCGTTCGTCTGGCTTATAATTCTCTAGTTAGTTCTTTTGTAGCTAATTTTGCTAAGCATATGCATAAGATTTTTTTTTTTAATCTTAATACTATATGTTTTTCAATTATTTTTTGGCCCCTCTAAAATTTTAATTTTAGATTCATCACCAACTTTTTCTTTATCTTTAAAATTAATTTATTTTATTATAACAAAATATACTTGGAAAATTTTAACTTATCCAAGTAAAAAAAATTTCAAAACTCTTAAAGCTATTCTGGAAAAGTTAAATGGAAAAACTAATAAAAAACAATGTTAACAGCACAATCACAAAACATCAATAAGATTTTTTCTTGAGATAAGAAGAAAGAGAGAGAGAAAAAAAAAAAAAAAAAAAAAGACATTGGCTAAACTAAGTCGTGGCACTCACAAATTTGTAGAAATCAAATATAATAATTAATTTCTCAAAATGTTGAACCATAATGTCACTTATGCAAACTTAGGCCTGAGGCCTTGGTTGTGCACCTAATTGATGGAATTGACACCACTCAGTTGGAACTTGGAACACTAACTCAGAACCATCAGATTGTTTGGCAAATGCTTTCATCACCTTGTCAAGCAGTACATAATGACAGCTTGTGACCATCATATGATATAGACAAATTTAAAAAGAAAATTTTTTAAGAACATAAAATGTTTTTTTTTTTTTTTTTTAATTTGACATATAGATTTTTATAAGAGTGTGGGCGTTCTGAAAATAAATTCAAGTTAGATTCCCTTCCCCTAATACTAAAAAGAAAAAAAAATTAAGTCACAGAAGGTTTATTGCGTAATTTAGGTAACTTTAACTTTGATTTACTTAAAAGGTACCAAAATTGTTATTATAATTAATTTAGTTGCCAAAAAAATTTGTGGCACAAACGAAACCGTAAGATAGATCTTGACATTTTATTTTCTTAAACGTTACCACAAGACAAAGATTTTAAAGTTTTAGACACAAATTATTAGTGGTGCCAAATTATTTTCCTTTCTTTTAATTTTTCAAATTATTGCACGACAGGAAATGTTAATGCAAGTTGAAACTTAACAGTACTAAATGTTTGAAACATACAACATTTGCATATGTATATATATGCATGAGTTACACTTACAATTTCAACAAAGATTAAAAAAAAAACTAAAAATTTTGCTAAATTAACTCCAGCTTCAGATTTTCTTCTTACTAATTCAGTAAGAAGTCTGGAATGGCTTGACTGTCTTGAGATCAGTAATAACACCAGCAATGGAGCCAGCAGCAGCAGCTATAGTAATAATAAGACAGGCACCGCTTAGTATTTGGAGACAGAGCCATCTTGTGCTCCATTTTGGTATTTTCTTCTGGGCTATGTACATTTCAACTGGAAAATAAACCGTTAATGGCCAAAACCCTAAAGCTCCAAGTAAACCCACAATGTCGTTAAAGAAAGGAAGGAGCATTGAAATTACAGTGGTAAAGATCACAAAAACTGTCCTAAACACCATTCTGAAGAGGTTAAGGTTGAAAGTACCCAAGCAAGGAATTGGGATTTTGATATCTCTGGTAATAAAGTCACTATCTGGGTATTTTTGTGCTGCTGTTTTTTCTATGAAAGAAAAAAGTGGTTGACAGTAAACTTGGTATGCACCAACAAGGTGGACAACTATAGCAACATTAGCAATATCAAGTAGCCAATATGGGTTATAAAAACCAAACCCAGTTAGGAGATTTCCAGGGGACATGTCTCCAAAAGCTGCATACCCAAAACACCCACATAGCATGTAGAAAAACGTTGTCACTGCTACACTTATTAGTGTTGCTTTCTTCATTGTCTTGGCCTCTGATGGTGGTGATTTCACTGTGTCCTGTTAAAATAACGTAATTCATTCAAGTCAGACTCTTAATTTCACAGCCTGCTTTCCCCTGCTTTTTTCAGAGAGATTGAACCCTTGATAGTGTTAAAATATATTTTAGTTAAACTATTTGGTTAAAAATATATATGTATATACCTGAATTTCAATGAGGATCATGGAGTAAGAGTAGGCGAAAGCGATGTCTCCAAGAGCTTGGAAGCTTCTCCAAATTTTTTGGGTAGGGGTAACATTGTTAAGACTAATTCCAGTTAGGCTTCCCATGATTTTTCCAGATTCTGCGACTTTGGCAATTCCAAGTCCAAGGCCAATAGTCGAGTAAGTGAAGGACATAACAGCAGCAAGAATGGAAAGCCACCATAGCTGATCAAAATCAGGAATTTGAGAAAAAATAATTTCTGCAATGCCAAATGCAATCATGTAAGGATTTGCATTCATTTTGCATGGATTCTTGCCTCCACTCTTGTGAAAACAATTAGACCTCTTGACTGCCCTGTTTTATGCCAAAAAAAAAAAAAAAAATTACCCACTTGAAAATAATTTTTTGAAAAAAAAAAAATTCAAAATTACACTCTTAATTAACTCACATCATGCTTATGGATGATGCAATTGTATAACCAATGGCAACCCCAAAAAGGTTCAGATACTGAACAATTCCACATATTTTGACCTTAGCACCACCAAGATTAGACCGAATAACATCCATGTAGGTGTAGTTTCTTTTTCCGGTGACAGAATCGCCGGAACGGTAACAGGCAGAGAGAAGAGTTGAAGTATAGTAAGTAACAAAAGAGAACAAGAACATAACAGCAGGGCCTGCAATCCATCCAAGCTGCGCTATTGCCCAAGCCAAAGACAGAACTCCAGACCCAATCACAGCCGTTATGATATGTGCACTCGCAGTCCAAACAGTCCCTATACAGAATTTAACAACAGATTATCAGTAAATTGAGTTTTAGTTCAAAGATACACAAGGATTTTATTGACAGATTAATTACCAGTTCGCTTAAGACGACCATCGTCGTCGAGCAATTTGGAGCCATTGCTCATCTGGGTGTGCATGTTAATGGAGACATCAAAGACTTGGTGGTGAGAATGAGATCTTCCTGATGTGTTCTCCACCATCTTTGATTATCAGAAGAAAAAGAAAGCAAATGTCAGTGAATATGTTCTGAAGTGAAATGAAAATTCAGAGATGCCATGGAAGAGAAGAAGAGAAGGTTATTTATAGCGGGAGAGTTTAGGTGTTGAAAGCTAGTAAGGCCAATAATAGTTGTAAACCACGTGCTCTTTGTATGACCCTACGCGGACATTTCTTTGTCTCCTGTGCAGAACCCATCCCATCGTATACAAAGAAAATAATTCACTGCATTTTCATTTTCCCTACGTTTCAATTTTCATGGTAATTTTAAAAAAATTACCACTCATTATTAATATTCCTTTTTCCATTAATACACATAGGCAAATTTTATGTATAAAATCAGGGATTAAAAATCTGAAAGCGTTGTCTCTACCCATCCAAATGAGATAACTTAGTACGCAAAATTTCTTTTTCTGATTCTAAAAATCAAACTCCAATTGATAAAATGAACAGTAAAATTGATTGATCAATTAGATTAATCTTTTGGATATGATTTTGAGCTTCTTTAAATTATGAAAGGATCTGGAAAATCCTTCCAAAGAAGTAACTATCAGGAAATGGTTCATTGTCCCACATAAAGAAGAGGTCTTCGTCATTGCTTTCTTTTCCAGAGGTCAGCAGAGGTACGTAATTAATTTATCTGTTCATCTTTCATCAGTCATTATATATATAAGGTAAAGAAAAAGGCAGCGTTTGAGGCTGCCATTGGTGGCATAATGTAACTGTTGTACAGCTCTGATTTTCATGGATTTATTTTGTTTGTCTTCATTATCTTTAATTTTCTTTTTCAACTTTCTATTTTTTCTAAAGAGTTTTTCAACTTTCTTTTAATTTCTTAGCTGTTTCTAAAGAGTCTACCTACTACCCTTAAAATCTGTATTTTTTCCAAAAATATTATGCAACAATATATATTTTATAAAGACCGGCCATTGAATTTTCTGTTGTATAATTTAAGGTGCTGGTAGTTTTAAATTCTAATAATCATATTTTTTTAGTAAATAAATTTATATATAGAAATAGAATTAATCTCTTAGTTTTATATATGGAAAGTTTATTCAAGATTTAAATACTTTTTCTTTGAGAAATCTAAAATTTAAATCCTAATTATTTATTGTGATTAGGTATTTAATTTTTGCGCTTTTAATACGATAGATATTAACAAACATTGAATGCTTTTGGATTTGATTCGAGTTTTAGGGTTAATATTTCCTTTGACTCATCAAAATTAATGAAAACTTTTATGATCGAGAATTCAAGAAGATTCAAACTCAAAATTCTCATTTTTCACATGAATAAAAAGATCAATAAGACTACACATCGTTTACTTTAGATGAGATTTTCTTATTTAACTATTTTGGACTACTCTAATGAAGTCTTTGAATTACTAATTCGGTGTACTTTCCGTCTCTCCCCCTAATTAGTAATTGTATATTTGTATTAACATATTAACATAAAATCTTCTTAAAAGTATTTATGGAAAGGAATATTGATATAATAACTTAATTTTTTTCGAAGGAAAAATTAAAAATAATACATATGAATGGTAGCACCATTTTAGCAAAATATGCATACGAAGATAAGATAAAATATAAAATGCATGGAGAGGAAATTGACAATAATTATTGTTTTAAAATGACAAAATTATATATAATTATACAAAATAAATCAAAAGCTAAATGAATCGGATCGATCAAACTCTTACCTTTCTTTCTTTAAGCTTATCAAACTTTTCCTTAGGTTTATGCTAACCAAGAAGAGAAAGATTGGAGTGAGTAGATGTAATTAAGTTTTGTTTGGTTATGGCTTATTTGAATCAAAACACCATAGTTATATATAGTAAGAAGCAAAGCCTAGTAAATATTATTCTAATATATCTCTTTAAAGGACCACCTTTGAATCAAAATTCTCACGGCTAAAGCTTCTCAATTCTCATCCATCCTTATTGTTAGAGAATATGGTTCCTTAATAATTCATTCCATTAAGAATTAATGATAATGGTTCATGTCTAAGCAAATGGAGAAGTATATACCAGTCAAATTTCTCCTTTTAGATATATGCTATGGACTTATAATAATCGAGGCATGGTATCCCATGATTATTTATAAAATAGATAATTATTTTTATTTTTTTTGGTATTGATATGTACACTAAGACATAACCTAGTGAGTCAATCCAGTGTGATCTGATTTGATTTTCTCATTAGTGTGAAAAGTGAGAGTTTTAAATTCGAATTCTCTCAACGATAAAAATTTTCACCAATTTGGTGAACCAAGAGAGCGTTACTTTTAAATTATTTCAGACAAAAGGTTGTAATACAAAGACAATTTTAGCCCTTAGGTAAAGGGTACAATTGAGGTTTTAAATTTCCTTATCAAAATTTTTCCACAGAATTGAGTTCTTTATTCCCTGTTTTTTGAAGTACGCCTCTCCTTTTGCGGTAAAGATGGTATCGGTCCCTCTAAGACTGAGGACCACTAAAACCTTTGCAATTCCATGTTTTAGTATGGTCCTATTTGAGGTGCCTCTTGCGTACTATAATAAAATTCTCTTGCTCACAAGTTTTTTCTTTTTTTAGGATCAAGAGGTATAATTCCCTCTTGTTTTTTATAGAGAGTACATATTTTTTGCCCTCTAAACACATATGCTGAATCAAATTTATATTCTCACGTTTCTCGGAATTAAATTTGTGTCCTTACTCTTACGAGGATTGAAGTCGCTTACTATTCCAGTCAACACCTAATTGGTCATTTTGCTCACATTAATTCAACAATTTAGTCCTAAAAATACTAAATGATGTAAATAAATAATCTATTTACATTAATTAAATAATTAATTTACTTGAATACCGTTGCGTGAATACAATTAAGGAAAAGCAAAAGAGAAAATCATATTCCCTCGTGCCCACAATTTACTTGAATTTTCACCTTATATATTTTGTAAATATAGAATTAGAAAAAGTTTTCATTTTTGATAAGCTAAGTTCTTAAACATTTCAAATAGTAATAATATATAAAAATGATCACCAAATGTCAGCCACGAATTATTCTTATTTCATAGGTTTATATGCCTAAAAATAAAAAATTAGCTAAGAAATAATCAAATAGAAGCAACTTGATTATTGCCACACTAAGTAGCGTTAATTATTATTAATTAGTAATATATATAGTTATAGTGGGGATTCAATTCATTTTGTCTGCACACGTGGCTAAACTAAACACTCACAAGTTGGAGCTTTTTTTAACTCCTTGCTTTAGGGAGCACTCATTAGAGTGTTTAGAAAAAAAGAGAAAAAGAAATATTTTGCAATCCTAATGTTAATTCCAAATTAATTAAGAATTTATTCTCTAAAATGCTTTTTGGTTAGTTTTATACCTAAAATAGATATTCACAGTAATTAAATAATACTAAAATATAATATTAATTAATTGATTAAATATAAATAGCAACAAAAACAAAAATATTTATTTTTTTTTTACCAATCAGACGTGATTTACTTGATTTTTCCACTTCTTGTTGAACATGTTGAGAGTGAAAGATATTGAATTCGAGTCATTTTTACCACAATAGTAATCACTAATTTATTGAATATTATTTAAAAGGAACGGTTACTATATATTGTGTAGTTCACAGTTATTTCAGTTCATTGACCCTCCCATGTATAAAAAAAAAAAAAAACACTTAACTAGCTACAAGAAACTATATATATATATATATATATATATATATATATATATATCATTTTACATGTTATTAAATAAAAAAATTATTATTAATAAGAATTAGCTGCAACATCATTTTATTCAAAAAGCCCTTGTAATAAAAAAATCATCATTAGAATTATCATAAAAATTTCCACGTAAATATTAGAAAAAATGTTTATTGGCTTTACATGCTATCCTAAGAAGCTTTATTTATTCGATATGAGACGTGAACACAAAATACATTTCGAATCAAACCAACTAAGATTTTACCTGATATGAGTCGAAAGGTCTCGGAGATAACTATGCTAAGCTGAAATTTTTGACTAAGTTAGTAAATAACATTGGAGGGTAAAGAGAGAACTCTTTGAAAGGCAAAAGCATATATTTGCATTAAGTGCGCGTCAAAGTCTCCTTTAAACTGAAGCAATTACGAATGGAATGATTTAATTCAATTTGATAGTCTCACTCACTTTCCTCTGTCCTGTGATTAAATGATTCGAATCTGACATCCCCAATAAGCTCATTCCAACTAGTCTTGAGGTGGTTACTTGCCTTATTTGCCTTTGCTGGGTCCATCAATTTAATTGAAAGCACATTCATGTATAACTGCCATATACATGCATTTATTGATACACTCCACTCTTTCCTGCCTGCTATTTACACTCCATTTTCTATTTTTATTTTATTCAATTAGTAATAAATTATTATGATCATCATTATTTTATTTATTTGGAAATATCTATCATCATATTATTTAACGGAAAAAAATAAAAAATAAAAGTTTATAATACTCCATTTTTTTTTATATTGGAAAGAGAGATTTCAACCTAATTTAATTTAATAGTCAGAACGTACATATACTGGGGCTATACATTGTGTACGGTGAAGGACTCATTGATTTACCACAATTTCATTAGTTTCATTTGGAAATATCTTCACCCTTGAGTCTTCGTTCACGTTGACTTTCAAGGGAAAAAAAGTGCATTGCTGCCATGACCTTGACTCTCATACATTCTTTTCTCTCATTTTATACTCGACGTGTATATTGTGCATTTTAAACATCTCCCTGTAAAGTTATTAAATACAATTTTCTCCAAACTAAAATATAAATGTATGAGAATTTATCACATCCCATTTCAAACAAATTAACAACGTCTTATCAAAACCTTGAATTGGAACTAGAAAGAATAATTGAATTGAACTTTGGAGGATTGAAAAGGTAAAGAGAAGAGAAGAGGAGACATGATAGAGATATGAACCGTAGGATGTAGTTGGTACACATTGGATGGTAAAGGGAGAGTCACCCTTGGGTGGAGTCTTTATTCCTAAAAAGCAATATGCGCCCCTTACGAAGGCCCAAGAGGGAGCGTTATGGTACGAGAGTCAACTATGGCTGTTCAAAGGCGTGCGCTATTGATTGCTCCCATTTTTCGCGTCTCATCTATCCCTCAATCACTCACTGAGTGATTGATTTGTTTTAGTGACCTTCCCTTTACAACTTGCTCATTATGGCACGAGTTTGGCACAGAGCGCAAACGTGTATCTACCACGCGAATGGATATATATATATATATATATATATATATATATATATCATCCTCTTTGTTAGATATTAATTCGCGGGATAAATAAGTACATTTTGATTTTGAGTGTTACTGTCTCTCTTTATAAGTGTTCTTTTACAGATTCAAACTCCTAATAATATTGCAGAAAATATTTATTCAACTCAATTGTTCCTCATTACTTGAGTCATTTTTCGTTAATGGACATTATAGTGTCTAATGTAATTTTTGAAACATTAAATTATTATTTTTTATATAATTACGATTAGAAATTATCAAATTTAATCACGATATATAATTTATTAAAAATTAAGTCTTTGACCAATTTCAATGAATTTTGGATTTTTGATTGAAATAAGTGCACTCACAAAGTTATGGGGTAAAAATGAATAAAATGTATTGCTAAAGAGTTAATTGTTTCTCGTGTCTATTGATCAGGATAAAACTATTCTTTACAGAAAGAACCGTGTTGAAAAAATTAAATTCTTTGTTGTACAAATTGAAATAAAAAAAATATATATTCAAACTTGAACATGATAAAACTATTTGGGCTTGATCAATTTAAATATACATAGCCCTGCTCTTATTATAAGCATTTCTTGGAAGTGGGAGAATAAATAAAAGCGAAATAAAATAAAAGAAAATCAGTCTTTTCATAATTGAAAATTAATTTCTTTTCCGGTTGAAAGAGTTGGAGGAGACTCGACATTCGGGGTTGACTCACCAAATTAATGTGGCGAACAGGCGTCGTGGGAGACCTGGTAGTGCGATGGACTCGTGAAACATAATCCCCGCGTTTCTCATTTCAGTTTCGAGAAAATTAGCAAACCGAAATATTAGAATGTGGATGATGAGGATTTACATACAATCTTTTCTTCAGTTCCATAACGAATCATATGCGATTTTTCTGATCAAGACCCGAATCATTATCTATTTAACATCTCCATAACCATAAAGTAGAAAGCTCAGTTCTGCACTTTCTAGATTACCAAACAAACATGCCTATCTTCAAACCAGCAAGGTTTCTGGATTAGTCTTTGAATTAATACCATTTGGAATTTTTAAACATTTTCTTTGTTAAATCAGCATCCAAACGAGTTGCAAGCAACCTTATCTCCCAAAAAGTTGCAGACTGCCAGCTCTTTTGCACCTAATTTTACTAGTATAAATTCTTAATAATAGAAGTCATGGGTTTTTTTAAAAGAAAGAATCATATAAGATCTTTCTCATCATCAAGAACCAAATGATGGTTTATTAACTAAAATATAGTTAGAAAGTGCAATGAACTTGGAGATATTTCGTAGATAGTACGTTTTAGAGTAGGACGGTAAGTGAAGATGATCAATGGTTTTTGTGTTGATAAGAATGGAGACAGACATGCTGCAACTTTACCTTCCAAAAAGTGGAGAATTTTGAGATGACACCACTTGACTTGAAAGATCTTTAAGAATGTTGAAATATTTTGATTTTAATACCATCCATTTGGCAGGCTTTATTGTCCAATTTGAATAAATTGATGAATTTTTATATTACCATATGCCAAATGTCATCAACCCACTTCTCATGGAGTGTGAGTTACAGCCTTCTCAATTTTTTTTTTTGGAATTTTTTTTTAATTCATTGGAATTTTTATAGGCCGAAATAACACTCTAGACTAAACAACGAGAGGTATCCATTTCATTGACTAATCAAATTGGTGAAAATAACTGTGGTTGAAAGGATTGGAACTCGAGATTGCCCATTCTTAATATAAGTGAGAAAACCAACCAGACATCACCTGATTGACATTTAGATATATATGCATTACATTTTTTAATTAATCACAATTTAACTTTGTAATGACTTTATTTATTTATATATTTTTTAGGTTGTGGTGGTTCGCGGCCTCCTAATTCTAAGTTTTTTTTTTTATTATTATTTTTGCTCTGAAAAACTTTTATTTTTAATTTTTGTCTTGAAAAAAATTATTTTCTTTTTATTTAGCCACCTTAATTTTTTTTTTTTAAATTTGTCCCTTGAATTTGATTTTCGGCTCCGCCACCATATAGGATATAAATATTGACAATTTGTCAAAGATAGTTGTTTACATATGGGATAAGAACACATTAGGGTAGTTGTTCATATAATAAGGTATGTATTATAAATTAAAAATAAAATTATCTTAAAATTTTTCATTATAAAAAGATTATTATAAATATAATTCCAATAAGGGGACTAAACAGAATTATCTATTTCTCCTCCTTTTCCTTCAGTTTTCACAGTTGCACGCCAGTCCATTTAGTGCATGGTGATAATGGCATCCAACTTTCTACATAGTTGCTTATTTTATTTTCCAATTTTTATGTTCAATTTCTTATATGGGCTTTGTTGGGCAAGGTTTCTATTTCTAATTGGGCCAAATTCCGATGGACTTTCTTTTCTTTTTCTGTTGCTATTTGGGTCCTTAGAACAAAGGCCTATGTTGAAGGACACTACCGTCGGAATTTCTTTTTCTAGGGGAGCAGATTTTGGTTGTGTTAAAATTGGATATTTCATCTAACACACCTTCATTGACATTTTAAAAATATATTGGTACTTAAAATTTCAGATGGCCATGTTATATTATGCACAATCTATTATGAGCTGCCCAGAAAGATCTAATATAGTTTTTGACAATAAATTATAGACATTTTAAAACCTCAAAGGAAAAAATTTGTCTAGACAGGAGGTGCTAAGCTGTAGAAGAGGCTACAAAAAATAGACGAAGCCTGAGAGTCATGACCCTATTTATGGATTAAATAAATGAAATTAAGATTTCTTAAAAACACCTAAATATACTTCGTACATGACTTGCTTTGCTTAAAGTATTTCGATTTTATCATTTTTTTTCCAAGTGTATGATTAGAAATACTTTCATTTCAATAAGAATTCTTAATTTCATTAATTGTCCATAATTGAACTCATGAACCCGATCTAGGTAAATTCTTCTCAAGGTGGAATATATCCGCGTCTGACATGTTTTAAAAACTAACATGTGTCAAATGATGGGTTCTATTTTTCTTATTTTTTTTATTAATTTCAGACACTTCAAGAACAGTTAGAGAATATTTTGAAAAGTTTGTAATTTTTTTTAGATATACTTATTACTCAAAATTTTGAATCCAGGTCTTAAATATAGATTAGGTAATTATTCAAACTCATAAAAAAAATTAGCGTGTCTGTGTCTGTATTCATATTCGCGTCAGTAGTGGTACCTAGTTGTTTTGGCAGTAAAATTACAAGCACATTAGCACCAATTTGAATCACTCAAGAAAAGAAATAATCAATCAATCAATTAAGTTATCAATGTATATATAATGTCTCAGAGACTGCAATTCTGCATGAAACTTCCTTAAGCTCAAACTGTTAACAAGAAATGTGCTAATGATAGTCAAGTCCTGAGAGAGTTTGTGTGTCTCTGTACCTCATAAGGCCATGGGAGTCATCTGTTTGGAGGTCTGTGGTAACACTTGACCAATCTTCCAATGATATTCTTTACAGGAAGTGGTCCCCTATTCATCGATAGCACATTAAAATATAAGAAATTGGAAAAAAAATGAAAAGTTTGGAAATAACTAAGTTTTATATCTTTCAGCATTGGGCAAGAATCCTGAAAGATAACTGGAATACAAGAAGTAATTAAAAGAAAATTGGTGAATCCTCAAATTAGCAAGTAGAGGATTGAGAATCCTACCAATCATGCGAGTCATAGCTGTTGTTGCGGTTGTCGCCCAAGACATAAACATGATCTTTAGGCACATACTGAAAATCCAGGAAAAAGGTAAATATTAATGTGAAGCAATGGATCATAGTTCCAAGAGATAGAGAAACTAACACATGTATTCATTAACAGGACAACCATGGAGCTTTCAGATGTCAATAACAGAAAGTGTCTGTTTGATGTTTTGCTTTAAGCTAACACTATGCTAAGAAAAACACTATCCTGAAACATTGATTAGAGGGCTTTAGAAACTATATAAATTTTATATATATTTGGACAAATTTGATTTGTTCTAGTTATACAAACTCAGAACAGATAAACGATACATAATGAATGACCACAGTCCATCACGAACTTGGTGGTTAAACTCTATGCAGATGATAGCCCTGTAAGGTTGTTGAGAAACACTTCCAGTAGTGTCAAAAGAAATCTCCAAAACAATGCAGCATTATAGAAATATAATCATGAGGTAACAGATAGAGAGCACACAATTAAGTTTGATGTGTATGTTGGTCGTGCTGCTATGAAATCTTCACGCTGAGCTTTTCCATTGACATAAAGTGATCCATGATGAACCTGCAGGTGACAAATTGAAGGAGAATGTTAAAAGGCTTGATATTAACAAAGCTCCTTCTTTTAGTTTAGACAGTTGATGCTAATATGCATCAAATGAACACATTATCTCAAAGTCCACCTTCTTAATGAGCTTGCAGTAGATTGATCGTAAACAAGGTGGCTAGAAACCTAAACGAAGAATATAAGTACTTTCCCAATAAAACAGTACTTGAAGAAAAGATTATGTAGAAAATGAAAAGGTTGAATCAAACTAATCTTAAGATTTTAGTGCAACAAAATCAAATTAGTCCTGCAGATCACATTCTCAAGTAGTCATCCTTCCGGGGTGATGAATTAATGAAATAGTTTTAATTACCTGAACCAAGTCTCCAGCTTTTGCAACAATTCTCTTAATGAAAACATCATCCTCTCTAATTCCAGCCTGCCTCCACAGACAACCAAGAAGAGGATGATACTAATATGGTAAAAAGATGACCATTAACCTTTAAGGACAGAAAATTAGGCAGATTGTCAAATTTACAGACCTTTTCCGGAGCTCGAAATATGACAATATCATTTATAGCCGGAGCTCGGATATAGTACGAGGCCTGAGAAATTAATAAGTAGCCACCAATTACTTAAAGTTCAAAGTGAATATCACTGTTGGCTTTTTTGGTTAGAAGTAAAAGAAATCTATCCGAATATTAAATTCTGTAAAAGCATAGAACAATGTCAGTTGGCAGAATTGCAAAAAGGTCAGCTCCAATTTAAATGTTTTTGCTAATTTTGTTCTTAATCGCCAAAAATCATCATCACAATATCATATACAAAATAAGAATTGACCACTGCCAAGCAGAGGGGAAGGAAAATCGCAAACCATTATAAGGATAAAAAAAAAAAATTATGATAATTATGTGAGCATTAGAATACGAGCAAACATAAATTGAATTACTGGGTTTAAATGATTGTTAAGCAACAAGCAACAGAGCCTGAAATCCCAAATGCAATACCTGTACCCATCAAGATTCAATACCCAGTAATGATCTAGATTAATCAATCAATTAGCAACACTAAACTTGCAAATTAACTAAGACTGATTATTACCTTTTCAACAATGACCCGATCACCAACGCGAAGAGTAGGATACATGGAAGACGAGGGAATGAAACGAATTTCTGAACACATAGACCATAAAAGCACCAAAACCAGAAGCCTCAAGAACCCATCAAGACCAGGCCATCGAAGAAAACCCCAGCTTTGGCATGGCATCCATCTTAAAGAAAGGAAAGTTAAAAGAAATTGATATAATGCAGATGGTCTCAGAAAACTCATCTCGATCAAGAAATGAAATATACAAAAACGAAGAAAAATAATTCTTCAAATTAAAGAATGAATGGAACAATTTCAAGATGATAAGCTTCGAGTTCTTGATTTTGGTAGAATGAATGGGAAGGGATAAATGATATGGGTATAAGTTGACCAGGTCATTCTTAGTGAGTAAGTTTCCACAGAGAGAGAAGGTATTAGTGACTGGTTTACTTTCAAAGAAGCCGCCACTGTGCTTCTGATTTTAACTTCCAGCCGGATGTCATTCACTCACTCTGCTCTGCTAGTTGAAATCATTTTTTAAGTTTTCAACGTTCTGCAAATTAACATGCAACTGAGCCTTTTACAAAGAAAATAAAATAAAAGTTGTACTTCTTGTTTTAGAAAAAAGGAAAATTATTATTATGTTGTAAATTATAAATTTAAAAAATTGAAATTTTCATTTCAAAAATCACATAAAACATAACTATTGATGCTAAAAGGAATATTAAAAATTGGTAGGGTAGCAATAGGTAATATTTTCCATACGGAATATGTAAGATAAAAAAACAGAAAGGGTGAATATTGATGTTTGTAGAAGTTTGACGTGATCTTGAGAAATAAAGGTTCAAAACTCTAATAGCTGCCTTTTCTATTTTCATTATAATATTATTAATTTTTTTATATTATTATTAACATTTTATAGTCATTATTTCAGAACATTTATTGGAGTTTTAAATTCATATTCCACATTTTTTATTTATAATATATTAATATTATATAATTATATTTTCAAAATATTTATTAGAATGTTTTTTAGTATAGGTTGATAGAAGTCCCAAATGTAATTAATTTTTATGTCATTCTTATAAAATTTATAATAAACAAAATTACAAATCAAGCATTATAAATAAATAGCCCTAAACTTTTACAATAAAATATACTTTAAATTTTATATATCCAAACTCAAAAATAATTATTTTATAATTAATCTAAAATTAACTAATTATTATATCATAAAATAATTTTAAAATCATTATTTTAATTCTAAAAGTACTAATTAATAAATAATAAAAATAACATATAATGAATATACATAATTTTTATTGAAATTTCCGATCTTCATAAGTAATAATTAGAATTTAAAGGGAAAAATGCCTTGTTAAATTCGATATGTGATTTAACTATAGATATTAAATCACTTATGAGTAGAGACAATCACAAACCTTAATACGAGATTAGTCTCATATTTAAAGAGGGCTTAAGGATACGCGGAGGTAAATAAATGAATAAGATGGAGATAAAAATGAATAAGAGATAAATGAAGAGAACGTTTGATTCAGCTCATTGATAGAGTCAATAATTGATTCATACCCAACAACTATATTTTAGGTATTTGTAAGCCTTGTTAATCAATAGTTGAGAGTGAATAGAAGTCTCAATCAGTTGTTGATTTGTTATTTGTGTATGTTTTTTTTTTCTTTCACAATAATTTCTTCTTATTTTGTTTTTTGTTATTTCTTTCAATTCAATTCATTAGATCGTTATGTATATTCAATTATTCATTGAATATTTTTCATATTTATAGATAGTTGCTACAACATTCAAATACTCTAGGACTAGTTATGATGAAATCGTGAAGGAAGAAGAGTTTTTATCTATGTGTTTTTTTTTTTTCCTTTTAAAAGGATGCTTAACTACGAATTGATTTTTTTTAACAAATTATGTGCTACTATCTAAAGAATATATTCTCTTGCTTATCTACTTTTAATTAGATAATTTTATTCAATTACATAATTATGATCTTCATTTTAGTTTTGTATAGTGATAACTTAGATTGTATGTCTTTATTTTAACTTTAAATTTAATTGTAAAAAACCACCGCGCAATGCGCAGGCCTTTATCTAATTATATTTAGACTTCATTAATATTCTAAAAAAAAAAATTTAGACTTTATTAACCCCATAACAATAATTGCTAATAAAATTATTTTTTAAAAAGTAATATTTTTATGATAATTTTTTTATTTATAGTTATTGAAAAATAAAAGTTTTTATTAAATATTGTTTTAAAAATTTCAATTAATATTTTATATGTGTGATATATTAAAATAAAAAAATAATATATTCACCTTAAATTTATATATATATATATATATATATAAAAGTTTGTGTTAAATAATTATTTTATATTCTAACAGCAAATACTTTCAAAATTTTATTAAACACCAACATTAATCAGCTAACGCTATCTGTTATCAACAACTATCAGTTATCTGTTGATATGAACCGTTGAACCAAATAAGTCCAAATATATAAAAAAAGGAAATATAAATATGACAAAAAATGGAAATATAAATGCGAAGCAAACTGCATTCGTGTAAATGTTATCCTTTATACCTAAAAAATATAAATTAATAGAATGCATTTCTCTTTTCAGGATTGTAATGCATTTTATAAAAGTATTTTTCACTGTTGCACAAATTTAACACCCATCACTAACTATCACTTCTATAAAAAAACATAGATAATTTGATACCTCGTTATATACTTAATAATACAACTTATTTTCTAATCCAATGCCTGCTAATCCATAAATGACCCTTATTTCACAATTATTATGCAGATTTGCTAGAGGAGATTATAGGTCCAAATTTCTTTTTTTTTTTCCCTTCTTAAATTGATCAAAGCCCATCTTCTTATCTCATCCTCTGCAACTGTTCATCCTGTTGCATTCATGCCCAAAATCAGAAATGGAATAATGCCAATAAAATTAAGACCAAACAAACAAACACAACTTCTCTGATTGATACTTACTTGCGGATAAAGATTGACACCCACACCATACGTTTACCCTTCTCACTCCCAAACCCCCAACAAAACCTATTCTCTGATTTTGCCACGTATCTAACTCATATACATACATATCAACAAGCCACGTCATCTCTTACGGCAACCTTTGCTTTTCATAGTAAGAAAAAAAGTGTTTTAAATCCCCTTTGTATCATCATCCACGCACTCACTGAAAACACTCGGACTGAGGAAACAGAACCGATGATGCCCATAATTCTATCTTTACTCTTCCGTTTACTAGTGGCTCCATCCTGTGCTTCGGCGGACCATGAACCATCCGTTAAAACCAGCATCATCTTCGCAACACTGGGCAGCAGATCGGATTACGCTTTTGATATCTTTACTCTTCCTACACAGGGCCCACCTCCTACCCCAGCCAACGAGCTCCAAATCACCGATGGTAGATCGTTAAATTTCAATGGTCACTTCCCTTCTCCGTCTTCGTCTCTCCTTTCTCTCTTATCCAATCAAACCCTAACATCGGCCACACAGAACTCAGAACCTGTTAGCCTTGTGTACGTTACAGAGCGGGGTGGATCATCAAACATCTACTACGATACAGTTTATTTCAGTATCCCGCGAAGCACCAGATTGAGGTCTGCCCTTGAAATAGAAATTCCTGTGCGCGTTCAAGTGCCGCTGCTGAAGGGCATAGATGGAATTTCGATGAAGGATAAGCCGACTGTGAGTGGAGACTATCTAATATACGTGTCAACTCATGAGGATTCGAAAAAGCCAAGGACGAGTTGGGCTGCTGTCTACTCAACTGAGTTGAAAACCGGGTTGACTCGTAGACTCACCCCCTATGGCATCGCTGATTTTAGCCCTGCGGTCTCTCCTTCAGGGCTTTACACGGCAGTGGCGTCTTACGGGGTGAGTGGATGGAATGGTGAAGTTGCAGAACTGAGTACTGATATTTATGTGTTCTTGACTCGTGATGGAACGCACCGTGTCAAGGTTGTTGAACACGGCGGGTGGCCCACTTGGGTTGACGATTCTACACTATACTTCCACAGAAGAAGCGGAGATGGATGGATTAGTGTTTACAAAGCGATTTTACCAAGTAAAACGCCGATTTCAATTGAGTCGGTGATTGTGGAGCGAGTCACTCCAGCGGGTCTTCACGCGTTCACTCCAGCTACTTCTCCAGGTAACAACAAATTTATAGCAGTAGCTACGAGAAGACCCAATTCGGATTATCGCCATATAGAGCTATTCGACCTTGTTAAAAACGAGTTTATTGAGTTAACTAGGTTAGTATCACCGCAAACTCATCACTTAAACCCGTTTATCTCGCCCGATTCAAGTCGAGTCGGGTACCACAGGTGTAGAGGTGCTTCAAATGATAAAAAGAGTAAGCATTTTGTGTTAGAGAATCTCAATAGCCCAGTGCCTGAGATATCGCTATTTAGAATTGACGGATCATTTCCTTCTTGGTCACCGAAAGGTGATCGCGTCGCTTTTGTTGAATTTCCGGGTGTTTTTGTTGTCAACCGGGACGGTTCAAACCGGCGACAGGTTTATCCGAAATCCGCATTCTCGACCGTTTGGGATCCGGTTCGTCCAGGAATTGTATACACTAGTGCTGGTCCCGAATTTGCCAGTGAAAGCACTCAGGTTGATATTATCTCTATTGATGTTGATAAGGGTAATGTCAAGAAGTTGACCATTAATGGTGAAAATAATGCATTTCCTTCAGTTTCGCCGGATGGGAAATGGGTCGTGTTCCGATCGGGTCGAGCGGGTCATAAGAATTTGTATGCAATGGACGCGGAAGAAGGAGAGAAAGGTGGTATCCATAGGTTAACAGAGGGTCCATGGAGTGACACGATGTGCAACTGGTCACCAGACGGTGAATGGATTGCGTTTGCATCAGACAGGGAAGACCCTGGTTCAGGAAGCTTCGAGTTGTATTTGATCCACCCAAACGGAACCGGATTAAGGAAGTTGGTTCAAAGCGGGTTGGGTGGTAGAACTAACCACCCGTATTTCAGCCCGGATGGAAAGAGTGTAGTATTCACAACAGATTATGCTGGAATATCAGCTGAGCCGATCTCGAACCCACATCATTATCAACCGTACGGGGAAATCTACACGATTAAATTAGACGGCTCTGATTTGAAGAGGTTGACACATAATTCGTTTGAAGATGGGACCCCAGCATGGGGTCCTATATATATTGAGCCAAACGACGTGGAGTGGCCAAACGAGAGACCACAGTGCCAGTTTGAGGACTGTCATTGGCTTAATGGAATGCCAAGCCGAGATGTTGGGGTTTTGAGTAAGAATCAATGCAAAGCATAGTTTATATTTATTTTCTGCACTGTAAATGAGAGAAAGATCATATAAAGGCATAATGACTGTATATTTTATGTGGTTTTTGTGGAAAGATTGTAATTAAAAAATAATATGGGTGTTATTATTTATATCTGTTTCTTTAATTAGCAAGTTCAATAGCAGATTAAAAAATGAAATATTTTAATCCAAGGCACTAGAATTGGATTTTATAAAAATATATATTTTTGATTTCAGAATCAAAGAATTAATTTTTTTTTTCTTTAAATAGTTATTATTCAGATGACGACTGTTTTATTAACGTTTCATCGTATATTAACTCCTTTAAACTTCAAACAATAGTATAATTTTTGTACCAAATGAATACATGAATTTTTTTAAGGATTTACATCTTGATTTTGTTCCAAAAATCTATCAATGACTGCCATAAAAAAGAGAAAAAGAAGAAGAAGAAGAAGAATGGTAATGGTAGCTTCGGTCGTGAAAAATTGCCGGAGGAATAGATGGAGTGAAGTTATTGTTTGCGACAGATTTATACTGACACAGAGAACAAATAAAACAACTGAGGTTAAATAAATTAGGACATAAAATAGATAAAATTTTACCAACAAGATATTGAATATTTGCTTACTTCGTCTCGTCTGTACTTGTCTCTGCTTGCAAATAAATCAGTATTATAAATGTCAAATAACCGCCGGTGAAGATCTTTAACACAGTCGCTCATATCAGAAGCCTTGTCAAGTGTATAATTTTGCAAAGCAAAGTTCTGTTTAATGAAAAAGAACCCATAAATCCCTAAAAATAAAAAAGAAACCATAAATATATAAAGAGAGCCATATAGGGCACACCCATGTTGTTCTTGAAGGGGAAAAGTATATAATTAGCCAAGAAAATTGCAGAGGCAGCTGTAAGTGATGGAGCATAGCAAAGAATTTTGTAGTCTAGGAGAGATAGCTCAATTATGTATTCAGCCAAGTACTCCAATGATGGATCCTATGTATGAAGGGCATTGAAAATAAATTATAAGTATAATACTAAAGAATAAATACTCAATTTGAACTAAAATTAACTTTATATGTTATTCTTTAGAGTAAATTGATCATAAATTCAAAATTTTATATTTTAAAAATTAATTTTGACTATAGTTGTTTGGTTGGAAATTTTAAATTTAGTTTGAAAAATATTTGAATTCGACTCAATTTTAACTGAATTGAACTTAAAGTCTAAATTAAAATGTAAAGATAAAACTTTCTTTTCTTTCTTTTTTCTTTCGAGTTAAAGACAAATAAGATATACCTGATTTGTTCCATCAGCAGTAGCATAAACAAATAATCTGCATGTCATGGCAATGAATTGTAAGAGAATATAGAAATTAATTGGCCTATTGATTAAAAAACAAAAACTCAAAACTTTTCCAGAAAATTAAAATTATTATATCATATTTCAAAATAGACTATTATATCCTAATTTTTAAAAAATTCTTGTAATTGCAACCCGTTTGATCATAATTGGAATTATTAGAAAAAAATTGAGTTTTTTTGTCATTAATCAAAATAATTAACCGGTAAAGTCGATAACCATAATAAATTAGTTAAACGTACCCAAGAAAATATTAAGCTGTTGGGACTGTCATCTCAAAATTCAATTACTTCAAAACCTCCAATTCCATTTGTTCAATCTGCCAAAAATGCAAGCTTAAATGACAGATTGTTTTGTAATAGAAAGTAGAAATTATAAAAAATAAAGCAAAATAAAGCAAAAATAAGCATGAAAGCGAGGATGACACTCGTACCTCCTCCTCGTACAAGTTATCAACAAGGTCACAATAAACCTTAACCTCAGGTAACTCTAATTCCTCATATTTTCTGTCAGTAGGTGAGATGAGATATTTTTTTTCTTGTCAGTATGTATAGAAAATTGTTCCTTAGACCAAGTTAATAAAAGAATAGAATTTTCTTTGTTTCCGTGTAGCATTAGATGGGCATATACACCCGAAAATCACACTTGTTCGGAGGGAAAAAAAACCCTTATGCTGTCAGCTCTGCAGGGAATTAATACCTCCTGATCCTATCAAAAAAGAACAAGCAGGCGAGACCAACTAGCTGAAATTTATCCTTTGAAATTACATTCCCTGAAAGATACCGATCCATGTAGTTGATAGACATGTATACTGTTTCTCATTGGAGGTTGAGATATACATCACCAAACTGTGATTTAAATTAAAATATGGTCAGTCATGCGAATATATATATATATATATTTGAAAACAAGAGAATTCGTATATTATCTTTGAGAATAGAACTCAATCAGTACATCCGGAATATCATTCTACAGTTGAAACCTACTATGGCGAATAGAATTACGCACCAGTAGATGGACACTCATTCTCCAGTCATTTAATCCAAAAAACTTTAATATCTGGTCTAGTAAGGAGTAAGGCCTTATAATCAGACACAATCAATCCAAAATCAGAATTATCCTTGCTCATTGAGTTCAAAGGCAAATATAAAGATTGACAATCAGTAAAAATGCAACCACGATCAAGTAAAGAAACAGAGACATAATGCAAACACTGCCTCAAAGCAAGAGCTTCCGCAATCAACGGATCATCACCACCTTCCTTAAAGCCTGAAATAGCTAACTAAAAATGACCTTCAGCATCCTCAATAGCCAAGCCAAAACCCACAAAATCCATTGCCCGAAACACTGCACCATCAACATAGGCGAGCCAAGTAGCTGGATGCTCAATATGGGTTGGTTGGGCAGGAGCAACTGTAGCGTGTATTACTGCCTTTGCTGCTTGTGATGAAGCTGATGCAGCCCAATAATCATCTAGAAGCAGGCGAGCCGCATGAGAAATTTGCCAAGGATTCGGCCAGGCATTGGACCACAACATAGCGTTCCGAGCAGCCCATAAATTGCATGCAACTGTAGCCTTCAGCTCGGCACGTTGCTTTCCTTTCGAAGAGATGATATGATGGAACAATTCCTGAAAAGACAAATTTATATTAGCAAAAATAAAACTAGCTTGCCTCCACACCTCTTTCACAACAGAACACTTGACCAGCACATGATCCCCATTCTTAGATTCTTGGCAAAAGATTGAAGTGAAGTATTAACACCCCTCTGTGATAAATTATCTCTAGTGTAGAGCACATTACGACCCATACGCCACATAAAATCTCGGACTTTGGGGGAAACATCAAGCTTCCATATCTGCTTTCATAACGCATCTTCACCACCACCACCATTTCTAACCAAACGGTAAGCTACACGATAAGCAGTTTTGACCGTATAAAAGCCTTTCCGATCAAAATGCCATATTAATTTATCATGATGGGTATAAAGGCTTAATGGGATACTCAAAATCTTCCTCATATCATTAACTGTAAAAAGATGAATAATCTTTGAGATATCCCATCTCCTCTCGCCTGTAATAAAGAGATCACACACCCTTAAAGCATCAAGAATAAAAAGAGCACCATCCTCCACATAGGCATTGTTCTCACGGGGAATCCAAGGATCTCTATTCACATATATATTCCTCCCATGTCCTATCCTCCATCTCACTCCCTGCTGCAACACCTGGTTTAGAGAACAAGACACTCTTCCAGACAAAGCTACAACTCGATCTAAGAGTAGCAGATAGAAAATCCCCCACAGGGAAAGCAGTGTTGAAACATCTTAAATCCCTGAACACCATCCCACCAACAGACTTCTTACTACACATGCGATCCCAAGCAATCCAATTAATAGCCCTATGTTCCTTCGTACCATTCCGTCAATATTTATTAAACATCACCTACATCTCATTGCACACAGATACTGGAAGCAAAAATACATTCATACAATAAGCTGGTATTGCCTACGCTACAGATTGAATTAAAACTTCGCGTCCAGCTCTAGAAAGACAACGACTATTCCAGTTATTCATTCTCTTCCTCATCCTATCCTTAAGAAAAGAAAAAAAATATGTTTTTTTATTCCGCCCTATCAACAATGGCAACCCCAAATAATTACTATACCCAATAGGTAAAGAAACATTCAGAAGCCTAGAAATAGCCCCACTAACATTTCTAGAAACAACAGGACTAAAGAGAATGCCAGACTTATTAAGATTAACAGACTGACCGGAAGCAGCTTTATAATTACCCAGAAGAGCCTTGATTTCTATAGCCTCCTGAACATTACCCCCAAAAAAGAGCAAAGAGTCATCTGCAAAGAATAAATGGGATATCCTAGGACACCCAGTTCCTGCCCAAACCCCATGAATTAGACCATGATGTTCCGTATCTTTAAGTAGCACTGATAAGCATTCTGCTACAAACAAAAACACATATGGGGAAATTGGATCCCCTTGCTGCAACCCCCTAGAAGGAATGATGGGGCCCACTTGCTTATCATTCACACACACTTTGTACTCAATATCCATGAAACACATTTTCATCCAGTTCAACCACATAGCATCAAACCCCAAAGCAGTAATCATATCACACAAATATTCCTAATTAACCCGATCATAAGCCTTTGCAATGTCGATTTTAAGGGCACAAGCACCATTCTGACCCCTAACTCTACTCCACAAACTGTGGATAGTCTCATAAGCCACCATAAAGTTATTTGTAATCAAACAACCCGGAATAAAAGCAGACTGATTTTTAGAAATCAATTTATGCAGAATGTGTTTCAATCTGATAGCTAATGCTTTCGACACAATTTTATACAACACATTGCAAAGAGCTTTTAGCCTAACATCTTTAACTAACACTGGATTATCACACTTCGGGATTAAAACAATTAAAGTTTCAGTTAAAGATTGAGGAAGAGTACCTCGGGTAAGCCATAATCGGCAACTATTGGAGATATCCCCGCCCAATAAACTCCAATTCTTCTGAAAGAAAGCCAGGTTCAATTCATCCGATCCAGGTGCTATATCTGGGTTCATTTGAAAAACAGCAGTCCGAAATTCCTCATCCAGAAAAGGCTTGGTAAGCTCTGCATTATCATTATGGTCGACCAAAGGCTGAACCAGTCTAATAATTTAGCTGCGATTTGGAGCGGCTACTCCTTGGAAAAGATCATCAAAGTAATCCTTCACCTGAGCTTGAATACCATCATCATTGCAGACTCATGCACCCAAAACATCCTATAACCTTTCAATGCGATCAGCGACGTCTAGCTCTGATACTATTTTGAAAAAATTTCGAATTCTTGTCCCCATTTCTCAACAAGAACACTTTAGCTTGCTGCTTTAAGCGGACTTCATCTTCTGCCAACAATCTATTCCACTCTTCCTTTAATCATTTAATAGTTAGCATGTCCAATGTGTCAATCTCCCATTCAAGCTTCTGCCGCACAAAATGCTTCTGCCCCCAAAGCCGAATGTCCTCAATTAATTTATCCCTCCGCACCACAAAGTCCTCACTAGCCGAACCTCGCCAAGAGTGTGAGACCACACCATAAAGTCCATCATCCAACAACCAAGCATTATCAAACCTAAAAAATACGATTTGTGTAGCCCAACGAACCAACCGTATCAACCAAAAGTGGGGAATGATCGTATACAGGAGCCACCAAATTATTACAAACCTCATTCTGGAACATACCACTCATGATGGCGTAGCATAGGCCCTATCTAACTTCTCTCGCACACAATCAGGAGAGTTCTCCCTGTACACATAAGTAAACAAAGATCCAGTTGTAAGGATATCAGATAAGTTAGCATCCATCAAAGCCTCCCGGAACCCATTGATCAAACTAGATGCATGAGGCGGCCCGCCATCTTTGTCATAATCTGCTGCAACATCATTATAGTCTCCTACACACAGCCAAGGCAAACTACTATGAGCTGCAAGAGAACGTAATAAATTCCGAGTCCCTTCGTCTTGTACTTTCAGGATACCCATAAAACCTCGTGAATGTCCTCATACCATTCTGACCCTATATTTCGCGGTCAATGAAATTATGAGAATAGTTCTGAATTGATAACCGGAAAGAATTATTCCACAAAATAGAACGTCCACCACCAATTCCAATACTGTCAACTGAAAAGCAGTAATTAAACCGTAAAAAAGAATGGACAACTTCCATTTTAATGCCATGAACTTTTGTTTCAGATAGAAAAACCACTGCTGACCAATACCGTGAAACCAAGTCCTTCAACGCACTAACTGCCCAAGGATTACCCGCTCCTCGGCAGTTCCATATTAGAAGTGGCGTCAATCGACCTTCAGCTTGGAAGGTTCGACCGTTCTGTTATTAGTTGTACCCACTTCTATATCCTTGGTTGCAAAAATAGAAGTGGCAGTCTGATCATTATCATTATCACTGGATAAACCTCAGATTGACGCAGATGCAAATAAATTTCCTTTGTGTTAGTAGCAAACATGTTTGCTTATCCTTTCCTTTGCTTGGTCCAACGAAGAATTTAGCTTTTATATATGAAATTATCAATTCTTGCTCCTAATAGGATTTTAATTTAGGAACTCCAACTTAATTCGGGTATCCTTGGGTATTAATTAAATGCTAAAATATACGCTCACTTTTCGTTTTTCTATTTGTACTAATGGATAATAATCACATAATTAAAATGCATAATTGTTTCCAAAGGCATGTTGGCTATGTATAAATTCTTATCTCAGACCAAAAAAGAAAAAAAAAAAACAAAAAGACTTGAGAAAATTTTTTTAAGTTGGTGGTAAGACTTGAGAATTGTTTAGTCAATGTTATTTGATACAATTGCACTAGTAACACTGCTAAAAATCTAGGAAACAAGAAAAAAGATATATCATACAAGATTTATCTATCAGCAGTACTCACCACAATCTAAATCAATTAAGCATCAAACTACTACAATCAACAATTAAAGGGGGAGAAAAATGATACATTGAAGAAGAACACATGTATTCCATTGCTTGGAAAAATGATTCACTCGGCAACTTTATCCAACAGAGCATTGGAAAAAACTAAGGATACTATCCTAGCTAACTTTGGTTGTTGAAGTATTCTTGAGGTATTGAAGGTGGACAGTACTTCTTTGCTACAAATTTGTACTGAGACAAAAATAAACAACTCCAATTAGACAAGGAGAAATATTGAAGTTTTGAGCTTTGTATTACAATGGAAATCTTGCTTACCTTATGCTGACTATATTTCTCCCTGATTGCTGGTAAGGTAGAATTGTGGCTGCCGCAGCAGAGGCAGTGGAGTTCCTTGACACATTCACACAAATCAGAAGGCTGGTAAAGTGTGTAATGCTGCAAGGTGGAATTCTGTTCCAAAACGAAAGGATTTTCAGGGCATTAGAGCAGAGTTTAGCTAAAGCAACAGAGCGAAAAGACTTTTATCACACACATACCCACGGTCTTCTTGAAGGAAGAAGTATGTATTTTGCCAAGAAAATTGCAGAGGCAGCAATAAGTGATGGAGCATAGGAAAGCATATTGTACTCTAGGAGAGATAATTCTGCAATGTAGTTGGCCAAGCACTCTAGATGCATTGATGGAACCTGGGTACCACATAAAATCCATTCATATTTTAGGGATAGAGATGGCAGAAATCATATATAAAACTACTTTGTAACCATGAGATTGTACAAAATGTTAGAATGATTATTAACCTTTTCATTTGAACATTTCTAACTGTTTGAGAAAAATAATGCTAGTATTCTTATTTATTAGCATATAATAAAAACAGTCAGCCAGTTGTTCAAGATGCATTACTATGCAGAGCCAATGGTCTAAGCAATTAGGGATAGGTACCTCATTGGCTCCTTGAGAAGCACGGACAAATCGCCTGCATATCATGGGAATATACAAGAAATCAAAATATGCAGTGAAGCATGCAGAAAATAAAAAATGGAGATAGTCATTACTTAGACATTACCTAAGGAAACATTTTGCTGTTGGGGCTGTCATTTCAAACTTCAAGAAATTCAAAACGGCTGATTCCATTTCTAGAACCTATTCACATGAATGCTTGTGTGAGGAAGCATATCATTGTTATAATTTGAGAATTGGATGGTAAGACATATACCTCATCCCTAAAGTAGGTGTTATCTGTGATGTAGCAAAACTCTTCCACCTGGGGCGCACAAATTTCCTCGTATTTTCTGCCGCAGCAAACATTTTCCTTGTTAATATATGAGTTGGTGAAAATTTTAGAGGAAAAAGGAGGTTCCGCACATAAGAATAAAGAAAGACATAAGCAAAGAATGTTTCCTTACGAAGCAATCATCATGCAGGCAACACCAAGCAGCTGCAGTCTTTGTCTGTTCATGGCATTTCCTGAAAGATATCTATCAATGTAGTTCACAGTCAAATATAATGTATCAGGTACAAGTCTGTACTCTTCAGCCACCTGCAGTATGAATTAGACATGGTAAGTGAGGTGATACTAAGCAGACGTGTTACAAATCTGTAATGCACAAATAGAAACAAAATTACCTCCACAAGCCAATCAATCAGAATTGCACGCATGCTGGCATTTATGTCTTTCTGAATTCTTTCCATAAAATCTGTGGATGGCCTTTTCTTTGTCTGAAAGCAAACAAATTGAATAAAGACAGAGCAAATAATGTGAAAACCAAGTGCCATAATTTCGAATAGCATTCCAGGAGATGGCTTATAATTTATGGAAGAAGTGATTTCTTTAGCCTCATTAAAGCATATATAGGACCCATTTAGTGCCAGCAATCCGGAAGTGCATTCAACATTGGAAAAGAAAGACAAACCTCTGATGCTCGTAAATGCTTGTAAATATCACAAGCAATGGTAGCGCAAAGCTGAGGGTCCTCATAATTGTCATCAAGATTAACAATTTTATCATCTGTTTCCATATCAACAAGCATATCTCTGCAGCACACATTTTCTGCAAGCATTAAGTCAAACGAAATTAGGGAATAGCAAATTAAATCTTAAGAAGTTTGGCAATGGAATAGAAGATTAATAATGCATTCCATTTATGCTTAAATAATTGATGAAAAGGGTTGAAAAACTAAGACTATACCTTCTGTTTGCACATGGTCTGAGATATAGAGATTGCTGAGAGTCTTCTTATTGATAGAATCAATTGCTGGAATATCGTTGTGGTCCAGATACTCAACTTCAGGGCTCTTGAAAGAATCACAAGTTGACATTGTTTCATCCAAGGAAATTGATTTACTAGGAGAGACATCCATGTTGCATGGAGCAGGATCAACAACAATACTAGGGACCGCCTGATCACTTCTTGGAACAGATGTAACCTTACATGCACCAATCGCGCTTGATTTTGAATTTAATGGAGCTAAATTGCTCGCTGAGAAGCCTGTATTGCTGGTGCAAGCGGGAGGTCCCTTTTTCACCTTAGCAATTTTATTTGAGCATGGTGCCTATACATATTTTAATTCAGTTAGGAACATCAAGTTCACAGGAAATGAGGAGCAAAATCTTAATTGCAATTTAAGAACAACACCAAAATAAAGTCTGATTATAATAATTTAGATAAAAGAACATTCGAAAAATTCCCACATTAATAGCTTGCTAATGTCTATGAGCTTTCTACTACATCAATCACAAGCAAATATCCAAGAATCTTTACACTTCATGAAATGTAATCATGATTCCAGAAGTTTCATCAAATTCTCTTAAGATATTCAGAATGATTAAAACCCCCCATTAAATTAAAGACAAAAAAAAAAAAAGGTGAAAACATACATATCCTTGGCAATTGACAACTTTCCACTTAGATTAGGTAATTACTGATATCAGGCCCTGGTCGTCAAGGTACCAAACTTTTATGCTTAACAGGACACAGAAAAACACCCATATTTAGTAATTTCGAGCCAATAAACTAACAAAACCTTTGAAAGAAAAATGATGATCGTTTTGTTTCTATTTTCTTCATACAGTTTATACCGTTCCAAGTTTCTCGTCTATAATAACCACAAATAAGACGGCTCTTTTGTTCTTCAAAAGATTATGAAATGGAAAAACCCTTTGGAGATTAAAGAAAAAAAAAGAATGACGACTCCTTGGAACCTGAATTGGTCAATATATAACGAAGCCACACGCATTAAGAAACTAATTGACAACAAAAACTCAGACCCACTTAGAATACTTTCAGTTTCATCAATTCTCAGTAATTAAACAAAGAGAAAACCCATTAAAAAAGAGAACAAAAACCCACCAAAGTAGAAGATGGAATCGAAGTTCTTGACCCCTTTTGAGGAACATTCTTATGATTCGTGATGTCACCAAGAGGCGCTCGCTTTCTTGCAATGTGAGTTGTTGCGACCGTGGGCTTCCCTATATTCTCCGACGCGGATGAAGACGAAGCGTGCCGCTTCGCTAGAGACGACGTTGTGGAAGAAGAAAAAGAAGGGCGGCGAGTCTGCGTCGACATTTCGAACAAACCCTGAAGAAACCCTCTCCCTCTATTACTAACTGGAAAACAGTTCAATATAAAGAGAGAAACAGAGGCTTTAAAAGCAAAATTCTTGTTTGGACTTTGAAAGGCAAAACGTAAAGGGGTTGAGGTTTCCTTGCAGGGGCTGAAAAAGAGAGGAGGAGAGTCTGTTCAAGTGAGAGGGGGGGAGAGTGTGATCGTGTGTTTTGCTATTTAATATTTGTTTAATGCTTTTGAGGCGGGGAAGGGGTTGATTTGAATTGAAGGAAGATCTGGACCGTCGATTCTAGCTCGTCATTCGTTAGGAGCGTAGGGGAGTGGGGCCCACTGAATAGTTACCCTGTGCTTTGCGTTTGGACTTTCTTTATGAACGACAAACCCAGTAATGCCACCTGGACAAGACATGTCAGCTTCTATCGTTTTGGCATATTTGAGTGGATCTGTTATTGGTTCGAAAGTCACAGAGCTGTCAGAGTGGTTCAAAGTTTTTTGAATTCGAAATTTAAACGGTCACTGGATCTGTCTTTTTTAGTCCATTCACCAACAGAGACATGTTTCTGAATAATAGAGCTGGTCAGTCACACTAGTAGAAAATGGAAGTTTAATTAATGCTTTCAAATTACAATTAGGTTATATCATTAGGGATTATGTATTAGATTTGTGTTGCTTAGGTTAATAGGTTTTTTGACAACATGCCCAAATCATCTAATTAGTGATGCTACGAATATAACTTTGCGAAAAAATCAAATTCATTTACCGTGTAAATGTTTAAACATGTTATAATCTTAGAACAATAAATAAACTTAACATTTCCCTTTTTCTTATAAAAGCAAAATTCAAAAGCTAGAGGAGGATAGAACAATCGACTCCGAAAATCAAACTAAAAAACAATTCAATTATAATTTCAATTTTAAATTTCTTTTATGTTCATTGTAGTTTTTCTTTCTATGTACAATCAATAATCATTGTTAAGAAACTATTTCAATTCAAGCTATCTCTCCCGTTTATAAAGCTTTTCTACAATTTATTTTATTAATTATTAATTTAATTCTAGTAGTTAGTAAAGCATTGTATAGTGTATCTAAACTCATTCAATTTTTTAATTAGGAGTTCAGATATCACAATTATTTATATAGTTGATAGATTTTAATACCTATCACGCTCAAAATATTAGTCAACGTCGATTGTTTCACGATGCGAACAAGATCTTTTCAATATGGTTCGTTGTACATGGTCATCAATATTTTGATTTTAGAATTCTTCAGCCATCTACATCTCTTTAAGCAGTGGCAAATTTAGAAAAGTAATTTTCACGAATGGATTCAATCTAAAGTTGCACCCAATATAAGTAAAGTCGGTATACAAACTGTGTATTGAATTGGGCATATAATTATAAACTATTAAGAAAGGATAATCTATTAAAACAATGAATAAAAGGGCACATTTGTTTAAATAACAAAATTTACACTTCATTTTGGAAACAATTAACACCACCTTAAATTAAAGCATACTAATATATTATTTCTAAATATATTACTTTTAGTGGATTAAATTATATTATACTTTCAAATTTAGATTCAGTTTTAAATTTATTTGAACCCATTTTGTTAAACTGTAATAAAATGCAATTTAATATAATATATTTTTAATCTAAAAATAAATTAAATTGCATTTGATTTACATTACATTCAATCATTGGTTACTAATTCATCCGAGTCAAAGTTTAAAATAAAGTCTCAGGCTAAATATAAATCTTTAAGCTTTTGCAATTTTTTTTATATTAAAACTCAGCCTGTTACGTAGAATGCAAAATGGATATACAGTTGAGTCGATTTAGGAGCCCCAAACCCTTAACTTTAACAATTTACTTACATTTATCTTGAAAATATAAAAATGGTGCCTCTAAAATATTAAACTCTGTCAATTTAAATATTTATTAATCACAATTTATCAAAATTTACTAATCGCTTTTTATCAATTTTACGAGTGTTATGAAAATAAAGAGGCTATCCTTATTTTATAGTATTTCAAGTTGTTGTGGGTCCCGTATATGAATGACACAACCCAAGAGGGAGGTGAATTGGGTTTTCTAAAAATTGAAATAAATTTTAGAAATTTTAAACAAAATATAGAATTCTAAGTGCAGCAGAAAACACACAGAACTTTGTGAGAATAGAATATGGATTAGAATCACCTCACAATGTTCTAATTATAAAAGATAGAAATTCTGTGCGAAGTGCAGCTATTGATTAGAACAGCTTCACACTGACTCATACACTATCAGAACTTCTTTATGAAGGAAAGTTATTGAAATTGGAACTTCCTCATAAAGTTTGAGAAAACATATAAAGCTTTGTGAAAGACAATTATTAAATTCAGAACTTCTTCATAGAGTCTTAATCAAATATCAGAATGACTTTATGATGGAAAGCTATCAGGATTAGAACATCCTCATAAAGTTTAAAACATTAATTAGAAACTCAATCAGTGAAATATACTGTGAATAGAACAACAGTTAGACCATGGTATATTCACTTTATTAGAATACCAGAGTTCTAATGTTCAGAATAGATAAGACTTATTATCGTTTTAGAACATCTAAATCATTAACAATTTTAGCGTTTCTAAAAATTAAACAAAAGTGTTATAAAGACAGTATCAAGCAAACTTCAGAAATAAAAGAACAACACAGAAAATTATAGTGGTTCGGCACTAACTCGCCTACATCCACTCCCCAAGACGCATCTTGAGATCCTCAACTATGTTATCTCTTTTAAAGGGTAAGAGACAAACCAACAGTACAAGGCAATAGATCAACACCTAGATCTACCCTTTTGTCCCACTAGATTTTCCAAAGGTTCTAGTTAACCTCAACCCTTTCTGTTTTTGGCAGAGTACAAAAAACTCAATTCAAGATATTAATATCCCATACATGGAGAAGGTCGCTTGATAACTTCTATCTCAATAGCTTCTATCCTAAGCTATTACACACAAAAGTTTAACAAATAAAGAGCCTGTCTACTATAGATTACAAAATCTAAACAGACAGAAAGAAACGCCTATATAAGCACAGGAAAAACAATTTTATCATATTAGAAGATCGATTAGAACACAGAACTGTTTTTCAAAAGTAATTGTAAAAATTCTTTTCACTTTAAATATTGAACACGTTAAGTGTAGAGATGAAAAGAAAATGGGGGTAGAGAGTAAGTTTTGAGAGATAAAGATTTGATCAATGAGAGAATGCTCTTAAAACAAAAACTCTTACTTCACCACTGTTTAAGACGTGAAAGCTCCTTTATATAGAGTGCTAAGAAGCTGTCACCTTTGGAAATATATTTTATTTTGAAATCATAATATCTTCTTTCCTTATTTAGAAGATATGAAAATCTTTGTTACCAAAAGTTTATTTTATCCTTTTTGGTAAGAGAATAAAACACGATTTTTACTTTCCTTTAATCAAAAGATTTTCGGCAGCATTATTTGAAAAATATTTTTGTGGAAGGATGATCTTACTAAAAACGAAAAAGATTCCCCTTCGTTTTTAAGGTAAGAAAATAGATTTAAATACTTTAGATCTTTCAAAATATATTCCCGAAAAAGTGTATGATTTTATTACCAAAAACATTAGAGAATAAATCTCTTTAGTTTTAGGAAAATAAATCATTTCGATTTAAAGAATATTTTCGAAAAATAAAATATTTTTACGAAAGAAAATATTTTGAAGAAGTCTAATTTTCTGAAAAATATTTTTGAGAGAGAAATAATTTTTGTGCTCATATATGGATTTTCTTTCTATCCTACAAAGTATCCTAAATACCTAGCTACTAGGTTCTTCGAATATCTTCACACTCAATGTAGGACTTGCATTGTACGATTTCTTTCCATACACATTCTGCATAAAAAATATTAGCACAAATAATATAATTTTAAATTTATTTATTTTGTATTAATCATCAAAATCTGAGATTAGAAATTGACCCTTGAACCAACAGTTGTTTAGCAGTAAACTATGGAAAAATAAATAAATAAATTTAGAAATAATAAAATAGATATTATATATAAAAAATGACAGAATAGGTCTTTTGTCTTTGATAATGATATTGCAAGCAATATTAGACTGCAACTATTATTAATAAATAAATCGTATTTAAATATCAACGTAAATCAAAGAAATTATGATTTTATATCATCAGATGAAGTGAAAATTTATATGCAATGCTCTAATTTATTATCGAGTTCTTCATTTTATTATTTAAGCTAGGGTGATTGAGCTTGAAATTTTGATCAGCACAACAAACATTTACTGACTTGGAATCAAAGTATCACAATATGACATATCCAAACAACATAAAAGCCAATCATATCCGAACAATACACCAAGCAAGACATGCAATTAAGCCACAAAAAGAAAAAAAAAAAAAGATACGAGATCTATCAACTGTCAACACAATGGATTTATTATCTAAAAAGAGCTATAAACAATCAAATTAATACCTTTACTACGGGTGATCCTCTTGATATTTCGATCAGCAGATTTCTTTGTTTCAGAGAATATCTCCATCGAACCAGTCCATCCATACTCCTTTTTCAGTTCAGCCACAACTCAGTCTCCTTCATGGTAGAAACTACTATTACAGTCATTTGAAGTAGTTTTGCTCTCACATTCTCCAATTTCTGCTCCTCCTTATCATTCCTCTTCCTCTTCTTTTTGAGACAAGCAGATTTTCCTTTTCTTTTTCCTTAATTGGTTGATTCAGCTTGAAATTTTGATTTGTGGTACTCGTGAGTACTCTGCTGTGTTTGTGCCTTCAACAAGATGAATTATTGAAGCTTTTCAAGTGATTGAGGTTTTTGATCAGATTTGGCTCCCTTTGCCAGTTTCGAGAGCAAAATGAGAGATTCAGAGAGAGAGAGAGAGCACAAAGAGATGTAGAAAATGAGTAGAAAAAATGAGTGGGAAATTGCTCTGTTTATGGAGAGAGTTCATATGAACAGAGTACTGTATTGATTGCGTTTGTTTTGAACTTTTTGAAGCAAAATGCATAAGATTTCGACACGTGTACTGCCAGATGTAATTTTACAACCGTGACAATTTGTTAAGGTTAATTGTTACATCGAGCTTTTAACCATGGTGTAACCAATTCTCTGCACTTTTGAATTGAAACTAGTTGTTTTTATGATGTACCATATGCTAATTTTTTATATTTATTTAGTTTTTTTTTATTTATATAATTAAATTATAAATTTTTATTTAGATTGTAATAAATATAGTGATTTTTATATAGATTGTCACCAGTTCTCCCACTTATCAAGCTTTGTTGGCTCAAGGGTCAAATATTAATCTCGAAATTTTGATGATTCAAACAAAACAAATAAATTTAAATTATATTATTTGTGCTAGTAATGTTTTATGCAGAATACATATGAAAAATAAATAAATGAACAAGGCAAGTTCTACATATCCAAAGATTATGAAGACATTCGAAGACCCTAGTGGTTAGATTTTTAGGATTCATTGTAGGATAGAGAGAACATTCAATTATAAGCACAAAAACCAATTTTTTCTCATCAAAATTATTTTTCAAAAATAGTTCTTCAAAATAAATCTTTTTGTTCCTTGATTTTTCGTTAAAAATTGTTTTTCGAATACTCTTAAGATTCGAAATATTTGAATTACCTAAATTAAAGAGACTTTATCTCTAAACAATTTTGGTAATAAGAATAAATCGAATAAAGATCTTATGCACTTCATTTTCGGAAACAAAACCTTTTTGAAGATCTAAGAATCTTGATTTATTTTCTTACCTAAAATGAAGAAAGATTTTATTTTCATTTTAGTAAGAAAAATCATTTCGGAAAATATTTCTGCAAGTATTCACTTTCGAAATACTTTATTTTAAGGAAAGAAAATTTCGAGGATTCACTTTCGAAATATTTGTTCCTTGATTTTTCGTTAAAAATTGTTTTTCGAATACTCTTAAGATTCGAAATATTTGAATTACCTAAATTAAAGAGACTTTGTCTCTAAACAATTTTGGTAATAAGAATAAATCGAATAAAGATCTTATGCACTTTATTTTCGGAAACAAAACCTTTTTGAAGATCTAAGAATCTTGATTTATTTTCTTACTTAAAATGAAGAAAGATCTTATTTTCATTTTAGCAAGAAAAATCTTTTCGGAAAATATTTATTCAAGTATTCACTTTCGAAATACTTTATTTTAAGGAGAGAAACTTTCGAGTATTCACTTTCGAAATATTTGTTCCTTGATTTTTTGTTAAAAATTGTTTTTCGAATACTCTTAAGATTCGAAATATTTGAATTACCTAAATTAAAGAGACTTTGTGTTTAAACAATTTTGGTAATAAGAATAAATCGAATAAAGATCTTATGCACTTCATTTTTGGAAATAAAACCTTTTTGAAGATCTAAGAATCTTGATTTATTTTCTTACCTAAAATGAAGAAAGATCTTATTTTCGTTTTAGCAAGAAAAATATTTTCGGAAAATATTTATTCAAGTATTCACTTTCGAAATATTTTATTTTAAGGAAAGAAAGATTGTCTCTTATTTACTTACCAAAAAGAAAAAATATTGACTCAAAAAGTTTTGGTAACAAGGATTTCCGTATCTTCGAAATAAAGAAAGACAATATTCAGATTTAAAAAAGAGATTTTTACTTTCTAAAAACGAGAGTCACAGATCTCTCTATAAAAAGACATTTTCAGTCTTGAAAAATGTGGAAGAAAGAGTTTTCGTTTTAAGAGTATTCATCCATTGATCATATCCTTTATCTCTCAAAACTTACTTTCTACCCTCTTATTTCTTTTCATCTTTATACTTTACGTTTTTATCTTTAAATGAGAAAAGAAATTTTATAACAACTTCTTTTGAAAAACAGTTTTGTTCTCTAAACGATTTTCTAATCTGAAAAACTGTTTTTTTTGTGCTTATATTTGCATTTCTATCTGTCTATTTAGATTCTGTAATCTTTAGTAGACATGTTTTTCATTTGATAAACATTTGTGTAATAGCTTAGGTGAGAAGCTATTGTGAAAGAGGTTATCAAGCGACCTTCTCCGTGAGAGAGATTCTAATGTCTTGAATTGAGTTTCTCTACTCTGCCAAAAACAGAAAGGGTTGAGGTTAACTAGAACCTTTGGAAAATCTAGTGGGATAAAGGGTAGATCTAGGTGTTGATCTATTGTATTGTATTGTTGGTTTGTCTCTTACCCTTGAAAAGAGATAACATAGTTGAGGATCTCAAGATGAGTCTTGGGGAGTGGATGTATGCGAGTTAGTGCCGAACCACTATAAATCACTGTGTTGATCTTTTTAATTTTTGAAGTTTTGCTTGATACTATTTTACTCATTCTCCTGTTTATACTCTAGAAATGCTAAAATTGTTAATGGTTTTGATGTTCTAAAACTGAAATAAGTTTTATCTTCTCTGAACATTAGAACTCTGGAATTTTGATAAGTGAATATACCAAGTTTTAAACTGTTCTTATATTTACAGTATATTTCACTACTTGAGTTTCTAATCAGTTTTCTAAACTTGATTAAAGCTTTGTGAAGCAGTTCTGATTTCGATAACTGTCTCTAACACAGTCTTATATGATTTTCTAAATTTTATGAGGAAGTTCTAATCACAATAGCTTGCCATCATAAAGCTATTCTAATATTAAATAAGACATTGTGAAGTAGTTCTAATCAATAACTTATTTTCACAAGTTTATTACATTTCCACTGCACTTAGAATTCTGAGTTTTGTTTTTAAAGCTAAAATTTATATTTTTAGAAAATCTAATTCACCTTCTCTCTTGGGTTGTGCCATACATATACGGGACCCACAAGCTTTTCAAGTGATTGAGGTTTCTCATTAGATTTGGCTCGCTTTGCCATTTTCGAGAGCAAAATGAGAGATTCGGAGAGAGAGAGCGCAAAAAGATGTAAAAAATCAGTAGAAAAAATGAGTGGGAAATTGCTCATTTTATGGAGGGAGTTCGTATGAACAGAGTACTGTATTTATTGCGTTTGTTTTGAACTTTTTGAAGGAAAATGCATAAGATTTCGACACGTGTACCGCCAAATGTAATTTTACAATCGTTACAATTTGTTATGGTTCATTGTTACATCGAGTTTTTAACCATGGTGTAACCAGTTCTCTGCACTTTTTAATTGAAACTAGTTGTTTTTATGATGTACCATATGCTAATTTTTTATATTTATTTAGTTTTTTTATTTATATAATTAAATTATAAAATTTTATTTAGATTGTAATAAATATAGTGATTTTTATACATATGGTAAAATATTCTTTTTAGTTATATATCTTGCACTATAATATATCATTAAAAAAATTAATATATTTATTTCTCTCTTTAAAATAGCAATTTAAATATAAAATATGTTATTTATATTCTCTTAAACATGCTAATTCATATAGTTTTTATTATACGTTATTTCTTTTATTTTTTGTTTAAGTACTAAATTGATTTATAAAAATCATCATAAAGCTTTTATTTTACGTTTTTATAATTAATTTACATATTTTGTTAATAAATTTCACAATAATCTCTTTTAGTAAATAAATGTATTTAACAATAGAATAAGAAACTAATCTAATAAATCAAATTAAAATAAAAATTATTTTTATTTTTACACAGGGTTTAATATTTTGTATTTTGTATGGGGCTGAATTTTCTTTTTTTCTTTTTTCTTTTTCTTTTTTTATTATTTTGTGATTTTATGTAGTGCTGAATTTTTCTTTTTGAGAAGGCTATAGGGCTGATAGCTTAAACATGTAACTGTTTTAGTCATATTGTTAGTCTTTGAATTTGCTAGTTTAATTTGCAAACTTGTTTATTATCCAAATTCAGAAGAAAAAAAAAAATCAGAAACTAAGGTTTTTTCTTTTTAAAATTAAAAAGGCAATTCCGAATATTGAGCCTCCTATGCTCTTTTGCTTAACAAAATTCGTGAACCACTTGAATTTTTTTTGAGAAAAGCTTATAATTTTGCATGAATAAGAGAGCATTGAATCAATGATTCGAGTATTCATCGTAACTTATATAATTCACTTGTGTAGAGAGTAGTTTATGAGGTAATTTGCTTTGTGTTTACCCTTGTGTTTCAAAGCTTCTGTTATAGTTCAAGCAGCTGCCTTTTATTTAGTTCTTATCTTATTATCTATTTTATGCAGTACTTTCTGTCTGAGGACACCATAAGTCAAATGGCTAAAAGAGTTTATCGAAATTCTCTATGTGTTAAGAAGCACAAGGTAATGAATCTAATTTTATACCAAAATATATATGCCACAGCCCAGTTTTTGCAAGTGGAATTCAATTTGTCAAATTAGAATAGGATATTTGAGGTTTTATTACTGAAATTTTATGAAACTACAATCTCATATAACCTGTTTGGTTGCACTTTTCTTCATATTTGTTCTTCATAGAATGTAATTCATGAGCTAATCTAGCATCAAAAGGGGAGGTTCAGTGGATAATGGATATAAATAAAAATACGTTACAGAACCAATTACAACTAATCAGTTTTGGCTCAATGATGCTAGAGTTAGCTCAATGGCTAAGAGTTTGGTAGTTCAAACTTGGGTCAAACCCTAATTAACCCAAAATAGAATAAATATTCAATTATAGATATGGTCATCAAATTGGACAATATTTTTTCAGTTACTACTCACCTCTGTTATTGGATTGGCACGTTGATCAAGTTCTAATTGTGAAAAAACAAAAGGAACATGCATTTGTGGTTCTGAATTGGCAAAATACTTTATATTTTATTGAAAATCACATTATTCCATTTTATTGCATGCTATGTTTTTGGTTAATTATAGTTTTTCACCCTAACATATTTCCCTTGTTTGTTTCACTTGTAAATAACTGAGTGATCAGAGATACAATGGCTTGGATTGGATAAGTCAATTAGCAGAAGATATTCTTGTTTTCATTCTCTCTCTCTTGACAATGAAAGAAGCAACAAGAACTAGTATTCTTTCACGTAGGTGGTTGAAGGTGTGGACGCTAATTCCTGTATTGAATTTTGATGCACAACAAACATTAAATGATGTGCAATTGGAAACAAAAACTCTTGAAACTGAAAGGACAAGTTATGTCAATTGGGTGAATCAAGTTCTGAGTTCGTGTAAAGGTACTCCAAAAATGCATAAATTCAGAATTCGTTTTGATTTGGATAAAAGTTTTGGATGCGACATTGATAGATGGGTAACATTCGCAATTGAAAAGAAAGCTGAGATAATTGAGTTGGACTTGCGAGATTATTTTGATACCATATTTAAGAAGAAATACACTTTTCCATTCAAGTATTATCAAAAGCAGTTGCGATCACGAAATATTGGTTTTCCTGGCTGTAGTTGCCTTACTAGTCTTCAATTGGCTAATGTAAATGTAACTGGAGAAGTTGTTGAATACTTCTTATCTAATTGCTTGCTTCTAGAATGCTTATATATAGCAGCCTCGGATCTTCTGGTGAATCTAAAAGTTGATGGTCCATCACTTCGGTTGAAATATTTGGACATAAAATATTGCTTTTCCATTAAGAATGTTGAAATTTCTGCAGTCAATCTTATATCATTCAAATACTTCGGACCGAAGATAAGCATGCCTTTGAAATGTGCTCCCCGGCTTGCTGAAATGCTGATAGGAGGGAGTTATTCTCATTACCTAATTCATAATTATTATGAACTTTCACACTACCTTTATCAATTAGAGACACTTTCTTTAGATGTTTGTTATAGTAAGGTTTGTATGTGAAAACCATGTTTGTGCATTCTTTTTGTTTTCTCTTACTGATTAAATATAACGGGTTTGTTGGTCCTAAATTTGATTGCTGTATGCAGGTAACAAAGGATCTTCAATTTCCAGTATTGACCAATCTCAGACGATTGGAGCTAATAACAAATACAAATGATGAAGAAAGCCTTCTTGGCTTCACTTTTTTGATCGAGGCATCGCCTTTCTTGCACAAATTTACTTTAAAGGTAATTATTTAGTTGTGAACTTAAAGATTGCCAAGTAGGGACTCGTTGACTTGCGCTGAGAAAAAACTGACCCACAGATGAATAGTTGATTGTCACTCATTTGCTTGTTACGTGTTTCAATTTATTTTTGAATGTCTTTAAATCGATGCATCCATTACATTGTGTCTGGTTCCTTCAAGAAGCATCACTCCCCATGGTCACGACCAATGTCAATGTCTCATATTGAAGAATTTGTGTGTTTTACCGCGTGATAATGTAGAAATTGTATATTTTCATAGTTTCTTTTCGAAAGAAACATTTTAATTTAGTTTTTACATGTTTTAGTTCCATTGGTATGCTAGTTACATACAACGAGAAGCTGAAGAGCCTAAAAGATGTCCTCATCAACACCTCAAAGAGGTAGAATTCATTGGTTTTGTGGGGGAAATCATTGATGTCGAGCTTGCAATGTACATCATTGAGAATGCTGTCAGGCTTGAGAGGTTTGTTTTTGACACTCGTAAACCACATATGATTGGAAGCCCATGGGAGTTCGAAGAAACAAAGGAAAAACGATTGGCTAGGAGGCGCGCCCAACGCTTACTATCAAAACTACATCCTAATTTTGATTTTGTAGTCGTTTAATTTAATATGATTTTAGTTGGTGATTACGATCAAAACTACATCCTAGTTTTGATTTTGTAGTCCTTTAATTTAATATGATTTTAGTTGGCAGTAATCACCAAATATGTGTGACTTTACCTAAGGAGTTTGATATCCAAAGGGTGCTGCTTTAAGGTTTTGGTGGGTTCGTTGTACAAATACGTAGATGTTAATTTGAAGGACGTTTTCAAAGTCTTATGATTTCACTTTGGAGGAGCATATGGGATTCATCAAGTTCTTGTTCTTTCCTTGTTGTGCGGTGCCCACTCAATGGGACCCACATTTGAAACAAAAAAAAGAAAACGTGGTAGGACCCACACGTAGTTGAAAATGGAAATAAGGAAATAAGAATTTTCTTCTTGGTAGGTGATCCGTTTTTCGGTGGACGCGTAATTAACGCGTCCACCTCTCCTAATCCCGCGTCCATCCCTCCTATAAATAGGAGATGGCACAACGCTTCATAACACACAGACCAAAAGAGCGAAGAGAGTATTTTTTTGAGAAAATTTGAGTTTTAGAATTGGGTTCTAAAACTCGGGTAGAGAGAATAGTGAGGATAATTTGGGAAACACTGTGTGAGTGCCACTATTTTGTATTACTCTCTTTGTAAGCCTACTATTTTTAATAGTGGAAGAATTATTCGGTTTTTGTCCCGTGGACGTAGCCCTAACAGTTAAAGGGTGAACCACGTAAATATCTGTGTCATATTTTTATTTTTCGCTGTGTTATTTTTCTCGTAATCTTATTGCCGGGACCCAACAAGTGGTATCAGAGCCGAAGGTTTACCGGATCCGTGGATATATTTTAAAAATAAATATACCACGACGACGAGAAAATTACGCCGAGTCCATTAGTGCAGTCCGTTCGAAAAGACGTTGCAGAATCGACTTAGTGATGAATAGTAAAATAGTAACTCAAAGTTGATGGTGAACAGTACTACTGGCGTTACTGTTGCTGAGTCCGTTTCAAATAAGCCCAGCACTATTCACGCATAGTACTATTCACATATACAGTTACTATTCACGCATACAGGTACTGTTTACGTATACTGTTACTATTCAATTATACGGTCACTATTCACGTATACTACTATTCACGTATACGGTTTTGCTGGTGATAATATTCTGCACAAGTTAAAAATGGACGACAGAACAACAGGCACAATGGTTAGACTCAACTCATCAAACTATGCAGTATGGAAGATATTAATGGAAGATCTTCTATGCTGTAAAGATCTGTTTGAAACGATTGAGTTGAAGGGGGTCAGGCCAGCTTCAATAAATGAAAGCGATTGGAAGTCAATTAACAGAAAAGCAGTCGCAACTATTAGGCAGTCTGTTGAAATGAGCGTCATAAATCATATCGCTCATGAGAAAGATGCCTATTCAATTTGGAAGAAGTTGGAGGACATGTACGAGCGGAAGAATGCCCAGAACAAAGCCTTTTTAATTAAAAAGCTTGTAAATCTAAAGTACAAAGATGGCGAAAGTGCTTCAGATCACTTGGGCAAATTTCAAGAAATAGTGAACCAACTGACGACGTCAAAGATAGTGTTTGACGACCAGGTGCAGGCACTATTCTTATTGAGTTCCTTGCCAGACAGTTGGGAGACACTGACTGTTACGCTCAGTAATGTGTCGGAGGGGAATCTGACCTTAACCACAGTCAAGGAAAGCATTCTGAATGAAGAAACCAGACGTAAGGAGAATGCTACGAGTAGCAACTCAGATGCACTCGTTACAATTACAGAAAGGAGGGGGAGAAGCAGAACAAGATACCCCCAAAATCCAGACAAACGTGACAATTCACGGAGAAGATCCAAGTCAAGAAAAGGTGTCACTTGCTATCATTGTGGCAAGCCCGGTCACATCCAAAGGCATTGTAGAAAGTGGAAGAAGGAACGAGCCAAAGAAAGTGATGAAGAAAAAGACGATACGGAGGTAGCTTCAGTAGCTATTGATGCTGACGCACTTGGTGATGGTAGTGCGCTGATTTCTCATGCTGGTCTTAGTGAGTGTTCCACTAGTCAACAATCTTTATGGATTATTGACTCTGCATGTTCTTATCATATTTCTTCAAATAAGGAATATTTCTCATCACTTACCCTCGGAGATTATGGCCATGTCAAGACTTTGAATGGCACATATGTGGAAAATTGCGGCATTGGAACAGTATGCATCAAAACCAATGCTGGATATGATCTCTGGTTGGAAGATGTGAGATACACTCCTACAGCAAACTTCAATCTGATCTCAGTTCACTGTCTAGATGAATTGGGCTATACAAATCTGTTTGTCAACAGAACGTGGAAGCTTTCCAAAGGTAACTTGGTGTTCGGTCGAGGAAGAAAGTTCAACACCCTCTACTACACCCAGGCTAAAGTTTGCACAGGAGTAGTGAATGCAGTTGAAGATTCATCTGCTGAGTTATGGCACAAACGACTTGGGCATTTGAGTGAGAAAGGAATGGAGACTCTCACTAAGAAGAAAATGCTATCTTTGAAAGGTTTGCCTCTGAAAATATGCACTGATTGTTTGTCTGGTAAACAACATAGAGTTTCCTTTCAAAGATCTCCTTCTCCATCTAGAAAACCTGGTATTCTAGAATTGGTACACACTGATGTTTGCTCAATGGGTGACAAATCTTTGAGTGGCTGCTTATATTATGTTAGCTTTATTGATGACCATTCTAGAAAGGTGTGGGCTTTCCCAATAAAGTCAAAAGACCAGGTGCTGGATATGTTTAAAGTCTTTCATGTCAGTGTTGAAAGACAAACGGGAAGAAAGCTAAAATGTGTTAGAGCTGATAATGGTGGTGAGTACAGAGGTCCATTTGTGAAGTATTGCTCAGAACACGGCATCAGACTTCAGAAGACAGTTCCCAAAACTCCACAGCAGAATGGAGTTGCAGAGAGAATGAACAGGACCATTGTTGAAAGGGTTCGATGCATGCTCTCTCATGCTAAACTTCCTAAAACCTTTTGGGCTGAAGCAATGAATACTGCAGTTTACTTGATCAACCTTTCACCTTCAACCTCCCTCAAAGGAGATGTTCCAGAAAAGGTGTGGTCAAGGAAAAATATTTCTTACGATCATCTTAGAATATTTGGCTGCAGGGCTTTTGCTCATGTTCCAAAAGATGAAAGATCCAAGCTTGATTCGAAGTCAAAACAGTGTATCTTCTTGGGTTATGGAAATGATGATTTTGGGTACAGATTATGGGATCCAGTTGAAAAGAAGCTCATCAGAAGCAGAGATGTAGTATTCCTGGAAGACCAAACCATTGAAAACTTTGAGAAAAATGAAAAGCCAAAGTCTATCAATGAGTTTCCTGTTAGTCTTGATGCAGAACCTCATATAGAACCACAAAATGATGAAGAAGATGATGATGAACCTGTTCAGAATGATGCTGAACCAGCTCCAATAGAAGAACTGCCTCAATTGAGAAGATCTGCGAGAGGCAGGATACCTTCCCAAAGATATTCTCCTAATGAATATGACTTGTTGACTCAAGGGGGAGAACCAGAGAACTACCAGGAGGCAATGGAAGATTGTAAAAAGAATGAGTGGCTGAAAGCCATGCAAGATGAGATGGAGTCCTTGCATGAGAACCAGACTTATGAGTTGGTGAAACTGCCTCAAGGTAAGAAAGCATTGAAGAACAAATGGGTGTTCAGGTTGAAGACTGAACAGAACAACTCACAGCCAAGGTACAAGGCGAGACTGGTTGTGAAGGGATTCGGTCAGAAGAAAGGAGTTGACTTTGAAGAAATTTTCTCACCCGTAGTCAAGATGTCTTCTATTAGAGTTGTGCTCGGTTTAGCAGCTAGCCTGAATTTGGAGATCGAGCAACTTGATGTAAAGACCGCTTTTCTCCATGGTGACTTAGAGGAGGAAATTTATATGGAGCAACCAGAAGGGTTCAGAGTCAAAGGCAAAGAACACTTGGTGTGTAAATTGCAGAAAAGCTTGTATGGCCTCAAACAAGCTCCAAGACAATGGTACAAAAAGTTTGACTCTTTCATGGTAAATCACGGGTATGAGAAAACTACTTCTGATCACTGTGTATTTGTGAAAAAGTTCATAGAAGGCGACTTTATTATTCTCTTGTTATATGTGGATGATATGCTTATTGTGGGCCAAGATGCTAAGAAAATTGAGAGCTTGAAAAAGGAACTTGGAAAATCCTTTGCCATGAAGGATTTGGGATCGGCAAAACAGATACTCGGAATGAAGATCTCCAGAGACAGGAAAAAGAGAAAGTTGTGGCTGTCTCAAGAGAAGTACATCGAGAAAGTTCTCAGCAGATTCAATATGAGCAATGCAAAACCAGTTTCTACTCCGCTTGCAGGTCATTTCAAATTAAGTCTTAGTCAATGTCCTTCAAGTGAGAAAGAAAAAGAAGAACTGAAGAAAATTCCTTATGCATCCGCCGTTGGCAGCTTGATGTACGCCATGGTATGCACAAGACCAGATATTGCTCATGCTGTTGGTGTTGTTAGCCGATTTCTTTCAAATCCAGGTAAAGAACACTGGAATGCAGTGAAGTGGATTCTCAGGTATCTTAAGGGCACTTCCAAAATGTGCTTATGTTTTGGTGATAATAGACCTGTGTTAGATGGTTACACAGATGCAGATATGGGTGGTGATGTTGATTCGCGCAAATCAACTTCTGGATATCTGATGACTTTTGCAGGAGCAGCAGTTTCTTGGCAATCAAAATTGCAAAAATGCGTTGCACTCTCATCCACTGAGGCGGAATATATCGCCATTACAGAAGCTAGCAAAGAACTCTTATGGATGAAGAAATTCCTACAAGAATTGGGTGTAGAACAAGAGAAGTACATTCTGCTATGTGATAGTCAAAGCGCGATACATCTCAGCAAGAATTCGACCTTTCATTCAAGGTCAAAGCACATTGATGTGAGGTATCATTGGATACGCGATGCGCTGGAGATGAAGTTATTTCAGATTGAAAAGATTCACACTGATGATAATGGCGCTGATATGATGACTAAAGCTTTACCTACGGAGAAACTTGTCACTTGCAGAAAGATAGCTGGTATGGCTAACGTCCCCACTTGAGTGTGCAGGGGGAGGTTTGTTGTGCGGTGCCCACTCAATGGGACCCACATTTGAAACAAAAAAAAAAAAAGAAAACGTGGTAGGACCCACACGTAGTTGAAAATGGAAATAAGGAAATAAGAATTTTCTTCTTGGTAGGTGATCCGTTTTTCGGTGGACGCGTAATTAACGCGTCCACCTCTCCTAATCCCGCGTCCATCCCTCCTATAAATAGGAGATGGCACAACGCTTCATAACACACAGACCAAAAGAGCGAAGAGAGTTTTTTTTTGAGAAAATTTGAGTTTTAGAATTGGGTTCTAAAACTCGGGTCGAGAGAATAGTGAGGATAATTTGGGAAACACTGTGTGAGTGCCACTATTTTGTATTACTCTCTTTGTAAGCCTACTATTTTTAATAGTGGAAGAATTATTCGGTTTTTGTCCCGTGGACGTAGCCCTAACAGTTAAAGGGTGAACCACGTAAATATCTGTGTCATATTTTTATTTTTCGCTGTGTTATTTTTCTCGTAATCTTTCTTCCTCGACCGAACACCAAGTTACCTTTGGAAAGCTTCCACGTTCTGTTGACAAACAGATTTGTATAGCCCAATTCATCTAGACAGTGAACTGAGATCAGATTGAAGTTTGCTGTAGGAGTGTATCTCACATCTTCCAACCAGAGATCATATCCAGCATTGGTTTTGATGCATACTGTTCCAATGCCGCAATTTTCCACATATGTGCCATTCAAAGTCTTGACATGGCCATAATCTCCGAGGGTAAGTGATGAGAAATATTCCTTATTTGAAGAAATATGATAAGAACATGCAGAGTCAATAATCCATAAAGATTGTTGACTAGTGGAACACTCACTAAGACCAGCATGAGAAATCAGCGCACTACCATCACCAAGTGCGTCAGCATCAATAGCTACTGAAGCTACCTCCGTATCGTCTTTTTCTTCATCACTTTCTTTGGCTCGTTCCTTCTTCCACTTTCTACAATGCCTTTGGATGTGACCGGGCTTGCCACAATGATAGCAAGTGACACCTTTTCTTGACTTGGATCTTCTCCGTGAATTGTCACGTTTGTCTGGATTTTGGGGGTATCTTGTTCTGCTTCTCCCCCTCCTTTCTGTAATTGTAACGAGTGCATCTGAGTTGCTACTCGTAGCATTCTCCTTACGTCTGGTTTCTTCATTCAGAATGCTTTCCTTGACTGTGGTTAAGGTCAGATTCCCCTCCGACACATTACTGAGCGTAACAGTCAGTGTCTCCCAACTGTCTGGCAAGGAACTCAATAAGAATAGTGCCTGCACCTGGTCGTCAAACACTATCTTTGACGTCGTCAGTTGGTTCACTATTTCTTGAAATTTGCCCAAGTGATCTGAAGCACTTTCGCCATCTTTGTACTTTAGATTTACAAGCTTTTTAATTAAAAAGGCTTTGTTCTGGGCATTCTTCCGCTCGTACATGTCCTCCAACTTCTTCCAAATTGAATAGGCATCTTTCTCATGAGCGATATGATTTATGACGCTCATTTCAACAGACTGCCTAATAGTTGCGACTGCTTTTCTGTTAATTGACTTCCAATCGCTTTCATTTATTGAAGCTGGCCTGACCCCCTTCAACTCAATCGTTTCAAACAGATCTTTACAGCATAGAAGATCTTCCATTAATATCTTCCATACTGCATAGTTTGATGAGTTGAGTCTAACCATTGTGCCTGTTGTTCTGTCGTCCATTTTTAACTTGTGCAGAATATTATCACCAGCAAAACCGTATACGTGAATAGTAGTATACGTGAATAGTGACCGTATAATTGAATAGTAACAGTATACGTAAACAGTACCTGTATGCGTGAATAGTAACTGTATATGTGAATAGTACTATGCGTGAATAGTGCTGGGCTTATTTGAAACGGACTCAGCAACAGTAACGCCAGTAGTACTGTTCACCATCAACTTTGAGTTACTATTTTACTATTCATCACTAAGTCGATTCTGCAACGTCTTTTCGAACGGACTGCACTAATGGACTCGGCGTAATTTTCTCGTCGTCGTGGTATATTTATTTTTAAAATATATCCACGGATCCGGTAAACCTTCGGCTCTGATACCACTTGTTGGGTCCCGGCAATAAGATTACGAGAAAAATAACACAGCGAAAAATAAAAATATGACACAGATATTTACGTGGTTCACCCTTTAACTGTTAGGGCTACGTCCACGGGACAAAAACCGAATAATTCTTCCACTATTAAAAATAGTAGGCTTACAAAGAGAGTAATACAAAATAGTGGCACTCACACAGTATTTCCCAAATTATCCTCACTATTCTCTCGACCCGAGTTTTAGAACCCAATTCTAAAACTCAAATTTTCTCAAAAAAAAACTCTCTTCGCTCTTTTGGTCTGTGTGTTATGAAGCGTTGTGCCATCTCCTATTTATAGGAGGGATGGACGCGGGATTAGGAGAGGTGGACGCGTTAATTACGCGTCCACCGAAAAACGGATCACCTACCAAGAAGAAAATTCTTATTTCCTTATTTCCATTTTCAACTACGTGTGGGTCCTACCACATTTTCTTTTTTTTTTTTGTTTCAAATGTGGGTCCCATTGATCCAACCCCGAATTAGTATGATATTGTCCGCTTTGGGCCAAGCCCTCACGGATTTATTTTTGGGCACCTCCCAAAAGGCCTCATACTAATGGGTTGGGTTTGAACCATTATATTTTGGTTCCTCTTCTCACATTTTTCCGATGTGGGACTTGGGAGGATATCCCAACAAACCTCCCCTCCAACCAAGGACCACACAAATCGTGACCTCCCCTCTAAGGATAATCTGCCCACCATCTTGTACCGCCGCTACAACTTTGCGGGACACGCCGCCCGACCTCCTCTTGTCGGGAAGACTTTCGACACAAGGCACCACTTGCAGATCGCCATTACAGAAGCTAGCAAAGAACTCTTATGGATGAAGAAATTCCTACAAGAATTGGGTGTAGAACAAGAGAAGTACATTCTGCTATGTGATAGTCAAAGCGCGATACATCTCAGCAAGAATTCGACCTTTCATTCAAGGTCAAAGCACATTGATGTGAGGTATCATTGGATACGCGATGCGCTGGAGATGAAGTTATTTCAGATTGAAAAGATTCACACTGATGATAATGGCGCTGATATGATGACTAAAGCTTTACCTACGGAGAAACTTGTCACTTGCAGAAAGATAGCTGGTATGGCTAACGTCCCCACTTGAGTGTGCAGGGGGAGGTTTGTTGTGCGGTGCCCACTCAATGGGACCCACATTTGAAACAAAAAAAAAAAAGAAAACGTGGTAGGACCCACATGTAGTTGAAAATGGAAATAAGGAAATAAGAATTTTCTTCTTGGTAGGTGATCCGTTTTTCGGTGGACGCGTAATTAACGCGTCCACCTCTCCTAATCCCGCGTCCATCCCTCCTATAAATAGGAGATGGCACAACGCTTCATAACACACAGACCAAAAGAGCGAAGAGAGTTTTTTTTGAGAAAATTTGAGTTTTAGAATTGGGTTCTAAAACTCGGGTAGAGAGAATAGTGAGGATAATTTGGGAAACACTGTGTGAGTGCCACTATTTTGTATTACTCTCTTTGTAAGCCTACTATTTTTAATAGTGGAAGAATTATTCGGTTTTTGTCCCGTGGACGTAGCCCTAACAGTTAAAGGGTGAACCACGTAAATATCTGTGTCATATTTTTATTTTTCCGCTGTGTTATTTTTCTTGTAATCTTATTGCCGGGACCCAACAAGTTCTTGTTCTTTCCTTTATGTTAAAATTAGGTTTTTGTTCATGATAAAATATAAACTATCGATAAATCATGGTGAGAATTGAGAAATCAATCCCATGCAATCTGTGATTTCTACCAAAGTGTTTTTAAGTTCGAAGAAAGTGACATTTGAGTTAGGTGGAATCTCATGAAAAGTGACAAGCAAATAAAAAAAGTTCTTCAATGGGAGATGAAACAAATGAAAAATTACTGCATAAGAATATTTTTTTAATATTTTATTTTTGTTGTTTTTTTAGGGAAGAATAATTACATTTCTGAAATCCAAACCATATTGTGATGATTTAGAACATAATTGAATTCTAATTCTAAATGTGCTCGGGATTGAATTTGGTTATTTTGAATTCATACTATGGATTAATTGCTCCATCTTTTTTATCCATCAAAATCAAATTTCATTAAATTATAGCCTTCCCAGTTAAAGAAGTACTGATTTTTAAGATTCAATTGCAAATTTTTTTAAAGTATTTTTTTTTTTATTATTACATATTGAGTTTTGGAAATATTTTTTATTTTTATTTATTTATTGATTTAGGGTTGAGGGAATAGAGGTTGAAATTGAATGATGTACTGATTTAATCTTTGAACACATGTTTTAAAAATTTATATGTGTAAATTATGCGCTGAAATTAGGTTTAGGAGTTGGATTAAATTTTATTTTGACATTACTTAAAAAAATAGAATTAAATATATAGAATTAATATTATAAGTAGTTTTTAATGCACTTATGATGTAAATAAATATTATATTTATTTTAACCTAAATAGAAATTTATGCTTTAATATTTATATAAATAAAAAAATTAAACTAGAAATTAAAACGAATATGAATATAAAGAACTAGTACAGTAAATGTTGTAAAAACATTAGTTAACTTTACGATCTCAAAAACAAAAAACAAAGAAAATACAAAAACACAACAAACCCTCATCCAAGTCAACGACCACCGCGGCCACCACTGTCAGTCATCTTCCGGTGAAGTCATAATCACAAGCAATTAAGGGTTTCTGCAATCCTTAGGTTACGGTAATTTCACTTGACTCTATGTTGATATAAATTGTTTTTTAGTATGTTTTGTTGTTTTGGCAATTTGTACCTTTTATAGATTTTTGATAGGTGGAAATATTTATATTGGTTGATTACTGTACCTTAACTTCACTTTTTTTATGCTTTCTTTAAAAATTGATTACTGGACCTTAATATTGTTTCTGCTATTTAGGAGAATAGTTGATTTTAGTATTTTTGTTAATTTAACTGTTGAACTTTGACAATTATGAAGTCTTTTGAGTTTATATGTTAGTATCCTTTTCATACCCTGATTGTTAATGTAATTGATCTCTTTGCTATGTGGGGCTTTGCTCTTTCTTGAGTTGATATCTTTCTTGAGGTAGATGATGAAATGTGGTAAAGAAGGAAGAAGGGAAAGTGAAAGAGGAGGAAGAAGAGGAGGAAGTGATCGCAGTTGATACGGGGTCATAATGGAGGATGTTCATGTTTTTTTGAAGTTATGCATAGTCATGAATCAATAGAGCTCCTCGTGAGGAGCTTGAAAGTGAGAGTAGTAAAATCTTGCCTAACTACAGGAAAATAATTATTTCTGTTTTGCATATATGTTCGTTTCCAATTATATATTAAGCATATGTTTATTGAAAAGATTTGGTAGTGAGTTGAGTAAACTCTAAAGAAGTAAATTTCTTTTGGCATATAATCAGAAAATAATGGTAAATGTAATAATTAATTTATGTGTTTTATTGAGCTAACTTATAATTTTAGATGTTTAAGCAACATATTAATCACAATTTGATATAAATAAAGCTGAATTGTAAAATAAATAAGGGAATTTGATTTAATTATTTTAAATTTCATAGATTTTTTTATTTTAAGATTAAATTGAATTTTTCTTTTCATCTCTATCAAGCATAAAAATATAAACTTTCAACAAAAGAATTTCATAAAATTTTAGTATTATTTATTTATACTAAATTTTGTAAAATTGCAAATGACATAACCATTCTTATATTACAAAATTGTCAAACACAATATACATTCTAATTGCAGCTTCTTAATGAACTTAAAATTACACACTGACACTAATAAAAACCTAGTTAAGATTTCTTTCTAACAACAGGACTCTACTTCTAAGATACAAACTAGCTACACCATCATTAATTCATTGTCATCTTCTCTAAAAGAAAAAGGTCTACTCTCATCAATTCTCTCAATCTTTCCTACCCAAACAATATACTTAAAGTGTAGAATTTGTGTGGTTGCAATCCATAATCAAGTTTTTCTTTTTTTCTCATAAAGAACAAATCGCAGGAATTTGAATAAAAATACAAACAAATTATGCTAATAAATACTAAAAAAACAAAGAAAATAATATAAATATTCAATCAATTATTACTATAATTATAAATTTATAATTAATTACGTGAAGCCAATAAATTATTTGTAGAATTGAATTGCTAGGTGTAGATAGAACAAATGGCAAAACAAAGCAAAGAAAGACCAGTGACGGCTTGAAAGTTGAAAAGGTTTTCTTTTCTTTTTTGATACCTTATTCCTTAAGTTTAGAGAATATGTTTAAGGGCTTTTTAATTTTGATTTAAACTATTGTACTTGGGCTATTAGCTTATTAACTTCATGGGTTATAAAATGTGGGCCTAAGAACTCAACTATTTTGAGGGGGGCAAAATATAAGAATAAAATAATATTTAATAAAACTAAAATTAAAATTTCAAAAAAAAAAATTAAGGGGCCTGGGGCCAGGGGCCAGGGCCCCTCCCACCATAGGCTTGGGACCATCCCTGGCAGCATTTAGTTAGTAAAATTTTATGAGTTATGTCAGTTGAATCTATATATTGAGCCTATAGATGTACTATGTACAAGTAATAAGTATTGTTGATAATAACAAAGGATGAGATTAAGACAGAAACATTGGTTATAGTTTGAGATGGCAACCATTATGATTAAATGTAATTTTTTGATGTAAAGTAATCAAAATAAGGAATTCTTATTATTAAGTGCATTTTTGAAAATCAGTTATTGTACTGGATAGAGAATGAATGCTATATTTATGTCCTTAATAGGACATAAAGGAATTGGGGGTATTTTTTTTTTTTTTTTTTTTAATAAGCTAACTAGGTTTTAATTTACTATTCATGTGGAAATTTTAGGAGATATTCGTTTAATCTTGCTATATGAGAAGTGATAAAGCTGTAACCTATTAGAAACCAAAATACGATTTCCTTTAGTTTGATGGGTTTGAAGCTTGAATCTTAGATGTGTGGAAGTTATGGCTCATGGGGCCCTGTTCATGCAATTAGATGCGACTGAATTTAGATTTAATCGGTAGCTAATTTCATAAATTGAATTCATGTTATTGAATGAGAAGAGTTATATGACCGCTATAAATTTTGGGTAAAGGAAATTGATTTTGTTTTATATATTTTTTTATTGTAATGGCAGAAGCTGCATGGGAATCTCCATGGTTTTTATTTGAAACAAGTTAAGAAATAAAATTATAAACCAATTTCTTGCAAGATACTAAAGGAATTGACGTCTTTATGGTTAGCTTTGGTTTGGGATTTGAGGTTTGTAGGTGCATGGTAGCAATTTTATTAATATTTAATAATGGAATTTAGAAAATGAGAGAATCACGAAAAAGGTAGCAGCTACACTGTTTGTTTTCATGAATTTGACAATACTTAGATTTGAAAGGAAAGTTGTACGTTTACCATAGATGGAAAAATGAATTCATTTGCATATGGAAAATGAGTTTTGATTAGATAATAGCAGTTCCTTTGATTGGCAGTAACAAATTAGAGAAGTTCCACGAATTTTACTTGAATTGAACTTATATTGATGTTGTAAATAAGTTCTCTTCATTCGGCAACAATTATGTTATAATTTAGGTTAGAACAACTTGTGAATGGACAGTCTACCTCAGCTATTTGCCAACTCTCATATGTTAGTTGATTTTATGTATCGAATAATTGGATTCCAGAAATTTTCTATGCAGTTGCCAAATTACTTGGCTTTCTAAAGTTGTAATATGAGAAAAGAATGTAAATTGCACAGTTATTGATGTTTAATTATTTGGTGTGATTAATTAAAACTTTGACAGATGAGTTATGAATTCTACTTCTCCTTAAATATGGAATTTGAGTAGTGAATGTTATTATTAATATGAGATTCAAGACTTTAGTTTGAGACTTTGATTGTGAACTTGTAAGCAAACACTAATAAATGAGAATCGTTGAATGTTGAAGCTTGTATGAAAAGGAGGATGAGTATTTGATTTGGTTGATTGCCCAATGGATGAGTCGTGTGAATTTGATTGATAAATGTTAGATATTTGATATTGTCTAAACAGATAGAAAATTTTATTTTTAGGGGAAGTTCTGCCAAAATTTTGACAAAATCTTAATTACTTATAATTATAGTTAGTAAATTAGTTGTTAGATTTATTTAAAGAGATTTCTTACTCTATTCCTTTCTCTCCTCTTAATTTAGCTTTTTATAGATCAATCGAGCTCGTCTGCTACTCCTAAATCAAAAACCAGAGCTAGAGCTTTTTGTTCTCTATAATAAATAGTGCATTACTACCTGCTTCATGCATATAGATAATACTACATAATGTTCTAATTACCTATTTAATTATTTATCACTTATCTAATTTATAGCATAAATATTAATTACTTTTATATTTATTTATACATATTTGCATGTTTGTTCATTTGCATAACAATCTTTGTTTATTTAATGTGTTTGCATTAAAATGCAATGTTTGATTAGATGTGTTGTGCTGATAATATTCCCTGTTTGTGTGGGATTGGGATGAAGTGGGTCACCATTGGATTTGTGAGGGCGGTCTATGATACCGTTAGCCATGTATGGGGAGATCGCGCCCCGTGTATATCTAATGATATGAATGATATGGGAAAACTAAGGTTGCCTCCTGTTGGTATGGAAAAGAAAAGAGAGTATAAAAAAAAAATTGAGATGGTTGGTCAAGTAAGGATTAAACCGGTTGGCCATGTATGGGATCGGCTTCTTGGTGCACACGTCATGAGGGGATGGGCCATGTGTGAGGACAGCTCATCAGATTTCTATGACGCCATTGACCAATTTCCACTTGTTTGATTATTTGAAAGTATAATTACTTATGAGTGCTGATGTTGTGCTGTATGCTTGATTGGTTGTGTTCATTTTAGTATTTTAGGAAGCGTTTCGTGTAAATATCCATGTTATGCAATAATTATTATTATTATAAAACTCACGTTTCTTTTGGTTAATTTTTCAAAGGAGTATATTCTTCTTTGTCTCGGCTAAAGCTTTGGTTTCTTCACTGCAAAACTAGAAAAGTAATTTTCTAATTCTAGTAATTATTTAAATTGTAAGCGTTATGTATAAGAACTTATTTATTTCTTTTTAATATTGAACTCCGCAGTTATAGAATTATGATAATTCTTATTATAGGATTATGATAATTTCAATTATGTATGAGTGTGATCATATTAACTGATAACTTTAGGTTGATGACTTACAGGTCTATATATGTATGTACGTACCCGTTAACCCATATTATAGATATTGTGTAATGTAATTAGGTCCGAGTTGTGAAATATTTGGAATACTAGATTTGGGCCAGGATATAGTATGATTATAATATATTTTATATATATATATAAATAAATAATATGGGTTTACTATTTCTGTGATCCAATTTGATGTGTTTGAATTTAGTAGTTCATACTTAATACGGGCCTTGGAGGGCTTATATTTACCTAGGCCCTAATGCCGGTCCGGTCCACGGTTTTAGTCGTGACATAATTAGATCTTAATTTAAAATGATTTGTGTGGAATATGAAATCTAGATATACTTTTAGTAAATTAGAATATGACTCGTTTAAAATATCACCAATAAACTTATAAACATAATTATAATTGAATTTTAGTTTAAATGTTTTTTTTATTAGTATCATCATATAAATTAGTATAATTATACTTAGAAGTCTTATGTATATATATCAAAGCATTATTCAGTAAAAATATTGATGGTTTATTTATTTCGTAAGAATGAAAATTAATAAGAATCACTTGATCTCCACAGGCGTATGTTCTTCCAGGAAACGTCTTCAGCTTAATCATGTCCAAGCCACCAGGAGTTGAGTACAAAAGCAGGCAGTAAATACTTTTTATTATGTTTTTAATGGATTTAGTTCTCATTCTATGATAATTTATTATAGTTTAGTATTATTATATTTTAATTGATTTTTAGTTTGTTATTGATATTATTCTTATTGAATTTTAATAGATGTTTGATTGTCAAATTGTAGATATTGGTTTGAATTATTTATTTAGGTTGACTTTCAATTCTTTTATTCTATTTTAATATTACTGTTTACTTTTGTTTTAGAATTTTACATGTTTTATTATTTTGAAATTGAATTTTAATGCATTTTTTATGTATTTTTTTGTTGCACTTCGGGTTTGGATTCAGGTTACATGTATTGAAACATTTGTGATTAAATGAGAAATTCTAAAAGGAATTTGAGACGGGTTTGAGTATTATTGATTTAATAGCAGATTTGGATTCGGGTAATTTATTTCTAGTGGGTACTCTGCACTGCTGCCAACCTTAGCTATATACAGATGGTCTGCGTCTATCTCTCTTTCTTTTTTGCATTCTTTTATTTTTCTTTGATGGGTACTCTTTCTGCAGTTCAATTTGGTAGTAGAAATTTCTGAAATGTGAATGGGTTTTGAAACAATTTGTAATGCCTCTTGTACAATTTCCTTTCGTTTTTTTCTCTTTCTCTCTAATTTGAAGATTCTCCATTTTTTGCACTTTTTGGATATTGGTTCAAGAAGAGAAGACGCTAAAAGAGAATATAATCTTGTTTTTGCTGCGCATTCTTTGGTTTCAGGTGTGGCTGCTTTGATGGCTGTTATTATTATTTTCTAAAGTCTATTATTTGGGTTTTCGAGCATTTACCCTTCTTTCTTTTAAACGAAAGTTATGCATAGATACCATAATTAATTAGGTTATTTTATATGCATCCTACTACTAACATGAATTAGATTTTTTTTTTTATTACAATGTTCAACCTTTTTATTGGATTTTCTTATGAATTTTCATGTACTTAATTAGATTTATGTGCAATGTAATAGGTGTAAAGGCATTATTTAAAAATTAATTTTTTTTAATGTTGTACCAAACACTGGAAAATGGTTTTCAACTTATTTTTCATATACCAGCCAAACATTAGAAAATAATGTATTTTTTCTAGACAACATAAAAAATATTTTCTTATAAGTTATTTTTTAAAAACAAATGAAATTCAAGCATGAACGGACTTAGAAAATTGGTTAGGAGGGTCCAATTACAAATTAAAGAATATTATTAGAGCAAACAAAAAAGTATAAGAATTTATTGAAAATTTGTAATATTCTATTCATTTCAAACTTTTTGCTGCTAATACCATAAAAATTAAGGACCTTAATTATAAAAATATTTCATATAGAATTCACAACATATTTTATTGTCGAGAAAATTTTGGAAGGTAAAAACTTAGGAACCATGGAGTCTAAAATTTATTAAATAAATTTTTATAACATGTTCCTTGTTTGTTTTTCTCCTTCCTTTTTATTATTCCATACATCAAAATAAAAGTTCACTTATTTTAAAAAATAGAATTTCACATGTAAATTCATAATTAGTCTATTTTTTCCGTCAATGCCATTAAATTTCCATTAGAAAATGCTAACTTTTTACCAAAATTAAAGTTATAGAGCTTAAAATTAAAACTGATAAATAAAAATTTAAGGGCATAATTGCTGAAATTTTATGAATTCAGGGACTAATTTACGCATTTTACCCAAAAAAATTGAGTATTTAATTTTTTTTTTTTTTAACTTCGGGGCCGGGGGTTTGCCCCCCCTTGGCCCACTGTTGGCCCACTGTTGAGTCCGTCCTTGAGCCTAAGTCTTCTTATACCATTTAATTATTCCTGTCATAATTCTATTCAGAGAGGCGTAGAGCTATGGCGCCAGTATTGCCGAATTCCCAACCATGGGTTGAGAAATAGTAATGACCCTTCTTTTCTCGCTATTTTGTGTTTGACACACATTTTATGCATCTTTATGCAAGTTAAAGTTTGAAACACTGGTTTTGGTTTCGTTTTCAGTCGACCAAAGCAAGTTAAAGATGTGGCTCATCAGGAGGAGGTGGTTCGGGTCCTCACCAACACCATTGAAACCGGTGATGTGAGATATATGCAGCTTCCAAATTTACAGTTTATTGTTTTTACTAATTTATATTTATAATTAACTTTATTTGATTTTCAAACCCTAGGTTCATCACTGTACTGATAGTTTTTACTAATTTTGTGGTTTCTGTAGTGCCCACACATGCTGTTTTATGGCCCACCTGGTACCGGAAAAACCACCTCCGCTCTGGCCATCGCTCGCCAGCTTTTTGGGTACTTCTTAATTTTGTAGCAGTATTATTTCTGGCTGCTTGCATTTGTGTTGTGTGGTTAATGTTTTAAGCCAATTAAGAAGAATATTTAAAATTTTTTACTATTTCAATGGTTCGAACTTTTTTTGCTTAATTTGATTTCTTTTATGGTGTAAATTGTTTGAAATAGAGTGGACAAAGACTGTTAGGGTTTAGAATTTAAGATTTCTTTTTCCTCAGAAGTTGCGAAGAAATATGCAATGATTCTTGGTCACTTTAGCTGCGCCATTCACTATCGATCTTTTCTTCTCTCTTGTAATTTGGATGCACTTAATTATTTTCTTGTGCTTTAGTTATAAATTGTTTAAAGTGAACGTGTACATTGTGCTGTATTCCTTAATCCTAAATTAGTAGCAATATTTTACAGACCTGAACTCTACAAGTCCAGGGTCATGGAGCTAAATGCAAGTGATGATCGTGGAATCAATGTTGTTCGTACTAAGATCAAAGATTTTGCTGCTGTGGCTGTAGGATCTTCTGGTTCGCATGCAGGGTACATATACTTCCGTCGTGCAATAACATTTATTGCTGAATGTGATGGTTGCTTTACCTGTTGTCTGACATTTCAGGGGTTACCCTTGTCCGCCATATAAAATCATTATCCTAGATGAAGCAGATTCAATGACTGAAGATGCTCAGAATGCCTTGAGACGTACAATGGAAACCTACTCCAAAGTTACAAGATTCTTTTTCTTATGCAACTATATCAGCAGGTGCTCCTTTCTACTTTGCTTTGTTGCTGTGAAACCTGAATTTCTGTGTTGCATATTCTTGAAGTAATCAAAGATTTTGCATGATCAGCCTTTTTCTTTCTATTTTCCAATATAGGGGCAAGGATATATTTGATTGCTTCTTTTTTCCTCCTCTTTCTTTTTGGATGTGTTGGGATATCATGCATCTTTTAGGTGCCGTCTAATTAAATAGTTGAACGCTATCTGTTAGTATGTTCCAGAGTGGTGTGTCATAACTATATTCAATTATATTTTGAGGCTCTTCTTTATATTATGATTAAACTGCTGTTTTTTGACATGAATGATGTTTAGCACCACACTTATCTAATGTGGTACATTTGGCTGTTCACTAAGTAATTTTTACCTGCTGTGCTGCACATTTTATCAAGTTAAAAATTGAAAAGTGATAGGCAGAACAAAGTGTGCTTGATATTCATAATGGTTCTTATTCCAGCCTCGCCCCCATTTTAATCAACTTCTCCTGGATGATACCCAACAGTTTTGACCTATGCAGACAATCCTACTGAATATTTTCATCCATAGTTTTTCCATTCAACAGCTTTTTTTGTTTCTCTTTTGATATTGAATTTAACTTTTGGACAAACACGAAACTAGATCATTGGCCTATTACATAAATTTGACCCTGAATCTTGACCAATTCCCCTCTTGTGCCCCTGAACTTTGCTAGGGTTCAATCATGATCCTGCATTTTCACATTTTAGTAATAACTATGTCCCCTCGTCAGAATGAAATAACTTTGCGGGAGTTCAATCGTGATAATGCACTTTCACATTTCATTTTGGCAATGGCATAATTATTATTGAAATGTGAAATTGCAGGGTTATGATGGGTTTTCCGCAAAGTTTAAGGAGTCACAGGATAATTACGGAAAGTAAATGGTCAAATTTATGCATTATGCCCTATATAATTTATTTAGTGAAAAACCATACAGTACCAGCTATTGAATATTCAACCTGGTTGATATAAGTGGCAGCTGGTTCATCAGTGGGTTCTTTTCTGTAGTGAATTTCATTGATTTGACTTCCAGGGATATCCACATGCTATAGAATCAATTTGTGGAAAATAAGTTTATCCTTCATCATATCTACTAAATGTTTAGAATATTGAAGGACAGTTCTGCATATCTTATAAATTAGGCAATTGTCATTTTTCATAGGATCATAGAGCCACTTGCTTCAAGATGTGCGAAATTCAGGTTTAAGCCACTTTCAGAAGACATCATGAGCGATCGTATATTGTACATTTGCAAAGAAGAAGGCCTTAATATAGATGCAGAGGTATGCACATTCAATGGTTGGGGCTAGTCTTATTCACATAACCAATTTTAACAGTGGCCTGATTTCTTTGTGCAAAACTACTCCCCTGCAGGCCCTTTCCACCTTAAGCTCTATATCACAAGGGGATCTTCGTCGGGCTATCACTTATTTGCAAGTAAGTGATGATTCAACTTTTCTGCATTTAATGGTTCACTTTGTTTATAATCCTGCATTTTTGTGAGATAGTGATGTTGCAATGTCATGTGTGCATGTTAAATGAGCAATTCACTATGTTCCGCTTTCATTTGCACCCAGTACTGACCATGAAGGCATGAAGGAGGTTATCCGTGAATGGCTTGGATATTTGCTCTGTAATTTAGAGTATCCGAATGAAAATGTTGATGTTTAGTTGCATGTTGGAAATTACTTGAAATAATAGAGTGAGACTCAATAGCATTGGCATAGAGTCAATTCATAATTTTGTGTTTGGTTGGAATTATTTGCATTTTATTTTGCTTCAAATTGACTGTAAACACTGTTTCGCCGAATTATGCTTGAATCTTGTTATGGTAGATGGCGTTTTTGTATTTAACAATTGATTAACAATATACCAATAGATTTCAAATTTGTTCCAGTATGGCAGTTTTGATCATTTATTTAAAAATCTGTTTTTAGCCAACATTGGTTTCTTCATTTGTTCAATATTTAATGCTCAATGACAAAATCTATGTATCATGATCTGTCCATACTTCTCTACCTGAATTAAAGTTGCAATCATGTATTGTATTTTATGCAGGGGGCTGCTCGCTTATTTGGATCAACAATTTCATCAAAGGACCTAATAAGTGTATCTGGGGTAATATGAATTCCTTGAACTCTATTTTCGTTCCCATTTTATTTCCTGGAAATTTCTACTCAGTATCTCATTGTTCTTGTGTGATGCATATGCCTATTTGTGCTTACATGCAGCCATTGTGCATTTATACGTGTTTAATTTGTTCCTTTTCATCTAAAATGTTGTTTGTAAGATCCAATTCTGTCATTATGGTTTAGTTTAGGTTGGAATACCAATTACTACTCTGGTCTTGGCTGTAAAATATATAACATATCTTGAAGGCCATACGGCCAAAGAAACCTTGGTGCTTACCCCTGGAACATAGAAAGCTGAGCAGAACAAGGAAAGGCAGTTTGCTGGATTACATGATGTTTTAGAATTGAGAATCCTTTATTTTTGGTTTATCAGGTCATTCCAAAGGAGTTTTTAGGTGCATTTTATGCAGCATGCAAAAGTGGTGACTTTGATTTGGCAAACAAGGAGGTCAATAATATAATTGCAGAAGGATATCCAGTCTCCCAGATGCTTGTTCAGGTTCCTTTTTGTTTTGTCATGATGCTTTCATTTACTTTAGTGGTTGCTGGATAAACATGCAACTGATATGATATTTCTTCTAGCTGTTTGATCTAGTGGTTGAAGCAGATGATATATCAGATGAACAAAAAGCTCGAATATGCAAGAGTTTGGCTGCAGCTGATAAGGTCACTTTCCCTAAAGTTTATTTCTTTACATAGTATCTTCTTTAAGTTTATGAGAGCGCAGTAAAAGTTGAAAGATATCTGCCATTATATCTATGATATTCCAACCAACAAATCATAAAATCCTTAAGGCTTAAGCCAGCTAGGTGTCATTGTTTCAAGTCATCATTATTGTTCCTGATAAAAAAAAGTAACCCATAAAAATGAGTTATTGAAGAGGAAAAGATACTGTTAAATATATATATATGTATATATATGGTTTTGGCTGATTGACCTGGCTGTTTCTATTTATGCATGATTGGAATTAGTTTCTTCATTTCTGGATCTCCAAATTTTTTATTTTTATTTTCTGGCCAGAATTCATGAATAATTTTCAAGGTACAGCACATATACATTCCATTGGAAACAATGCTTATATTTTTTCTGCTCCTGTGTACAGTGTCTTGTTGATGGTGCAGATGAATACTTACAGCTGCTGGATGTGGCCAGCAACACAATGCGAGCACTGTGTAACATGCCACAAGAATTCTCTTACGAGTGTTAGTGTCACGCTGAGATGTTGTCTATTAACTTAGTTAGCTGTCAGAAAACTTTTTTTTTTTTATTTTTTTATTTTTATTTTTTATTTTTTTAAACTTTCGTCGAAGAAGTTCTACTAACTTATACATTTACACCAGAGGCCTTGTTCTCTTCAATCTTTTTGGTTCTTGCTAAATGCGATTAGCATGCTTCAACCTACAACTGTTGATTCATTCATGTCTATTATCATTCTATTTGAATTTAAAATTTTACAGCTCTCAAAATTGCATAGAAATGAAGTATTGGTTTTCTAATGAAAAGTTGCTGTTAAAAATTCAATCCAAAAGTGTTCAATTTTAAGTAAATTATACATTATGATCAAGTTGATGGTACAAATGGAGCATTATTCCATAAGTTTATCTTATCCAACTTCCTGAAAAACTGAACTTAGTTGAAATATGGATAAAAGCTTTGATTAAATGAAAATGCTGTTAAATCTTCTTTACTCGTATATTTTTTTTTTTAAGTTGAAACTTGATATGATTATAGCTGTCCAAATATTTGAAATAACACTTTAATGTTCACATTATGAAGGAAACTACATGATTGGTTATTTTACCGTTGCAAGAAGGCTTGTCATAGGGCATGATCTAATAAATGATAATGTCTGTATATTTGAAATTCATTTTAAACTTGTAGCTTCCACTGGAGCCCAATTATCATTCATTTCCTGCTGTAATATTGTACTTTGTGACAGTGAAGATAGCCACCTTAGGTTAGATCTTCGAAAAATTGAGACGCTAGTTAAGATTTTTTTTTTTTTTTTTTTTTTTTTAAAAAAATTACTAGTCTATTATGTTAATTATTCATTTTAAGACTATAGAAAGTAATTATTGAAATATATTTCTTATATATTCAAGTAATGGAAACATATAGTCAAAATAAATAATGGAAAAATCTAGTCAAAATAGGTTGGGTTAATTAATTTAGCCATTAATATTTGGACAAATCTAATTTGGTGGGGACAGGTTCTCTGAAATGTCTGCCTAAAGATTTGGACATTTTCATGTTGAAGAACTGACCTAAACACCATATAACATGCAGGTTGATGTAGCCATGTGCTCTCCGATACAAGTCCTTTTCATTTTTTTTAATTTCAAATTTGTCTCTAAACCTAAAAAAAACAACACTTTGAATTTTCTGCTAAAGGTGTTTTTATATCCTGTCTTCTTTCCCTTAGTCAATTGGGTATATAGGCCCATTTACTTCTAGACTGGCCCACAAGCCCCACTTCATGCCTCTAATCTCGCCGAGACCACACCTCTTTCCTATATATAAGCCATCTCTTAGCTACAAAACAAGAGAAATAAATAAGTCAGTGTACCATTTTCACTTGTTAGTTACTTTCAGTTAGACGATGGCTGTCGATGATTCTTTCAGGAAACCTGGATCTGTCCCATTTAAGTGGGAGATCCGACCCGGTGTACCCAAGATCCAACACCAACAACAAAAACAGCAACCTAAGAAACTCTCTCCACCAACCTTACCATCTCCGTCACAGCCTTTCACTTCCCGGCTTACTCCGCAGCCACAACAAAAACTTAAACCTCCTCCTGGTGGATTCGTTTTCATCCCTCCACCCGAGCCCCGCACTCGTTCCTTCCGATCAAGTCAACGTACCCGCTCTGAACGTTGGCGGTTCGAACAACCCACTCGTGTAAGACCTGAATGCGTCTCACCCGGATGTTTTCCATCACCTTTATTAAAGAGGAAAGACAGTAAGAGAAGAACCGTCCAACTACCCGAATCCGAAACCGATTATACTTCTGACCTTGAGACACTTGCTCGGTGGTCCCTATCGAGCCGGAAATCATTTTCGCCGTTTCGTGACTCATCCGCGTCGTCTTTCTCGTCTTACCAGTCGTCTCCTCGAGTGCCGAGTGAGGCTGAATGGGCTGGGTTTGGTCTTTTTTGATGAACCCTATTGTATATATTTTCCATATACATAATTGCTGCTGGTTTGGAATGTTAAGCAAGAGTTGATTTTGGATTGCTGTTTGATCTTGTAGACTATGGCACAAGTGTTGTTATGTTTACCATTTTTGATATTGAAAAGAATGAAGATGACCTGTGCTGTGGATAGTTGTTGTTCTTGTTGTCATAGTAATAGAAGAAGTGTAGAATTACTATTAAAAAGTTGTATTGTATTACTCCATGGATGTAATTCCTGTTCTTGAGTGTTTGTTGAGATAATACAAGAAAATGAGATGAATGATTTTGAAATTTGAAGAGGGAAATAGAGTCAAGAGTCGATGTCTGTGTATGAATGCCATAGGCTATTTTTCAAGACAGAAGCATATTGTCTTGACTCTTGACCATGATTAGTGGAACAGAAATTGGGCTTTTTTTTTCTTTTATTTCTTTTTTGAATATCACATCTTATTTTAATCTATTCGACCCTTTAATTTATTTTAATTTTATTATTAATTACTTAAATTTATAAAATTATCATTTAAACACTTCAATTTATCGATTCAACTCTTATTTGATGTGAAAATCATTCGTTTAATAACTTAAGGTGAAAATGCATAAAAAATTTACACATTAACTTTTTCTTTTTTTGAATAAGCAAATTATTTAACAGTTGTAGATAATAAAATATGTTTACATTTATATTTAACAAATGCAACTACACATTTTAAAATGTTTAATGCTTGTAATTTTATAAATTAAATGTATAGCTGGATGAAATTAAAAATTGAATATATTATTATTATTTTCTTCCAAAGTTTAAATATCAAATGAGGAAAATAACCATTATTATTCAATTATCCCTCTCTTTTAATGACAAAACTTACACCTGCATCAAAAACCTCCGAAAACACCAAAAGATGAAAAAAAAAAAAAAAATACAAAAGAAATTACTACGCCATAAAACAAAGAAGATGGGCTAAGGCCTTGGCGGGGTTTGCACCAAAAGAGCCCACCAGCCGACAGTGTCCAGTCCAGTGGAGTAATGCTTTTTGCTTAGGTTCAAACCCAAATCCGAATTCTCAGTCTGTCTTCCTGGTGGTTGGCAACGAAAAATAGGTCCTTCTGAAACTTCCTAACTGCAACTGTCACATTCTGAGCTTAGTCTGAAAAAATGATCTCTCCTATGGAAAAAAGCATTGCCTCTTTAATCCTGTTTGCCATTATGCATTCATTCCATTAGTACCAAATAATAATAGCCAACTAAAAACAATGGTCTCATCAAAGCTTCTAAACACTAGCAATTCTTCTCTTCTAATCAATCAAATACTATCCATTATGATCCAAAACCGCTCATTCGATTCCCAACTCGCATCTGCAACTGTTACCTCTTCTTTATTGACCGTCGATTTAATCTCCGATGTTTTCCGATCAATTCCAAGATTCTTCTTTCAATCAACGCGCTCCATTGGCCGCCAGAACACTACCCGCCACCGCTCTCCGTTAAAACAGCGCAACCTCAAGCAAGAATCCTGCAAATACCGTGACAAAGTGTTAGTTCTTGGCCCAGCTGCTTATAGAGACCACAAAAGGGTCAATGTAGGCTTAAACAAAGCAATGGAGTTCTTCTATTGGTTAGAAACTCATTTTAGCTTTGCACATACTGAAATGACTTGTAGAGAGATGGCTTGCGTTTTGGCTAGAGGGAATAGACTAGACAAGCTGTGGCAATTTCTTAAAGATATGGGAAGAAGAGAAAATGGTGTTGGTGTAAAACTTGTTACTACTAATACCATTACCTGTTTGATAAAAGTCCTAGGAGAAGAAGGGCTAGTCAATCAGGCATTGGCTTTGTTTTACAGAATGAAGCAGTACCATTGTAAACCGGATGTGTATGCTTATAATACAATTATTAATGCTCTTTGTCGTATTGGGAATTTTAAAAAGGCAAGATTTTTGTTAGAACAGATGGAGTTACCGGGCTTTATTTGCCCGCCTGACACATTTACTTACACTATAATGATTAGTTCTTATTGCAAGTTCAGTTTGCAAACTGGGTGTAGAAAAGCTATAAGAAGGAGGTTATGGGAGGCTAACCATATGTTTAGGATTATGTTGTTTAAAGGTTTTGTGCCTGATGTTGTTACTTATAATTGTTTGATTAATGGGTGTTGCAAGACTTACAGAATCGAGAGGGCTTTGGAGCTTTTTGAGGATATGAACAAAAGGGGCTGTGCTCCAAACCGTATTACTTATAATTCTTTCATTAGGTATTATAGCACAGTGAATGAGATCGATAAGGCCATTGAGATGTTAAGGAGGATGCAGAAGATGAATCATGGATTGGGCAGTTCTAGTTCTTATACTCCAATCATACATGCTTTATGTGAAACCGGAAGAGTGCAGGAGGCTTGGGATTTCCTAGTTGAGTTGGTTAATGAAGGCTCAATCCCTAGGGAGTATACATATAAGCTGGTTTGTGATGCAATGAAGTCAGTTCGAGAGGGCAATTTGCTAGATGATAAATTCCATAAAATAATTATAGATGGAATTGAAGATAGATATAGACAAGTAATGAAGGTGAAACCAACAATGGTTCCAAAAATAATACAGTAGTATATGTGAAGTCTAATAGCCATTCTGCAATGCTCAAGTCTAATAGCCAAAAATAATACAGTAGTATATGTGAAGTCTAATAGCCATTCTGTAATGCTCAAGTCTAAGATAAAGTGAAGGGTCAATATACACTCAATAGAGTAAAGATAGAATGTAGACTCTGCCACTCTGCTGGTAAGGATCACAACACTGATTATTTTATTGTTTCAGATTCTTCAGGTTCAAATAATCGTCTTCCTTATAATTGGAAAATGGAAATATTTTTGCATATCTCTACTTCAGGTTTTCTGTCACTGCAAAATGTGGCTGTCGCAACTGAGCATCGTAAATATCCTAGTGCATTTTCATATCACATTCACACTTCAGAAAGGGACAGTGAAGTTTATCATGCCATGTCTGCTTCTTGACAGTCTAATTTCTCTAGTTCAGGTATGATTCTGAACTCAAAATTAACATCCTAAAAGGAACTTTGATATATGAGCTCAGAGCCAGCCATGTGTTTGACAGATAAAAAGCTTTGAAGCTAGAATTCTGATCCATTTGGCATAACATTGTGGGACAAAGATTTAACATAAAATGATGACTTGCATGCATTTATTTATGCATATATAATATAGCAGAAATGAAAAAAATTTGCCTCAAATGTGCATTTGGAGGAAGTTTCTCTTTCCCTCTATGCATCTATACATGCGTGTTATTGACTATCAATTATCTCTTTATTTGTTGCTGACTGCTCGTAATTGATATTTTAGTCTTAAATAGTGCAACCAGACATTCAAAAAAAATATAAAAGGATAAGGCATAGCTACAGAGTATATGATTGTAACATAGTAAAAGGAACATAAATTTTAATTTGTCTCTCACATTTTGAGCCATTTTATCCTTGATTAGGTAAATAGACACAAGTGAAATTGGATAGTTTGAGCTATTTTGATCATTGTTATTCTATTGGTTGAGTTTTAACACACAGTTGCAGTATTCATGCTTGAACATTAAACTTAACATTTTACTCGGATTCAATTCTCGTACTGGGAAAAATTCAAAAAATCTGGGTCAAATTATGATTGACGAGACATCCGATCAGCAAATTTTGAGGAATAGAAGGTCAAGTTGATAGATAGCAATGTTTCTTCAAAATTAGAGATGAAAGCAGTATGTATACTCACGAAATTTGAACTATTCGTACCGAATTCCTTTTAAATTTTCTATCGAAAACCATCCTAAAACCTATTTAAATATCCCTGCCCAAACCCATTAATAATCTTACTACATATACTCATTCTAAATATGTTTGAAGTACCCCCTTACGCTGGTACACACCCATAAATTTTAAACTGATTGAACTAGAACTCATTTAATAATTAACTATACATTGATAATATGTATTTGTGTAATTTTGCTTGCATCATATTTGACATAAATACTAACATAGCTTAATGGTAAAGTGCTTCCTGTCTCTTTTTGAAGCCAAAAGTAGAATATCCGCAATCAAACTCATATCTTCTGTTCCACTTCCATTCCCTATTCATAAATACTGTTTTGACAAGTCGTTGGGAAGTTGGACCTCATTGCACAAATACAAATATTATAAGGTGCTAACTCTATGTTGCATGAAAATGGAAACATAGAAATGGAAAAACCACATTTTAAATATAATTTATACAGGAAAATGGTATTTTATATCAAGAAATGGATGCACGAAAACGATTCTGAAACGCAAAAATATTACCCATAGCTAAGAGTTTTCTTGCATCATAATGTTGGCTTGTACTTTTACGAGGAGCATTGAGCATCCGAGTTTCAATGCAGTTAGGAGTAATTCATGCAAATTGCAGTAAATTAAGAGGTACTAGTAGGCTGAGCAGATTTCAATTTGAACTGACCAAACCAAACTGGTTTAGTTCGGTCAATTTTATCACAAGAAGGTTTGTTTTCGATTTAAATGGGTGAACTGAATTATATATATATATATATATATTTGGCTTTGTTCTTGACTTCAAGAGGATAAAACATTTAGGTCCAAAAATAAACTAAACTACCCTAAAAGCATCCAAAGTCCGATTACACCAAGCCGATTCAGTTCTGGTCTCTACTACCTTTATGAATTTTAATTTTGTGAAATTCAATAAATTTAATTTTTTTTAAATAAATCGGCCAAATATCTAAATTCATATTATATTTTGAAAAATTCTGCTGTATCTCAAATTTTACAGACACCTATTATACTCATAAAATTATAAGTTTTGATAATATTATTCACATTTCTACATTAGAAACAATATTTTAAAAATAAAAATAATTCTAACTGATTTATATATGTAATAACATCTTTCATGAAAACTGGTATTTTCGTTATTAAAATTACTTTCCGATACCCTTAAACTGAACAACATTAAGTTTTATTTACCTCACATTCTTTCCATATATGTATATATTTAAAAATCATTGTCTGAATTTACCTTAGTTAATAAATCCTATCAAAGGACTGGGGACCCACGTCTTGACCAAGAGACAAGTGAGCTTCCATCTCTTCCCCTACATTTACACACTTAACTCTCTTATTCCTGTGAAGTAAAATGATGATAGGAAAACTGACTTATCATCTGTTGGGAATATGATATAAATAATCATAATATACATTATTATAATTATTTGCCTTTTTATCATATATTTTTCTCTCAAAATAATTAAAATCTTCTCCATTTTACTTATCCAATAAAGAAATAGTTTTGATTTCAAACTTCTCATTATAAAAATTCCATTGAATTTTTTTTAAAAAAAGTAATGATCGTATCTGCAGAATATGTCATTGTATTCATTGCTATCCATACCTTTATTTGTCTAGTCACTTTTAATTTTGTATTTATTAGATACAAGAAAAAAAAAAGAGCCAGACCGACACGAAATTGATTCTCATCTTTTATCTTAAATTTGAATGACATTTTTTTTTTATTCGTCCGAAAGTCTATAAGTCGAAATAACAATATACGCTATATAATTGGAGTAGTCTTTCCATTGACTAATCAAATTGATAAAATATTTTATAGTATAAAAGATTTAAACTCGAGCTCACTCCTCACGTTGGTGAAAAAATCAATTAAATCGTATCCGATTCATAATTTGAATAGTATTTAATAAATAAGCCAACTAAAGAGATTATAGTTACAATTGAGAAAGTGATGTCCCGTTGCCAATCCGGTCGTCATATCGTAATAAATTGTCGGTACTATTTTCTTATGTTGAATCATAGAACACTTGAATATATTATTTATTGCTATATAAGTCTTACTTTTAAGTGATTATAATTTATAGGAATAATAAATTAGGGATGTCATTTTAAATTGTTACATATTCTAATTTTCTTCTACTTAATTATCTGCAATTAAAATTTAAGATTTTAAGTTCATAATCAAGTTTAAGTGTGTTGTTTTTCTTTTGATTTAGTCTAAATAAAAGAAAATGTGAAGAAAATGTCCCTATCCTCTAAATAGAGTTCCTAATCCATTTTATATATTCGTAAAATAGATAAGCAAATAAATAATCAAATAATAGCATCGAGTTTCCTTTTTTATAAAGGTTTAATGACAAAAAAAAAGCCTGAACTTTGACATTTTTATCGATTATAGTCAGTTCTTTTAATTTTTATCAATTAATACTGCATATTTAGTTTTCTCTATCAATTCTAGTCTCCGTTTGTCTTCCGTTAATTTCATGCTAATGTGTCAGTTATCTCTTACAATTGGACCTTATAACATCCAATGTTAGCGCCAAGTCATATATCCACGTATATTAAAAAAAAAAAAAGCTTAAACTTTAAGATTTTTATCAAATCTAGCTAGTTCTTTTAATTTTATCAATTAATACCGCGTACTAATTAATCTCTATCAAATGATTTTGTTTTATTGATATTTATTCAATTAAATATTTCATTAATTAACTATAGATATTAAGTGTATAATGAGATTAATCAATTAGAATTCAATTTTAAAAATAACATTTTTAAAATACTCTTCAGTAAAATTGAATTCTAATTGATTAATCCCATTATACACTTAATATCTATGGTTAATTAATAAATTATTTAATTGAATAACAAAATCATTTTAAAAACCTTAAAGTTCAGGCTTAAAGTTAAAAGAACTGGCTATTGATATTTATTTTTAAAAAAACAAGTAAAAAATAATTAGAATTCAATTTTACTGAAGAGTTTTTTAAAAATAAAAATCTGTAGTTAATTAATGATTTTTAAAATACAACTAGCCTACAACAAAATAAGGACTATAATTACAGGGATAGACTAGTTGTATTTCATAACTACAAGGATCGAATTATAATTTTCCCTAATTAAGCACTTAAAATCAAATATTGCATGTTCCTTTTCTTTTCTTCTCCAAATAACCTATCACCGTACTTTCTATTCTCTCATATCACTGATTCTCTCTCTTCAATCCTTAACAACCCTCTCTTGTAATTTCAACTATGATTTTTCTCTCATTTGCGGGTGAGCAAAACATTTATTTTTTTATCCTTGTAGTGTGATTCAATAACTCCTTCTTTTTCTATATTTCTATTGTTTATCCAAATTCGTCATAAATTCTGCCATGGCGTTAATGGTGAAGATTGTGTGTGTTTTTTCTTTTCTTTCTTTTTTTTTTCTTTTTTTTTTTTTGAAGTTTTGTGGTTTTGTATTAATATCTATTGATTTTCATTTGGATTTATGAGAGTTTTAAGTTTTCTATTTTGTTAAATATTTGATGAATCAAATCTTGAATTGAGTATTGAATTGGTTTTGGCACAGAAAAGAGTACTATAAAGCAAAACACTCAAAAGCCAGCACGCCCTGCCCGTGCGCCTTAGCACGCCCGTGCTAAACTAGACGAATTCAAGTGGAGACTCAAGCTCTAGCACAGCTAGCTCGTGCTATCTTGCATGCCCGTGACTTAAAGACCTCAGGGCGTGCCTGCCTAGCACGCCCGTGAAGCAATTTGTCTTGGAAAGCCAGAGCCTAGCACGCCCTGCCCGTGCTATGGAGCACGCCCGTGCCACAAAGTATTTCTTTGAGCCTGTTGTAGAGCACGGCCCGTGCTAAATTATTCAGTAAAAGCACACAAACTCTAGCACGCCCCAGCCGTGCTAGATAGCACGCCCCAGCCGTGCTAGATGGCACGCCCGTGCTACAAAGGCAAAGCTGTCTTGAACTAAAAAAGCAAGCCAGTCTTTTTTCTCATATGGGCCCGCCTCAGATATTTTCCTAAACATGCAAAACAAGATCTAAGCCTATTTAGGAAGAGAGAAGAGTTCTAACTAAGAAGAAATCCAAAGCCTAAACAGTTTATGATCTCCTAAGAAAATTTTGTACTTAATAATGATTCTATTTCCTAAACGGAGTCAGTTTTTCTTCTAGGAGGTCTATATAAAGAGAGGAGCTATTCATTATAGATATATCTCGAGTTCTAGTATTTTTCTACATAGTTCTCTCTTTCTCAAAGATTTCAAGCACCCAAGATTTGTGCCAAGATTCAAGGAAGTCATCCACGTATCTGTTGTCTAATTTTTATTTCTAAACTCTTAATTTTGTTTTTCTTTTCATTATTCATTATTAATTATGAAGTTTTATTCAAGTATTATTGAGTTTTATTTAATTACTATGTCGAACTAAAACCCTCATACTAGGGATTTGATGTAGCTTAATTCGATTCCAATTTATAATATTAGATTTGCTTTTCATTGTTCATGATATAATTTATTATTGAACTTAAAGCTTCCACGCAGAGTTTCTCTCCTGAATTGATTTATTTCATTAATCACTATCGGAAGAATGATTTTTGATATGAAAAAGGTAATAAATTACATGAGAATAATAACTTGATGTGGAAGCTATATGGTTTGACTCATAGGGGGTTTTCATAAGTTAATGACCTTAGGTTATGAATTCACAAAAAAAACCATAAAACTTAATGTTTTAATTCATGTTTGATTGCGCTAATGGAAGATAGGTAATTAGACCGGATTAGAATAACTAACAATACATCAGGAGAGCTTGTTAGTGATTTTAGGGTTGTTTTCCCTACTTGAACAATTAAAATTTATTAACAAACTAATAAAATAAATTGGATAGAATTAAGTGAAATCAAAATCCCTAGTAGTTTTAAAATCCTTGATTTCTTTTCTTCAAATATTGTTGCTTGATCTCTTTTGTTCTATTTTATCTATTTAATTTAATTTCTTAAAATAATTTCCATTATTGCCGTTTAAAATAATAATATGTTAACATAATTTTGGTATTTGATATACAATCCCTGTGGATACGATACTTTTTCACTCTATATTACTTGTTGCGATTTCGTACACTTGCGAAAATTACTATCAGCATATACGCACAATTGTTGATGAGTTAGCCGTTGCTGGATCCCCAATTGATGCCTCTGAGTTGATTGTCAAAGTTCTTAGTGGCCTTGGCCCTGACTACAAAGAGATAAGTGCTGCCATACATGCCAGAGACTCTCCCATTAGTTTTGAAGAGATGCATGATAAATTGGTTGACCATGCAATTTTCCTTAAGCATGAAGAAGCAAAAAAACCAACTGCTCCAATTACTGTTCAGGTTGCTCAAACAACTCAGTTGACAAACTCAGGTTCATGAGCAAATCGTCGTTGGAACAATCAGTCTTTTTAACGACCTTATTCCAATCAATCTTGTTGTCAAACCCGACTCTAATCACCAGAGGAATTGTCCGCTTTGGCCACGGGATTGTGCCCCGGCCTAATCCGGCCAACACATACACCCGCCCTCACGGTTTTGTCCCGCAGGTGAAATGGAACACTTCCCAGAAGGTCACCCATCCTAGGATTTTCGTTAAGCGAGCACGCTTAACCCTAGAGTTCTTCCAACTCTCCAGCCATTCCACCAAAAGGCGCCTTTAATGATTAGTTTCCCCATTTTCGATATATGATTCGATTCATTCCTGTGTCCCGCATTCTACTACCCTAGCTAGTCTGCCATCCTAGGATCGCTTTGCCGGGTCGGGATGTCACAGGCCCACCAGCTTCCGCGTGGTTCGTCCTCGAACCATAAATCTACTGGAGGGGGTCGGCTCTGATACCAACTGTCACGCCCGACTCTAATCACCAAAGGAATTGTACCATTTGGCCACGGGGTTATACCCCGGCCTAATCCGGCCAACACATACACCCGCCCTCACGGTTTTTTCCCACAGGTGAAATGAGAAACTTCCCAGGAGGTCACCCATCCTAGGATTTCCGTTAAGCGAGTACGCTTAACCCTGGAGTTCTTCCAACTCTCCAGCCATTCCACCAAAAGGCGCCTCTAATGATTAGTTTCCCCATTTTCGATATATGATTCGATTCATTCCTGTGTCCCGCATTCTACTACCCTAGCTAGCCTGCCATCCTAGGATCGCTTTGCCGGGTCGGGATGTTACAGGCCCACCAGCTTCCGCGTGGTTCGTCCTCGAACCATACATCTACTGGAGGGGGTCGGCTCTGATACCAACTGTCATGTTCGACTCTAATCACCAGAGGAATTGTACGCTTTGGCCACGGGGTTATACCCCGGCCTAATCCGGCCAACACATACACCCGCCCTCACGGTTTTTTCCCATAGGTGAAATGGGAAACTTTCCAGGAGGTCACCCATCCTAGGATTTCCGTTAAGCGAGTACGCTTAACCCTGGAGTTCTTCCAACTCTCCAGCCATTCCACCAAAAGGCGCTTCTAATGATTAGTTTCTCCCTTTTCGATATATGATTTGATTCATTCCTGTGTCCTGCAGTCCACTACCCTAGCAAGCCTGCCATCCTAAGATCGCTTTGCCGGGTCGGGATGTCACACTTGCTCTTCGCAATATGGCAACTCAAGATCCTGTTATAACCAGCAATCTTCACAAGGATATCAGCAGTCCTCACCAAGTTGGCAACCTCACATCCTAATTTTTCTCACTATAGAGTGCAATGCCAACTCTACGGGAAGTATGGTCATATTGCTAGTGAGTGTTGCTCACGATCTCATAATCATTTTGAAGCAAAAGCTATGTTTGCAGCCAGCAACTACAATGAATCTAATCCTTGGGTGGTGGACAGTGCAGCGAATCACCATGTCACTGATAATTCATTAAATCTCATGCCTCCCCATGACTACACCGGCAGTGAAAGCATCACTATAGGCAATGGTAACAGTATTCTTATAACACATATAGGTTCTGTGTCTCTCCCTCCACCTAAACAAAATTTTTCTTTGCATCATGTTCTTTATGTGCCTGACATTAAAAAAAATTTGATCTCTGTCTCAAAATTTTGCAAACAAAATAATACATCAATTGAATTTTTTCCATTTTATTTTCTTGTGAAGGAATTGAGCACAGGGGCACCTCTACTGCGCGGGCTAAATAAAGATGATTTGTATGTTTGGCCATCTCGGTCACTTAATCCATCCAGGCTGTGTTTCACTACCAATCTTGTTGTTTCTTCTCCTAGTTTGTCTTTGTGGCACTGTAGTCTAGGACATCCTAATCTTCAAGTTCTTCGATCTTTGTTACATTCTTTTTCCTTACCGTGTTGTACATCAAGTGATTTTCTTCCATGTAATTCTTGTTCTTGCAATAAAAGTACTCGATTACCTTTTTCAGTTACTTCTTTGATAAGTACAAAACCTTTTGAACTTGTATATACTGATGTCTAGAGACCCTCTCCTATTGAATCCATTGACAAGACGCTATTATGTCATTTTTGTTGATCACCGCTCCAAATGCTATTATGACAAGAACTGATGACCATCCCTATTAATAATGGTCCTTCAAAAAAAGAATGTTAATAATAGTTTAAATAGTTTTAGTAAGGGAATTTTGCAATATGTATAAAAGACATTAAATTATTTTTTTTAGTTGTTGTGTGTATTTCTCGCTCAAACGGAATTTGTTTTTTACTTTTCAAGTGCTTAATTATTATAAAATTGACAATTTAAAAAGTACAATAGGTCCTTTGTTAAGTTTAAAGTCACAAATGATTAAAGCGTAAAAATTGAGGGGAAAATTATGCATTCGACCAATCAATTATTGATAAAAGGTCATCAACTTATCATAAAAAAAATATTGACATTGGGACACGTATAAAAATAAGATTGGATTTGAATAATAAAATAATTATAAAGGGTAAATAAACATCAATAAAACATCTAGTTAGCTTAATCCTCAAAATGGTTTAGTCCTTTATTTTATAATTATTTATAAAATTTTACTAATGAGATAATTCCTAAAATAAAAGTTGTAATTAAAATTGGTACAAGAAAATTCTTCAAATAAAAAGGGAGATATTATAATTACCAAAGAATTTAATACATCAATGCACAAATTATAGAAATTATATATTAGAAGATATGAAGATACATGTCCTTACACGGGCATCTTTTTTTGGTGTAAACCACCGGTATTCGCACCCTATTATTGGAGACAGTCTAATCTGGCTCGGAGTTTAGTCACAGTTAAAGCTCTTCGCCCTTTCCTATAGGTGCATTTAGTGGGGATCGTACTCAATAGCTCCTCTCGCATGTCCGGTCTGCGTTGCCAACTGAATCACAACTCGTACCTCTTACACCAACATCTTTAATAGAGAAGTGGAAATGATGCTTTTGTATCATTAAAAAAAAAAATTTATTGTATATTCAACTGGACACACGATAACTTTTTTTCCTGATAAGTTCATCGATCTTATTGAGTCTTGTTAAGTGATTAGGAAAAAAGTGTTATCCTTTATTTATTGTGCTTGACAATTTCTTTTTAATTATCTACATCGAAAATTTTCTAAATTTTTTTATATGAACTGCTCTCTTGATCTGTTTTTTGTTTTTAATTCTTATTTCTCTTTTTAATTTTTCTTGTTTTTGAATTTTATTATATCTATTTCATGATTGCACTAACTTTATATTTTCTATAGTTGTTACTTTATTAATATGCTCATTCCTCATCAATAAGTTTGAATTTATTATTTCATTATAATTTAATTATATTTTTAACACTTATATCTAATTTTAAGCTAGATTTGTATTTACAGTTTAAAAATGTAGAATTATCGAATTCAAAATTGAGTTTTCATAAAATAGTATGAAATGAAATTTTAAATTCTAAAATATTTTGAAATAGAATGGGAACGCTGATTATTGCATTCGTACCATCCGAATACACCCCTCGGAAAAAGTTTGAATATGACAATATAGCATATGATATAATGATAATTTAATAATTAAAAATAAGTAAATCAAAACGTCAATTATTTCTCGCTCTGCATTATAAATGTAATTTTTTCTTTTTCAACTTCCCCACACTATAAAGGATAGAGTCCCTGTCGGTGGATTCTTAAATTGAACCGCCAACAAAAGTGGAAGTGTCCGCAATAGTCATTGCACAATGAGGGACTTTCTGTCTCTTAACTTATGAATTTAGAAATTCAAATCATTCTAACTTCGATTTTTTTTGTAAACCACTGACTTTTATAAAAACAACCACTTTTTATAAATATTATAAAATATTACAAAATATTGATAATTGGAGCTATTATCTTATAAATCACAACATTTAAAAAAAAATTATTTTTCATAAAATATTAGAAAGTATTACAAAATACGAATAACTGGGTTAGTATTGTATAATCTTTTTTGAAAGAATAGCATTTTGTAATTTAGCAATTTACAAAAAAAAACATCTTTCTATAAATTATTAAAAAGTATTATAAAATATTAACAAACACACATATTACCAAAATACACGTATTATTTTGTAAAATGAAGTGACCCAAACTTCAAGTTATTATAGAAAATCCCTTCCCTTTATAATACTTTTATAAGCAACTGTAGGAGCAAGTTATGACATATTTCTTTGTACATTTTGTGTTTTGTTTTCACTGTGTATACAAGACAAGATTAGGTGCCTTAAAACCCAATTAATGAAAGCAACAGTAAGGCTTAGCAAATAAGGTTTTGGTTGAGGTGTTGGTTGAAATGGTTAACGACTTCAATCCCCGTAAGGTTAAGAATACAAGTTCGATGAATAAGAATACAAGTTCGATCCTTGAAAGCGCACTTTATCGGGAGAGCCAAAAAACTTTTACGTTCTATGACTCGAGAAAATTACACCTTCTAATTATATATATATACAGGTTGCTTTGCTTCAAGACATTGCAGGTTTCATCAACCCTTTGTCATTTATTATAAGTGCTTATACACTCAACTTCTAATCTCTTTTTCAATATTTTCTTTTAAAAAAAAAATTTAATTTCTATAGTAAAAACATTAACCAAGAATTCATTCAACTTGATAGCCCCTAAGAATTCATTCAACTTCATTAAAATTTTGTTCAAGATTTACAACTCGATTTTCCGATTAAATACATTATTTAATATGCGCTAACCATTAAATCAAACTGTATTGGATCTAACTTTTCTTTTTATACTTTTAACCATACTGCTAGTTATGGATTATGCTATTTAACATCTCAGTATTTACATGCTTTGAGGCATGCATGAAGCCGGCCTTAATTAGTTAAGCCTTACTCCAATATCCAATATTATAATTAACCCAAAGTCACTTTCTTTCTTTCATGCTTCCACATGTAAGTACCTAATCCCTAAATTCTAGGAAATGTAACAGATCCAAACAAATCATAAACTGACGACGCAATACACTTTCAATTTTAAATAATTATGGTTGGTACATTAAAGATACATTAACTAAATAATTGAACCTACTGTTTATGCACACCCGAAACATAATTCAGTGGTAAATACATATACGATTTAACAATTGATTTAGGTTCAAAATCTCCTTCCTCATTAATCAAGAAAAAAAAAACTACTATTTATAAACACTAATCTTTTTGGATATTTTCACGAGGTGTTCAGACCCTTGACCATTTTTACCGTATATGGAAAATCCAATTAATACTCGCTCGCGCTTTCGGAGACAAAAAGGTTAATTTGAAGGAAGTTTATATTGCGGAGGGCCGACTATTACTTCAGTCATGACGATCAACTTTGCAAATATTTTTTACCACTGAATTATTTTATTTGGATTTTATATACACTAATTGATAGATTAAACTAAATGATCATTCATGTGCAATCAAGCATATCTTAACTACTTTCCTCTCTATGTTGACAAATATCAAAAATAATAATATTTCCAATCATCAACATGTTATCATATATTATATATATAATTAATAATTAATTTTAATTATGATTGATGACATGGAGAGAATTCTATAGATAGGAGGCATGAATCATTTCTATGTCCATGCAACGCAGCATTGGAGAAGGCATGGATCTCCTCGCCGCCCATTTGTTTACATAAGCAATTTATAGCTGGGTTCTCTTGTATGCTAGCTCAAGGCGTTTTTAGCTATATATATATATATATATATATATATAAAGTATCCAAGATATTTTTCCTCAAGGGTTAATAATGTCTTTTTCTTAAGTGAGTAATTGAATATTGCTTCTTTATTTATTACTCCTAAAGATTTGAAAAATTTTGGAGTCAGAAGGGACATGGGCTTCACGAATCACCCTTGCTTCCATCAATGTATACAAACTCAGTCGTTTAACATAATTATACAAGTATAAAAGATATCTTTAAATAATTTCACTCCTAAAAATTATAGTTGTAATTAATTGATCTATATTTTTTAATTCTCTATTCAGTGGAGCTACCAAAAGAGATACTACCTCCGTTTCATAATACTTGTCACATTTAGAATTTCACATTCTTTAAAAAAATCATTAAATTTGTCTAAGTTACAATTAATTATCGAGTATATTAACTATATTACTCTTAATTTAATACTAATTCTCTAAGAAAACCATTAAATTGAAGTATTAATTATTAGTAATAACAAAGGATAAACATAAAAAAATATTTATTACTCCTTGAAACCACAAATGTGACAAGTATTTTGTAACAAACAATTTTCTCAAATGTGATAAGTATTATGGAATAGAGGTAATAAGAGTGAAGTTCAAAAAAAAAAAAAAAAAAAAAATACTCCGTCGGTTTCACTTTAATAGCAAGAAATAGACATTTTACCTTGTTCCACTCTAAATGCTCATTTAGGATTTGCAGGCTACATTGATTTGTTTTTTTTCCGACTTTACATTTAGACATTGTAACAAGTTTTTTTAGAAAATCAATAAATTCTAATCATTTTCTTAATCCTTGTGAAAAGGTAAAATGTTACTATTAAAATAGAACGGAAGAAGTACTATCTTCGATCCATAATACTTGTCACATTTGAGAAAATAGTTTGTTCCAAAACATTTATCACATTTGTGGTTTCAATAAATAGTAATTTTTTTTTTCATATTTACCCTTTGTATATGGCTAAGAATTATTACTTCTGTTCCATAATGCTTGTCGCATTTGAGAAAATAATTCTAAAATACTTGTCACATTTGTGATTTCAAGGAGTAATAAGTGTTTTTTTCCATATTTACCCTTTGTATATGACCAATAATTATTACTTCAATTTAATGATTTTTTTTGAAAAATTACTATTAAATTAAGAATAATATAGTCAATTTACTCGATAATTATTGTAACTTAGACACATTTATTGGTTTCTTAAGGAATCTGAAATTCCAAATATAACAAATATTATAGAACAGAGATAATATTACTTTAATTTAATGATTTTCTTAGAGAATTAGTATTAAATTAAGGGTAATATAGACAATTTACTTAATAATTTATTGTAACCTAGATAAATTAATGCTTTTCTTAAGAGACATGAAATTTCAAATGTGACAAGTATTCTGAAACAGATATAGCAACAAGAATGTCTATTAATTCTCTAAATTAAATGGCTGTGGGACAACAAAAAATTCTAAAGTGACACTTGAAATGAGATGAAGGTAATTAAATAGCAAATGACATCTAGTTTATTATACTGGAAATACTTAGACTCGGTTTGGAAATATTCATATGTAAAAATTCAGTTCAAGTAGCCATATTTCATACTTTTTATTCTATCTTCCGCTTTTTTTTTTGCTTTAATAAACTAATATATATTAGGTTTCTCTTCATATTTAGAGTTTTTGTATCCTTTCTTTGTAAGGATTTATTACTAGATAAAATTATGATATTTGATTTTATTTGATTGGAGACTTTATATTGATTTATAGGTGTGAATCTTCGATCAATGGAACCTGATAATGCGGCATATTTTTACATTAATGTTATTGATGCATAACGTTGAAAACTCATTTGTATTAATTTTAGTTTTATTATTCAAAGAATATGAATTCTTTGGCTTTGTTAGAAGATCAACGAGCTCTGTTAGCTAGCTATTAATAGTAAAGCTCTATGTCTGATCTATATGATTATTTGTAATTCTTGATATTAATATTAATGAATTATATTTTTTAAAAAAATTCAATTCTATTAAAATAATTAAATTAAAATTTTTATGTGTAGATTATTTCAATTACCGTATAAATTAAGAATGATTTTCATTTTATAACGCATATGTTTGTTGTTATTTTTCATTTCATTTTCATAAATTCTTTCTAGGTCTTGTATATGATAGTTACATGTTATTTCAAATGCAATTAACTCCTTTTTTTTAAAAAATTTTCTTTCAATTTTATTTAAATTTGACGGCAAACGCAAATTTAAGAGGAATCGAAAGATTGATATCTTTTCACAATTCACTTAATGGAAAAATTAAAAAATTTTTTTTATGAAAGAACAATAGTATAATGGTAAAAAATATATTAATAAAGTAGTGTATTTTAAAAAATAAGGACAGATTAATTAACTTTGATAAATTACAGGGATAAGATTATAACTTTCCAAACAGAACAACTAAATAGAATCTGAGAAGGCTTGTTGATCCTAATACAGTCATCTTCTACTAACTGTCTGTGGGTCCCGAATATATATGGCACAACCCAAGAGGGGGGTGAATTGGATTTTCTAAAAACTGAAATAAATTTTAGAAATTCTAAACAAGAATTAGAATTTTAAGCACAGCGAAAAAAACACACAGAACTTTGTGAGAATAGAATATGGATTAGAATATCCTCACAATGTTCTAATTATAAAAGATAGAAAGTCTGTGCGAAGTACAGCTATTGATTAGAACAACTTCTCACTGACTTATACATTATCAGAACTTCTTTATGAAGGAAAGTTATAGAAATTAGAACTTCCTCATAAAGTATTTAGAAAATCATATAAGGTTATGTGAAAGAAAGTTATTGAATTCAGAACTTCTTCACAGAGCCTTAATCAAATATCAAAACAACTTTATAATGAAGAGCTATCAAGAATAGAACGTCCTCATAAAGTTTAGAACATTAACTAGAAACCCAATCAGTGAAATATACTGGGAATAGAACAACAGTTAGAACATTGTATATTCACTTTATTAGAATACCAGAGTTCTAATGTTCAGAAAAAATAAAGCTTATCATCGTTTTAGAACATCTGAAACATTAACAGTTTTAGCGTTTCTAAATTAAACAGAAGTGCAATGAAGACAATATCAAGCAAACTTCAGAAATTAGAAAAGATCAACACAGAGATTTATAGTGGTTCAGCACTAACTCGCCTACATCCACTCCCCAAGACGCATCTTGAGATCCTCAACTATGTTATCTCTTTTCAAGGGTAAGAGACAAACCAACAGTACAAGGCAAATAGATCAACACCTAGATCTACCCTTTTTGTCCCACTAGATTTTTCAAAGGTTCTAGTAAACCTCAACCCTTTTCTGTTTTTGGTAGAGTGCAGAAAACTCAATTCAAGACATTACTATCGCACACATGGAGAAGGTCGCTTGATAACCTCTATCTCAATAGCTTCTAACCTAAGCTATTACACACAAAAGTTTAACAAATAAAGAGCCTGTCTACTATAGATTACACAATCTAAATAGACAGAAAGAAACGTCCATATAAGCACAGGAAAAACAGTTTTATCAGATTAGAAGGTCGATTAGAAAACAGAACTATTTTTCAAAATGTAACTGTAAAAATTCTTTTCTTCTTTAAATATGAAAACGTTAAGGTATAGAGATGAAAAGAAAATGGGGGTAGAGTAAGTTTTGAGAAAAAAAGATTCGTTCAATGAGAGAGAGTGCTCTTAAAAACAATTACTCTTACTTCACCAAAATGTTTAAGGCGTGAATGTTCCTTTATATAGGAAACAAAGGAGCTGTCACCTTTTGGAAAGAGATCGGAATATCTTCTTTCCTTATTTTAGAAGATGTGAAAATCTTTGTTACCAAAAATTATTTTATCCCTTTTTGGTAAGAGAATAAAACCCGATTTTCACTTTCCTTTAGAAAAGATTTTCGACAGCGTTTATTTTGGAAAGAATTATTTGCGGAAAAGATGTTCTTACTAAAACCGAAAGATATTTCATTTTTAGGTAAGAAAAAAAATATAATTTTAAGTACTTTAGATCTTTCAAAAAATTTTCCGAAAAGGAGAATGATTTTATTACCCAAAACATTAGAAAGAAAATCTCTTTAGTTTTAGGAAAATAAATCTTTTCGATTTAAAGAAATATTTTCGAAAAAATAAAATAAAAGAATTTATTTTGAAAAAATCTAATTTCCGAAAATACTTTTGAGAGAGAAAAAGATTTTTGTGCTCATATGTAACTTTCTCTCTATCCTACAAAGTTTCCTAAATGCCTAGATTACTAGGATCTTCGAAATCTTCACTCTCAATGTAGGACTTGCCTTGTATAATTTCTTTCCAAAGAAATTCTGCATAAAATAAAATTAGCACAAATAATATAATTTAAATTTATTTATTTTGTAATAATCATCAAAATCCGAGATAAGCATTTTGACCCTTGAGCCAACACTGTCTCACTTCTGTGGGTCCTGTATATGTATGACACAACTCAAGAGCGGGGTGAATTGAATTTTCTAAAAACAGATATAAATTTTAGAATTTTAAAACAAAATATAGAATTCTAAGTGCAGCGGAAAGGCAAAGAACTTGTAAGGATAAGTTATAGATTAGAACTTCCTCACAATGTTCTATTCATGAAAAATAGAAAGACTATGCAAAGTGCAGCTATTGATTAGAACTGCTTCACAATGTCTTATCCAATATCAGAATGCTTTATGAAGGAAAACTATTGAAATTAGAACTTCCTCATAAAGTTTAGAAAATCATATAAGACTGTATCAGAGACAGTTATTGAAATTAGAACTGCTTCACAAAGTCTTAATCAAGTATTAGAACTACTTTATGATAGCAAGCTATTGTAATTAGAACTTCTTCATAAAGTTTAGAAATTTAATTAGAAACCCAAGTAGTGAAATATACTGTAAATAGAAGAACAGTTAGAACTTGGTATATTCACTTATCAGAATTCCAGAGTTCTAATATTCAGAGAAGATAAGACTTATTCCAATTTTAGAATATTAGAATCATTAACAACTTTGGCATTTCTAAAATATAAACAAAAGTGTAAGTAAAGCAGTATCAAGCAAAACTTCAGAAATTAGAAAAGATCAACACAGTAATTTATAGTGGTTCGGCACTAACTCGCCTACATCCACTCCCCAAGACTCATCTTGAGATCCTCAACTATGTTATCTCTTTTCAAGGGTAAGAGACAAACCAACAGTACAAGGTAATAGATCAACACGTAGATCTACCCTTTATCCCACTAGATTTTCCAAAGGTTTTAGTAAACCTCAACCCTTTCTGTTTTTGGCAGAGTACAGAAACTCAATTCAAGACATTAGAATCTCTCTCACGGAGAAGGTTGCTTGATAACCTCTTTTCCAATAGCTTTTCACCTAAGCTATTACACAAATGTTTATCAAATAAAAACATGTCTACTAAAGATTACAGAATCTAAATAGACAGAAAGAAATGCACATATAAGTATAGAAAAAACAGTTTATCAGATTAGAAAATCATTTAGAACACAGAACCGTTTTTCGAAAGTAGTTATAAAAATTCTTTTCTCTTTAAAGATAAAAACGTGAAGTGTAAAGATGAAAAGAAAAATGGGGGGTAAAGAGTAAGTTTTGAGAGATAAAGATGTGATCAATGAAAGAATGCTCTTAAAACGAAAACTCTTACTTCCTCATAACTCAAAACGTGAAAGCTCATTTTTATAGAGAGCTTCGTGTCTCTTGCTTTTGGAAAGTGGAAATTTCATTTTGAAATCAGAATATTTGCTTTCCTTATTTAGAAGATACGAAAATCTTAGTTACCAAAAATTTATTTTATCATTTTTGGTAAGAGAATAAAAGATGATCTTTCCTTTAAACGAAAAGATTTTCGAAAGCATTTTTATTTGGAAAATATTTTTCGAATAAGATACCACTTGCTAAAAACGAAAAAGATACAATCTTCCTTCGTTTTAGGTAAGAGAATAAGTTGAAATTCTTTAGATCTTCAAAAGGTATTTCCGGAAAAAAAGTGTATGATTTATTACCAAAATTGTTTATAGACAAAATCTCTTTAGTTTTAGGTAATTAAATCATTTCGATTCTTAAAGCATATTTTCGAAAACAGAATTTTTTACGAAAGAAATTATTTTGAAGAAACTAATTTCCGAAAAATATTTTGAATGAGAGAAAAATTAGTTTATGTGTTTATAGATGAATTTTCTTTCTATCCTACAATGCATTCTAAATACCTAATCACTAGGGTCTTCGGATATCTTCACATTTAATGTAGGACTTGCCTTGTTCGTTTTCTTTCCATAAGATTTCTGCATAATATTAGCACAAATAATATAATTTAAATTTATTTATTTTGTTTTAATCATCAAAATTCCGAGATTAAAATTTGACCCTTGAGCCAATAACTTCTTGTGGAGAAGAATTGGAATGGTAATTTAATAGTGAAATAGTTACTAAATCAGGAGTGCAACCTTAACAATCCTTTTCATTATTCTAAGAATAATTCCATTGTGTTACAAAAATTAAAAAATATAAAAAAAAATAATTGAGGAATGACAATAATTGCATCTATGGAGTGTGACATTATTCATTGCTGTCCACACCTTAATTTTGTTATTTGCTTAGTCGTTTTTGTGGATGAGAAAACAAATGGCACCCTCGTCATGCCATTTGCTTACTATTTATTTTTTTTTTTTAAATGTTGAATTTTAATTGACTTCAATTCATGTTATGTCAGTCTACATTTGCCTAGTCGTTTGTTTTTTTTTTTTTTAATGAAAGTGACTCTATGTTAATTTTTTCCCATAAATTAATTGCAATTTCATTTTAAGATTTTAATTAAGTTCATAATCAAATTAAATGTTTTTTTTTAGATATGTCTGTTTGTTTCTAACTTAGTCGAAAAATTATATTTTTTACGTTCTATGATGTTTAAGATGTTAGAGAAAATTAGTTAATAGAAATTAATTTTTTGACTAAAAAATGTTATTTTAAAAGAAAAAATATATTCAGAATTGAAAATTTATGAATTTTATATTTATGAACTCGTTGATGACTAACAATCACTGTGCTATATTACTTCTAATCATTATTGGTCACCACTACAACTGACTATTATAATTTATTATTTTATGTATATTTTCTTATATTTTATATTTCTAAACTTTTTTATAGTCTTACAAAATAAGATTTTAATATTCTTTAGACTAATTTTTTATATTAGAACAAAAAAAAAAAAAAAAAAAGATTGTTTGGACAACCTCTGATCCTGTCTAAGAAAAGATAAAGAAAAAACTCCAAATCAATATCATCCTTTTGTAATCAATTATTGACAGGAGATTATCAACTTATCATTTTAAAAAAAAAAAAATTATCACTTTCCGATAGGACATATGTTAAATAATAAAATAATTGTGAAGGGTAAATATATATTAAGCTTTTTCGTATCAGTTAATAGCTAACTTGTATTTATTTTATATTTAGACTTCATTAAATCGAGTTCATGACCTAAATTATGATGATCAACTCCACGAGTGTTTTTTATTATTGCGCTACCCATCCAGATTAATAACTTTCTATTAAATATTATTAAAATTTTAATTACTATGTTTTATTTATTTAATATATATATATTTATTATATACGCCGCAATATATAAAAACCATAATAGTCACTTTACATTTTAACAGTAATCGTTATCAAAATTTTATCAAATATCAATATTCATTATGCTAATGACTATTAGTCACAAGCTATCAACTGGTACGAATCGCTAAACCAAACATGTCATTAGCTCAGTTTGCAAGAGGATTTAATAACTTATGTTCTAATTTTGTTAAAAAATATTTTTCAAATAATATATTTTTATTTTTTAGTTGTAATATTAGAAAACATTAGAATTTTTAATTTATAAAACTACAATAATATATAAAATATCGGAATTTTATATCTTAGAAACTTTTATTAAAATATGAAAGTGAATTAAATTTTAAATGAAATTGCATTAAAAATAACAAGTTGTGATAGTGCCATTAATTGGTTGTCGCAACTACTTGTAGTGGCTAGTAGTGATCAAATGAATTGATATATAGGTTTTTAGAAATCTATAATAAGTTTATATATATTCTCTTTTTAAAAAAATATCAATATTTAGAAACGTTTTTCCGTTTTGAATATAATGTCATTTTCTTTTAAATTGGCTTAATTTTATCTTTTAATTGAATTTTTTAAGCATCCTAGATATTAGAAAACCTGAAAAATATTTTATAGAAAAATTATTTTCTAAAAATAAACTGACCCTTATAGACTTATAAAACTCTACTGATGAGATAATTCCTGAAAAGAAAATTTTGATTCTTTTTAAAGTTGTTCGGAGAAAATGCTTCAGATAAATTCTTCAGGTGTATTATTGCCAACCATGGGCACCATCAAACATAAAGTACTATGGGGAAAAAAAATTAAAACCTAGAAAAAGAAAGGAAATCTTATCCATGCTCCTATAATCAATTATTTATAAAATATCTTGAAAATATTATTTGTAGAGGAATATGAATTAAATTCCCATTTGAATTTCTCTGATAATTTCTAATTCAATAGTACCAATCTGGATATATAATTTTTAGAAGTGAGACGTTTTAATTTGAACCTCCGTTGAATTTCCATTAATGGAATCAGTTAAATGCAATTGAGATGTCCAGAAATTCTTTTGTTGCTCATGATCATGGCAGCAACGGAATCAGTCAGTTTGCCAATCAGTCATGATCAAATTTATTTTTTCATGTCCTATAAAAAATGTTTAGAGTGAGAAGCTATCAGGTTTGAATCTTGTTTACTATAAAAAGCAATTATAGATCTTTATGTAGGGTATAATTAATAAAATTAGTTGTTTTGATAGCTGTTAGCTATTTTAGTAGCATTTCATAACACGTTAAAAATTAAACGTTACATGAGTTAACTTTTTATAAAATGCTATATTAACCTAAGTTAGTTCAAATGTTATATTATCGAACACTACAAAAATAACATTTAGTATTTTAACTAGCATTTTGACCAGTCAAAATGCTAAAAGCAGGCCAAGCCTTTTGTATAACCTATAATATTCTTCCAATCCAATAATATTAGTAATAATTCCGAAAAAATTCCTAATTGTATAACATATAAAATAGGAATCAACAAGATATCAATTCTTTCTGCAAGAAAAGAATAAAAAACTATATGGTATGTTTTTTATATTATTAATATTATTATTAAGAACCTCCGTGTTGTGGTTCAAGTGACAACTCATGCTTAGCATGTGTGAAGAGTTCTCATATTCAATCCCTACTAAACACATCTGCAGAGAGGGGTGAAAAGTTTTAACGGTGACTCAATTTCAAGTCGGAATATACGGTCCCTTGTACTTAGGATTCAGATACCGCTTGGTTTACACGGAAAAACTATTGTTATTGGGAGTTGAAAAGGAGAAAGTGACGTGTTCAGTACGGGTCAATTAGGTAGGTAATTAGATGGACTGCTAATTATTATTCATCTCCAAAATAAGAGACGAGTGATCATTGTTTATCTTCCTCTATCGTAACCCATGTGACCTATCTATAAATACACAAGAGCACTATCAGGTATACACAAACCAGAGAAAGAAGATGAAGAGGGAAATGACTGATATAGTCCCAACTTCATGGGAAGGACCTAGCAACCGCATTGCTGCTGTTAGTATTGAGGGCAAACCGCAACCTACCGGTCATCAAAACGACAATGAGGATCGAAGCCACCAGGTATACATATATATATAAACACACACAGTTTTCTGTAGTTCTTGTCCATGGGTGTTAATATATATACATGAAGTTTTAATTTTATATATATGCACACAGTTTTGATCTTATCAGTATTAATTAATATTGATGATCAGAAACCTGGATGGAGAAAGTTTCTATCATACGTAGGACCTGGTTTTCTGGTTTCATTGGCCTATCTTGACCCTGGCAACTGTAAGTATTTCTTTTGGTAGATAACAAATTTTTAAAAATTAAAATAACTGATTAGAGTTTCAATTTAATTAACATAAGGTTTGCTATCAACTTTTTCCCTTCGATCTATAACAAATCTCATGTAAAGTCTATAATAGTTTTTAAAAAAATTGACCATTATTAAAACAGTTATCGACTATTAAAATAGTCAATTTTACTGAACATGAACAAAATTATTGTCAACCTCTTTCAGTACCTTTTTTATCAATTTAAGATAAATTATTTTCTTTCATGAATAATTAAATTTGATTTTTAACTTAATTAATTAACACCTACTTATCACATGCTCTCAAACACAACAAAAAATTGAAACTTTTTCTCACAGGTATTTAAAAATAATTAAAATAAAAGCTTACTAATCTTTTTATATATATATATACATATAATATGTACAGTGGAAACTGATCTGCAAGCAGGAGCTAATCATGGATATGAGGTAAAAAGAGAATAAAAAGTAGAATCTTCAAAAGAAAGAAGGACTTTATATCTTCATAGTTTTTTGAATTATTATTAATAATAATACATGCAAAGACTAAAGTATTGATAATTTTCATTTTTTTGTCCAGCTACTATGGGTTATTCTCATTGGACTCATCTTTGCTCTCATAATCCAATCACTAGCAGCAAATTTGGGTGTCAGCACTGGTAATACATTAAGAAAAAAAAAATAAAGATTTGAAATTAATATTTGCTTATTTCTAATTTACAATAGATAATTATGACGTATTTCTGTCATCCTTGAATAGAAGTATAGATATATACCACATGTCTTGTTGGTGACTTAATTAATAAATTTAGCATTTTTCCAGGAAAAAAAAAAAAAAGAAGACTAGGACCATGATCTACTGAAGAAAAATACCAAACTTCAATAATTTATTAAATTGTACTAATCCTATCATTAAATATTTTGACCTGTTATGTGAATTTTATACCTAAATGTTCATTTTGTTGGCATGTACTGGACTATTGATTATTCAGGAAAGCATCTTTCAGAATTATGCAAGGCTGAGTATCCAAAATATGTAAAATATTTTTTGTGGCTGCTGGCTGAGATAGCGGTCATTGCTGCTGACATTCCTGAAGGCAAAAATTTTCTTATCTACTTTTTTTATTTCACATTCGTACGAGCTTGTGTTCGTGCTTTTTGTCCTTATTGATTGATCACCTTAATTTAAAATGGCACAGAAGTTTTTTTTTTGTACAGTGATTGGGACAGCCTTTGCATTGAATATATTGTTTCACATCCCACTATGGGTTGGAGTTCTGTGCACTGGTCTTAGCACTCTCCTACTTCTTGGCCTGCAGAAATATGGGGTAAATTTAGATTTATTTTTCTACCAATTATTCAGAAAAAAGAGCTTTCAACTATATAGTATAAAATGAGGGAAATTACTTTTTATTAAATTTTTCCATTTCCAACAACATCAAATATCTTTTTGTTAGTTTGGTTGAAATTGTTTTCAAACTGTAACAAATCAGACTCTATTGCTTGTGCTGCTTTGCACTTTGTACAAATAATTTAAACATATGAAAGGCTGAGATCTAGCTATTCCTTGTCTAACTTTAAATGAGAAACTTTGCATTTTCAATTGAAAAGACCGAACAGACCAAAGGTTGCAAACTCTAATGATACATCTTTTCCATTTTTCAGAAAAAAAATTTATTAAAAGTTTTTTATTAATAATAATAATAATAATTATTATTATTATTATTAAAAGCTTAAGCATAATCTAAATATCTATGTTAATATTAGAGGAGCTAATAAATTCTTTTGGGATGTGGGCAGGTGAGGAAGCTTGAAATGTTAATAGCTTTGCTGGTATTTGTGATGGCTGGATGTTTCTTTGGTGAAATGAGTCATGTAAAGCCTCCGGCAACTGAAGTCATCAAGGGCATGTTCATCCCCAAGCTCTCGGGCCAAGGAGCCACCGGCGACGCCATCGCCCTCCTAGGTGCCCTTGTCATGCCGTAAGATATATTTCTCTTCTCTTTCAATTAAGATTTAATTAATTCATTTTGTTAATTTTCTATTTATCTTATCATGGTTTATATAATTAATCTATCTTTATGTTTCTTAATTATTATTTTAACAGACATAATCTCTTTCTCCATTCTGCCCTTGTGCTTTCTAGGAAAGTACCCAATTCTGTCCGTGGCGTCAATGTAAAATCACATTAATCTTTTGTCTTCTAATAATAATAATAATAATAATAATAACATTAATGTTTATATAATTAATTTTGTTGTATTCAATTTTTTTTTTTTTTTAACAGGAAGCTTGCCGTTATTTCCTCATAGAGAGTGGATTTGCATTACTTATAGCTTTTCTAATAAATCTGGCAGTTGTCTCTGTATCTGGGACAGTTTGCACAGCCCAAAACCTCTCACAAAATGATGCAAATAGATGCAGTGATTTAACCCTTAACTCTGCTTCTTTTCTTCTCCAGGTTTAATTAGTGTTAATTAATTAATATTAGTTAAAGATAATTAAACTGGTCCTAAATAATTTTTCCTTTCTTTTTATTTTTGACAGAATATGTTGGGAAAATCAAGTTCCATCCTATATGGTATTGCTCTATTGGCCTCAGGTCAGAGCTCCACTATAAGTGGCACCTACGCAGGACAATACATCATGCAGGCATGTAAAGCCATTTTGATTTTGCTTAATCATTCAATTTAATCCTAGCTAATCTTAATTAATTAATAATGGTGTAATTAATTTTTTCAGGGTTTCTTAGATCTTAAGATGAGAAAATGGATTAGAAACCTAATGACTAGGTGTATTGCCATTACACCTAGTCTTATTGTCTCAATTATTGGCGGATCACAGGGAGCAGGTCGATTAATTATCATCGCTTCGGTGAGAAAATTATGTTTATGACTAATAATTTTTCATTTGATGTACCTATTAATTTCATTTTAATTTTTTAATTAACATTTTTAATGAATTATGCAGATGATACTTTCGTTTGAACTTCCATTTGCTCTTATCCCACTGCTAAAATTCAGTAGCAGTTCCACTAAAATGGGACCTCACAGTAACTCAATTTTCGTAAGTTTTATTTGGAACTGTCGAGCATAAAGGTTTTTTGCTTGGAAGGCCAAAAACTTTTAAGCTCTACAATACAAGAGGCGTTTTTATACTTCTGGTTATAAAAATAATAATAATAATTTTGTGGTTTTCTTTTTTGTTTTGCTCGCAGATTATTGTGTTCTCATGGATTTTGGGATTAGGAATTATTGGCATAAATATATATTATCTAAGCACAGGGTTTGTTGGTTGGCTAATTGACAATAATCTACCAAAAGCTGGGAATGTGTTTATTGGAATCATTGTATTTCCTCTAATGGCAGTATATGTATTTGCAGTCATCTATCTAACCCTTAGAGAGGACACAGTGGTCACATTTATTGAGCCAATGAAGGAAAATGGTTCAAGATTACAAGCAAACATGGAAGAGGGGTTAGTCCAGTCCAATGAGTCACCTGATATTGTGCCTTATAGAGAGGACTTAGCTGATATTCCATTGCCAGAATAGATGTTGAATTTTAATTAATTATATCAAAGTAGTAAAAAAAAATTACTATAAGATAAGATTATCTCATTTATTAAATATTTTCTGGTATGAATGGTTAGTCTGTTTTTGATTAAATTGATGAGGAATACTTAATATGACAGGGAAAAGCTAACCTGTAATATCATTCTATTATACAAAAAATTATTTATGTTCTTTTTTTTGCGGAGTAGACCTACTGCTTTGGATTAATTTTAGATCTCCTTGCTAAGTTTTTCCTGATTTATTAATAAAATTATAATTTTCAAAAAGAAAAAAAAAATGTTAACCAATGCATCTGTAATCCATCAAATTAGAGTAGTAGAGGGTCTTAATTCTAAAGCTCGTTGAGGATCTGAAATGTTTTTCGCATTTGGCCTTTGAGTCCATTGTAAAAAGTAGAACTGTACTTTGAAAACTAAAATCAACTAATTATCTCTGTAATTAGCTGATTTTATCTCTGCATTTGTAATATGTATTTAGCTAATTAGCTTGTAATAGAATTGTTGAATGTGAGGTTGATGCTTTGTTTAGTTTCTTTTGAGCTTTTTGCTACCCTTATTGTACCAAAATATATATATATATATATATATATATATATATATATATATATATATATATATATATATTTCTAACATTATTTTAAATATAATAGTTCAAAGTTCTTATTTTAAATTTAAAATGGGCTCAGCCTCAGGCCCCCTGGGCCCTGCACTCTCCTCGGTTAAAGTTGTATTTTTGAAAAATCAATAAAATTTCATTCAAAACTCAAGATAGAAAAGAAAAAAAAAAAAAACACTGGCACTAAACTCCTCTAGAGTGACTCCATCTATGAACAGAATTTCATCTTTTCTATACATTCTTTGGATTAGATTTGCTATAGGTCCATCTATGTAACTGAAAAATGAAAATTATTTCTACTATCATTTTCTCGTCAGCATTTGATTAAAAGTACTCAACTAAAATTAAAACCCAATAAACTAATTATTAACAATAAGTTTTGTTCTGCTTTTTCTCTTTATTTCTACCAGAAAAAGAAAAAAAAAATTATAACAATTAACACTTGATTATTTCCCTTTGCAGTTTCCTGCAATTCTTATTTTATTAAGAGAAATTATTTGATTTACAGTATGTCATTATTACTAGTATGCTTTTAAAAAAATATATATATATATATATATATTTAATAGTTACTTTTGCACTCAACAATTAGAGGTGTTTACTAAAGATATTGGCCTTTGTTCCTAATAAATTTTCATGTAGCCTTTAATGATTCGACTAACATTGAAACACTACCTCTATTATAGGCATGGCCACAGTTCGGTTCTAACCAGAACCGAACTGGAACTTAACCGTACTGTAGACGAACTGAAACCGGACTGAAACAGGCGATTCATAATTTTGAACCGAAACCGGCGGTTCAAGGCCCGGTTAAGATTCATGTGAATGTTAAAATATGAACCGGAACCGTCAGGAACCGGCGGTTCAAGTCCGGTTCGAACCGGATTCACAAAAAATTGTAGCTTAAAATTTTTATACAAAAATTTATATCACTTGATTTGATTGTAGTTGATTTGATTTATGGTGAAGAGAAGTAAAATGGTACATAAGTTATAAAAAGTTGTGAAAAAAATGCACATTTTTTTGACTTAATTTATATAAAAAATGGTACATGAATAGTTGATTTATATAAAAAAAATACTTTCAAATGTACAAAAAAAGAGTATAACGGATAGTTTTTGATATGATAGGTGTTTTTTATTTATTTTTTGGTAAATAAATTTTATTCATTTTTAATCATTTATTTATTTATTTACTGTAATTTACTAAATTATCCAAAAATATAGTTGTTATTTTTCTGTTATAAGGGACAATTTGGAAAACTAATAAATGAGAAACATGTATAAATATGATGAGTTGATGATTTTTTATTTCACAATCAATTATCCTAACTCTTCTCTTATTCTCAATCAAAATTCTCTCAAATTTCCATAGTTCATTATTTTTTCTATTGCTTTATTTTCCTTAATATTGGAATTATCTATCGTTTATTTTTTATTTTCTTACATCCAATTCCAAATTCTTTCTCTGATCTCAAATTTTTCCATTCATAAATTTACTTCATTTGATTTTTTAAACAATTTTCTTAGTATTTGAAAATAATAATTTCGAACTCATTCCATTAATTTGATATTCCATTTGTAGTTTTTTATATTAGTAAATTAGCAAAATTTGTAAATTTAATGTAATAATAGTTCTAAGTTAGTTAATAGATGCTTTTCTTTTAAAATTTATAATAATTCATCTAGTTAATAAAATTTAAACATTTTAAAATTATTATTTATTCATGAATTCGGAATCAAAATTTTATTATTTTTTTTAAAATTTGTGTAATGCCGGAACCGAATCGAAACCGTAATTTGAACCGTCGGTTCGCCGGAACCGTGCTGAACCGTGCCGAAATCAAAACCGGAGGTTCAAGGGTCGATTCCGGTTCAAAATTTTAAAAATCTCGAACCGGCAGTTCACTGAACAGGCCATGCCTACTCTATTATTTATAACTCCAATCATTTTGTGTTTATACTAACATTTAAAGTTTGATGAAATGCTGTTTTTTTTTTAACATTTTATAAATGCAGACAGTTATTTAGATAATTAACAATTACTGAAACAATTAATTTATCGACGTAGCCTTTAATAAATAGTTGATACCTTATAAAGTTTCAACTAACTTTTTATTTTATTACTATATTTTGGAGCTTTTCATACCAACAGGTAGTAGCTGATTAATATTTATATTATATTAATCTCATAAAATAATAACTAATAAACTTTTGTTCAAATTAATATTTTTATATCATCATTTTATTCATAAGTAATTAAAGATAATAAATAATTATCAAAATATTATTAAATTTTTTTATAGAATTGATACATGATAATCTATGAAGATAATTATATTTTAAGGTTCAATTTACATTTCAACAGCAAATGCACTAAAAATTTATTGAACACAAGTGTACATCAACTAATGCTAGCTATCAGCAGGGGCAGACAAGGAGAAAATTATTTATATATGAACATATTTACAGTATATGTGAGCCCATGTGAACACATATACTGATTTACATATAAAAATAAGTAATATTATCTGTAACTTGATGTGTTGTAATTCTAAATTATAAGAGAATTTTGAAAAATTTTTCATTTATTTTCTTATAAGATTTTGTTTAAAACAATTATCATTTGTGAGCTCTAATATTTTTTTTAAAATATATATAATAGAAAATTTGTAGATTCAAATTTAAATTTGAGATTCTATTACTAATATGACAATAATTTATATTTTTATTTAAATAAATTTATTACAAAATCTAATTATGGACCTATGGCTGAAAATTATCTAAATTGTATAAAGAAAATGAGATACAATCTTGCAAAAATAATTGGGATTAAATCCAAATATCAATTCAAATCTTTTAGTGAGTAACTTTTTAGTTATAATCTATAATCTATATTATATATAAATATGGAAACGGGAATAATGAAATTTTTGATATTGCCTTTAATAAAATTTGGAATATCTTAAAATATCTTTACTCGTAATCCACTCAAAAATTATATTTTATATCAATAAGTGTTTAGATTAGTGATTGAGCACTTTTTTCCCATAAGTGAGGTCAAGGGTTCGATCTTTATGGATGAAGCAAATACTTGTTAAGAGCATTTTAACCTTTTTTGGCCGAAACGATGCAAGTAGGATTTAGTTCTAGCCCAGTGGACTTTATACATATGGACAAAAAAAAAATAAAAATTACATTTTATTATTTGATTGGATATAATTTTAAAAATTATTCTTTAAATAAATACATATAGATAATAAAAAATATATACTCTTCCGATAGTTTATTTCGTGAGAATAGAACGTTTCTTTTATGTAATCATTTTTATTAATTAACTTATTTATTTATCTATTTTAAAATTGCACTTTAGAAAAGTAAATATATTAAAAAGAATATGACATGTTCTAAATAAATTTTTAATTTGATTGGTTATAATTATTTGCTATAAGTAATTTATTTCACAAAGAATAAATATATTTTATTGTTATTTATTAAAAATTATATTATAAGATTTATTGATTAATAGAAAATAGAAAATAAAAATCACTATATATATATAATATAACACATTATATTACCTAACCATATAATACGTTTGAGAGAATTTTTTCTAAAAAAAAAATTATAAAACTAATTATATGCTCATAGATTTAGTAAAAAGTAAAAACAAAATACTAAATTATAAATAATTTTCTAAAGTAATGGTTAATATATTCATCATTACAACAACTAATACTGATTTTTCATATTTTAGTAATATAGACCGTTTATAATATTATATTATATATATATAAAATTGGATTTATTAAACTTAAATGTTATAAGAAAATTTAAATTGGTTAATAAGTAATTTTATTTTCATGAAAATTTAGTTGTCAAATTATAGTAATGTTTTATTATAAATATGTTATTTTCTTAACAAGTTATATAATTATTAGAAATTTTATTTTATTATTTTATAAATATATTTTTTTTATTTTGTGAATGATCTTACATTTTTATCAAGTTATATTTATTTGAAACGACTAGAAATCAACAAGTACAAAAATCGTGTAATGCATGTTGGATAAAACTAGTTCATACAAAATGAACAAGATATCTAGAATCAAATACCATAAATTCTTAAAATTTGAGATATTTAAATTTCAATCCAAAGAAATTAGGAGGTAAACATAAAAGGTAAACATAAAAAGAAGAAAAAAGGATAAAAGTGGGAACTTGCAAATTCAATAAGGATTGATTATATTAACTTACAATAAACAACATATTTAGGGCATCTTCAATAATAATGTGAATTATTTTTATTTAATTATCATATCGAAAAAATAGAAAAATTTTTTTAAAAATGAAGGTCCCCATTTGTAATGTTTATTTATTATGTCAATCTGATGTGTAAAAAAATAAAATAGAAATTAACAACCACATTTTCCTATTTTTAAAATTAACGTCTATAAATAGACATTCAGCCATATCATTTTTTGTACCTTTTATTCTATGCGACAGATCAACTACAATTTACATTCATATTGAATTCTTCAATTTTTCAATTGTCTTTTAATATATATATATATATATATATATATATATATATATATATATATATATATATATTAAAGGGAGCAAATTGAATAAGGAAAAGATTTATATTTAACAGGGACAAATTGAATAAAAAAATATATAATGGCGTTGTTTTACAATTTTGGCAATTGCATTCCTAATTACCAGTCAACTATTACAAACAACTAAATTAAACAGATCATTAGTTCTTTGAGAAACCAAGACTCCCTAAATTTTTAAAATTAATTTTTTTGTTTCCATAAGTTGTGTTTACATTCTTTAAAATATACATATTCTAAATTTTTATTTTTACTTTGTACCCCGTAATATTTAAAAATTCAGTTACGTGTCCGACTCTCAGAATTATCTTATCGTACTGATTAAAAGCTAGCCTCATCAGGTTATTTTTTATGTTCGTAGCCAGTGGTTAGTTGTCAATCTGTCATGCCTACTTCCTTACAAGGGAAAGCATGAACCATCCTGTTTGTACCAAATTAAATTGCTCAGAATTAACTTTACACCTATGATTGTGTTATCACTTGTGAACATATACATTTTTATTAAGAACTCACAATTAAACAAGTTTAAATAAATAAATAAACATAATTCGCATAAATTTTTTACAGTCTTGTATACCAAAAAAAAAAAAAAAAAAAAAGAAGAAGAAGAGAGAGATAAGTTGACGTTATGCAAAGCTACATGTCATCCCTCACTAGTGAGCACCATAAATAGAGGAAATGGGAGTTGATTGATGGCATGCAAACAGTGTACAGAAACTAAAAACTGTACTCAACATATCAGAAATTAAGATCAAATGGCGAGCTTAAGGCAAGAACAGCTCAGACTTGGACACAGCAACCGCATAGCTGCTGTTAATTTAGAGGGCCAGACCCCTTCTCCCGTTGATCATCATCATCAAAAGGACCCAAATACTCACCAGGTATATATATATATTAAGTTATAATTTTGTTTTTCTATTAATTTTTATTGTTATTAATACTTATAATTCTTTAGAAACCTTGGTGGAGAAACTTCCTATCATATGTAGGACCTGGCTTTCTGGTTTCTTTGGCTTATCTTGATCCTGGCAATTGTAAGCTTTCATTGCTTTCTTGCTTATCTCTGTTTTCTTTTCTTATTATTATTATTATTATCATCATTCGGTGTCCAAAATTCAAAATTGCGAAATAGTCCGCTTAAATTGGATTAGCAGCGAAAGGCCTGCTGAGGCAAAATGCTCTCTTTCGACTGTTTAAAAGCACTCCGTGCTCACTCTTAAGCTCTGGCTAAGAGTGAAAGAATTTCTGTAATTCATTTTGCTTGTGGGACATTATTGTATTATTATTATTATTATTATTATTATTATTATTATTATTAGTGAAGTAGATACGTAATAATCTAAGTTACCCTCTGTTTATCACACGTGTACGCGTGCATGTAAATGTGACTGACAAATTGTGGTTACAATGGCATTTGTGCAGTAGAAACCGATATGCAGGCTGGAGCAAACCACGGTTATGAGGTCATTAAATAAATTAAAGGACAAAAATATTATTATTATTTATATTTTTTTTATATCAATAAGATAAATTAAGGGAAATTAATTAGATTAATCGACATGCTATTTATCTATTTTTCAGCTTCTGTGGGTCATTCTTATTGGTTTGATTTTTGCTCTCATTATTCAGTCTCTATCTGCAAATCTTGGTGTGAGTACAGGTAAAATTAGTAATTAAACCAGCTGCAATAAAAAAATTAAAAATTTTTATTTATTTTTTGAATTCAGGTCACAGCTTAATTAATTAATTAATAATATTCGATTATCAGGAAAGCACCTGTCTGAATTGTGCAAGGCAGAATACCCAAAATATATCAAGCTCTGTTTATGTTTACTAGCAGAGGTAGCTAACTCTATGTTGCATGAAAATGGAAACATAGAAATGGAAAAACCACATTTTAAATAAAATTTATACAGGAAAATGGTATTTTATATATCGAAATGGATGCACGAAAACGATTCTGAAACGCAAAAATATTACCCATAGCTAAGAGTTTTCTTGCATCATAATGCTGGCTTGTACTTTTAGGAGGAGCATTGAGCATCTGAGTTTCAATGCAGTTAGGAGTAATTCATGCAAATTGCAGTAAATTAAGAGGTACTAGTAGGCTGAGCAGATTTCAATTTGAACTGACCGAACCGAACTGGTTTACTTCTGTCAAATTTATCACAAGAAGGTTGGTGTTCGATTTAAATGGGTGAACTGAAATTTATATATATATATATATATATATATATTTTTTTGGCTTTGTTCTCGACTTCAAGAGGATAAAACATTTAGTCCCAAAAATAAACTGAACTACCCTAAAAGCATCCAAAGGCCGATTACAACAACCCGGTTCAGTTCTGGTCTCTACTATCTTCATGAATTTTAATTTTGTAAAATTCAATATATTTAGTTTTTTTTAAAATAAATCGGCTAAATATGTAAATTCATATTATAGTTTGAAAAATTCTGCTGTATCTCAAATTTTACGAATGTCTATTATACTCATAAAATTATAAGTTTTAATAATATTATTCACATTTCTGCATTAGAAACAATATTTTAAAAATAAAAATAATTCTAACTGATTTATATATGTAATAACATCTTTCATGAAAACTGGTATTTTCGTAACTAAAATTACTTTCCGATACCTTTAAACTGAACAACATTAAGTTTTATTTACCTCACATTCTTTCCATATCCATATATATATATATATATATTTAAAAATCATTGTCTGAATTTACCTTCGTTTAATAAATCCTATCAAAGGACTGGGGACCCACGTCTTGACCAAGAGACAAGTGAGCTTCCATCTCTTCCCCTACATTTACACACTTGACTCTCTTATTCCTGTGAAGTAAAATGATGATAGGAAAACTGACTTATCATCTGTTGGGAATATGATATAAATAATCATAATATACATTATGATTATTTGCCTTTTTATCATATATTTTTCTCGCAAAATAATTAAAGGCTTCTCCATTTTACTTACCCAATAAAGAAATAGTTTTGATTTCAAACTTCTCATTATAAAAATTCCATTGAATTTTTTTTTAAAAAAAGTAATAATTGCATCTGCAGAATATGACATTGTATTCATTGCTATCCACACCTTGATTTGTCTTAGCTACTTCTAATTTTGCAGTTATTAGATACAAGAAAAAGAAAAAAAGAGCGAGACCAATAATTAACGGACACGAAATTGATTCTCAACTTTTATCTTAAATTTGAATGACATTTTTTTTATTTATTGAAAAGTCTATAATCGAAATAACAATACACGACACACAATTAGAATAGTCTTTCCATTGGCTCATCAAATTGGTAAAATAATTGGTAAAATTTTTATAGTATAGAAGATTCAAACTCGAGCTCACTCCTCATATTAGTGAAAAAATCAATTAAATCGTATCCGATTCGTAATTTGAATAGTATTTAACAAATAAGTCAACTATAGATATTATAGTTACAATTGAGAAAGTGATGTCCTGTTGCCAATCCGATCGTCATAACGTAATAAATTGTTGGTACTATTTTCTTATGTTGAATCATAGAAGACTTGAATATATTATTTATTGCTATATAACTCTCACGTTTAAGTGATTATAGGGATAATAAATTAGAGATGTCATTTTAAATTGTTACATATTCTAATTTTCTTCTACTTAATTATCTGCCATTCAAATTTAAGATTTTAAGTTCATGATCAAATTTTAAGTGTGTTGTTTTTCTTTTGGTGTAGTCTAAGTAAAAGAAAATGTGAAGAAAATGTCCCTGTCCTCTGAAAGAGTTCCTAATCCATTTTATATATTCGTAAAATAGATAAACAAATAAATAATCAAATAATAGCATCGACTTTCCTTTTTAATAAAGGCGACAAAAAAAAGCCTGAATTTTGACATTTTTATCGATTCTAGACAGTTCTTTTAATTTTATCAATCAATATCGCGTACTTAGTTTTCTGTATAGATTCTAGCCTCCGTTTGTCTTCCGTTAATTTTATGCTAATCTGGCAGTTATCTCTTACAAGTGAACCCTATAACATTCAATGTTTGCGCCAAGTCATATATCCACGTATATTAAAAAAAAAGCTTAAACTTTAAGATTTTTATCAGATCTAGCAAGTTTTTTTAATTTTATCAATTAATACCGCGTATTAATTAATCTCTATCAAATGATTTTGTTTTATTGATATTTATTCAATTAAATAATTCATTAATTAACTATAGATATTAAGTGTATAATGGGATTAATCAATTAGAATTCAACATTTTTAAAATACTCTTCAGTAAAATTGAATTCTAATTGATTAATCTCATTATACACTTAATATCTATGGTTAATTAATAAATTATTTAATTGAATAACAAAATCATTTTAAAACCCTTAAAGTTCAGGCTTAAAGTTAAAAGAACTGGCTATTGATATTTATTTTTAAAAAAACAAGTAAAAAATCAATTAGAATTCAATTTTACTGAAGAATCTTTTAAAAATAAAAATCTGTAGTTAATTAATGATTTTTAAAATACAACTAGCCTGCAACAAAATAAGGACTATAATTACAGGGATAGACTAGTTGTATTTCATAACTACAGGGATCAAACTATAATTTTCCCTAATTAAGCACTTAAAATCAAAGTTTGAAGTCAATTTCTCTTGGACGCATGGAGAGAGAAAATTTGCACCAATAAGCTAGTAAAAAAATCAAATATTGCATGTTCCTTTTCTTTTCTTCTCCAAATAACCTATCACCGTGCTTTCTATTCTCTCATATCACTGATTCTCTCTCTTCAATCCTTAACAATCCTCTGTTGTAATTTCAACTATGATTTTTTCTCATTTGCGGGTGAACAAAACATTTATTTTTTTATCCTTGTAGTGTGATTCAATAACTCCTTCTTTTTCTATATTTCTATTGTTTATCCAAATTCGTCATAAATTCTGCCATGGCGTTAATGGTGAAGTATTGTGTGTGTTTTTTCTTTTCTTTTTTTTTTTTTTTTTTTTTTTGAAGTTTTGTGGTTTTGTATTAATATCTATTGATTTTCATTTGGATTTATGAGAGTTTTAACTTTTCTGTTTTGTTAAATATTTGATGAATCAAATCTTGAATTGAGTATTGAATTGGTGTTGTTCTGCATTTTCTGCATTTTTTTCTTGAGTTGGTGTGTGTATTTCACGCTCAAACGGAATTTGTTTTTTACTTTTCAAGTGCTTAATTATTATAAAATTGACAATTTAAAAAGTACAATAGATCCTTTGTTAAGTTTAAAGTCATAAATGGTTAAAGCGTAAAAGTTGAGGGGAAAATTATGCATTGGACCAATCAATTATTGATAAAAGGTCATCAACTTATCATAAAAAAAAATATTGACATTGAAACACGTATAAAAATAAGATCGAATTTGAGTAATAAAATAATTATAAAGGGTAAATAAACATCAATAAAACATCTAGTTAGCTTAATCCTCAAAATGGTTTAGTCCTTTATTTTATAATTACTTATAAAATTTTACTAATGAGATAATTCCTAAAATAAAAGGTGTAATTAAAATTGGTCCAAGAAAATTCTTCAAATTAAAAGGGAGATATTATAATTACCAAAGAATTTAATACATCAAAGCACAAATTATAGAAATTATATATTACAAGATATGAAGATACATGTCCTTACACGGGCATCTTTTTTTGGTATAAACCACCGGTATTCGCACCCTATCATCAGAGACAGTCTAATCTGGCTCGAAACTTAATCACAGTTAAAGCTCTTCGCCCTTTTCTATAGATGCATTTAGTAGGGATCGTACTCAATAGCTCCTCTAGCATGTCCAGCCTGCGTTGCCAACTGAGCCACAACTCGTAACTCTTACACCAACATCTTTAATACAGAAGTGGAAATGATGCTTTTGTATTATTAAAAATATATATATATTGTATATCCAACTGGACACACGATAACTTTTTTTTCCTGATAAGCTCATCGATCTTATCGAGTCTTGTTAAGTGATTAGGAAAAAAGTGTTATCCTTTATTTATTGTACTTGACAATTTCTTTTTAATTATATAATTTTATTATATCTATTTCATGATTGCACTAACTTTATATTTTCTATATTTTTTTTTACTTTATTAATATGCTCATTCCTCATCAATAATAAGTTTGAATTTATTATTTTATTATAATTTAATTATATTTTTAACATTTATATCTAATTTTAAGCTAGATTTGTATTTACAGTTAAAAAATGTAGAATTATCGAATTCGAAATCGAGTTTTCATAAAATAGTATGAAATGAAATTTTAAATTCTAAAATATTTTGAAATGGAATCGGAAAGTTGATTATTGCGTTCGTACCATCCAAATACACTCCTCGGAAAAAGTTTGAATATGACAATATAGCATTTGATATAATGATAATTTAATAATTAAAAATAAGTAAATCAAAACATCAATTATTTCTCGCTTTGCATTATAAATATAATTTTTTCTTTTTCAACTTCCCCACACTATAAAGGATAGGGTCCCTACCTGTGGATTCTTAAATTGAACCGCCAACAAAATTCTAAGTGTCGGCAATAGTCATTGCACAATGAAAGCAACAGTAAGCCTTTTTCTTGATTGAGATGTTGGTTGAAGTAATTAGCGACTTCAATTTCCGTAAGGTTAAAAATATAAGTTCGATGGATAAAAACACAAGTTCGATCCTTGAAAGCGCACTTTATCGGGAAAGCCAAAAAACTTTTACGTTCTATGACTCTAGAAAATTATACCTCCTAATTATATATATATATATATATATATATATATATATATATATATATATTTACGAATACAGGTTGCTTTGCTTCAAGACATAGCAGGTTTCATCAACCCTTTGTCGTTTATTATAAGTGCTTATACACTCAACTTCTAATCTCTTTTTCAATATTTTGTTTTAAAAAAACAATTTAATTTCTATAGTAAAAACATTAACCAAGAATTCATTCAACTTGATAGCCCCTAAGATATCAAAGACAATTTTGAAAAATTGTATTTTTGGTCTTCAGATTGAATACCCTTATGAAAAATAGGGTAGTATAATAAAGGGCTTTTCTTGGACTTTAAATCAAACATTTAAATAGGAATACGTCTTCGTCTCTACTTACCATTTTTTTTGTCAAATATTTACTTTATTCACTTTAATTATGAGAATTTCAATGTAAATTTGAGATTAGTTCCTAATAAATATTTATATTCTATCAGAACTGAATTTGTAAATTTATCTCATAAATAATAACAATAATGGTAAAAAATTAATAATTATTTGCAATGCAAACAGTAATACAAAAAATTTTCTAACCCATTGTTTGGCTGAAAATAATAAATATTTATGGTAATCAATGATAGTAAAGAGTGAATTCTTTTTATATATATAGTTATCAAGGATATTTTTTCGCTTTCTATTTTCGGATCGTGAAGTGATTACATTAAAATTTTGTTCAAGATTTACAACTCGATTTTCCGATTAAATACATTATTTAATATGCGCTAACCATTAAATCAAACTGTATTGGATCTAACTTTTCTTTTTATATATACTTTTAACCAAGGTGGAACCATACTGCTAGTTATGGATTATGCTATTTAACATCTCAGTATTTACATGCTTTGAGGCATGCTTGAAGCCGTACTTAATTAGTTAAGCCTTCTCCAATTTCCAATATTATAATTAACCCAAAGTCACTTTCTTTCTTTCATGCTTCCCATGTAAGTACCTAATCCCTGAATTCTAGGAAATGTAATAGATCCAAACAAATCATAAACTGACGACGCAGTACACTTTCAATTTTAAATAATTATGGTTGGTACATTAAAGATACATTAACTAAATAATTAAACCTACTATTTATGCACACTTGAAACAGTTCAGTGGTAAATACATATACGATTTGACAATTGATTCAGGTTCGAAATCTTCTTTCCCCAAAAAAAAAAAAAAATTACTATTTATAAACACTAATCTTTTTGGATATTTTCACGAGGTGTTCAGATCCGTGACCATTTTTACAGTACATGGTAAATCCGATTAATACTCGCTCGCGCTTTCGGAGACAAAAAGGCTAATTTAAAGGAAGTTTATATTGCGGAGGGCCGACTATTACTTCAGTCAAGATGATCAACTTTGCAAATATTTTTTACCACTGAATTATTTTATTTGGGTTTTATATACACTAATTGATAGATTAAACTAAATGATCATTCATGTGCAATCAAGCATATCTTAACTACTTTCCTCTCTATGTTGACAAATATCAAAAACAATAATATGTCCAATCATCAACTTGTTATCATATATTATATATATAATTAATAATTAATTTTAATTATGATTGATGACATGAAGAGAATTCTATAGATAGGAGGCATGAATCATTTCTATGTCCGTGCAACGCAGCATTGGAGAAGGCATGGATCTCCTCGCCGCCCATTTGTTTACATAAGCAATTTATAGCTGGGTGCTCTCGTATGCTAGCTCAAGGCGTTTTTAGCTATATATATATATATATATATATATATATATATATATATATATATATAAAGTATCCAAGATATTTTTCCTCAAGGATTAATAATGTCTTTTTCTTAAGTGAGTAATTGAACGTTGCTTCTTTATTTATTCCTCCTAAAGATTTGAAAAATTTTGGAGTCAGAAGGGACATGCCATCAATGTATACAAACTCAGTCGTTTAAGATAATTATACAAGTATAAAAGATATCTTTAAATAATTTCACTCCTAAAAATTATAGTTGTAATTAATTGATCTATATTTTTTAATTCTCTATTCAGTGGAGCTACCAAAAGAGATACTATCTCCGTTTCATAATATTTGTCACATTTAGAATTTCACATTCTTTAAGAAAATCATTAAATTTGTCTCAGTTACAATTGATTATCGAGTATATTAACTATATTACTCTTAATTTAATATTAATTCTTTAAAAAAACCATTAAATTGAAGTAATAATTATTGGTAATAACAAAGGATAAACATGAAAAAAGTATTTATTACTTTTTGAAACCACAAATGTGACAAGTATTTTGTATTAAACCATTTTCTCAAATGTGACAAATATTATGGAATAGAGGTAATAAGAGTGAAGTTCAAAAAAAAAAAAAAAAAATACTCCGTCGGTTTCACTTTAATAGCAAGAAATAGACATTTTACCTTCTTCCACTCTAAGTGCTCATTTAGGATTTGCAGACTACATTGATTTTTTTTTTTTTTTCAACTTTACATTTAGACATTGTAACAAGTTTTTTTAGAAAATCAATAAATTCTAATCATTTTCTTAATCCTTGTGAAAAGGTAAAATGTTGCTATTAAAATAGAACGGAAGAAGTACTATCTTTGATCCATAATACTTGTCACATTTGAGAAAATAGTTTGTTCCAAAATATTTATCACATTCGTGGTTTCAATGAATAATAAATTTTTTTTTTCATATTTACCCTTTGTATATGGCTAAGAATTATTACTTCTGTTCCATAATACTTGTCGCATTTGAGAAAATAATTCTAAAATACATGTCACATTTGTGGTTTTAAGGAGTAATAAGTGTTTTTTTTTCCATATTTACCATTTGTATATGACCAATAATTATTACTTTAATTTAATGATTTTTTTGAAAATTTAATATTAAATTAAGAGTAATATAGTCAATTTACTCGATAATTATTGTAACTTAGACACCTTTAATGGTTTCTCAAGGAATGTGAAATTCCAAATATAACAAGTATTATAGAACAGAGATAATATTACTTTAATTCAATGATTTTCTTAGAGAATTAGTATTAAATTAAGGGTAATATAGATAATTTACTTAATAATTTATTGTAACCTAGATAAATTAATGCTTTTCTTAAGAGACGTGAAATTCCAAATGTGACAAGTATTCTGAAACAGGTATAGCAATGAAGAATATTTATTAATTCTCTAAATTAAATGGCTGTGGGACAACAAAAAATTCTAAAGTGACACTTGAAATGAGATGAAGGTAATTAAATAGCAAATGACATCTAGTTTATTATACTGGAAATACTTAGACTCGGTTTGGAAATATTCATATGTAAAAATTCAGTTCAAGTAGCCATATTTCATACTTTTTATTCTATCTTCCGCTTTTTTTTTGCTTTAATAAAATAATATATATATATATATATATATATATATATATATATATATATATATATATATATATATATATATTATTGTTGGTTTCTCTACATATTTAGAGTTTTTTATCCTTTCTTTGTAAGGATTTATTACTAGATAAAATTATGATATTTGATTTTATTTGGTTGGAGACTTTATATTGATTTATAGGTGTGAATCTTCAATCAATGGAACCTGGTAATGCGGCATATTTCTACATTAATGTTATTGATGCATAACGTTGAAAACTCATTTGTATTAATTTTAGTTTTATTATTCAAAGAATATGAATCCTTTGGCTTTGTTAGAAGATCAACGAGCTCTGTTAGCTATTAATAGTAAACTTCTATATCTGGTCTATATGATTATTTGTAATTCTTGATATTATTATTAATGAATTATATTTTTAAAAAAAATTCAATTCTATTAAAATAATTAAATAGAATCTGAGAAGGCCTGTTGATCCTAATATAGTCATCTTCTACTAACTGTCTCACTTCTTGTGGAGAAGAATTGGAATGGTAATTTAATAGTGAAATAGTTACTAAATGAGGAGTGCAACCTTAACAATCCTTTTCATTATTCTAAGAATAATTCCATTGTGTTACAAAAATTAAAAAAAAATAAAAAAAATAATTGAGGAATGACAATAATTGCATCTATAGAGAGTGACATTATTCATTGCTGTCCACACCTTAATTTTGTCATTTGCTTAGTCGTTTTTGTTGATGAGAAAACAGATGGCATCCTCGTCATGTCATTTGCTTACTATTTATTATTATTATTTTTTTTAAATGTTGAAGTTTAAGTGACTTCAAGTCATGTTATGTCAGTGTATATTTGCTTAGTCGTTTTTTTTTTTTATGAGTGACTATATGTTAATTTTTTTCCCATAAATTAATTGCAATTTCATTTTAAGATTTTAATTAAGTTCATAATAAAATTAAATTTTTTTTTAGATATGTCTGTTTGTTTCTAACTTAGTCGAAAAGTATATTTTTTTACGTTCTATGATGTTTAAGATGTTCGAGAAAATTAGTTAATAGAAATTAATTTTTTCACTAAAAAAATATTATTTTAAAAGAAAAAATATATTCAGAACTGAAAATTTATGAATTTTATATTTATTAACTCGTTCATGACTAACAATCACTGTGCTATATTACTTCTAATCATTATTGGTCACCACTACAACTGACTATTATAATTTATTATTTTATGTATATTTTCTTATATTTTATATTTCTAAACTTTTTTATAGTCTTACAAAATAAGATTTTAATATTCTTTAGACTAATTTTTTATATTAGAACCAAAAAAAAAAAAAATTGTTTGGAAAACCTCTGATCCTGTCTAAGAAAAGATAAAGAAAAAACTCGAAATCAATATCGTCATTTTGTAATCAATTATTGACAGTGATATTAATACAATCGAAACCGATGGTTCTGATTCGAAAACCGGATTTTGACCACCTCTACTGTCGATCCTAATACAGTCATCTTCTACTAACTGTCTCACTTCTTGTGGAGGTGAATTGGAATGGTAATTTAATAGTGAAATAGTTACTAAATCAGGAGTGCAACCTTAAAATCCTTTTCATCATTCTAAGAATAATTCCATTGTGTTACAAAAATTAAAAAATAAAAAAAAAATAATTGAGGAATGACAATAGTTGCATCTATGGACTGTGACATTATTCATTGCTGTCCACATCTTAATTAGTCATTTGCTGTCCACACCTTAATTTTGTCATTTGCTTAGTCGTTTTTGTTGATGAGAAAACAAATGGCACCCTAGTCATGTCATTTGCTTACTATTTATTTTTTTTTAAATGTTGAATTTTAATCGACTTCAATTCAAGTTATGTCAGTCTATAGCACTTTTTTTAAGTGGCTATAGAGAATAAATTGGACTTGTTATTTTAGACTGTCACTTAGTTTTTTTTTTTTTTTTAATTAAAGTGACTATATGTTAATTTCTTCCCATAAATTAATTGCAATTTCATTTTAAGATTTTAATTAAGTTCAAAATCAAATTAAATATATTTTTTTAGATATGTCTGTTTGTTTCTAACTTAGTCGAAAAATATATTTTTTATGTTGTATGATGTTTGATATTTAAGATGTTCGATAAAATTAGTTAAATCAATCTTTTAAAACTCGAAATTAATATCACTGTCTAAGAAAAGATAAAAGATAAAGAAAAAACTCAACATCAGTATCATCCTTTTGTAATCAATTATTGACAGGAGATTATCAACTTATCATTTAAAAAAAAATTATCACTTTCTGATAGGACATATGTTAAATAATAAAATAATTGTAAAGGGTAAATACATATTAAGCTTTTTTTTATCAATTAATAGCTAATTTGTATTTATTTTATATTTGGACTTCATTAAATCGAATTTATGATTTAAATTATGGTGATCAACTTCACGAGTGCTTTTTATTATTGCGCTACCCCCATCTAGATTATAACTTTCTATTAAATATTATTAAAATTTTAATTACTGTGTTTTATTTCTTTAATATATATATATACTCTGTAATATATAAAAACCATAATAGTCATTTTACATTTTAAGTAATCGTTATCAAAATTTTATCAAATATCAATATTCATTATGCTAATGACTATTAGTCACAAGCTATCAACCGGTACGAATCGCTAAACCAAAAATGTCATTAGCTCAGTTTGCAAGAGGATTTAATAACTTATGTTCTAATTTTGTTAAAAAATATTTTTCAAATAATATATTTTTATTTTTTAGTTGTAATATTAGAAATTAATTAGAAAATATTAGAATTTTTAATTTATAAAACTACAATAATATATAAAATATCGGAATTTTATATCTTAGAAACTTTTATTAAAATATGAAAGTGAATTAAATTTTAAATGAAATTGCATTAAAAATAATAAGTTGTGATAGTGCCATTAATTGGTTGTCGCAACTACTTGTAGTGGCTAGTAGTGATCAAATGAATTGATATATAGGTTTTTAGAAATCTATAATAAGTTTATATATATTCTCTTTTTAAAAAAATATCAATATTTAGAAACGTTTTTCCGTTTTGAATATAATGTCATTTTCTTTTAAATTGGCTTAATTTTATCTTTTAATTGAATTTTTTAAGCATCCTAGATATTAGAAAACCTGAAAAATATTTTATAGAAAAATTATTTTCTAAAAATAAACTGACCCTTATAGACTTATAAAACTCTACTGATGAGATAATTCCTGAAAAGAAAATTTTGATTCTTTTTAAAGTTGTTCGGAGAAAATGCTTCAGATAAATTCTTCAGGTGTATTATTGCCAACCATGGGCACCATCAAACATAAAGTACTATGGGGAAAAAAAATTAAAACCTAGAAAAAGAAAGGAAATCTTATCCATGCTCCTATAATCAACTATTTATAAAATATCTTGAAAATATTATTTGTAGAGGAATATGAATTAAATTCCCATTTGAATTTCTCTGATAATTTCTAATTCAATAGTACCAATCTGGATATATAATTTTTAGAAGTGAGACGTTTTAATTTGAACCTCCGTTGAATTTCCATTAATGGAATCAGTTAAATGCAATTGAGATGTCCAGAAATTCTTTTGTTGCTCATGATCATGGCAGCAACGGAATCAGTCAGTTTGCCAATCAGTCATGATCAAATTTATTTTTTCATGTCCTATAAAAAATGTTTAGAGTGAGAAGCTATCATGTTTGAATCTTGTTTACTATAAAAAGCAATTATAGATCTTTATGTAGGGTATAATTAATAAAATTAGTTGTTTTGATAGCTGTTAGCTATTTTAGTAGCATTTCATAACACGTTAAAAATTAAACGTTACATGAGTTAACTTTTTATAAAATGCTATATTAACCTAAGTTAGTTCAAATGTTATATTATCGAACACTACAAAAATAACATTTAGTATTTTAACTAGCATTTTGACCAGTCAAAATGCTAAAAGCAGGCCAAGCCTTTTGTATAACCTATAATATTCTTCCAATCCAATAATATTAGTAATAATTCCGAAAAAATTCCTAATTGTATAACATATAAAATAGGAATCAACAAGATATCAATTCTTTCTGCAAGAAAAGAATAAAAAACTATATGGTATGTTTTTTATATTATTAATATTATTATTAAGAACCTCCGTGTTGTGGTTCAAGTGACAACTCATGCTTAGCATGTGTGAAGAGTTCTCATATTCAATCCCTACTAAACACATCTGCAGAGAGGGGTGAAAAGTTTTAACGGTGACTCAATTTCAAGTCGGAATATACGGTCCTTTGTACTTAGGATTCGGATACCGCTTGGTTTACACGGAAAAACTATTGTTATTGGGAGTTGAAAAGGAGAAAGTGACGTGTTCAGTACGGGTCAATTAGGTAGGTAATTAGATGGACTGCTAATTATTATTCATCTCCAAAATAAGAGACGAGTGATCATTGTTTATCTTCCTCTATCGTAACCCATGTGACCTATCTATAAATACACAAGAGCACTATCAGGTATACACAAACCAGAGAAAGAAGATGAAGAGGGAAATGACTGATATAGTCCCAACTTCATGGGAAGGACCTAGCAACCGCATTGCTGCTGTTAGTATTGAGGGCAAACCGCAACCTACCGCTCATCAAAACGACAATGAGGATCGAAGCCACCAGGTATACATATATATATAAACACACACAGTTTTCTGTAGTTCTTGTCCATGGGTGTTAATATATATACATGAAGTTTTAATTTTATATATATGCACACAGTTTTGTTCTTATCAGTATTAATTAATATTGATGATCAGAAACCTGGATGGAGAAAGTTTCTATCATACGTAGGACCTGGTTTTCTGGTTTCATTGGCCTATCTTGACCCTGGCAACTGTAAGTATTTCTTTTGGTAGATAACAAATTTTTAAAAATTAAAATAACTGATTAGAGTTTCAATTTAATTAACATAAGGTTTGCTATCAACTTTTTCCCTTCGATCTATAACAAATCTCATGTAAAGTCTATAATAGTTTTTAAAAAAATTGACCATTATTAAAACAGTTATCGACTATTAAAATAGTCAATTTTACTGAACATGAACAAAATTATTGTCAACCTCTTTCAGTACCTTTTTTATCAATTTAAGATAAATTATTTTCTTTCATGAATAATTAAATTTGATTTTTAACTTAATTAATTAACACCTACTTATCACATGCTCTCAAACACAACAAAAAATTGAAACTTTTTCTCACAGGTATTTAAAAATAATTAAAATAAAAGCTTACTAATCTTTTTATATATATATATACATATAATATGTACAGTGGAAACTGATCTGCAAGCAGGAGCTAATCATGGATATGAGGTAAAAAGAGAATAAAAAGTAGAATCTTCAAAAGAAAGAAGGACTTTATATCTTCATAGTTTTTTGAATTATTATTAATAATAATACATGCAAAGACTAAAGTATTGATAATTTTCATTTTTTTGTCCAGCTACTATGGGTTATTCTCATTGGACTCATCTTTGCTCTCATAATCCAATCACTAGCAGCAAATTTGGGTGTCAGCACTGGTAATACATTAAGAAAAAAAAAATAAAGATTTGAAATTAATATTTGCTTATTTCTAATTTACAATAGATAATTATGACGTATTTCTGTCATCCTTGAATAGAAGTATAGATATATACCACATGTCTTGTTGGTGACTTAATTAATAAATTTAGCATTTTTCCAGGAAAAAAAAAAAAAAGAAGACTAGGACCATGATCTACTGAAGAAAAATACCAAACTTCAATAATTTATTAAATTGTACTAATCCTATCATTAAATATTTTGACCTGTTATGTGAATTTTATACCTAAATGTTCATTTTGTTGGCATGTACTGGACTATTGATTATTCAGGAAAGCATCTTTCAGAATTATGCAAGGCTGAGTATCCAAAATATGTAAAATATTTTTTGTGGCTGCTGGCTGAGATAGCGGTCATTGCTGCTGACATTCCTGAAGGCAAAAATTTTCTTATCTACTTTTTTTATTTCACATTCGTACGAGCTTGTGTTCGTGCTTTTTGTCCTTATTGATTGATCACCTTAATTTAAAATGGCACAGAAGTTTTTTTTTTGTACAGTGATTGGGACAGCCTTTGCATTGAATATATTGTTTCACATCCCACTATGGGTTGGAGTTCTGTGCACTGGTCTTAGCACTCTCCTACTTCTTGGCCTGCAGAAATATGGGGTAAATTTAGATTTATTTTTCTACCAATTATTCAGAAAAAAGAGCTTTCAACTATATAGTATAAAATGAGGGAAATTACTTTTTATTAAATTTTTCCATTTCCAACAACATCAAATATCTTTTTGTTAGTTTGGTTGAAATTGTTTTCAAACTGTAACAAATCAGACTCTATTGCTTGTGCTGCTTTGCACTTTGTACAAATAATTTAAACATATGAAAGGCTGAGATCTAGCTATTCCTTGTCTAACTTTAAATGAGAAACTTTGCATTTTCAATTGAAAAGACCGAACAGACCAAAGGTTGCAAACTCTAATGATACATCTTTTCCATTTTTCAGAAAAAAAATTTATTAAAAGTTTTTTATTAATAATAATAATAATAATTATTATTATTATTATTAAAAGCTTAAGCATAATCTAAATATCTATGTTAATATTAGAGGAGCTAATAAATTCTTTTGGGATGTGGGCAGGTGAGGAAGCTTGAAATGTTAATAGCTTTGCTGGTATTTGTGATGGCTGGATGTTTCTTTGGTGAAATGAGTCATGTAAAGCCTCCGGCAACTGAAGTCATCAAGGGCATGTTCATCCCCAAGCTCTCGGGCCAAGGAGCCACCGGCGACGCCATCGCCCTCCTAGGTGCCCTTGTCATGCCGTAAGATATATTTCTCTTCTCTTTCAATTAAGATTTAATTAATTCATTTTGTTAATTTTCTATTTATCTTATCATGGTTTATATAATTAATCTATCTTTATGTTTCTTAATTATTATTTTAACAGACATAATCTCTTTCTCCATTCTGCCCTTGTGCTTTCTAGGAAAGTACCCAATTCTGTCCGTGGCGTCAATGTAAAATCACATTAATCTTTTGTCTTCTAATAATAATAATAATAATAATAATAATAACATTAATGTTTATATAATTAATTTTGTTGTATTCAATTTTTTTTTTTTTTTTAACAGGAAGCTTGCCGTTATTTCCTCATAGAGAGTGGATTTGCATTACTTATAGCTTTTCTAATAAATCTGGCAGTTGTCTCTGTATCTGGGACAGTTTGCACAGCCCAAAACCTCTCACAAAATGATGCAAATAGATGCAGTGATTTAACCCTTAACTCTGCTTCTTTTCTTCTCCAGGTTTAATTAGTGTTAATTAATTAATATTAGTTAAAGATAATTAAACTGGTCCTAAATAATTTTTCCTTTCTTTTTGTTTTTGACAGAATATGTTGGGAAAATCAAGTTCCATCCTATATGGTATTGCCCTATTGGCCTCAGGTCAGAGCTCCACTATAAGTGGCACCTACGCAGGACAATACATCATGCAGGCATGTAAAGCCATTTTGATTTTGCTTAATCATTCAATTTAATCCTAGCTAATCTTAATTAATTAATAATGGTGTAATTAATTTTTTCAGGGTTTCTTAGATCTTAAGATGAGAAAATGGATTAGAAACCTAATGACTAGGTGTATTGCCATTACACCTAGTCTTATTGTCTCAATTATTGGCGGATCACAGGGAGCAGGTCGATTAATTATCATCGCTTCGGTGAGAAAATTATGTTTATGACTAATAATTTTTCATTTGATGTACCTATTAATTTCATTTTAATTTTTTAATTAACATTTTTAATGAATTATGCAGATGATACTTTCGTTTGAACTTCCATTTGCTCTTATCCCACTGCTAAAATTCAGTAGCAGTTCCACTAAAATGGGACCTCACAGTAACTCAATTTTCGTAAGTTTTATTTGGAACTGTCGAGCATAAAGGTTTTTTGCTTGGAAGGCCAAAAACTTTTAAGCTCTACAATACAAGAGGCGTTTTTATACTTCTGGTTATAAAAATAATAATAATAATTTTGTGGTTTTCTTTTTTGTTTTGCTCGCAGATTATTGTGTTCTCATGGATTTTGGGATTAGGAATTATTGGCATAAATATATATTATCTAAGCACAGGGTTTGTTGGTTGGCTAATTGACAATAATCTACCAAAAGCTGGGAATGTGTTTATTGGAATCATTGTATTTCCTCTAATGGCAGTATATGTATTTGCAGTCATCTATCTAACCCTTAGAGAGGACACAGTGGTCACATTTATTGAGCCAATGAAGGAAAATGGTTCAAGATTACAAGCAAACTTGGAAGAGGGGTTAGTCCAGTCCAATGAGTCACCTGATATTGTGCCTTATAGAGAGGACTTAGCTGATATTCCATTGCCAGAATAGATGTTGAATTTTAATTAATTATATCAAAGTAGTAAAAAAAAATTACTATAAGATAAGATTATCTCATTTATTAAATATTTTCTGGTATGAATGGTTAGTCTGTTTTTGATTAAATTGATGAGGAATACTTAATATGACAGGGAAAAGCTAACCTGTAATATCATTCTACTATACAAAAAATTATTTATGTTCTTTTTTTTGCGGAGTAGACCTACTGCTTTGGATTAATTTTAGATCTCCTTGCTAAGTTTTTCCTGATTTATTAATAAAATTATAATTTTCAAAAAAAAAAAAAAAAATGTTAACCAATGCATCTGTAATCCATCAAATTAGAGTAGTAGAGGGTCTTAATTCTAAAGCTCGTTGAGGATCTGAAATGTTTTTCGCATTTGGCCTTTGAGTCCATTGTAAAAAGTAGAACTGTACTTTGAAAACTAAAATCAACTAATTATCTCTGTAATTAGCTGATTTTATCTCTGCATTTTTAATATGTATCTAGCTAATTAGCTTGTAATAGAATTATTTTATGTAAGGTTGATGCTTTGTTTAGTTTCTTTTGAGCTTTTTGCTACCCTTATTGTACCAAAAAAATATATATATTTCTAACATTATTTTAAATATTAATAGTTCATAGTTATTATTTTCAATTTAAAATGGGCTCAGCCTCAGGCCCCCTGGGCCCTGCACTCTCCTCGGTTAAAGTTGTATTTTTGAAAAATTAATAAAATTTCATTCAAAACTCAGGATATAAAAGGAAAGAAAAAAAAAATAACTGGTACTAAACTCCTCTAGAGTGACTCCATCTATGAACAGAATTTCATCTTTTCTATATATTCTTTGGATTAGATTTGCTATAGGTCCATCTATGTAAATGAAACATAAAAATTATTTCTACTTTGGATTAATTAACAATTAAGATCGGAGGGCGGATAAGATGGGGAAACTTGTTTGCTCTGAATTGTGTAATGACGATAATGCTTTCGATTTAAAGGGACTTCTCATGGCAGTCGTCATTGTTCTCGCCATCTTAGCCACCTGTATGCCTCCACGGCGCCGTTATGTGGCCATCTGTAGCCCCGCGCCATGTGGCCATCTGTAGCCCTCCACCACGCTATTTAGTGTTCCGGTGAGTCGTCTGAGGCTGTCTTTCTCAGCTAAAATAATGTTTCAAGCTTACCAAATGTTGTTTTTGTTTTCATTTGTACTGTTAGTTATACCATTACAATTCAGTGATTTTGCTACGAAGAGTTTAATGAACAGATAGAAGCAATGTTGTGATGAGATTTTTTCCCATTTCCTCCTTTAATTTCCTATCTCAATAGCTCTAGTGATGAGATTTCTATCTGCTTATGTAAGAAACAATTTCGTAACATGAATTCACAATTATGTGGATCTTATTGAGGAAAAAAAAAAAAAAAAAAAAAAAAAAAAAAACAATTAATTATTTCCCTTTGCAGTTTCCTGCAATTCTTATTTTATTAAGAGAAATTATTGATTTGTCATTATTACTATTATGCTTTTAAAAAAAAAAAAACATTTAATAGTTACTTTTGCACTCAACAATTAGAGGTGTTTACAAAAAATTTTGGCCTTGTTAGTAATAAATTTTCATGTAGCCTTCAATGTTTTGACTAAGATCAAAACACTACCTCTATTATTTATAACTTGAGTCATTTAGTGTTTATACTAGCATTTAAAGTTTGATGAAATGTTGCTTTTTTTTAATATTTTATAAACGCAGACAGTTATTCAGACAGCTAATGATTACTGAAACAATTAATTTATCGACATAGCCTTTAATGAATAGTTGATACCTCAAAGTTTCAACTAACTTTTTATTTTATTACTATATTTTGAAACTTTTCGTATTAACAGGTTGTCACGACCCATTTTTATAGACCGGACCGGCACTAAGACCTGAGTGAGCTTAAGGCCCCGAAGCCCGTAATAAGCCTTTATTACTTAAAACTCGCATTCTATTCATAATTGTGGATTCAGGCCCAATAACTTATTTCACAAATATATTCAAAGTACAATCCATATAATAAGTATCCGTACTCTATTTATTCATTTATAACCCATTTGGAATACAATTGCGAAATTCTACCTGTACATTCACATCATTATTTTCTTATTAACAGTCTTCTATAATTAATGTTTCAACTCCATGGGACTTTCTTCTATTACCTGAAAAAAAATAGGTAGGCAGAGGTGAGCGCCAAACTCAATGAGTAGGATTAGATAACCCTCTCACCGCACACAATCACACAGATGCTAAAATATTTTTTATCTGGTTACCGTTTAATTATATGATCATGCAGTTGGTCACACAAATGGCAATACAATAGCAATCACAATTATTATCACCTTCATATAATCACATCACGTGGAAATTAGTCAATAGAGTCACTGAAACCCCTGACGAGCCGTACTCTCGCACGGCCCATCCTCTCATATTATCAGTTTCAGGATCCATATCACAATAAACAGTATTTCAGTCGGATCCATATCATAGTAACAGAATATCAGTATTACGGATCCATATCACAGTAAACAGAATATCAGTCGGATCCATATCACAGTAAACAGAATATCAGTATTACGGATTCATATCACAGTAAACAGAATATCAGTCGGATCCATATCACAGTAACAGAATATAACAGAAATCAGAATCAAGATCCGTATAATAGAATCAGAATCAGGATCCGTATAACAGAATCAGAATCACAAACCCGTGGTGACCCACTTCATCCCAATTCCACACAAACAAAGCACGGTATATACATAGCACAGGTAATCAAGCAATCTTTAATCGAAGCAATAGTGCAGCATAATATGGCAATTTAACAAAATAATGCATGATAACATTTAGTCGTGAATGCATGAATGCAGACAGATGATACTAGTTATCTAACACTACTCACAGTTCTTTACTGTCCTTTAAAAAGACTGCCTTCCAGGCCACATGCTTCCAGCCTTTATCCTCGCATTTCGGAATTTTATAATCCTCTAAATAAACAAGAAAATTCTAAGTAATAATTCTAATTCGGAAGATTATATGTTACGTTCGTTTATTAGTTGTGGTTACCAATCATTTAATTCACTTATTAAATTAATATTGGGTTTTCTTATTTTATATTTATTCTAATTTATCACCTTTAAATAAAAGGTGAAGTAGTATTTTATAATAATACTAATAAGAATACTAATCCTAATAATAATATTATTATTAATAAGAATAATATGATTGAAAATATAATATTACTAACGATAATAATTTTAGTCGTACTACCTATAAAAGTTCTAAAAATAATCTAATTTCTACCAAAATTTCATCAGCACTTCCTCTAAAATTTAACTATCCGACAATCAATCCATTTAATTACTTTTCAGGTTTTTATAGCCCATCCATCTAGCAATCAATCCAGTCAATTATTCCCATTCTCCGTATTCTCCATATCATCATTAATTCATAAATTTGTTCTTCTTTAATTCCATAAATCATAATTTCCCAACAATTTTGTTTATTACTAGAATTTCATTTTAATCAATCAAGCGATTTTTAATTAATCAATAAATCAACACTAAATTAAATAAATTTAACTAATCGAAATTGCTAAATTAGCTAATCAAGATTGCTGAAATTAATTTAATTAACTAAAATTACTAAGTTAAATTATACCCAATTTACTAAAATAAATTCTGAGAATTAGCAAAAAAATTGATTTATACCCCAAATATAACTTTTCTTGTTGGGTTTCGCTAGATCGGGAATTTACGCGTGCCGGATGCGCACTGGAACTGCAAGCAGAGGACACGATCCGACTGGCAGTGGCAGAGAGGCGGAGGCGGCGACAGATCAGACCCATCTCTGGTGGTCGGAGGCGCGCTAGAGCGACGGCAGGCAGTGGCGCGACAGATCAGAGCGATGATGCGATCTGGTGGAGGTGGCGCTGCGCGATCTGGCCGAGGATGAAGTTGAACCACTGGCGGAGCTGCTGCGACGTCGAACTGCAACAAGGTGGCGCGCGAGGAAGTCCGGCCTAGCTGGTGTCGCCGCTGCTGCTTCAGGCGTCGCCAGTCACAGTGCAGAACGGACTCAGACGCAAGCGCAAGAGAGGAAAGAAAAGGAAAGAAAAAGAAAGAAAAGAAAAGAAGAAGAAGAAGAAGAGAGGGAGTAGGAGGTGGCGCGGTGGTGGAAGTACCGGTGGCTGGCTGGAGGCGCAGAGCAAAGGGTGGGTGTGGGAAAATGGGTGAGGCGCAAGAGATAAAAAGAAAGAGTTTCTAGATGGTTTGGGTTGATTCGGTCCGATTCCGGTTCGATTCAGCCCAAATCTCGATTTCCATTTGATTTTCGATTTTTCAGTTGATTTTCGGTTCGGTTTATCACTGTACAACTTATTAATTTGCATTTAAATAATTAAATAGATTTCCGGGCTGTCCGCTTATTAAATTTGATTAGAAAATTTTTGAAAATAAAAATGCGGGTTATTTCACATGTGGTAGCTGATTGATATTTATATTATATTAATCTCATAAAATAATAACTAATAAACTTTTGTTCAAATTAATATTTTTATATCATCATTTTATTCATAAGTAATTAAAGATAATAAATAATTATCAAAATATTATAAAATTTTTTTATAGAATTGATACATGATAATCTATGAAGATAATTATATATATTTTAAGCGTCACTTTACATTTCAACAGCAAATGCACTAAAAATTTATTAAACACAAGTGTACATCAACTAATGCTATCGGTAGAGGCAGACAAGCAGAAAATTATTCATATGTGAACATATTTACATTATATGTGAACACATATACTGATATACATATAAAAATAAGTATATTATCTGTAACTTGATGTGTTGTAATTCTAAATTATAGGAGTATTTTGAATAAGGATATAAGTGGGAACTTGCAAATTCAATAAGGATTGATTATATTAACTTACAATAAACAACATATTTAAGGCATCTTCAGTAATAATGTGAATTATTTTTATTTAATTACCATATCGAAAAAAGGGAAAAAAAATTTAAAAAAAAGCTCCCCATTTGTAATATTTATTTATTATGTCAAGCTGATGTGTAAAAAAATAAAATAGAAATTAACAATCACGCTTTCCTATTTTTAAAATCAATATCTATAAATAAACATTCAGCTATATCATTGTTTGTACTTTCTATTATATGCGACAGATCAACCACAATTCACATTAATATTGAATATACTCTTATGTAATCTAACTAATTTACATTAGAAAATACAATATCATGAGGGATATGTTTCCTTATTATACAATAAATATAATAAATATTGAATTCTTCAATTTTTCAATTGTCTTTTAACATATATATATATATATATATATATATATATATATATATATATATATATATATATTAAAGGGAGCAAATTGAATAAAGAAAAGATTTATTTTTAACAAGGACAAATTGAATAAAAATATATTTAATGGCGTTGTTTTACAATTTTGGTAATTGAATTCCTAATTACCAGCCAACTATTACAAACAACTAAATTAAACAGATTATTAGTTCTTTGAGAGACCAAGACTCCCTAAATTTTTAAAATTAAATTTTTTTTCCATAAGTTGTATTTATATTCTTTAAAATATACATATTCTAAATTTTTATTTTTACTTTTTACCCCGTAATATTTAAAAATTCAATTACGTGTCCGACTCTCAGAATTATCTCATCGTAGTAATTAAAAGCTAGCCTCATCAGGTTATTGTTTATGTTCATAGCCGGTGGTTAGTTGTCAATCTGTCATGCCTACTTCCTTACAAGAGAAAGCATGAACCATCCTGTTTGTACCAATAAATAACCAAATTAAATTGCTCAGAATTAACTTTACACCTATGATTGTGTCATCACTTGTGAACATATATATTTTTACTAAGAACTCACAATTAAACAAGTTAAAATAAATAAATAAACATAATTCATATAAATTGTTTACAGTCTTGTATACCAAAATATAATCTAATAATAATTAAATCTACAATCTGATAATATATCAAAGTTTGAACCCTCTTTATTGATACTGACAAACTAAAAACTGGTTTGGTAAAAGAAATAAATAATAAAAATTACCAAGATAATTAAGCAAGCTATAGATTAAAAAAATGAAAAAAAAAAAAAAAAAAAAAAAAAAAAAAAAAAAAAAAAAGAAGAAGAAGAAGAAGAAGAAGAAGGGAGAGATAAGTTGACTTTATGCAAAGCTACATGTCATCCCTCACTAGTGAGCACCATAAATAGAGGAAATGGGAGTTGATTGATGGCATGCAAACAGTGTACAGAAACTAAAAACTGTACTCAACATATCAGAAATTAAGATCAAATGGCGAGCTTAAGGCAAGAACAGCTCAGACTTGGACACAGCAACCGCATAGCTGCTGTTAATTTAGAGGGCCAGACCCCTTCTCCCGTTGATCATCATCATCAAAAGGACCCAAATACTCACCAGGTATATATATATATTAAGTTATAATTTTGTTTTTCTATTAATTTTTGATTGTTATTAATACTTATAATTCTTTAGAAACCTGGCTGGAGAAACTTCCTATCATATGTAGGACCTGGCTTTCTGGTTTCTTTGGCTTATCTTGATCCTGGCAATTGTAAGCTTTCCTTGCTTTCTTGCTTATCTCTGTTTTCTGTTATTATTATTATTATTATTATCATCATTCGGTGTCCAAAATTCAAAATTGCGAAGTAGTCCGCTTAAATTGGATTCGCAGCGAAAGGCCTGCCGAGATAAAATGCTCTCTTTCAACTGTTTAAAATCACTCTATGCTCACTCTTAAGTCTCTGGCTAAAAGTGAAGGAATTTCTGTCATCCATTTTGCTTGTTGGACATTATTGTATTATTATTATTATTATTAGTGAAGTAGATACGTAATAAGATAAGTTGCCCTCCGTTTATTACACGTGTACGCATGCATGTAAATGTGACTGACAAATTGTTGTTACAATGGCATTTGTGCAGTGGAAACCGATATGCAGGCTGGAGCAAACCACGGTTATGAGGTCATTAAATAAATTAAAGGAAAAAAAATATTACTATTATTTATATTTTTTTTTATATCAATAAGATAAATTAAGGGAAATTAATTAGATTTAACTGACATGCTGTTTATCTATTTTTCAGCTTCTGTGGGTCATTCTTATTGGTTTGATTTTTGCTCTCATTATTCAGTCTCTAGCTGCAAATCTTGGTGTGAGTACAGGTAAAATTAGTAATTAAACCAGCTGCAATAAAAAAAATTAAAATTTTTTATTTATTTTTTTAATTTCGGTCACAGCTTAATTAATTAATAATATTCGATTATCAGGAAAGCACCTGTCTGAATTGTGCAAGGCAGAATACCCAAAATATGTCAAGCTTTGTTTATGGTTACTAGCAGAGGTAGCAGTAATAGCTGCAGATATACCAGAAGGTATAATTTTCTTTTCTTTTTCTTCTTCGTCTTTTTTTTTTTTTTTTTAACTACTAAAAGTATCGTCCAACGGTTGGACGAGAGATTAATTCTTTTAGACCGGAACGATTATGTTTCAACCACTCTTCAAATATTAACTTTCACCGATCCAAATGAGAGATTAATATTTTTGGACTGGAAACGATTATGTTTAAACTACTTTTCGAATATTAATTTCACTAATTCTATGATCAGTAACATAGATTGAATGTGCTTAACCACTACACCCAGCTGGTTTGAGTTTCTTTATGTCTTCTATACTGCAAAGAAGAATACATTTGGACATGTATAATTACTTACTATTTTTCTTTGTTCTTTTCTTAATTTTTTTTTCCAGTGATTGGAACAGCTTTTGCACTAAACATACTATTTAATATCCCAGTATGGGTTGGAGTTCTGATTACTGGCTGTAGCACTCTCCTCCTCCTCGGTCTACAGAGATACGGGGTAATTAAAATTAATCATTTAATTAATTGTATTTCTTTAATATATTTTATTTATAATTTTATAATTATATATAGCAAGTCTTCTCTTAAATGAATAATGTAAAACTAACCAATGCTTCCCATCTGCTTCTCCTGCATTCCTCATGCTGGTTTTATATATAAAATCCGTTGAATTTGTGTTAAAAAAAAAAAAAAAAAAAGGATAAATAAAAATCTATTTCGTTTCGTCATAGATTATAATTAATTATATTAATTATCCTAACTAATTTCTTATTAGTACAAACGCAACCATCATGGATAAGATTAAATAGCACTTCAACTGCTCCAACTTATGCTCAATTATTTTTGTTATATTCAATTACTAACGTGATATTTTTCTAAGAAATATATAAAATTTTCATTTTATAATTTTTTTAATCTAATTAATTTGTTTAATCTAATTAATTAATCGTCACATCACAAGTCAAAACATCTAACAGAAGGAAAGGGAATGTTTGAATATTTTTCTATAACGGTTGAGTTCATCAATATTTATATGGTGGTTGTGAGGTACATACTTTGAACACCAGACGAAAGAAACTTAATTAATGAAAAAAAAAATCTTAATAATTAATTCATCAAAATATCTAGAAAGTGATTTTAGTGTAACGGTAAAGTTACTTCACTGGTGATCTCGTGGATCTCCAGTATTTATATCAATAAAAAAAAAAAAAGAAATCAACTCAACCCAGTGTTATAGGAAACAATAGTAATAGTGCACTGGGTGGCATCATAATTTAGCTATTTTGGTTTTACATTTATAAATGAGTAAATGAAATTACTAATGAACATAATCAATCGGATTTGGATAATTTTATGATTTTTTTTTTTTTTTTGTCTCTTAATATTAATGTATGAAAATTATGCAGGTGAGAAAACTGGAATTGTTGATAGCAATATTGGTGTTTATAATGGCTGGATGTTTCTTTGGTGAAATGAGTTATGTAAAGCCTCCTGCGGTAGAAGTGATTAAAGGCATGTTTATCCCTAGACTTAAGGGCTCCGGAGCCACCGGAGATGCCATTGCTCTACTAGGTGCCCTCGTAATGCCGTAAGACTCCTGCCACTATCGACAATTAATAATTTCTATATATGTGTATGAGTGTGATTTCTTTATCAGATCATCCACTGATGTATGTATTTTTTATCAACAGACACAATCTTTTTTTACATTCTGCTCTTGTGCTCTCTAGAAAAGTACCCAATTCTGTCCGTGGCATCAATGTAAGAAAAAGATCTCATAAATTATAAATATATTCTCTTAATTCTACAAATTTTGATTTTTTTTTTTCAATTTTAATCCTATTTGTATAACAATTTTTTTTATATAATGTTGCTGATTTTACAGGATGCTTGTCGATTTTTTCTTATAGAAAGTGGATTTGCACTCTTTGTAGCATTCCTAATCAATTTATCAATCATCTCCGTCACAGCTACTGTTTGTTTGTCCAAAAATCTCGCACCTGGGGATGTTGATCGATGCAGCGATCTTAATCTTAACTCTGCTTCTTTCTTGCTTCAGGTCTGTAAAATTCCAATCTCATTACACAGATTGACTCATACTTACGCATTATGCATATAAAATATGATTATAATTTATCCTTACAAAATTATTGAAATTACAGGAGGAACTTAATTTGATAAATGTGAACTTGTCAAGTGCTAAGTTGACTATTTCCAGTGCATTATTTTACTAAAAATGTCTCTGATTATTACGTTATATTATGTTTTATTAGAACTCTTCAAGCATAGCTTTAGTTTCATAGCTGAAATACCTTTTTTGATCGCGACAGAATGTGCTTGGAAGATCCAGCTCAACTATATATGCCATTGCATTATTAGCTTCAGGGCAAAGCTCCACCATCACAGGCACTTATGCTGGCCAATATATAATGCAGGTTTTAATAAAAATAATTACAATTTTTGAAGTATATATTATGATATTAACCTTTCAAGAGATTTCTGGGCTCACTTTGTTTATATGTAATTAATTAAATTTCAGGGTTTTTTGGATCTTAAGATGAAAAAATGGACAAGGAACCTAATGACTAGGTGTATTGCCATTGCTCCTAGTCTTGTTGTCTCAATTATTGGTGGATCTTCTGGAGCAGGCCGACTAATCATCATTGCATCAGTTAGTAAAAATGATAATTATAATTAATTATGGATTTTGATCATAGACATTTAGGTTAAACTAATTATAATCATGTTTTTATTTTCTTCTTACAGATGATACTTTCATTTGAGCTTCCATTTGCATTAATTCCTCTTCTCAAATTCAGCAGCGGTTCTACCAAGATGGGACCATATAAGAACTCGATTTATGTAAGTTCTTCCTAAATTTTATTTCTTTTTTTTTTTTTGGCCTTTTTCTTTATTTCAATTTTTCACAGTAGTTAATCTGTTGTATGAACAATTCTGAAGTCTAGCTCGGTTCCTGTAAAACTCATTAACATGTAGTTTAATGTATGATTGTTAATGAAATCCAAACTCTTAATGTAATTAAATTACATTTTTAGTGTCATATTGCATCAAAATACATAGTCTTAGAAGTTCAGATTACCAATTAAATGTGCCTAATAATAACCATTTAACTTTCTTTTTTTTTTTTTTTCCTTGGCAGGTTATTGTAATTTCATGGACTCTAGGGTTGATGATAATTGGCATAAATATATATTATCTAAGCACAGGCTTTGTGGATTGGCTAATTCACAATAACCTACCAAAAGTTGGGAATGTGTTCATTGGGATAATAGTATTTCCTCTAATGGCGATCTATATTATCTCAGTTATCTACTTGACTTTTAGAAAAGACACTGTTGTGACTTATATTGAACCAGTAAATGATGAGCAAATTGGCCAAGCTACCATGGAAAGTGGGCTAAAAAAATCTGGAGATCCTTTGGAGATAGATCATCAACTACCTTATAGAGAGGATTTGGCTGATATTCCACTTCCACAATAATTGGAGTTTCAATTGCTTTTTCACTACGTATGAAATGTGAAAAATGTGAATTTGGTTGCTTATTTCTTTTCCTCCTCTTCCTTTGTTTTAACCATTTGTGTTCTCTTTCTTTTTTTGTCCCTTTCAAATCCTTCTATGTCTTGTCCATGCTCTTGTGTAGCTTAAATGTAATATTTTGTAGCATTTCCGTTTTAAACAATGCTTAATATATTGTGTCTCAAAGGGGTAATATTCCCCTCTTTCTTTTTGATTTGCGATATTCCTTCTTTTCTTTCTCGTAGATTACCAATTAAGCTTGTTTAAATTTGTTTATAGCAATGGTAAACTGTTGACATACCATTGCTAAATAGTTAAATATTGGTAGCTAACAACTAGCAGCTCGAATCTTATATTATAGGGGAAAATACTGATTAGAGTATTTAATTTGAGTTCAACAGATGATTTTACAAAGTTAAAGTTCCATTAAATAAATAAAGCAGCACTTATAGGAAAGGCAGTCGCAAATCTCGAATGTGATTAATTTTTAAATTCTTTGTTTCGATAATATATAAAATGCTATATATTTTCAAAAAGATTAATAGCATATGCATGAGAGATGAATGTACATAAGAAGCGGAGAAAATCTCCAATAATAACAAAGAAATTGCTAATACAATGCTTTGTATATAACCAAACCTTTTTTAATATGGATTTTTTTAGAAAGGATTGGATCAAACGACAATCTTTCTCTTGATCCAAGTGGAACGGCAAGGTTAAAAAAACAAATATGTTGGCTTTACACCCTTCCAAGTTTAAATTTTTAGTTTTTCAAAGATCGTTAATCCATCTTTGTAATTGTTTCTCACCAAACGACAAATGCTACTATAACCATATCATCCATAAGATGACTTCTGTGCGGCAATTTAACACTCAGATTTATTCATTTGCAAAATCAACTTTTCCTAATCCATTGCAAGAGTAAATAATTAAATCCGAACAGAATGTTATGTTACAAGCCCTCCATACTGCACCGACCGTTATATCCATATCGAAATTCCAAAAGCCAAGGCTGATCAAAACTCTTGGCCCCTACCAGCAATATCGTCAAACCCCGCGGTCGCAGCACAGAAAGTGAGCCAATAATTACCAATTTACATTTATTCTTCTGTTTCAACCTAAACTAGAGCTAGGCCCCGACACGGACCTCAGCATTTGATTAAGACTTGGCTGAGAACTCCCAGAGGCATTGAACATAACATTTGATGGAGCAGATGAGGATGGTTGTATAGCTGCTAAAGGGAGCCTTGGCCCTAGAGGAAACATTGGCTGTTGTTGTCCCCGTTGCATAAATGACACGTGTGGATGCACTTGTTGATTGTTGCCATATCCCGAAATATTTGGTTGCGAGGAGGGAGGCATCACTTGTTGCCTATTGCTGCTGATGTTATTGTTAACCATGGAAGGACCAACACCTGCCAGATTCATTTGTGAAGTAGACCCAGCAGGTCCAATCCGGGTTGACATCATGCGAGCCCTCTCAGCTGCAAACCTCTGCCTCGTCTTCTCCACTTGTTCACACTCTCTCATTAGAAAAGTTTCCACTTCCGCAAACTGCTTCAACTTCAGCTCCAACCTCTTCAGCTGTCTCCATGTCAACATCTCATTAGAAAATTTTCTTGAATGTGTGTGCGCAGATGCAAAAAAGGATTCAGAGTACTCATTATCAAATAATAATACTTAAATTTAAGATTAGTAACTGAAATACATCTCATCATATCTTTAAAAAAAAAAGACAGCTAAAAGGAGTAGAATACAGCAAAGCTAAACCCAAGAGATTCAGTCATACCGACAACTCATTATTGTCAAAGAACACTCGTGCACATTAAAACAGATAACAGCAAAAGTGAAAGAAAAAGACAAATAAATTAAAGGTATAATAACATTAACAACAGCTATACCTGATGATTAATGATATTGGCAGATAGCCTTTGAATTTCCCGCTCTTCATGATCTGCAAACAGTTTTGCCTTAGTTGCTGCAGCCGCAAGACCAGCTTTTGCAGCAGCTTTGACTTTATCTGCAGATACAGGACCACCCTCTGCCTCATTCTGCCCTTCTGAAGTATAATCCACAGAAATAGATTTGAATAGTTTAAAAAGAAAAAAAAAAAAAAAGAATGGAAAGGAGAAGAAAGGAAAACAAAACGAAGAACAATACATAGTGAACAGGGAAAACAAAACCTATGGCCTACCTTTCTGTTGTATTGAATTTGCAACTTCTCCATGAAAACTACCTTCTCTACTGTGTAATCTCTCTGAATTCATCCTTCATAAGGCAAGGAAATAAATCTATTAAATTCGTATACTAAGGATTGAATGCATACAACCAAGATTTCATAAAGCATTTAAAGTTCCTTGTGAATTTTGCTTTATTTTTGCTTGTAGGGCATAAACCATACATGTTCATAACAGCTGACAATACCAAAGACCTCTACAAACATAAATTAGGCATTCAGCCAAGCTACTTATCCGTTATCAAAAAGCAGGAAAGGCAAGAAAAGAAATCTGCAATGATAATCATGAAAAGGCCCTAGCAAATCACTGACTCAAACAAACAGGCTGGAAGAATATTAATGTCACAAGCAGGAAATACACTTACCGGTTATCCTCGGACAATGCCGCCAACGATGCATGGGCACATGCTGCAGCAACTCTCGGTCCAACAGCGGAGGCCAGAAACGCAACCTAGCAATATTTCCACAAGTTGATTACCAAAAGCAGAACTTTACACTAAAAGAGAGAAAAAAAATTATTCTATAGTAACACTCAATCTTAGCTGTTTATTTACAAGCTCCCTCCCTTTGACCAATCATAAAGTGAAAGAGGATCTAACTATAAGAGGTGTTAATATGTCAGGAACCTTTCAAGGCATAGAGTAACTATCCTATCTCCATCCCTGTTGTAAAGGTTGATAAGAAACATCCAATTCAAAAATTAACCCTATGCCATAAAGGTGTGCTGTTCAAAGGAAAAGTGTGCTTGGTACTTGCAAATATAGTCCTCACTATTTTAAGGGAAAAAAATTTTTTAGTCCTTGAGATTTGGAAATTAACTACTTCATCCCTGCATTTGTAAAAAGTAATTTAAACATCCCTGAAGTTTTATCCGTTAAATAATATAATCCTTCCATCCAAAAAGGGTCCTTTCCACCATTAAATCAATATGCAAAGACTTAAATGCCCATCTAATTACATCATCACCATATCCCACCGTACATGTAACAGTACCAAAGCCAAAACCAATTTTTTCTTTCTTTTTTTTTTTTTTTTTTTTTTTTTTTTTTTTTTTTTTTTTTTGAATAACCAAAGCCAAAACTAAACACAGTAAAATTAATGAAGGCATTAAAAGAAGAAAGCAAATCAAAATCAAGTAATCAACAGATAGCTAAAACAATCAAACAGCCAAATCAAGATCCAAAATAAAGCAAGCAGCAGAGCCAAAAAAAAAAAAGCCCAAGCTTCAAACCTGAATTTCAGACATTTATATCACAGATGGTTTTATGGTTGATTTTATTGGATCTTTTGAAGAGGTTATGGGGTTAGCAGATATGGTACCTTCTCCCTTCTCTTTCTCCCTCTTGCTCCTGTGTTCCCTTGGACACCAGAAGATGATCTTTTGTTAGAGAATGCTGTGGAGGTAATTTATATTTGAAGTATTTATGTTTCCTTTTCACCAACTGGTTTACTACTACTTCAATTTCATGTCCCTTGTTTAAAGATTTGGGGTTGTTCTTGATATTGAATTGTGGTTTTGATTTTTTTTTTTTTTTTTTTAATAGAAAAGAGATATTTAATGTGGAAAGAATGATGGGCTCATATTGAGTGATTCTCTCTTTGGCTAACTGAAAAAATTGGGGAAATTCTTTTTTTACTTTTGCTGCATTCTCTTGAATATGAATTTCTGCACATGCAAAGAATAATTTTTAGCAGTTGAATTTTATGGTTTCCTTCTTTCTATGCATGTTTCCTTTGTTGGCTTGGTTATGGGTCTCGTGACGGGTTTCCTTCATGTCTCTAGCTTTTGCTTTATACATGCATGGTTGAAAATTAGTGGGGATTAAAGTGTGGAACCTCCTAACCTTTGTTGAGAGATTAGGATAAAAAGGCATCTTGCTTTAAATTCATTCAATGTGTACATGCATTTGATATTTTAGGTGTTTCTCTAAGTATTGTTTATATATTGGATTGTTGATTTCTCCAATTTTGATTATGCATATTAGTTATTTTTTATTGTATTTAAATGATTTTTTTTTTTTTTATGGATGTATGTTTTAGGACATGGAATTTTGCAGGTGGTATTTAATGTTTTTGCTTTTCATGATCATAATAAGCTTGATTTTAGTGTTTGTTTGCCATTAAGGGCATTTTTGTCTTTTAATTTTTATCTCTCACCTCTGACTGCACTTTATCTGTATGACTAACTGAAAAGGCAATTTTTGTACAAGGAATGACTATATTGTTTAATCGATTAAACCTCAGGGCCATTTAAATGAATTTTTACAAACTTAAGGACGAAGTAGTTAATTAGGCCAAATCACGGGAACCAGAAAAGACTTTTTCGCCTATTGTAATATTAGGTTTTGATTTCTTCATCTGTAAAGTATTATGGATCATGGATGGTCAATTCACTGATATTTATAGTATGTATATACACACAAAGAGACATATTTATATTTTTGTTAAAGGAAATAGACATAATTTGATATTGTTATGTGAATTTAAGAAGCATTTCCCACTTTTCTCTTTTCTTTTCTCTCTAAATGCAAGCTCCTATAGTTACCAAAGTTACTGTGCGCACACAACAGCTAGAAGCCTCATGCACTTAGAATATCTAATAACATTTGAGAGTTAGTTTGATATTTGAGTTCTTAGAAGAGTTATCAAGAAAGTACCTAGAATATGACAGTCAAGAGTCTTTTGAGTTTTCAGTTTGAATCCGAAATGTAGCATTTAGTCGGTTAATGTTAGAGCACAAACTCAGCATTCATCAGTCTTAACTCTTAATGAAACTTCTAAAAGACTCTATACAGGACTTTCTTATATGCTTCTGAATCAGTAGTGAAACAACTCAAGATTATGTCTATTTCTCTAGAATTAATTGGAAAATTTCTAACAGACAGATCTTTCTAAGATCTATTCAAGAAGGTGACCTCTCTTATGTTGATTTATTTTTAAATATCACCGGGACTCCTTGAGTTATTTACCTGATCCATCAAAGCATAGTATATCTAAAAATTATACAAACAATCATATGGTGATCTTTCAAAATTCTATTGTTTCCAATAGAACATGCCTAAAGAGCTGCTGCAAAAGGAACAGTAGAAACTAAGAATGAGGAAGGGCAAATAAATTCAATTGAATATATCATCCCTAATAGAGCAAATGCGAAAGATAATAAGCAACCAATCCCCAAAAAATTGCTAAATAAACCAAGTATCATGAGGTTGAAGGTTCAAAAGAATTTGAAGTTGTAAACAGTGCATGAACAAATATGTTTCGGCCCCAAATGAGAAACACCATGAGTCAAATTTATTGCCCATTAAAAATCAAGGAATCACACCAAAAAAATCAGGAAGTCATGCCAGGAAACAAAGTATTAGAAAAGGGTTAGCACTTTTTCTTACTTAACTTGAGAGTCTAGAGTGGGTGTTCCTTACAGTTAAAGTTCAGTTAAGTTACCCATTAAAGAAAATGAAACATCGATATTCTAGAATGTCAATTAATCAATGCCTCCAGTGTTTAGGGCTTCAAAGAAAAATGAAAAGGCATAGGGTTCTTACTAGCAGTTTAGAAATTTGTGCTTTCAAGTAAATATTTGAGATGCGCAGGGCAGAACAAAGATGGAGACATACCAATGCCATAACCGGATTTCCAGAATTTGCAAAAGGGATCCTGCTTTCAGAATCAGCATCTTGACAGCTAGACCCTGCAGAAAGCATAGGGAAGCAGATAAATGTCACAATCACGTAATCACCACCTAGAAGAATGGAAACCACAACTACGTAAATAAGAACACCTGGTAGATCACCATTTGAATGTAAATGTATTCTTCCATGATCATCCCTACTTGATAAATTAGACGAATTGGGCATGCTAGGAACTTCAATATTTTCCAGCAAGCCATCCTCCATGGGTAGACGAAGAAAATGAAGGATGCATTGTGATTTTGATTTTGTTCCAACATGTTCTGCAATTTCATTCCAATTTTCATTGTAAATTTCCATTGCCTCAAGCAGCAATAGTGTTTCCTGATCACTCCAACTCTCTCCATCCAAATCACCATAATCCTTGGTTGGATCCATCTTTATAAAATCCAGGGTCGAATGTCCAGTTACAAACCTCCCCTCATGGAAGCAATCAGAGCATAGCAGGACATCAATCTGTCAAAAAAGATGCTTATCAGTCAGAAAAAAGAAACCACAAACAGTACAATAGCATCAAGATTTAGGTCAATCCATGTCATTTTGTTTCAAAAAACACTTGACTAGATTTAAGAAAAATTAACCAGTTACTCCGAGAAACATTAATTCCAGTCTTTTCTTCTTTTGAACTCTTAATTAATATTTAGGCCCCTCAAATTTATTGGGAATGTTATTATTAACCACGTATTAGTGTATCACAAGAATAACAGTGTAATTTGACCTTTTATATGGTAGCACCTTTGCGCTACAGATGTCCTACTCTAGTTAAATTTGAGTCTACAGAAAGTTCTTTCTTCTTATAAAATTTGAGTCTTACAACTTGTTCAATTCACATAATTTTCAGCACCGCTAGTGATTCTTTCAACCATCAAGGGATGAAAAAGAAAGTATGGACAAAAGAACAACTTAATGATGAAATATAAATTAAGAAAGAAAATCATGGCAGTTTTACCTCCTTCTGCGACTGATAGTAAATGCCAGGAAGAGGCTGAGAACAATAAGTGCAATGATTTTCAGATAGGCGCTCTCGAATTTTGTTGTCCAAGTCAGAGAAATCGGCATCGTGACATGGCAATGATGAATAAAGGTCAGCTACCTTGAGCCTACATGTGGGCTTGTCAAATTTGATCAGACTATCAATGGACTTTAAAGCAGCTGATGGCACATGAACCTCGCCATTTGGATCCTCTCTTAAGTAGGATCCACCATTCCAGGATTCACGGTTTGGTGGGGCTGCACAGTAATTGATAATTCCCCAGTGATCAAGAAACCTAACAATTCGAGTTAAATCTTCGTTATCAATACCAAATACCACTCCCTGAAAATCAGAAACTGTGATCCTCTTCTCTGGATTGTCCATGTATTTAGCAACAAGGTAGTTCCTACATTCCATGTATTTCTCTGGTGTATGATCTGGTGATTTGCCAGAGAAAAAATGTGGCACCACCTGTCTTTCCAATCGATTTACCACAGCTGGTGAAAACCAATCTACTTGCAAAGAATCCCAATAATACCACAGCAAAATCAATACAACTTTGAAGATAATAGCACAGACAAGGGCTTAATGAAATTTAATAAAAACAGGTACCACACAAGCTAACTTGCATGCCTATACAAACAGCAGTCTACATTAAAGAAGCTCAAGTATTTAATAAATTACTGTAACACCAACGAATCATGTCTTTGTTAGGATGAGTGTGTATGTGTGCAGGTGAGTATGTACACATTACTGCATACATGAAACTCCATAGTTAAGTTGAAGTCTTTCGAATAGCATTGCAATATGCCTACTGAATGTCTAGGTGATGTGACAGTTGCGACGTGCCCAATGCCCAAACCTTAAGAGGAATGCAACTTCTTTGCAGAATTTCAAGTAGAAAGCATAATAATCATTTCCACTCTCTTCAAGGACTCAGAAGGGTGATGTTAGTTGCCAAAATTCAAGCAATGTCTTGCAAGATTATGAGCAATTTCACTAAATCCCATAAAAGAACTGCAATGAATATAATTTGTAACCTTTTTCCAAGCAATGCAATAGATCTCACCCACATTCCACATTTTGTTTCCTGTGCTGCTGCCACGCTTTATACAATAATTTTGGTGCACTAAAGTTCATAAAACTAAATATCAAAATCCCAAAAGCAGCACACTGCTACCACTAAAAAGTAAAACTTTTTCCACAGCTAAGTAAACCTAAATTCTCCTTTCAAATATTAAATAATTACACAAAACCCTACCATATCCATCATAAAAAATAAAAAATAAAAAATAAAAAATAAAAAAAAGTAAACTTTATCACACTTCAACATTCGTCATCCCTAAATATAGAAAAATCCAGAACTATAGTAGTGTACCTGAATGCATTGGAACCACATGAACTCTACCTCCGAAGCGTTTGACAACACCAGTCCCTTCCATAATCGGAGGTGGCGTGACCACATAGGCCGGATTGCCTCCATCATTTCTCTCCTGATCGGACCCAAAACCCTCAGCAGGCACAGCGGAGACTGCCTGCAGCTGCCCGTAAGACACATTCTCCAAATTCGGCACCTGCCCTCTATTACTACTACTCTCCCCAGATAAATTAGCCCTCTCTATAGCCGCAATAGCGAAAACAGACGCATGAGGGCGATTCACCACAAGCTTAGTAACACAAGGGAAGTCACATATGCGAACCCCACCATCGGCAAGAACCTCCGTTTCTAAATGGTTCGGATCGATAGCAGCAGCAGCTGAGTTGGGATTGGGATTAGGGCCCTCAGAATCATCATCCCGCTGGTCGAGATTGTTATTATTATTGTTTTCCTCCTCAACGGCGTCGTCTTCGTCATCTTCGTCAGGGTCTTCATGTTTAGGTTGTTGTTTACGAGTGATTTGGGACTCCCGCTTTCGCCTCTTCCATTTGCCTCTGCCATCTGATTATGACAAAGAAAAAAGGTAAAATAGAAAGAAAAATCAAAAAAAAATCTGACAAATTGAAGAGAAGGAGAAAGAGAAAGTGGGGTTTTGGGGTTTATTGGAGATTTAAGTACCTGAAGGGAAAGAAGGGGAAGCTGGCATTGTTGTTGAGGGAAATGTGGAGATTTGTGGGGTCTTTGATTGGTTGAATTGGAATCAAAGAGAGAGAATTGTGGGTGGGAGTGGAAGATGGCAACTCTTTTCTCTCTATCTGCCTGTGTCTGTGCGTGTGTAAGAGAGAGAGAGGGCTTTGTGCTGTTGCTTGTTGGTGTCTTGATGAGGGAAAAATAATTTATGCGCTCTTTTTTCCCCTGACCTTGATTTCCTTTTCTTTTTTTTTTTTCTCATTTTTCCGACTTTCAGCCATTCTGTTGTGTTTTTTTTTATTTGTTATTAATTATTATTAAAACTAAAAAAGTGTTGATAATTGTTTAGTCATTCATACTTATTTCGCTCTGAAAGAACCAATTTGCTCAATGAACTGTTTGAAATTTATTTTAAAAAGCTTGATTGGATTTGTTTGATAGAGTTAGCAAGCCAGCTTTAAGTATAAATTTAAAAGTTGAAATTTGAAAGAGACAAAATTTTATTTGCTTTTAAATTTAAAAAAAAAAAATGTACTGCAGCTTGACTATTCAAGTTCTAATTGAACTCAAGTCAATCTTGATTGGACTTTTTTATATTCCAATCCAAATTTTGTTATAATCACAATTTTATCTCTTGTTTGTTAAAATTTGTTAAATACTTTGATTAGCATATGAGATTTAGACTATTTAAGTTTGAGGAAGATTATAAATTACTCGAAGTACTTGTGAATTGCTCAAAGTTTAATTTGATAAAAAATTACTTCAACTCATTCAATAAGCTTATCGAGTCTCAATTTATTAGCTCGCAGGCCAATTTTATCCTATCAAGTTGAGCTAAGTTCAAGAACTAGTTCAATAAATCAAAATTAATTAAATTTTACATTAAAATAATATTGTTTTGAGTTTGATAGATTTTAAGTTCAAGCTCAAATTTATATGGTTATAGAGTTAAACCCAAGTAGAGCTCAGTCTCTGATTTTTTGAGTTTGAAATATCTCATATTTGAATATATTCTTATCAAGCTGAGTTGAGATCTAGTTCTTACTATAGCTCAACTCAGCTCATTTATAGCCTAAGTTTAAGCTTGAGTTGAGTACAAATTGGATTTAATTGAGCTAAAAACTTTTTCATTTGGCCAAAGCTCAATCCAATTGGTGAAAATTTTGAAAATCTTTCTAAATCTAGCCCAGCCTTTGCATGAATTTTAGTGAATATTATAGGTCTAACTTAAATCAATCGAGTCGAACCAAGTTCATTTTAAACTATATCTAAAGCAGACTTTGGTTCAAATAATATTATCCAAGCCCAACATTTTTACGGATTGGTCGGGAAGATTAAGTGGATATCTTTACATTAAACTATTTTGTCCTTTTATTAAAAAAATATTATTTTGTTTACTATTTAAATAGTAAGTTAAATGTTAAAGATCAAAATAATCAAAATTTATTAATTATTTATAATCAATGCACTTTTTAGACAAAAATAATAATTACTGAATTGGAGGGACTGATTAATAAATAGTTTAACATGAGTGAATCTCAAAGATTAGTAAATATCTTTATTAAACTGGAAGGATGAAATTTGTAACTAAACTTTGAGGGACTGATTAACAATTTCCTCCGTTGTGATTATAGGGTGCAAGTGTGGGTTCCACCAAAGGAGAAATGCTCGGGGTTGATAAACGCTCGTCTCGCGCGTGCTTGGAATCGCTCAACTTCATTCTTTAAATGATTGTACATTAAACGATTGTGTAATTCATTATTATACAAAATAATATAATTTTACTACCTTATACTCATGGGGCGGATCTATTCTATAGTGCTGACATTATAAATTTGTCTACAACATTATGGTTATTTATATATTTGCCCCCTACTGAATTTATAAAAATGCCCCTATTCAAATATATTGACTGAATGTATTTATTTTAATGTTCGTATTATGTTTCACTGGAAAAATTTTATGAATTCGTCACTTGTTCTGACCCGACTTCAAAATTTTAATCATATTATTGATTTGTTATTGAAATATTCAAAATTTTAATCATATTATTGATCTATTATTGAAATACTATATTAGAGACTTTAAAACTTTTCACAATAAGTTTCGGCCATATGCAATTCTACTTTCTGTCGTATCATATTAGTCATGAAATAATAATTATGTCTATCGTCATTTTACAATAACATTTGAGAAAAGCATCAAACATCATTTAACAACCATGTCATTCTTTATATTACAATCATAATTTATTTTAAATGATATACATAATTTTTAACGATCCATTATAATATTGGATTCATTATAATACTGAAAATAACAATGAATTATAAAGAACTGAAGCTTTAACAAAAGAAGAAATATATTAGACTTTTCAACGACTACTTCATCTTGAATTCGAAAAAATAAGAGATAGAGGATAAGCGTCAAACTCAACGATGATACTAAATAATACATATTTGATATCGGAATAGTTTTGCAATAAAAATGCTCATGTAAATATCAACCACAAGCATTAACAAGTGGTCAAACATTGGATGGACTTAGTTAATAAGAACTACAAACCTAATTTTCAATAATCATAATTATCCAGCAAATAATAGCACATTTAAGGCTCAGAAATAGTAAGGGTAACAATAGGATTGTATTTTTTGAAAATATTTTTACCCAAATAATAGTATTATGACAAATGAAAATGAGTGGAAACGGACTAACGGTTGCCTACTCGAGCGAGAAAAGCAGGGAATTAGGCTGCTTAAAATCCCAGCCTCCAAGGATCAATTACTGTGTTAACTGAAACCCTTCACTACTAATGAAGAGACAACGACCTCAAGTACCTCTCTCCACCACCGCCAAATCGCCGCTGCTACCTCCTCCTACTCCACCACAAACGCTACTCAAATCCCGCACCACCACGACCACCACCATCCAAATCTCCTCAAAGAAATCCAAACGAACCATCCTCAAACCTACCACCACCGCTGCCGTCGGAAAAACAACGATAAGCTCCACAAATTGGGCCCCGCTTGGCCTTATCCAAGCGGAACTCTTTCTCCCGCTCACATTCCCGACTGGCCAAACCTTCCGATGGAAACAAACTGGTCCTTTTCAGTATACCGGCACTCTTGGCCCCCACTTGATATCCCTCAAGAACCATCACGAGAACGGAAACGTTTATTACCACATTCACCGATCTCCTTCCGAGTCCGCAGCGAAATCAGCTCTCCTCGATTTCCTCAACATAGATATTTCGCTGACCGATATGTGGGCGGAGTTCTCTGTCTCTGATTCGCGGTTCAGCGAACTGGCGCGACATTTGCAGGGGGCTAGGGTTTTGAGGCAGGATCCACTCGAGTGCTTGATTCAATTTTTGTGTTCTTCGAATAATAATATCGCTAGGATTACTAAAATGGTGGATTTTATATCTTCATTAGGAGAGCATTTGGGGAATGTGGAGGGTTTTGACTTTCACGAGTTCCCATCTTTGGAGCGATTAGCTATGATTACTGAGCAGCAGCTTAGAGAAGCTGGGTTTGGTTACAGGTACTTCGTTACGGCTTGTTTTATTATTGTCTTTTTGTTTAAGTTCTATGTTTGTGGAACTTAGTTCAGTTAGCTAACTAATTTCATACTGGACAACGATATTGATTCAATGGGAAATTTTGTCATGGACTTGAGTTTCTATGCCAATATATTTTCTGTATCAGTTTCTTTTCTAAATTAATGGACTCTGAGATTTGATTTTTGGTTTATGTTGTATGTGAGCAGAGCAAAATATATAACTGGCACTGTAGATGCTCTGCAGTCAAAACCTGGTGGAGGTGCGGAATGGCTTTCATCTCTTCGTAAATCGGATCTCCAAGTGGTGGTTGATGCTCTTTGTACTTTACCTGGAGTTGGTCCCAAAGTGGCATCGTGCATAGCTCTTTTCTCTCTTGATCAGCATCATGCCATTCCTGTTGATACGCACGTGTGGCAGGTATTTTTCAATGAGTCTGAACTTGATAGCTGTAAGGACCTTATTTTACATCCACATTTTGCCAATTTGGGATTTGAAGAGATCCGTACTGTGCACTTTTTTTAGTAGTTTGATCAGAATCCTAGCCCAGATGTAGGCTGTAGAGTAAAATTTTTATGCAGTAGAAGTTGTGTTGGTCTATACTTCGGACTGGTTGTGCTTTTTTTACTCTGGGATAAGAGTGGTGAATTAAGATGTTGGGTTTTCCTACCTGGATGGAGCAATTCCTTGGTTATCTATGGACTTGGAATCCATAAAGCATAATACTCATAGAAGATAGAAGAAGATGCAAGTAGATGGAACATATGAAAGTGCATTCAGAAGTGTATGTTTAGGGCTTCATTACAATGTTATTATCATGATTATGCTCTGTAGCAATAGCGCTGATCAGTGGCCTCATACCTGCATTAAGTCTTAGCTCAAAAGACTATTTCAGAACAAAATCATAGTTAATACCTTGGTGCCAAAGATGATGCCTGATTGGATTCAATCGCACTGCTTACTGTGATGCAATAAGAATTTTTTCCTGTTGTTCTTTAGTTTTGGGGATTAGTAATGACAGGCAACCTCACCTTTGATAATTTGATGTTATATTATACTGTCTGAAACTCTGAGAAATTGTGCAGCACACATTTTTCTTCTTGCATTGGCCTGTGAATAACAGTGCATCATAATATTTTATATTATGTGTTGAGGGATGAAGTTTTGATATCAAAATGTTCCTTTCGGAGTTGTGTAGATCGCTACAAGATACCTCCTGCCTGAGCTTGCAGCTGTCCGCCTGACACCCAAGTTATGCAGCCGAGTGGCAGATGCATTTGTAAGCAAATATGGGAAATATGCAGGATGGGCACAAACTCTTCTTTTTATTGCTGAGTTGCCCTCACAAAAAACTCTTTTACCTTCCCATTTTTGGACTATCAATGAGAAGAAATCTGCTACTAAGAAAGGTTGTTAAGTGGACAGTGGTAATTGAAGCTATAAGTTACATGATTGAGTTTAAGACTATTGTTGATACTAAGCACTCTATGTGATTCATTTTTTTTTTTTTTTTTTTTTGAAGAACAGAGCCGTAGCTCTCAAGATCTCCAAGCAAGCGAAGATTCTGGAAAGTAATCTGTGGTGGCACTTGCACTACTTGTTGGAGCCTTGGAGGGCGATATCTGAACCACACATAATTTCAGGTTGGTTCTGTAAACCGGCATATTTAGAAGGATAGCTCTCCCCCTTATCATATTCTTGGCTTTTCAGTTTGTATCTTTATTTTCTCTTGTAAATTGAAGTCAAACTCTGTGATTAAATGATTACAAAGTTATACAGAATCCATTGAAATACTAAAAAAGAAAATCTTATTCTTGTATTCCTTTGTTTTCTTGACAACTAAAATGTGCAAAACAAGTGAAAAGGCTGTGTACAGGAAATGAAGAGTTTGAGATTATAACTGAAAGCTATCTAATTGGTGTTAACACCCTAAAAATGATTTGCTATCCATCTACATATAACATTCAAAAATTGAATAATGAATTCCTTAATCTAGAACTCGTGTCTGTCATGTGCATTCGGCAGCAACTAGCAGTGCTTTAGGGATTCCTGGACATGGGTCACCGCCAAAAAATTGATTTGATCGGACGATTGAACACTTCTGCTTCCCTATACATGCCTGTGAAATTATATTTCAATTAAAACTATTTAAACTTGTATTGATGAAAGATGCATGATGTATTTTATTATTCACATTGATAAATAATGCATGGAATCGAGATCTATCTTACAAGGTCTCAGGTGGGAAAGAAGAATTCAAACATCAGAAAATTTTTTGGTGTTTTTACTATAACAGGTGACGTAGAACCTTAAGTTCACACACGCTAAACACTTCAATTATCTCAATTTGAATATAAACTTTGAGAACTACTACTTTTATGTTCCTAGTTTTCAACTCTATGAAATGTTCTCCATTTTTAAAGTTATTTTCTGTATTTTTTCCAAGCCAAAAAAAAAAAATCTTGTACATGATATGTACATTGAACTTGAATTGCAAGTGGCTTTCATGATTTGAATTTGTGATCTGACAAATGCAAAAATTGAGATGAAAATAGACTCCATTTTCCCTTGAAAGTAAATGCCCCTTAACTGTACAACTGAAATTCCTTTTTCCTAGTCTTCTTTAATGCTCTTGCCAACAAAATGAAGCATTTAAGTATTGATATTCAAGTTTTGAATTTTATATTTTGGAAAGTAAGGCTCACCTTTTCTGCAACGGCTTTAGAATTTGATGAGTGGCAGTTTCCAATGGCATAACTTTCACAGTTACCCACAGGAGTTCCAAAGCTTGCAAATTGGATACTGGAAATTTTCATGTTTCGAGGGCAACTAAGATGAACTGCTGAGAAATGTGATTCAGAGACATGCCTGCATACTCTTGTGATTGAAATAGTATCTACTGTAATATCAGGGGGGTACCCCTGTTCTTCCTCTAGCAGAACTAATAGATTGCCAGTTGGTTTGAGGAAAGATCGAGGTATATGATACCTAGAACAGTAGATCAGGCATTAGTAAAGGACAGTGTTGAATGCTAAAGATTTATCTCAGGCAAAAAAAGTATTGAGAGAAAAGATGGAAGCCACTACCAGTAACCAAATGCACATTAAATTTTTCTTTTTTTAAAAAATTGAGTTTCTCTGAGTATTTGAAAAGAAATATTCCTTTTTAAACACACATAGTGAAGTGCATAATAATTATATGTTTATTTGAAAATCATTAGGAGAATACAAAATTGGCTTGTGAAAAAGGAAATATCATATGGTGTGACCTTAACAAATATTTGCATGATATTAAGTCAAATACCATGTTTGGGAAGGACGTCCTTTGTAAGTATGGAATGATACCCAATACCGGCCAATGCTTTGGCCATTAACCCAAGCTTCACCCTTTCCCATTGAATGAAGGTTCAGTGCAACTGGGTCATTCCCTGCAGGCGCATCAAAAAGAGTCTGCCAAATACAAAATGAGAGATATTTCAAATAGTAAATTTACTAAGAAACACTCATATCAGGTGCTATGTGTTGGTATACTACACTTTGTATTCTATTTTCATGTTTAAACCGAATAATAGTAATTATATATTTAATTCTTTGAATCAGAATTATTCAGAATAAAAAAGGAAGGAATTAGCAATCAAATGTTCATACCTTATACCATGTCAGTGGTCGTTGAGAAGAACCTTTAAATTTGTTCCATTGGACGTTACTGGATCCTTTTTCTGTGTAAATTTGTAACTCCTCTCCCACCAATCCAACCTTTATGAGATGTTTTTGTAGAATCAGGACAATCTCATTAAATTTTGTAATCTATTAAATGTAGAAGGAAAGAAATAACAGCCTTCATTTCAGGCAAAAATATATGCCATTGGCATAGAATATTGTCAAAGATTGCTAGTATGAAGAAAATGAGCGCAAAAAATTAGCTAGGTTTTATCCTTCTGCAGGAAGCAGAATTGACATTGTATTAGTAGAAGGAAAGAACCTGATATCCCCATTCATATCTAGTGAAATCCTTGTTTTGAAGGCTTACTCTACGTAATCCAGCAATCTTACGCTCAAGATATGCTCCTGCATTCTGTGGAACAAATAATTGTGTTAAATGGAAATCATGTGCCGATCAGAATATTCTTTTTTTGGTTCATTCTAGGGATGAAGGAGAGAGAAAGTACCGGTAATCCAACTGTTGCACTGAGTAAGGCAACATCGTTTTCCCCTTCTTTCAGATAAATTGAATTCTCCAAAGTGAAAATTGGATTCGAATGATTTCCATGCGCGGACCCTAAACAACACGATTGCTTAATAACATCATAATTAATCAATATAAGTATTAGAAAATTTTGGACAGCATAAATGGTATCAAACACTGAAATTATCTGTCAAAAGTTTATGGAACATCCTGAGATTTGACTCTTTAAACAGCATTTATCAGACCAAATTACTGAATAACAGGCAACACTTTGTGAAAAATACCTTGCTTTTGTTGGACAGAATTTTACAAGGTTGTAGTTTCATCATGCCTCTAATGTTAGTTAATGTCAGTTGCCTGTTATTCATGGGAAAGCCACATTAGAAACCTTTCGGCAAACAAGGACTCAAGTGCTCACAAATAACTATATTGTGCTCCTTACGCACTGTTGGTTGGCCATTCCTTTTCCATATCTTATTCTGTGTCAGCTGTCAGGGATCAAAATTCTATTGATGTACGCTATTTCTGGTTAGTGGTTTCCATGTACCAGTTATTCTGTGTGCAATCAGTAACACAGGTAAAATGTTCATTACTGCAATGCTTGTGATCGCTCGTTAGCATCTTTAAAGACAGAATATCTGTGACTCTAATTTAAAATCATGGTCTATTTTCTTCATCTCAAAAATCTTATATATAGAGAGAACTTTACCAGCATATACTCCATTAATGTATGCATGTAGAACATGTCCATGTGAGAAAGCTTGTATCACAGCTTGAGCATTGGGAAAATCATTTTTAAACCTGCATTTTTACAGTATATTGTCTTTAGTAGATGATGTAGTTCAGAATATCTCAATCAAATTTGACCCTTTTAATATTATAACTCCAGCAAGTTGGTTTACCTGAAAGTGTACCAAAGGTAGTCAGATTGATCTTTCGTGATGCTCATGTGATCTAACAAAGATGTTTCTCTTAAAGAAGTCTTGTCAAATGCAGGAATAGTTTCTTCATATTCTTCCCACGTTTCTGTTGGATTGAACCGTCGGCTCTTTATCATAGACCTTGTATTGTATTGTGTGTTTACCTATCCACGGAGCAACTGAGTTAAGCAAATAAACATACTATAATATGGAAAACCATGTAAAAGTAAAAAATATTCAATAAAAAAAATAATGTCCCAGTATCAGTATGTGCATGTAGGCCTTACCTTTGCCGTATTAAAGGTTACAGTCTTGCAGTTTGGTAGAATGCTGATTGACTTTCTGGGGATCTGATACGAAATATTTTGAAAGAGGACTTGGGCATCTCTTCTGCTACTATTGTTTACTAGAAAGGCAACACATGCTCCTGAATTTTCCTTGAAAACATAGGCCTGGATAGATGAAAGAAGTCCAATATTCATTATGCTTATGTGTTATCCAAAAGGAAACAAAATTTCTCTTAGTTATCCTAGGACAGAACTATTCTCGAGTTCTTTCGTTTTCTTACTTGTTGTAGTTTACCCAAATGAACAGTATAATTTGCTCCATGAAGTAGTGTGTCTGAGCATGACTTTATTGTGGCATGCAATTTCTTAAGATGACCCCACTTTGGTTGGCTGATTTGACCTGAACTCACCAATTAAATGAGCATACATTGTGACTTTATGAATTAATGTACACAACTTAATTTGGGAAAACATACCATATTCATCAAGGGGGCTTTGGTCATAATAGCTTGTTATCATAAATGCTGAAGCTGTTCTTCCAAAATTGGTTCCTCCATGATACTATTAGTAGAGAAAATAGTCAGAAAAAATATTGTTAAAGAGAATAAAATAATTGCAACCATGATTATGATAAATCGGAGATGTGGCTAAATGATACTAAACATTTGAATTGTGAAACTAAAATTCTAAGAAGTCATCGAATGCACTATATGTTACTTAGACAATCACAGATGTGGCTATCATACCATGTAATAATTTATGTAGCTTCCTTTTTTCGCAATGAATAAAGCAGCATGAAATGCTATGTCTTCAGCTGATCTCATGTAAGTCTCTCCACCGTATGTTTGATAGCTTCAGAAAATATGAAGGCAATAGTTGGTTTCAATATACAATTTCTTGGTTTACCATTTCATTTACAAGATTGGCTTGCAATTATATTGATGCTACATCTTCCTTTTCCTTTTATTCGTAAAAAAATTTATTGCTAATCTGTTTGAGTTAGTTATTTGTAAGCTCTCTGATTTCAGAAAAGCAATAACGTGTTTCTTTAAAACATACAAACTTGTCCAGTTCTCAGTCCACATTGCTGGCTTATTTGGCGAGTTGGGACCTTTAAATGTTTCTCCACATCGCATTCCGTTGCATGTATTAATCTGCAGATTGAAAGAGTTAAACTTGTTACTTTAAAATCATTTCTAATGAACAAGGAGAAAAGGGCTGTTGTTCACATGCATTTCAATGAAATTCCTTCTATAATTCACAATATATTTTATGAGATATGCATGCACATAAATATAAGGAAGAATATCTTGATTTTTCACTTGCAGGGAATTGAAAAAGACAATTTGAAATCCCATGAAAGCTTTTCCAAGGGAACTAACCACTGGGTCAGGTGCATCATCTTGCTTACACATCATCCAGGGGACACCAGTTTGAAGTCTCACTGCCATGGATGCAGCCCAATTAACATATCTTGGTCCATTCTCATGAAAGGCTGCTTCGACATTTTGGTACTCATTCTCAATCTGTATGCAATGCATATTACTTTTAGATCATAATACTTGCGGATAAATCATACTATTGCAATTATTTATCATTGTCCAAACCTGTGATATTATGATAGGCCCTCCTTGCGAGGCATATAATCTATGATACTTCATTATGTTTACTATTTTAGTTACAAAACGTTGCATGTGATGCTGCCATTTCCAAAATGAAACTAAGGTTAGGGATAGCTTTGACCATGAAATATTGAAATATAAATTATTTTTGTTGTAATTTTTGTTTGATACCTTGAAAGGATCATTATCAGATCGGAAGACAATTCCTGGAATGTCATGCAACCAATAAGGGAGTCCGCTGCACCATCAAAATTATTCTATTATGCTTCTGTACTGTCTCGTTTTACAGTGGACTCAGACTTAAAGTGACAATAAGAGTGGTCTCCCACTGTTTCTTACCCATAAGTCCATTCAGCTTCGATATAGGGACCAATTCTAAGGGCAACATAGAGCCCCTGGGCCTGTATTTCCTTTATGAACTTTACTATATCTTTTCTTCCACTAAAATCATACTGCAACCATTATATATGACAAAAGTTACAGAAAGAACAAAAGGAAAAGGAGAATGACTAAAAGACAGACACTCACCTGTCCTCTATGCGGTTCATGGAGGTTCCAAAATACATATGTCTGTATAACATCTATTCCTCCGTTCTTCGCTTTAGATATCAAAGATGGCCACATCTGCAAAATACTTTCTCCACCAAATTATCGCATGCAAAATACTTTCATTCTTCATTGTTGAAATCAGGAGGAAATTGAAAATAAAATTCCAACTTTCACGAATAAAAAGAAAAACAGAAGAAGGAAACTACTAATACGCACCTCAGGAGTACTGCGAGGATAATGAATAGAACCAGAGAAGAGAATTCGATGGTGGCCATCGATGATCAGAGATCTTCCGTCGTAGGTTACATTGTTTATTCCATGTCCTTGCAAGCTAAGAATTGCCATTAACAGTAACCAAATGAGAGCACAATGTGTTGTTTGGAACTCCATAACTAATTAACTGAGCTCAGATAGTTTAGTGTTTTCGAGTGATGAAATAATGACAACTATTATATCAGAAATGTCTTTTAAAACTGAAAATATATATATATGAAGATCAGCCAAACAAGAAAAACCGGAAAATATGGAACAGAGGATCTTCCGCTCTTTGTAGTCTTATGGGCAACGGATTCTCTCTTAAATTCTCTAAAATCTAGCTCTCCAGATTGCGAATGTATCCAAAAAAAAAAAAAAAAAAGTTAGACCAAATTTATGGACCCACCTGTAATAAATTAAATCATTTAAATTAATTAATATTTGATTGAAATAATGATATTTCTGATTATTAACTAGAAAATAAAATAATGTAATGAAATTAATTTTTTTTAAAAATTATATTTCGATTGGTTTTGATTCTTAGATAGATTCTTAGATGAAATCTTATCTATAATTGTATTTAAAATTTAAAAATTTAAATATATAAGATTTTAAAATTTTTTAGCAACATAATATAATCCAACCTAGCTGCTTTAGTTTGCCAAAAGGAGTTCGAGAAATTAGTCTTAAATCAGCATGCATCTGTTTAAGAGAAGAGAAGCCAATAGGATTAATATGAGCCAGTAGGGTCAGTATAAAGAAAAATACTACAAAATTATAGGAATCACTACTATAATTAAATTTTAAATTTAAATTATAATAAAAAAAATAAAATCTTTTAAATTATAATCAAAACTTAAAAAATAAAATATAAAAATTTTCAAATATCATTATCACGTTATCATATATATTTATTAAAAAATAAATTAAAAAAATATATAATTTAAAAAATTTTAAACTGCTTACTTATCTATTATATCCAACTTTTGGATAGAAAGATAGATGCTCATATATAAAACAAACTAACAATATCTTAATCTTCAGACAAAATGTAAATTTTCAAAGGGAAAGTTTTACAAGTACAAATAGTTATGTATAACATTGGAGGATTCAACCTCATATATTATAAAATTTGCCTAAAATTCCTTCATATTAATAATATTTTAATTAAAAAATTTTTAAATATTAGTTGTTTCGTTTCCTTATATTTGTAACTCGAATTAAAAATATCCATATACAAGAATTGAAATATAAATAGAAAATCTTTTAATTGGTCATTGTCGATTTCAATATAAATATAAATTATTTTAGTTTAAAATCTTTTCACTAGATCACGACATAATCTGGTAGGTGCATATAAATCTCCTTCCACATTTTAATAAACAAATTATTTACTATCCATTATAAATCTGAATATATCTTTTTATGTTCTTTCTCTATTACCACCTTGTATTTGTAATAACCTAATTATTTTATATCCATCATGAGTCTCGGTATATCTTTCTAGTTATGGGCTTTTATAGGCCCATAAATCTTTGGAAGGTCGAATGTCCATTTTTCGTTTTCACTATACCGGCCCAAATTCAAATCAGCAGCACCTCCTGAATTACGGTGCCGAAAAGCGGGTCGGATCTTTTTTCTCGGCTGGAAGTAAGAGCCTGGAGTAACACCCAAGCCAAAACCACCATTACACATCTGTAGCTTTTCTTTTTCAGTTTGTTTTCTTCAGAAGCTCCCTCTATTGAAATAACAACGATCTCATTCCGTTTGCCTTTTTCGCTATACCCTCTCCAACTCAATCTCAATGTCGGTAAGTTCTCCCCTCTCTCTCTCTCTCTCTCTCTCTCAAAACCCTAATTTCAGTATAAATTCGTGTATGAGCGTGCCAGATAATTGATATGGGAGTCAATTGCAGATCTTCGAGTACAATGGAAGTGCCCTAATTGCGATGGTGGGCAAAAACTGCTTCGCCATAGCCAGCGATCGGCGACTTGGTGTCCAGCTTCAAACCATCGCCACTGATTTCCAGCGAATCTATAAAATCCACGATAAGCTCTTCCTTGGTCTCTCTGGCCTAGCTACTGACGCGCAAACTCTGTATTTTCTTTCTCTATCTAGTTTAATAGGATTTTGTTGTAGCTTGTGGTGTTATTTTTGTCCTTTTTTATCCTTCTGTTTACTTATTTATTGGGATGTTTAGGTACCAGAGGCTTGTTTTCCGGCATAAATTGTATCAGCTTCGAGAAGAGAGGGACATGAAGCCTGAGACATTTGCTAGTCTTGTCTCTGCTCTCCTTTATGAGAAAAGGTGTGAAGTTTTTCCTTTTTCCAATTAATGGTCGTGACTGCCAGTATTAGCTTTCATGATTGTTCTCGCTCCTGGAATTAATTTACATCTGTATCTTCTTAAGGCGTGTCAATGTTTTTTTCTTCTTTTTTTTTTTCTCTCATTAAGGTCTAATAACTATCGGCAAAAATTGTTTCTTTTATGCACTTTCACATCATATAACATCATTATTATTTGAAAAGAAAAGGCAGCTAGTGCGATGCTTATCAGCTTTGTGTATAGTATTGTGTGCTGGGTTATACTCGTAACTTTATTGTTAATATTAAGGCTGAGATAGCAAAAGTGCTTGAGGGTTTATACATTGTCAAACCTTAAGGAACTGAAGTCGGTGCCATCGTTAATAAGCTGAAGTGATCTATTGAGTAGAAAAATGGCATTTTGTATCTTACCGAAAGCAATTTGGATATGTTGGAATAGTCGTGTTTGGAAACTCTTGTGTAGCAACACTTATTTTATGCATTTACATACTGAACATGTAATTCAGTTTTCCATGTTGAAAAATGCTCTTTATTAAAGTAAAGGAAAAAAGAACGTAATCTTAGCCTTCTTTGTAAGTGATTTTTTAGGTGACATTGAATTGAGGGATTATGAATAAATTTGCCATCACTGTAGATACTATTATATAAATTTTTTATTCAATATGGTGCACTCAATGCATAGGTAAATAGCACAGTACAATATGCTTCGGATGAAATTTGTTCCTGGTCAATTTGGGAAAACTCTAGCACTGTTTTCAACTCTGATTTTGGTTATTTATCTTTTAATATCTGTTTCTACTGTTTTTGTTTCAGTTACTTGCTCTAAAATTCTCTATATTACACAGTTTATTTAGAGCATCTATGTTTTCTATTGCGTGCATAAAAAATGAAATGCAGTTATTACTCTATCTCAGATTTGGTCCATACTTCTGCCAACCTGTAATCGCTGGATTGAGTGATGAAGATAAGCCCTTCATATGCACAACGGACTCTATTGGTGCCAAGTATGTTGAATTTCTTCCCTTTATTATTGTCTCAAACTCAATTCACACAATGCAGAGTTTCCTTAGTGACTTAAATGTTCTAGTATCTACATTAAGGATTCATTATTTATATTTTATTGAATTGATTGGCAGAAAGCTCAAGAATGTTCTGAATGTTCCTTTTGTTCCTTTAGTGTTCTTCAATAATTTTTACTAAATTATAGCCTGTAATATTTTTTTCTTTTGTTTTCTCAGATACTCCCTTATCTCCTTTCATGTTGCACCTTGGAAATTGATAAACTAAATTTTAACTTTTACAGGAAAGTCCATTTGCCTGGACTTTCTTGGAGTCATTCATTTTTGGCCATAGAAATGATCTGTAGTGTTGAAGTACTCTTATTTGCCTCTTAGTAGATATGAGCTGGTCGTATTGAAATTATTTGTTGCACCTGTAAGTAGCATCTGAGGCCTTAAGCACAAAATCAAGCCGCTATCTGGCTAATATTTGAAGCAAATTTCAGCTGACATTGGTTGCTGTATTTACTTATGGGTTCTGCTGAAAGTTGTATTTTCTGGTTATATGTTCTTTCTTTGTTGAATGCAGGGAACTTGCAAAAGATTTTGTTGTTGCAGGCACAGCATCAGAGTCACTATATGGTGCATGTGAATCATTGTTCAAGCCTGACATGGTTGGTTATTTGACTTATCATTTGAGACTGATCTAATACAGATTGCTTGGCTTGAGAATGGTGTTTCAATTTTTAATTTTATAGGAGATAATACATAACAGTGCAACAAATTGGTGAATGCGCAAATTACAAAATTCCTCTTCCCAGATTACACCAATGAGGGAGAAGGAAATTTTTAGGGAAAATAGCTAAAAAAAGGAGTTTCTCTTTGGCGCATAAAAGCTAACTCTTTCCCATCAAGGATAGAGTAAGAGTAAAGTTCTATGAATTTCCATATTTATCCTTCATTAATAATTAACTCCTCCTACAAAGCGTCAGGCTCAAAATTGCAATCTTAAAATCCCTCTTCCCTTCCTATTCTCCTTATTAAAATGTTGAACTGAAGCCTAACTCTCAAGTTTAATTTCTGTGCTAGTGAGATTAAGCTTCATTCAAAATTTATTAGTAATTGACTTAAAGTGAGTAGGGCTGGAAAATTATACAATTGAATAGAAATGAACTACTCATTCAGTTGTATTATGTAGTGGAAGTTATGTAATTTATTAGGAATCTATGGAATGTTGTTTGTTGCTCTGGCTTTGTTATGTTCCACATCATGCTGGAGCTTTCCCAAAAAGAAACTATTCCAGTGGACTGTTAGCCAAAATGTTATACACTTATTGGCTAGCGTCTGGAATTTTGTTTTAGCTGATTTAATTTTTAATGCTAAAATATACCCTTGTTGCTGCATGCCAATGATGGAAGCATTAATAATTTTCTATTTCAACCTGTGATCAGGAAGCTGAAGAATTGTTTGAAACCGTGTCTCAAGCATTGCTATCATCAGTAGATCGGGACTGTCTGAGCGGTTGGGGAGGACACGTCTATGTTGTGTATGCATCTGTATCTTTTGTTTTTCTGTCAGTAATATGTGCTTTAGTTTGTAGAAGAAAGCTCTTTTGCACTAAGCATGGTGCAATGGCCTTATGAAGTCTAGAATAATTCTTCATAAAAACAAGGACCGTCCCTTCCAGGATTTAGCCACCGGTAATGGTTAACAGTCTTAACATTTCTTTTCTTTGATGTTTGTATGCTGCAGTACTCCCACGGAAGTTACAGAAAGAATCTTAAAGGGAAGGATGGATTGAACTTTGTTCATAGATGCCAAGCCCTTCTATACACAGATCAGGCCACCCGTTGTTCAATATTGTTAACCAAACTCCAATTTGAATGTGATCTGAGCCATCTGGTTTCGTCAAGACGGTTGTTTAGTAACTTGAAATCAAAGTATTCTTGGGCTTGATAACTTGACATTACTGTTATGATATTTGAATGCAGCTTGTAGTGCCAAAGTTTTATTTGTCGGTTGTTTTTCAGAGCAATGCAAACATTATGGATGAATTTAGTTCTCTTATGCGATTGTTTCAACATTCTTGTGAAGGGTTTTATTTTCTCTATTTGATACACCTATTTCAACCTTTATTCAATTATGGTAACTCTGGAACGTAAAATTTTTAGGAGTGCTCATATGTTGCTTGCTGCTGATATTGATCAATGGCGAGATATTTGCCTCCCGTTTATCTTATGTGGGGCAGGACCATATGATATGGCTTACGTCACTGGCCACACTAAAAGCAAAGGCCAAAGACAAGATATCTGTCTTCATATATTTTCCATCCTTTCTTGTGTTACTCTAGAAAGTTAAAAATAAACACTTTTCATTGAAAAATGTAAAAACATCACTAATTGGTCATTGGTCTAAACATTTGGAAAAACAGTTATAGGACATGTTTCTTCCACTTTCTTTTTATCATTTCATTACCATTCTTCATGGTAATGCAAATTTGGCTTTAATAGATAACTAATTCAACTTCTATACGACTACTAAAAAATTAGGAAATAAGAAACTCGAGGTTGCATGAACACTTGACATGTTCATTAGATTTTATATGGGGAATATAATTAAATCGTTCGTTTCCGGTTTCACTACAGTTATAACCAATTTTTTTTCCTCTCCACTCGATTTTCTTGCTGGAAAATCTTGCAGGTATTTAAATATCTTCATCTGTATCTGTCTGTTAGTTTTTCTTTTCTTTTTTTACACATTTTTGTTTTTACATTATTTGCATATCCATATGATGCAGTTCAGTTTGTGGGTCAACATGGGATTTTATTTGTTACATAGAAAATTTCTGCGTTGCCAATCTTCTAAAGTTGGCCATGGTCCTGGCTTTGTTCCACATCGGTAAGTTTGAATATATGTTCTGTGAATCAATATAATTATTCATAATTATAAATTGTAATTATAGATTAATTTGCTGTTTTACTATGTTAACACATTGCAGTGCTCTTATTCTTCTATCTCTCTTACAAACTGGGAATCTATGAATGTATTTTTCATAGCCTCTGCAAAATGATATGGGCATGCCTAATTTCTTGCTTCTCTTTATGGGAATGCTGTTTCATTTTCCTGTGTAATAATTTTAAAATGCTCATAAGCCATCGCCGGAGAAGAGAGTTTAGTACTGAGTTTTCTACAAGTGAAATACAAGACTATAATTATGAAGCTATTAGGAGCACGGAGATGGAGGTTACAAGTAGATCGTTGTCTCGGCGCGGAAGGAGAGATTACAGGAGAATTCACCACTTGAGGAAATATATAAGAACAAGAAATCATCGGATTCAAGTAGGGTTAAGTGCAGAATCGGAGTATGGTTATGGAAGAAATTACAGCAATATCAAACATGGAAATTATAGTACCAATCATAAGATCAGGGTTGTTCACTCATCAAGATTTGTACGGAAAGGCACAAATCTTAGGCCTAGGCTTTATTCTAAAGTAAGGTGGTGAACACATGTATTACCAGTGACTGATTTGAATTCTTTGTATCTCTTAATTTTATCAACTTTCTAGCTCCAAAATTAAGTTGATTTTGAGAATTAAGTTGGTTCTTGAACATTTTATCATGTTCAATTCCAATTTCTAATTTCAGTTGTAGGATAGATTTGGGTCTTATTAGGACAAAATTAGAAACTGAATGATTGGTTAGACCAAAAACGGAAAAATATCTATTTGGTCCTTACTGAATCAATTAAGAAAGTGGAACGTTAATACCACGTTAACATCATGAATCCGAACAAAATAGACCTATGAGCATATATAACTCAGATTCTAGCCTGGTTGAAAATTGGATTTACTACTAATTTGAACTATTAGGGCTCTAATGAATATATTTCCCTCTCTTGCATGAGGAAGACAATTACAAAAACATAAGTAATTTTTGAGTACCAACAGGAAATAATAGAGACGTATGTGGTTGGATTTGGTAGATTGCCGTGAGACAAAAATGGTTCTATACAAAAGCTTAACGGATTGAACTTTGTAATAATTAATTTGGAAGGTCCAAACTAATAACTTAAGAGAAGTGAATTTCAATTGCTTCGCAAGAAAAGCTGCCTTATCCCTAAAGAAAGCTCCAACCTCCGTCCATAGCTGGTTAACATACCAGATAAGAATATTGGTATAACCCTAACCCTAGACTTTAAACTTGGAAAAACTAGGAATCTTGAATTTTGGTTTGCATCTAATATTACATATATAGAGACATATATTTTTCTTGTTCCTTTGCATGGAAGTTGTCTTTTGCCCAAAGAAGGATCCTTTTAATCATTATTCTCTTCATATATATCCAATAAAAATTCTCTTCTCTATTGCGCTTTCAAGATTTCAATACCCTTCAATGGAAGACAATCAAGAAAGCAAAAGGTCGATGGATGATGAAGAAAGAAAGCAAGCGGCAAGTAGGGTTACTTTCGTCGGTCTTGATCAAGTTCATTCCGATTTTGCTTTCGCGATGGCTTTGCAAGAGCAAGAGAGAGATTTTCATGTCTTAGCAAACATGGAGAGCGATTCGGAAGAGGAAGAAGATGATGAAAGTGAAAGTTCGAGCGAAGAATATAATGGAAATGATTATGAATTCTTTGAAAGTCAAGAATTAGAGTTTCTTGAAGGCCAAGATAGCAATAGTGATGAAGATGATATGGAGGAAGATGATATCGATCCAGACGAGCTATCTTACGAAGAGTTGATTGCGTTAGGGGAATTTATAGGAGAAGAGAAGAGAGGATTATCTATGGATGAAATTTCCAAGTGCTTAAAACCATTTAAGCACAAATGTGTAGAAAATAAAAGTGGGATTGATAGATGTGTGATATGTCAAGTGGAATATGAAGGAGATGAATCATTAGTAGCTCTTCCTTGTGATCATCCTTACCATTCTGAATGTATAAGCAATTGGCTTCAAATCAAGAAAATTTGCCCCATTTGTAATTCTGAAGTTTCATCACCAAAGATTGTTAGGAATAATGTTGTTTAATTTGTTAATTATAACTTATAATATTGTGTTTGATTGTAAATTGGAAAGAATATCAATAAGGGAAAAAATTTGTTTGAAATGTTTAAAATTAATTTGCTGAATAAGAATAGGTTTGTCTATAAATTTGTATGTGTTTCCAAATCATATATATATAATTCATTTTGTTGTAATTACAATTAGTTTCATTTTAATTTCCTTTTGAATGTTATTTTGATTCCTTTTTGCCTATTAATATCCATTTTATTGCAAAGAAAAGTTTAATTTTAATTATTAATTACACTTAAATATTTTATTTATGCGAGGAGGCTATATATATATATATATGAAAGAAGAGGAGGCTATATTTTGTGTATAATAGAAGTTGAACCCGAAACTTTTTACTTGAATCAAACTATATCTAATTGACTATAATAACTAAAAAAATATTATCTTTGAAAAATAGATTGAAATGATAAAGAAATATCATTTTTAGTGTTCAGGTTTTGTAATATTTGTGTCAACATATATATATATATATATATATATATATTAATTAATTTGATCTTGAATGTATTCAAATTTGAGATATTCTTAGTTTCCAGCTTCAATATTATTATTTTGTTTTAAAATATTAAATAATATAAAAAATATTAATTTTAATAATACATTTCATTTTGGTAATTTGATTTCAAAAATAAAAAATCTACCTTATAAGAAAAATTGTGACTCCTATACCATAGAATAGATTTATTTTTCCTTTCCTTTGTTTCTTTATTTTAACTGATACCATGCAGTAGATTTTTGTCAGGTTACATCAGTTTGGGCTGGGCTTGTACCAAACTACAATATTAGATATGCTTTTATGTAATCCCGTGATTAACAAAAGGCCCATTTAAAAGAAAAAGGTGAATATGTGCTCCGAATTAAGAGGCTCAAATTATGTTTTTTCACTCCCATTTTTTTTTTTTTTTTTTGAATAGTTGCAATTGCGCTCTAACTCAAATTTTAATGATCGAAAAACCGTATTTTTTTTATCTTTGTATTGTAATTACACTCTGAAATGGATTTAGGATTAGTAACTTTGTAATACTATATGCTTGTGCTAGAATTAAGCTGTTACTAGTATTTTCATTATAATTATTAAAAGACAAAAATTGTTCCACTAATTTATTAATTGACTATACATTATAATAAATTAGTAATAATGTGTAAAGCCACCTCATCACTTGCTTGGAAGACAAGAAGTAGAAGACCATTTTTTATAACTTTGGAAAAGTATAAACTAAGTAATTTCAACAGATAAGTCCCACTGAGTCCTTAATAAAAAGAAATTATATATTAATTAACCCACAATTAGCAGAAACCATGCATCAAAGTCTACAAATATAAGAGAAGACAAGGTCAAGCCGACCCATTATAATATCCTAGAAAAAAAAATAAATATATAAGTACAAAAATTACAAAAGCAAACAAAAAATAAATTTTGAAAAAAAAAAAAAAAGAAATGGGAATTTCAAATCCATCTTTTAACATATTGTGCAATTTGCATATATACAGACCATACCACTTGAAGGTTGAAAGCCGCCATTGGACTACAGCTGCCTCATGCCTTAACAAAATATCTCCGACATCAACAAGGTTTTACTATTATAATATTAATATTAATTTTGGACCGTAAAGCATATATTTTTTATATAATTATAAAAATTAAACTTAAAATATACAAAGCATGCAAGGAGACTAGAGAGTCTTGTGTATTGTCTAGTGCATAAAGACTCACGTGATGACGAAAGGAGAAGAGTAATTTATTTGGTATGGATTTTAAATCTCTCAAATTAATTCACACTCAAATAGTAATTAAGAATTTTAATTAATTAATTAGATGCATGATCATGTAAGTTAGATGCATGAACGAAATTATTAATTAAAAATTAGGTAGGTCTCATTTAGAATATTTTGTTCAAGTTTTAACCTACCCAGCATTATGTTTATTAAAATACTTTACATATTTTATTTAACAAAATAATAAATTTTGTGAATTTCAAATGACTGTAAATCATTTTATATATGTATGTTATATATACTGTAACAAAAATTCATTTTCCAAAAAAAATTATTTTTTTATTTAATGACAAATCCAACAGCTGAAAAAATACTACGAGCTGCATAGTAAAAGATAACGTTTTATGTCTTTTATTCATTAAATATATTAAAACTTATACGATCGAGATAACTTGAAACATTTCACTGTAGCAAAATAATTATTTTAACTAAAATATTTTATTTTTGAAAGGGACCAAAATATTTTATTTCTTATTATTATTATATTGAGCATGATAAGTAGAAAACAGTCAAACACGTCCGCAGCAAGCATTAAGCATCAGGAAGGGAAGGGCCAGAGAAAGACAAATGGTTTAGGACCGTAAACATCATTTCGAGTCTCCAATAAAATATAAAATAATATTAAGAAAAATCCATCCCATCCAATGAAAGGGAAAAGTAATAACAAGTGCATGCAGCTTGTCGGGGACAAAAACAAATACTATTATATATAAATTTTTTAAAAATATATAATTATATAACATCTACGGTTACGAACATTCTAGGAAACATCTACTAGGATCTTTCCACATGCTTATCTTTATCATTTTTATTTCAAAGTACCATATATCTTCTTTTGTTTTTTAGCAATAAGAAATGCTCAATTAGGTTAATTTATTAAAATAACAAAAATAAGTGTACTAATAATTTACCTTATTGCTTGATGAGTATGTAAATTTCTAGTAAGGTACTCGAGATATTACGACTAAAATATCTTGTTTCAAATGTGATCTAAATGATCTTCTTATTAATATAGAAAACGCAGAGTCTAGCTCAAATTTTTTATGCAAGAATAGATATTCCTATTATATCCTTCACTGTATTCTTTTATTCGCTATAAAATTCCTAATTAAATTTAAAAATTAAGCTTTTACCTGTCATAATTCAGCAAGTTGGGACCAGTAATGGACCGATGTTGAAATAATTTCAGATTACAACTCAGAAGTGGAAAAGATAATTATAACATGAGACAGATTAAATGGCGGCTATTATACAACATTATAATACTTGTCTCTTTTGTCAATTTACCGAAATAAAAATAGTCCAGCCCCTAGCAAATCAAAGACCCCCTTTCTTGGGTCAAAAAGGCCAACAAAAAAAATGACTAGGTATACATTTAACTTAGACACAAAATATTATTATAAATTAATTAAAATAATTAATAATTAACTGTCACGCTTACCCACTAAGACTAGCTAATCTTGCTGAGCAAGTTTCAGTATGATGATGTGATTGAAATTCTACTATTTCTTCTTGTTTCACACACAACATAGATCATTAGGTTGAATGTTTTCATTTATGGGTATTTGTTTAATTAATTAAATTAGATATGTAATGACTTTGCTAAATTAGGTACATTTATCGTTGAAAATGCCACGCTAAAAGTTGACAAAACGTGTTTTTTTTTTCTTTTTTCTTACACTAAAGCATCAATGTTAGCCGTTGAAAATTATTTCAAATAGGAATGAGTGTGTTTTGGTCTTATCATTAATTAGTTGATTTCACACTATAACTTTCTCCACGTTCAATGGATTTTGCTATTTCGGCAGCCGGAATTGGGAGAGTTTGTTTGGACTTAATCTGCTGATAATGAAATAATAACTTTTGGTTTTTAATTAATTTCCTTTTACTCTTTCCGGTTCATTTTTATCCATTGTGGCTTCATGAACATTAAGGAGTATTACTTGGTTGGTTTCAAAATATAAATTCTTTTGAGTATTTTGAAAAGTAATAAATATTTTTTCTAATTTTATTTTTATTTATATTAGATATAATATTTATGTTTATAAATTATTTTTGGAAGGATATGATATTTTGGGATCCACCAAATACTCGAATGGTGTGTTTTTAACTCATTTAGTCAAATTAACTCAAAGATGACTAATGGGTTCCATTAATATAATATTTTACTCAAAACCCTAGTCTACTTATGGATTTAAGGTGACTATATATTTAAGTTCTAAAACGGGATACTCAGAGGTATAAAAATCAAAATAGAGTTATTTTATAACGAGTTGCAAAGTTCATGATAATTTTATAGTATAAGTCACGTAAAGATTGATAGTTAGTTTTATAACCACGAAAAGTGGCTCATAGTGGTAAGTTACACTTAAATCAGCAGGCAATTTGTACAAGATTAGGAAAACAAACCATAAACTCAAAATCAAATTAATCTCATATTTAAAAAGAACTAGATATTACCAATTAAGTGTGGTATGATTGATTTTATTATTTATGAGGGAGTGTAAGGCCTCAAGTTCAACACCTTTCGACCTTAAGAGTTTCACCAATTTAGTAAGTAAAATGGAGGATTAAATTTGCTGTATAATCCAGAATCCAATTTGATCCAATTTTGGCCTGTTCAGGTAGTGAATAACCAGATTTGGATTTAAAGACTCAAGTGATGTTACCATTATCCGTTTAATTAATATTTTAAAAATATTTAAAATAATTATTTTTTCCTTATAATCTTTATATTTTATTTTTAATAAGTCAAAATAATAATTTTATGATTTTTACTTACTTTTATTTTAGAAAAATAAAAATAAAAATATTTTTCAGATGTATCAACGAGTAATTATAATTGGATTCGGATACTGAAGGTGAATTTGTAAACGATATGGATACCTAATTTATAATCGAGTTCATATTTGAATAATATATTTTAAGTGGATGCGAGACGGTTTCTTTCCCTAACTATTAGCTCCTACATCGGCATTGTTCTATTTCACATGATGCGAGTAGTGCAGTTCTTCTGAGCTTTCTTCTTCTTCACTATATATATATATATATATATATATATATATATATATATAAGCTATTTGTAAGTTTTCAGTAGTGGCTAATGCACACAGAGAACTTCTACTCTCACAATACCAGACAAGGACTCGCATTTTCTGGCATCTCTGCAATTATAAGCATTTTTATTATGCGATTCTCACCAATCAAAAAGCAATTATTCTTCCACTAAGGAATTTTCATCCTTCTATCACAAGATAAATATTATTTTAATTATCAAATTATAAGTTCAACGGCAAAAAATGTGAATTTGCGTGTGAAAACAAATTAAATATGTAAATGGTTGAATTATTATTGTTTAATCATATAATGAAAAAATAAAAATATTGAAAAAAATTGTGAGCGTATACACTAGGTTTTCTATTTAATTAATAAAAAAAATATTAACTTATATAATATTTGAGTCTTTTATTCATATTATTAACAAAGGGTGGATTGGTCCTTTGAAACTTTCCATGAGTTGTGAAATTAAGGATATTAAAATGGATGGTTACATGAAAACATGATTATATACTATTTAACAAGTATTTATAAAAGTATCATGATTTTTATATAGTAGTATTTCCTGTTTTTAATTCGTATATACATATTATATTTTAATGTATAAAAAATATCATGTATTTTTTTAATAATATATTATAATATATTAAATTAAAATACATATTATATGATATTTTAATAAAAAAATATTTTAAGGTATAAAATCATTTTCTAATGCTTATATAATTGATTTATACATAATTAATTATAACATATATTTTTTTTCAAGCACTTGTACTTCATTTAAAATTCAAATTTTATTAAAATAAATTATACTGGTGATTTTAAATAATGTTGCCATTATTCACAATGAAATGCATAATTCAGAACACTAATAATTGAAAAGTAACAACCTATTAATTCATTAACTAATTATAATTAACTGTTATTGTAACATTAATAATAAATTTGAAATATTGCCCACGAGAGTAGAGACAAAAGGACTTTGACCCGTGACATTTCATAATAAAATTAAATAAATTTAGTGTAAGATCAATTTTAAAATTTTTACATATCACCACTTAAAATCTTATGTGACGCTATTTAGAGAAAACGTACTTGTATATCTATGAGTACATATACAGAGGTAGATAGATAATTAGAGACGTTGATACTCACGTCCAGCTGAAATTATAAAATCAAGCCAATTATTCAATCATTAACAGATCCTAACCGTCTAAGCATTGACATTTATCATAAAAGTAAGACCAACACTCGCCATTCAAAATTTGTGCCGTTGATCGACACATGGGTCCACAAATTTGGGCGCATTTCTTTTTTTGAATTGACCAAAGCGGTCATAATACTACTGTTCACCCGCGCTTCCCTAACCAATCTCGAACTGCCACCTCAAGATTTCCAGGGTATTTTTGTCACATAAAGACTTGATTAGGTCACTCATTGCGACCGGTATAGGTCACTACCTGTCGCTCTCGTATATCCACGTGTCAACAAACATGTGTGACGTGGAGACGACCTCCTTCGGCATGGAAGTTAGCTCTCTGGGTCCCAAGCCTATGTCGTGGTGCAATTTAACTGGTTTAGAATCTTTGAGTTAAAGCAGTAGCACCATAGTAATCCAAGTAACAGCCAGTCTGCCACCGAAAGTGGAATGGATATGTCCACGTTAGTAACTTATAAGTTCACACCTTTTAATTATTTTTTTATTCATGTCCCGCAATTTTCTTGCTAAAAGACAAAAAATTGAGGAAAAGCGAGCGTGGAAATAGTGTGATTTGGCCGTTTCGGCGCTTGCCTAGTAACTTCGTTCTTTTATCCTTATCCACGTAGACCATGGACACGTCAATACTCCAAACCACCTACCAAAAAAGTTGGTGTGAGTGTTCTTTTTTTTTTTAATATTTCATTCGAAGGGACCTGGAACTAGAAAGTTTTGGTGTAGTTTAATTATTGTTAACTTACGATCACCCTGCAGTAATTTTATTTCATTGTTATGAATTTGTTTTTCCATATATATGTCCCCCCTTAAAATATGAGGAGTGGATATAATTTATTTTATTTAGTAATTCATAAATATAATTTTTTAAATAGAATTCGGAGGCGCAGCCTCTTAGCAGTCAACCTAGTCATGCCACCTGTTCGGTTCTGGTTAGAACCGAACCGGAATGGAACCGTACTATAGATGAACTAAAATCAGATCGGAATGACGGTTCATAATTTTGAACCGAAATCGGTGATTCAAGAGTTGGTTAAGGTTCATGTAAATATTAAAATATGAACCGAAATCGGCGGTTAACTGGTGGTTTCGGTCCGGTTCGAACCCGATGCACAAAAAAATTGTAGATTAAAATTTTTATAAAAAAATTTATATCACTTAATTTGATTATAGTTGATTTGATTTATGGTGAAAAGAAGTACAATGGTACATAAGTTATAAAAAGTGGTAAAAAAAATACACATTTTTTTTACTTAATTTATACAAAAAATGCTACATGAATAGTTGATTTATATAAAAAAAAAAATACTTTCAAGTGTATAAAAAAATAGTGTAACATATAGTTTTTGATATGATAGGTTTTTTTATTTATTTTTTGGTAAATAAATTTTATTCATTTTTTAATCATTTATTTATTTATTTACTGTAATTTACTAAATTATCCAAAAATATAGTTATTATTTTTCTGTTATAAGGGACAATTTGGAAAACTAATAAATGAGAAACATATACAAATATGTTGAGTTGATGATTTTTTATTTTACAACCAATTATATCACAACCAATTATGTTGAGTTGATTTTTTATTCTCAATCAAAATTCTCTCAAATTTCCATAGTTCATTATTTTTTCTATTGCTTTATTTTCCTTAATATTGAAATTATCTATTGTTTATTTTTTATATTCTTACATCCAATGCCAAATTCTTTCTCTAATCTCAATTTTTTCCATTCATAAATTTACTTCATTTGATTTTTTTTAATAATTTTTTTAGTATTTGAAAATAATAATTTCCAACTCATTTCATTAATTTTATATTCCATTTATAGTTTTCTATATTAGTGAATTAGTAAAATTTGTAAATTTAATGTAATAATAGTTCTAAGTTAATTAATAGAAGTTTTTCTTTTCAAATTTTATAATAATTTATTTAGTTAATAAAATTTAAATATTTTAAAATTATTATTTATTTATGAATTCGGAATCAAAATTTTATTAATTTTCTAAAAATTTGAGTAATGCTGGCACCGAATCAGAATCGTGCCGGAACCGGAACCGGAACGAAACCGAAGGTTTAAGGGTCGATTTCGATTCAAAATTTTAAACATCTCGAACCGGCAGTTCAGTGAACCGGAACCAGCGGTTTACTGAACCGGCCATGCGTAAGTCAAACTATATAATATAAAAATGTATATATAACTTTTTGTATCATAAAATTTTTAATTGAATAAAACCCATTTTCTTACCTTAAAAAAATAATCAAGATTAATTCAATATCTAGTGAGCATATTTTGTTGCTATATCAGTATGGATTCATTTTACATTTTTTTTTCTTTTTTCTATTTTAATCTAAATTGAGTTGAAGGATCAAATGGTAACGGTATTTTTAATTTACGAGAGAGAAACAATCACGAAATGTAAAATTAAATTAATTTTTTATTTAAAAATTGAAAAAAAAGTTTTAGATCTTAAATAAGAATCCAATATTTTCCTTTCACTTAAAAAAGAAAGAAAAAAAAGTTCGATATGGGCCTTTAGATTTTTCTTTTTTCTTATACAATAAGAAGACATAATTGTTCATCCTCCTTTCAATATCGCTTCAACATATATATTTAACTTTTATACCTAATACATTGAATTAAGCAGCTTTTTAATGAATTTCAAAAATTAAGAAGACAATTAATTAGAAATTAAAAAAAAAAATTGCTAATTAATTATAATTCCCAACCTTAATTATCCTTGCCCTTTTAAGCAAGATAAGGATTATATAATATAATCATGTGATTTACTATTAGTTTTGCAGCTAACCAAATGCACTGGATCAGCCCTAGGTCAGTCCCTGCTCTCGCCAAATAACGCAATCAGACAAGCTCACTAGCGCACGTGGCTATCTCCCTCATCTGACGTGTACACCTCATCCACCGTTTAACTGTCGGCTCAAAACCAAAAAAACAAAATAAAAACGCGAGGAACAAACCTCGCCGACCCCACACGGATCCCTAAGTCGGTATATTCGATTTTTTAATTATTTTTTCAAAAATTTACGCTCGAACCGAATGGCTAGTGGTCATTCTCTGTGTACAGAGTCTCCAACGCCACAGTCCAAAATAAATGTCGTAAGCAGTGACAAAATCATCTCCATGTGGGCTATCGACACGCACGCACCCCCACTTGAGAATCCGCCACGTGTCCCGGCTGCTGTCATGTAAAAAAAAAATAAAACCACGAAAAAGGAAAAAACGTTATCGCCCACGTGTATTCTAGAAATCACGCCTGCCTTATGTCCTACCCTTTTCCTCTATAAATTCGTGACTTTCCCTTGCGTTCTAAGTTTCAAGCGCTGTCTTTGCATTTGCATCACGAAGAGAGAAAGCGCAAGAGAACCAGCGAGTCAAAGCCAGCGAGAGAGAGAGAGAGAGAGAGAGAGGATATTTAATAAGGAAAAGCAGGCAAGAAGGGTAGAAAAGTAAAAATGGCAGCAGCGGCGGCGTTAGAGCTACCACCAGGATTCAGGTTTCATCCAACCGATGAGGAGCTTGTGATGCACTATCTCTGCCGTAAATGCGCATCTCAGACAATCGCTGTTCCGATAATCGCCGAAATCGATCTCTACAAGTTCGACCCATGGGAGCTTCCAGGTAATTTTTTTTTATTTTCCCTTTTTTTTTTTTTTCAGATCAAATTGAAACGTGTACTTTTTGCGATTTATTAATTTTGACATTTTATAGCAATTTTTTAATTAATTACTGGCTGTATTCACAGGAATGGCCTTGTATGGGGAAAAGGAGTGGTATTTCTTTTCACCGCGGGACCGTAAATATCCCAACGGATCGAGGCCTAATCGGGCTGCCGGAACTGGCTATTGGAAGGCTACCGGAGCCGATAAGCCGATTGGGCAACCGAAGCCCGTTGGAATCAAGAAAGCTTTGGTTTTTTACGCAGGCAAAGCTCCTAAAGGAGAAAAAACAAACTGGATTATGCACGAATATCGGCTAGCCGATGTGGATCGCTCCGCTCGGAAGAAGAACAGCTTAAGGGTATAATTGCCATCCCGAAACATATTAACTTGGAAAAATAGGGGTAGATTCGACATTCCATTGCATGAACAATAATTCCAAATGAATATGTGGATGCCAAATTACATTTTTGGCCTCTCACGGAATTTGGACCGTCAATTATTCATCAACATCAATGGGAGGACGAAAATAATGAACCTTCGCATGATGCGTTAAATCAAGTGGTGGTGATTAACGATAGGTGATTGATTGGGGCCCATCTAAATAGTAAAACAATATTAAACACGAATTATTTATTCGTGGGAAGACCTTATAGTATCAATGCTTATCCCGGAAAGCAAATTGTTACTTTCTAATTGGGGAAAATCTATATTCATTCTTATCTCTTTTATTCATTCTAACAGTATTTGATAAGGTTATTCAACCGTCTGATAAAGGTGCACGCTATGGTTCGTTGACTAATTTAACGGTTCTGATTTGGTTAAACAGCTAGATGATTGGGTGCTGTGTCGCATATACAACAAGAAAGGTACAATTGAGAAGCAAGGACAAGTAACAAGTCGGAAATTGAACTCGCAGGAAATAATAGAGGATAAAAAGCCGGAGATTATGGCGCCGCCTCCTGCTCCGTCATCGGCGACTGGAACTGGAAATGATTACGTTTACTTCGAGCCGTCGGATTCGGTGCCGAAGTTGAATACGGACTCGAGTTGCTCGGAGCACGTGGTGTCGCCGGAGTTCACAAGCGAGGTGCAAAGTGAGCCGAAGTGGAAAGATTGGGGGAGTATAAATACCTATGATTTTCCGTATAATTACATGGATGCCACCATGGACAATGTCTTTCAATCGCAGTTTCAAGGAAACAGTCAGGTGTCGCCGCTTCAGGACATGTTCATGTACCTACAGAAGCCGTTCTGAGCAGCAATCGTTGACCACGTGGAGAGTAAAAAGTGGAAGAACGTTAGTGCGATCGGACGGTAACACGAGACTGAAAGTCTATGAGTGTACCTGTGCGAGAGCGTAGATAAGAATTTATTTTGCAGTGGCGATCCCAAAATTGACGGTTAAAAAAAAAAAAAAAAAAACATCTTTCCTCTGTATATAATTAGACAGTCTTACAGAACGCTATTCTGGGGTTTATGAATTATTGTACTTTTGTTTAAGGTAGTATTTACTCCAAAATATTCATCCAATTTGCGGCCTTTACCTTCTCAACTTTTATTATCTTCAATCATTATTGGGTGATTTGTTATTTTTTATAGCGATGAGGCATACCTTTCCGGTTAATTTTTTGTATAATTAAATTATAAATGATTTAATGTGTTCCTATTTATTATTATTTACAGGAAATCAGTTACAGTGAATGTATTATTAGGTGAATTTTATGTATGAGTTACATTTTTATGTCAATTTTGTCTATAAATAAATAATTAAGTAATTGCTATAATAATTGAAGTAGAAAGGTTTATTCATTAAATTTATTTGTTTCAGTTAGCAGTTTTGAAAATATTAGCCATTGGTTATTTAAATAATTTTTTATAAAATGTTATAACAATTAAACAGAATTAATTTTTTATAAAACGCTAAATTTTAAAAATCAGTTAGTTCAAACGTAATATCACCGAATAAAAATTAATTAAAAAAATGTACCACATGTGGGGGCGAGATGTTGATGAGATAAAGAATAAGGGCACAGGTTTATGGTTTGGTTTAGGTCCAACACAAAAATGATTGTTTGGAAAGCGGGCTTAGCCCAAGTTTGTAGTGGACAAAATGGAGGTTTGTAATGGTATTATTGACAATCCAGTCCATTAAATGAGAAGATTGGAATAAGAAAGGGGATGATATGATGATAGAGAAGGATATATGTTTGTCCCATGGGATTGTGACCAAGTTGGTGAAGTAGGCCCATTGATATGAATGTCAATTGTCCAATAATCCCATTTTGTGGAATAGTTTAAATAATTACTATATGGTGCATGATGATAGCATCAATGGCAGAAATGCATGAAGGGGGTGGCTCTCTTCTTTTTATATTATTTTTGAGCATCGGCAGAATAGATTCAAATTTAAATTTATTGTTAAGCCATATATGCACTTACCACTAAATTATATTTTAATGTGCCAGTATTTCTTTTGTATTAAATCATTTTGTAGTGTATGTAAAATGCACCTTCCATCGGAATCCTACGTGCTCCACACCAAATTTGGAAGCACTGGGATTAATACACAGAAATATGTTACAGATATAATTAGCAAATAATATTGCAAACAAGCAGTTTACCAGTCTACTGTGAATGATTATTTTATATTATTGTTATTTTTTAGAAAGGTATTATTATTATTATTATTTTAAAACACTTATCTACATTTGATGTATTGGCTCGCCCATACACGAAACCAATTTAATAAATGTGCATATAATCAATGGGGGTATTTATATTTTTTTCACTAGAAAATAATGGGAAAAATATAATAAATAATTAACAGATTTTTTAAGTGGCAATCAATTATTAATTTATGATTTTTTTCTGCAATATTAACTGTTTTAGTAATTATTAATTATTATAATAGCCGTTAGTTATTAATTATAAACTTTTAACTTTTAATATATAGTTATTTAAATTAGATGTCTTCGGTAAAAATAGTTATTTAATTAGTTGTTTAAAATTTAATTAACATCTAAACATAGAACTTAAAAGCTAAATGTCAGAGTGTTTAACGTTTTAAAAAAAACTCTCTCAATCTCTAAAAGCTATTATAAAGATCATGTCACTGAATGTTAAAATTAATAAAAATTCACTTTTAACTCGATGAAAATGTTAAAAAAGCTAATTTAAAAGCTATTAGTGAATCAAAATATTATATTTTTACATAAATAAAATCAACCATTTAAAAAAAATAATATGATAGAGTCGACAGAATACATTATTGGTTCACTTCATTGCACTGGACACGATGGCAATCTATAATCAATGTTCGGCTTTTTTATTTTTTACGGATTTGTTGCTGGAGAAAGTATTTGTACCTCGTACTGCATCATTACCCAACAAACAAAATGATAAAAAATCTCCAAAATAAAAAGAATCATCTTTATAAAATGAGTCAAAATGATCTTTTAAGAGAACAAAATCTCAAAAACTAATAATAAATCTGATAATTATTTAAAAACATACACATATAATAATACAGAAATTACAATAAAAAAATAAACAGGTTTGGGAATGGAGGGTTTTTTCAAATAACAAGGAAAAAATGAAAAAAAAAAAAATAGAAAGAGGGTTAGCCACCCGCTAATCGCTCAAAAAGAGAAAAGAAAGGGGAGATTCTATGTAACATGCCAATTAAAAAAATATTATTGTTTTATTATTTTTCTAAATATATATTCGAAAATACTTTTATTTAAATTAAAATACCGGTTATAATTAGTTTAGCGTACATGTTTATATAAGTAAGTCTTTCTTGTAGATTGAAATTTAATTTTTAAAGAAATGAATAATTTGAAGATGACCCCAAAAAATTAAAATATTTATAATTCTATTTTAAGGCATTTGTTTTTATTGAAGATGACCTCAAAAATAATTCCAAATTAGGGAGATATTTCAGAGATCCAAGAAACATTTGTGGCTTCATTGATCATTGTCAGGATACAGTATATATCAATTATGAAAACCCTAGCTAGCTTGCCAGATCATTTCATGTTATAAAAGCATCCTCTTCAAATATCCATGTGCATCCAAATTAAATTCAACATACCCATTCATTTTCTATATACTTTCTATTTTATCCAAACAACTTACTCTCATATAAAAAATAATTCTCAATATCATTAAAATTCATAAATTTAAATAATTTATATCAAAAGCTATATAAATTTCTATTTAACATATTATTGATCCTCTAATGTTATAATTAATCAATTACATTTAACACAGTTTAGTTCACTAAATAAATCATCATAAATTAAATTTAATTTATTTCAAAGTTAATAAAAAGGTAACCACTCACAGTATTAAAATCCATAGATTATGTAATTTATTCATATCATCAAAAGTTCTATATAGATTGTCACTTAATGTGTTATTAGTTCTCTAATATTATAATTAATCAATTTTATTAACATAATTCAATTCAATAAATAAACAATTATATGAAATTCTTCGAAACTTATGTGGAACAATTAAAATTTTAAATTCTTATATGATATTACCAAAATTATATAGTCCTACATGGCACTAATGCAGTCAGCTTTGTGATAATAAACATTTATCATATGCTAATATGTTACTTTTACTTGGAAAGAGCAAGCGACTCATCAAATCAATCAAGTCAATCAATGATTGAGGTGTCGAGTGACGATTGACCGAGAGGAGTGCTATCATGTAACAGGGTATAAATAAGCCAGTGAAATAGGACTAGGAAGTATACGACGAAGCACGCGTGGTACATAAGTGAATACGAATCACGTGGTTTTGTACTGATTCGCTTTTGAGCTGTCCAGTGGCGATTGTTCCATCCATTAAGAATTAATAAGAAATGACGCAGTTTATTTAAATTAATTGCAATCAAGGGATTTAAAAGAGAGAAAAAAAATAGAAAAATAGAGGAGAAAAAAAAAAATACACAATTGAAAAGTAATTTCTGAATCAACAGTGACTGTCAAATATTTAATGATCTTACTTGACACTACCTAACTCTAATCCTACTTATCACTACACATAAATAAATTATTGAAGTTTGGTATCACTATTTACTTCCTCGACAGGATCAACCTACCAAGCTATGTATCGATATACTTAATATTTACACAAAATATTTACAGAACTCTAAATTTCGCTTTTACGATAAAGAGATTCGAATCTCGAACAATATAAAGAATATTCATTTGATTAATGATAATACATATACTATATTATAATCACCAAAGATCTTCTAAACACTTTTCTTTTATATTTATTTGATTTTCATCCATATATATAAATAAAGCAAATCAATTGCATGTGTTTGTGCTCTTTGAAAGCTTATAGAATGTGGGACCCTACCATTTAATTAGATGTAACAAATATCTTTCGGATGGAACCCACATTCCAAAGCAATTAATATACAATATACATATGTATTAACAAAATAAATAAATAAACAAACTGCACTCAAGTGGATAGAAATTATCCTTTAACACGTGATTTTCAATCTGAGATCTTTAGGTCCCAGATCTTTGCCTTTGCGTACTTCTGTCTTATGACAGGTGGATAAAATACGGTAAATATTGATTTACTGCCGGGAAGCAAGATTCTTCGGTAAAAACGGTTCTATAGTAAAATTATTTTTGGTAAAGTATCCAAAAAAACCAGAATCACTGATCGATTTATTTAAAACAATGTTGTTTTATTTATTTCTTTTTTAAGAATTTAACCCCTTAGATAGTTAATTAATCGATTCAATAAACAAGTCGGTAAATGATTAACTCTATTGATAAAATGGTAAACTTTTAATTCGGTAAATATATAAATTACTTGGTAAAAGATAAATACTTGATCGATAAATACAAATTCGATAAACGGTTAATCAAACCGATGGAATGTCTGCTGTTGTGTCTTATTAATAATTCAATTGGCACTCATTGATTTTTTTATCAAATATATAAAATAACCCTTATATTTTTTACAAAAAAGTGCCGTGACAAATTAAATAATCTATTGAAAGTTATCTTGTTTTTGAAGTTAAAAATTTTCATATATAACATTGCATGTTTATCCATACTAATAATAAAAATTTTTAAATTTCTGCCATTTACATGTAAAATAATACATATTGATTTAATATGTATGGGTTAATATAATATTCAAAATAATAATTTTCGTATCTTTTAACTATTCAATAACTATCTAATTGATTTAATTCTATAGGTTGAAGTATTCAATGAATCAAGTAAGAGTGTTTAATAGATGCAATTTTAATGATCAAATTTTATTTTAAATCATATTAAAACTAAATATTTTATTTCATCTCTTTTTTTTTCTTAAATATTGAAAAAATGAGATTTCAACCTAAATTTACTGTTAGATTATATATGCATTTGCCACGAGACTATGTTTTAGCATGCATTTCCTTTCATCTCTTTTAATCTCAATGCAAAGTTAATTAAGGTGGCGTTTATTATTATTGTGATTTTTGGTTTTCCGTTTAATTTTAGTAAAAGAAAAATGAAACATATTTGTTGTAAAAGTGTTTAAATTTTGCTTTTTAACTTTTTTCAAAACAGTTTAAAAAATAAAACACGTGTTTTATGAAACTACAAATCAGTGATTTATCGCTTTTTAATTTTATTTTTTTGTTGTTATGCTTCGAGTCCCTCTCTCTAACATGCCTCTTATTTTACATAGATTTTTTTTATATTTAAATAAAAAATAATATCCTTTTTAAATATTTTATTATTGTATTTAAATAAAAAATCTTTTCTACCTCTTATAATAATAGTTGATTTTGTATATAAAAAAATATTTATAAAAAAAAGAAACTCAGAAAAAAAGAGAACCTTTTAATATTTTAATTATTTTATTTATGCACATTCATAAAAAGCACTGATTATTCCATACAATGCTATGCATGGATGCAGTCATGCAGGGCCCGCTGATTTTTTTGATTGATGCTCTGATGGAATTATTCTCCTACTTTAATTTCATTTCCTAAAAATAAAAAATTAGTCTAAAAGTCTAAAAGAAACAAAGGAAGAAGCTTAAACCTCAAAGGATGTCTAAAAGACTAAAAGTTTAAAGAACCTTTACATGAACTTGACCACCTCATGAGCACATGCTTTTTTGCCAACCAACATAGTCAAAATATGAACCTACAATATAAAGAATTTGAAGTCTCTTTTAGTCAATTATTTTTGATAAAATTCAAATGATATTAGCTTAATAATTTCTAGCTCGAGTCTCAAAAATTAATAATTCATTGATAATTAATTTCGTTTGTCAGATTGTTGGTTGTCACTTAAAAAAAAAAAAGACCATGTTCGACAACAGATTTTTAAATAGCTTTTCAAAACGCTAAATGCTATTTTTTATAGTATTGATAACATAACAAGCTTTTAGAGGTTAAGTTAGTTTGTTTTATAAAAATTTAATTCATATAACATTTAATTTTTAGCGTTTCATAAAAAATTACTCAAACAGTTAATAATTAAGAAACCGAACAAACCCAGTCATGTAATGCATATACATACATATATTTTGCCAAGAAGCCTTCACTTAGATGGTTAAAAAATATATATATATATATATCTATGATGTGAAGGTTCTGGATTTAATCACTAATATGACACTTCATCTTCTGAATTTCTCAATTTCAAATTTCCAACTGAAATCTTTATTTTGAAAATACAGATGCATGAAATAGAAATAAAGTAAATATTTTATTGAAATTATATAATTTTGATAAAAGCATCCTAATTGTAATATTCATAGACACCAAAGTTATCAAATTTTATGCATATTAATCCGTATTAATATACCGATGTGGGATTGAAGGCCAGGTAAAATTCAACTCTTCAACATTAATTAAAATTTGACAGACGTGGAAACGTGGCATATATAGTGATGTCCTAGTCATGTAAATATAATACAAAGATAAATATAATTCAATTGTTATTAAATTAGTATTTACCACATTACAAAAGTTGGCTATTGTCTTTCCATCTCTTGTACTGTACACACATGACAGTTGCTGCTACCGACAACTAAAATTGATGATCCATGTCCATATCCAACAAACATCTGCTACAATAAAACATTACATAATTATTTACTAACATCTATTCACACAAAAATACAAAATATAAATTAATTTAAATAATAACGCAAATCTCGAGTCTCTACAATATAAGTATGAGCTCCATGTTTGGATCAGAAAGGAGACAACAAAGAGAAAATTTTTAAAAAATTACTTGCACTCACTCCATATACTTACGAAGACAGTTTTAAAATATTGGAGTTTATAAGGTGAAGGGATAGCTCAATAATAAAGTGCACATAAGAGAATTGAAAATATATAAATCTGAGATTCAAATTTTCTTAATTTAAAATTTTCACCCGTATATCTTGGAGCAAATGGAAACGGAAAATAATTAGATATGTGATCTTTGTAGCAAACTGCAATGACAATTGGTTATAAATATTGGTTTTATCCTTTTGAATTTGAAAGCTTTTGACAAACTTGTTTTAATCCATGGTTCAACACAATCCTAATTCACTGCTCGAGTTATCTTAATTAATTTTAAATGACCAACTCCATTTTTTCTTATCTAATTTCAAATTGCTCCATCTAAACTCAAATATACACATCTAATACAAAAAAAAAAAAAAATAATAATAATGTTTGTCTATTTTTTAAAAAGGGATAATGTCACGACCCGTTTCCGTGGGCCGGACCGGCACTAGGGCCTAGGTAAGCTTAAGGCCCCCGAGGCCCGTAGTAAGCCTAAATTATTCAATCTGTCTACATGATTCTCCTAATTTCAACAAAACAGTAAGCCCATATGACTTGAGATATAAGTTTTATAAAATTTTCAAACATCTGGCCCAATATCAAATAATACATAAAATTTAACCAGGGCCTATTCACAATAACTCATAATCACAATAAGGGCTTACTAGTTTACCTACAGTTAATTACACAATAATTAATTTATAGCGTAGTGCTAACAATAAGGCCCAATTTAAATACACAACCCTATAACTGCGGAGTTCAATAATAATCTGATAAAAGAGTAACTTATACAACCAAAATTAAATAACAAAAATATAAAGTTTACATTTATAACTCTGCGGAGAAGATTGCAGAGCTTCAATCGAATCAGCTGCTTCCTAGTACTGTGGTGGAGAGCGAAGCTCTAGTTTTGATTCTATCCGGGAGGAGCACTAGATGGACCCGAGCGATCCAATATCTTACTGCCGGAATGAAGAGCAGGTGGAGGCTAGTGGCCGGAGGTGCGCTGGAGCAGCAGTAGGGCTGCTGTGGCGTCGGCGGAGGTGACCGATCGGCGCGCTGGAGCGGCGGCAGTGGCAGTAGCGCCTTGACAGGGCTGTGGCGCTGCTGTAGGCGCGACAGAGGAGCAGCAGTCGCGATCTGGGCTTGCTGGCGCGACGTGGAGCTGCTCTGTGAAGGTGCGACTTGCAGCAGTGAGCTACAGCAGTAGTGTGCGGTGGTCGATCTGCTCCAACTTGCAGGCGCAGCACAACAGTAGGGAAGAAGAAAGAAAGAAAGGAAAAGAAAAGGAAAGGAAAGAAAAGAAAGAAAGGAAGAAGAAGAAAAAGAAGAAGAAGAAGAAAAGAGGAGGTGGAGGAGGAGTGGTGGTCGGAGGTGGTGTCGCTGGTGGTCAAGAAGCGCAGAAAAAAAACGGGGGAGGGGAGTGAGGTGTGTGCTAGAAATAGAGGAAAAAAGAAAATTCTAGATGGTTTGGGTCCAACCGGTTCGATTCGGTTCGGTTCGGCCCAAATCTTCGGTTTCCAATTGGTTTACGGGTTTTTCAATCGATTTTTGGTTCGGTTTCCCACAGAGTTCACATTAAAATATTAAAATAAATTTCCAAGCTGTCGGTTTATTAAATTTAATTGGAAAATCTTTGAAAATAAAAATTCGAGTTGTTTCAGATAATATATATTAATTATATTTAAAAACTCAATTGACATATCTACATTAGTAACTCTATTAATAAATCATAGATCTTATTCTTAATTTACAATTTTCATTAATTTTTTTTATCAAACTCAAGTATTTATTGCTCCAGGTGTTATGTTTCGATTATAGCTCGATCCAGAATATTTGGATTTATGCTATAAGATAATTATTGATACAATCTTAATTAACACTTTATTTATTTAAATTTATATTTGACATATACTAATGCTTGAGTTAATTTATTTATGCATATATAGTTGGGAATATTAATTTTAAAGTGTTTTCTAGCGAAATACTAATAATAAACTATTGATAATAAATTAGAGTTGTCGCAATTATTTTCTCGTAATGAATTATCATAAAAACAGCGCGTTTGGTGTACGCGTAACGGTTCGCAGTGCATTGTGCGCGTAAGAATACAACGACAGCGACCGGCGAGTTTTGCTGAAAATCCGATTTGTTGGTTCAATTATCCTCCGCTATCTCACCGTATAACGCGCGTCCAATTAAAAAAATTTCACTGCCTCACTAACGAAACAATTAAAAACTAATTACTCCTAACTTTTTTCCTTAAAAAATCCAAAATAAAAAACCCAATAACAGAAAAGACAGATTAACCAAAAAAAAAAAAAAAAAAAACCGCACACAGAGAGGCAAAGAGAAAGAGAAACGAATAGACTCAGACTCTCATTTCCACTCTCTCTCTACTTTCTCTCTCATCCCTACGTTTCCTTCTGTCTGTCTGTCTCTCTCTCTCTCTCCATTCACACCACCTCATTTGAGCTTGAAGTTTTGAGGTACTTTTTGTTTATGTCTGTATAAAGTTTTAACCCTGAATTAATCTTAAATAATTGATTATGATTGTGGTTATGATTTATAGTAATCAACGATTTATTACGTCTATTTTATAGTTTAGTTGTATGAAAATGACGTTTCTCTTGCCCTAGATTCTGAAAATGCAGTTGTGATCCGATCTCTGTACGCTTCTCCATTTCCACTTTTGCTGATTTTATCCATTTTAATTCACATTTTGTTAACTGTTTCAATCAAAAAATTTAAAATTGAATTTGAATTTTGTATGTATTTCTATATCTAATGGTGGGTTTGCATTTGAAGGATCTCAAGCTTCTAAAGGACTGGAATTTTCATTTTGGGTTGTTTTGTCTGTGCTAGTATTGTAGTTGTGTTGGGGAAAGATGCAAGCTTGCATGTGAGGTTGCCTTGAATAATTCATTTCATTCTTATACAGGGATAGAAAATAAAGTTTCTACAAGGTGAAATTTTGGTGGCGGGGCAGTAATTTGGGTGATGATCGGGTCGAGAAGCTTTGTTTTGGCTTAGCTAAAAGGAGGGAGTTCTCTGGCACTTGCATCGCGTGGCGAGGTATTGTATTTTTTGTAGCTTTTAGATTTTAGTTTCTTTTTTCTTTTCCATTCTTTTTGGCGATTTTTTTCTTCCATATTTTGTTGCATGAGATTTTTTTTTATCAGTTGTTGTATGCAAATTTGATTTTGTAATGTGGGCATTGTGTAGGATTTAAATTCATGCTGTTATAAGGGGGCTGGGGAGGGAATAGATATTGAAGTTGTAAAATAACGTAGTTGCTTTACTTTTGGTTTTGGTTGGGTTGATACAAGTTTGAGCCCTGAGAATTTTAGAGAATTGGTTTTTGTTAGTTAATTGTGATCTGATTGTCAATGACATCATTTAGCAATATGCAAGTCGATTTATTTCTTTATTTTTTTTTTTGGCTGTTTTTTTTCTTTTCATAGTTGGTCCTACGCAGGTGTTTTTTATAATTAGGTTTATTGTTATGTTAGGAGCAGGACTCAGTGATTCATGTGCCTATAGGATACAAAATTGAAACAGTTCATTAGCTGTGTTTTCTGTACTGAGTGACAATTTTTTGTGTTGGAAATTGACTGATTACTTTGAGGACCCAGAATCTTAGACAGAGCTAAAAGTCGTGCTTTGGTGCAGATGTCAAAGTCTCCCTCCTTTGATATGCGAGAGGAATCCTCAAGTACTTCCCTGTCCAGGTTAGAATTTTTTTTTTTTGGTTCAGATGAGATGGATATTTGCTTGTCTGACAAACATTTTGGTAACTAATTAATTATGGGAAAATTACAGTACGGTTCCTGGTTTGCGAAATACAACTGGTCCGTCCCTGTTTTTTTTTTAAATATACCAATTTGTCCCTATGTTTTGCTTCCGTTATATTACTGGATCCTTCTGTCCATTTATTGTATCTTTTCCGTTAAGTCAACAAGAAAACACAAAGGTCAAAAGAAAAAATACTAAAATATTTTACTAAAAAAATTACAATACGGTTCTTATAGTTTGAAAAATACAATTAGTCTGTCTCTGTGTTTTTAAAAATAAAAAGGATATATTCGTCATTTCATAAGGTATTTAATGGATAAAACGCAAAAATTGGATAGAAGGACCTTATAGTCTGACGGAAGTAAAATATAAGGATGTTCTAATCTATTTTAAGAAAGATAAGGACGGATTAGTTGTATTTCAGAAACTCAAGGATCGTACTGTAATTTTCCCATTAATTATTTTCTGTAGTTCAAAATAAGCTTCCATATCCTATATTAAAATAAAAAACTAAAACAAAAGCAGACCCACAGAAACAACTGGAATTGAATTTCAAGATAATAATTAACAGAAGTACATCATCACCTATCTAACCTGTTGCTGGAAACAAATTGATGTTAAATTTATTATCTTTTATTCTTCCTTAAATGCTGATCATTTGCAATCGGCTTCATTGATTACATCAGGGGATCAAATGGGACATCAGAGAAGAATGATCCAGATGATACAGTGGCTACAGTTGCTCGCTTTATTGAGAAGCTGCATGCCAAAGTATCTTCACCACACGAGAAAGAACTTATTACGGCACGTCTACTTGGTCTGGCTAAATCTAAAAAGGAGGCAAGGGCAATCTTTGGTTCTCATGTGCAAGCAATGCCATTGTTCATATCCATTCTCAGGAGTGGAACTCCTGGTGCAAAAGTTAATGTTGCTGGAACTCTAAGTACTCTATGCAAAGATGATGACTTACGAGTGAAGGTACTTCTTGGTGGGTGTATCCCACCTTTACTCTCGCTTTTAAAGTCGGAATCAATTGATGCTAGGAAGGCAGCAGCAGAAGCACTTTATGAAGTTTCTTCAGAGGGTCTTTCAGATGATAATGTTGGTATGAAAATATTTGTTACAGAAGGTGTAGTACCAACTTTGTGGGATCAGCTCAATCCACAGAACAAGCAGGACAAAGTAGTAGAGGGGTATGTTACTGGGGCCTTGAGAAACCTTTGTGGGGCCAAAGATGACTATTGGAGAGCAACACTTGAGGCTGGAGGAGTAGATATCATTGTGGGTCTTCTGTCATCTGATAATGCTGCTGCGCAGTCCAATGCAGCTTCTCTTTTGGCCCGTCTAATGTTGGCTTTCAGTGATAGTATCCCCAAAGTAATTGATTCTGGTGCCATAAGAGCTTTGCTTCAGCTTGTGGATCAGAACAATGATGTTTCAGTCCGTGCTAGTGCCGCTGATGCTTTGGAGGTTGTTTCCTCAAAGTCAGCAAAAGCTAAAAAAGCTGTTATGGATGCAAATGGTGTTAATGTGCTTATTGGGGCTGTAGTAGCTCCTTCTAAAGAATGCATGCAAGGGGAGTCTGCTCAGGCTTTGCAGAGCCATGCAACTCGAGCTTTAGCAAATATCTATGGTGGTATGCCTTCTTTAATACTGTATCTTGGAGAACTATCACAATCCCCTCGCCTTACTGCACCAGTTGCTGATATAATTGGAGCACTCGCCTATGCTTTGATGGTCTTTGAACATGACTCTGGTGCTGATGAAGAATACTTTGATACGACAAAAATAGAGGATATATTAGTGAAGCTTTTGAAGCCTCGTGATACTAAGTTGATCCAAGAACGTATTCTTGAGGCTATGGCAAGCCTTTATGGCAACATCCACCTTGGAAATTCCCTTAATCACGCTGAAGCGAAGAAGGTTCTTATTGGTCTTATTACAATGGCTCTTGGGGATTCACAGGAGTATCTAATAATATCTTTAACCAGCTTATGCCGTGATGGAATTGGTATTTGGGAGGCCATTGGCAAGAGAGAAGGAATTCAATTACTCATATCATTATTAGGTTTGTCCAGTGAGCAGCATCAAGAGTATGCCGTTCGGTTGCTAGCAATCTTGACTGACCAAGTTGATGATAGCAAGTGGGCCATAACTGCTGCAGGTGGGATTCCTCCGCTGGTGCAATTATTGGAGACAGGTTCTCAGAAGGCAAAGGAGGATGCGGCACATATTCTATGGAACTTGTGCTGTCACAGTGAAGATATTCGGGCTTGTGTTGAGAGTGCAGGAGCCGTCCCAGCATTCTTATGGCTTCTAAAATGTGGTGGACAAAAAGGTCAAGAAGCCTCAGCTAAGGCACTTAAGAAGCTTGTCCGAACAGCTGATTCTGCCACAATTAATCAATTATTAGCTCTTCTCCTTATGGACTCTTCTGGCTCGAAGGCACATATAATAAAAGTTTTGGGTCATGTACTTACAATGGCATCACTCCAGGACATTGTGCAAAGGGGATCTGCTGCTAATAAAGCATTAAAATCTCTTATCCAGGTTCTTAACTCCTCTAATGAAGAAACCCAAGAGTATGCGGCTTCTGTTCTTGCTGATCTATTCAACACAAGGCAGGATATATGTGATAGTCTTGCAGCTGATGAAATTGTCCATCCTTGCATGAAGCTTTTGACTGGTAATAATACTCAAGTTGTTGCAACGCAGTTGGCTAGAACATTGAGTGCCTTGTCTCGTCCAACCAAGACCAAGACTACCAACAAGATGCCTTATATTGCAGAAGGGGATGTGAAACCTCTAATTAAGTTGGCTAAGACTTCTTCCATTGATGCTGCTGAGACTGCAGTTGCTGCACTGGCCAATCTTCTCTCTGATCCCCAGATTGCTGCTGAAGCTCTGGCAGAAGATGTTGTTGCGGCTCTAACAAGAGTCCTTGGTGAAGGAACTTCAGAAGGGAAGAAGAATGCTTCACGGGCCCTTCATCAATTGCTGAAACATTTCCCAGTGGGTGATGTGCTTAAGGGAAATGCGCAATGCCGTTTTACAGTACTTGCTATTCTTGATTCCTTGAATGGAATGAATATGAATGGCACTGATGCTGCAGATGCTTTAGATGTAGTTGCACTCTTGGCCAGGACAAAAGAGGGTGCAAACAATACTTACCCTCCTTGGGCCGCACTTGCTGAAGTACCTTCAAGCTTAGAATCTTTATTATACTGCTTGACTGAGGGACGCCCTCCATTGCAAGATAAGGCAATAGAAATTTTGTCTAGGCTTTGTAGGGATCAACCAGTTATGCTAGGTGACATGTTGATTGCAAGATCAAGATCAATTGGTTCTCTTGCTAATAGAATAATGAATTCTTCCAGTTTAGAAGTGAGAGTTGGGGGAACTGCTTTGTTTGTATGTGCTGCAAAAGAACACAAAAGAAAAACAATGGCAGCACTTGATTTATCAGGATATTCAAAACCCCTCATATATGCTTTAGTGGATATGGCCAAGCAAAATTCTAGCTGTTCATCTTTAGAAATTGAAGTCAGAACTCCAAGAGGATTTTTTGAAAAATCAGCCCTCCAGGAAGGAGATGAATTTGATATTCTTGATCCTTCCCTTGTTTTAGGAGGTACTGTTGCCATATGGCTGCTATCAATAATTTCAACATTTCATGATAAGAACAAGCTCATTGTAATGGAAGCTGGTGTACTTGAGGCCTTATCTGATAAGCTTTTAAATTATGCATCCAATTCACAGGTATGACTATCAGTCTAATGAAATTTTTTATACTCACTTATAATAATTCATTTTGCTGTGATGAATTGCTATCTAATAAGATGAGAAGTAGTGATATTGATTAGTTCATGTATTGCATGCCTATTTAAATAAAGTTATTTTATGACCACATAAATGAACGTTCGTGCATCAAAAACAGTGTTCGGTTCATTGTCGACAGACTTTAAGGGGGCAAAGAATTGCCTAATTTGCTTTCTTTCAAATGTGACGGATTTATATACTTTTTGTTAACAAGATTTAAGGAGCCAAATGGAAAATTTATACACGATGCAGTTGTTGCTTTTTTTGTCTGATTTGGCTTCCATGATGGAACCCATGTTGACCTAGAACATTTGGTAGTTGAGCTAAGAAAACTTTTTCTTTGTTCTCAGGCAGAATTTGAGGACACAGAGGGCATATGGATTAGTGCCTTGCTCCTGGCTATCTTGTTCCAAGATGAAACTGTTGTGCTCTCTCCTACAACAATGCGGATCATTCCTTCACTTGCTCATTTGCTAAAATCTGATGAAATGATTGACAAATATTTTGCTGCTCAAGCATTGGCTAGCATTGTTTGCAATGGAAACAAGGGACTAAGTCTTACCATCGCAAATTCCGGTGCTGTTGCTGGATTGATAACGTTAATTGGTTACACAGAAGCAGATATGCCAAACCTTGTTACTTTATCAGAAGAATTTTCTCTGGTGAAAAATCCTGCTCAAGTTATTCTGGAACGCCTTTTTGAAATTGAAGAAGTAAGAGTTGGCTCCACCGCAAGGAAATCTATTCCTTTGCTGGTAGATCTCTTGAGACCTATCCCTGATAGGCCAGGTGCCCCTCCAGTTTCTGTTCAACTCTTAACACGTATTGCAAAAGGTAGTGATCCAAATAAATTAATCATGGCTGAAACTGGAGCTCTGGATGCTTTATCAAAATACCTCTCTTTGAGTCCTAAGGACTCTACTGAGGCCTCTATTTCTGAACTGTTAAGAATCCTGTTCAGAAATCCTGAAATCATTCGGTATGAAGCGTCCCTTAATTCTACGAATCAACTCATAGCAGTACTTCATCTGGGGTCAAGAGATGCTAGATTTAGTGCTGCAAGGGCTCTTCATGAACTTTTTGAAGCAGGGAACATCAGAGACTCTGAATTAGCTTGGCAGGCTGTTCAGCCATTGGTTGACATGCTTAATGCCACGTCAGAGAGTGAGCAGGAGGCTGCTCTTGTTGCCTTGATCAAACTAACTTCAGGAAATACTTCAAAAGCAGCTCTATTCACTGATTTGGAAGGGAATCCTCTTGAGACTTTACACAAAATATTTTCTTCTGCATCTTCCATGGAATTGAAGAGAGATGCTGCAGAGCTCTGCTTTATTCTGTTTAGCAATGCCAAATTCAGAACAAATCCAATTGCCTCAGAGTGCATACAGCCTCTTGTATCTCTTATGCAGTCTGAATCGAGTTCAGTTACGGAAGCTGGGGTTTGTGCTTTTCAGAAACTGTTGGATGATGAGAATCTGGTGGAGATTGCAGCAGCCTATGATACTCTTGTGGATCTTCTTGTTGGCTTAGTATCTGGGACAAATTATCGACTTATTGAAGGCAGCATCTGTGCCTTAATAAAGTTGGGGAAGGATCGGGCTCCACGCAAATTGGATATGGTTAAAGCAGGTGTTATAGATAAATGTCTTGTGCTACTCCCTATTGCCCCTGATTCATTATGCTCTGCAATCGCGGAATTGTTCCGCATTTTGACAAATAGTGGTGCAATTGCTAGAAGCTCAGATGCTGCAAAAATAGTAGAACCCCTTTTTATGGTCTTGCTTCGGCCTGATTTTGGTTTGTGGGGACAGCACAGTGCATTACAAGCACTTGTAAATATTTTGGAGAAGCCACAGAGCCTCGTAACATTGAAACTGACCCCTAGCCAAGTCATTGAACCTTTAATTGCATTTCTGGAATCTCCGTCTCAAGCCATTCAGCAGCTGGGCACAGAATTGCTTTCTCATCTTCTTGCACAAGAACATTTTCAGCAAGATATCACAACAAAAAATGCAGTTGTACCACTTGTGCGTCTTGCAGGAATTGGAATACTAAACCTTCAGCAAACGGCAACAAAGGCACTAGAAAAAATTTCCACTAGCTGGCCAAAAGTTGTTGCTGATGCTGGAGGTATTTTTGAGATTGCGAAGGTTATAATTCAAGATGATCCTGAGCCACCACTTGAGCTGTGGGAAACAGCTGCTTTGGTTTTATCAAACATTTTGCATTTCAATACAGAGTACTACTTTAAGGTTCCCTTGGTAGTTCTTGTCAAAATGTTGCACTCTTCAGTTGATAGCACTATTAAAGTGGCTCTTAATGCTTTAATTGTTCATGAAAGGACTGATGCTTCAAGTGCAGAGCAAATGGCTGAAGCTGGTGCTGTAGATGCTTTGTTGGACTTGCTAAGATCTCATCAGTGTGAAGAGTTATCTGGAAGATTACTTGAAGCTTTATTTAATCATGTTAGGGTTCGAGAGATGAAGGTTTCCAAGTATGCTATTGCACCTTTATCGCAGTATCTGTTAGACCCACAAACCAGATCAGACACCTGCAGGCTACTTGCTGCTCTAGCTATTGGAGATCTTTCTCAGCAGGAAGGACTTGCTAGGTCCACTGATTCTGTTTCAGCATGCCGTGTTCTGGTGAGCTTGCTTGAAGATCAGCCATCTGAAGAAATGACAATGGTGGCAATTTGTGCATTGCAGAATTTTGTTATGCATAGTCGGACGAATAGGAGGGCTGTTGCAGAAGCAGGTGGCATATTAATAGTTCAGGAATTGTTAATGTCTAGTAGTGCTGATGTTGCTGGTCAAGCAGCAATGCTGATCAGATTTCTATTTTCTAATCACACTCTCCAAGAGTATGTATCAACTGAGCTCATCAGATCCTTGACAGGTAAGTTCAGTTCCATTTTACATATTTACAGTTGTATGAGATTGCAAATGGCTAGAAAATTTCAAATACAGGTATTTGGATTCAAACTATAGTTCAAATTGCATGGAATTGTAAACAATCGGAAGCAAATATGTTACAATGAAATTTTAAGGGTGCATAGAAATAATTTTTTAGCAGGTACTATAACTCCATCTAGATCCATGAACCCGTCCAATTAATAACTTATACATTATCATTATCATTCAAGTTCATATCCTGCCATTTGAAATATCCACCTATTGCAGACAGGAGTCGACAGATTTACGTATAAGATGTAAACTCAGCTGCTATTATACTTCCAAAGTAATTACCAACATTGGTTTTCAGTTCTAAAGATTTCAACTTTTTAGCCATTCTTGTTTAGGCCCCGCCATTAGAGATGGTTTTTAGGTGTGTTCTTTCTGTCTTGATTCAGTTGACTGTAACTTAGAGTTATTTTAAACCAGATAGTTCTTCAGTGTTATTTTGACTTGGAAAATTTTCATTTTGTTTGGCTTGTGGTTATGAGGGAAGACTGTAATCTTTTGATAAGATAAGAAACTTTATTGAGAAGAAATAAATTTGTATACACCATGGAGGACAGTGAATCCTCCTATAGAATTGAAATGACAATGAAAGATAAGAACATAAAAACAATAAAAGTTGACAATGGAGGACAGAAAAAAGAACAGTGAAAGTTGGCTGACATTTAAATGGATCCCTCTGGATTTCTAAAAGCATAAGCCCATGTAAAGGCAAACACAGTGTCTGTCCCAAAACAAACTAAAGGATTCTGGAGGAAATTTGGGGAAAGTTATCTGCAGATAATGTCAAAATGGTATATGACAGATAATATCTAAAGTAGAAACTTAGTTTGATTTTCGGTATTCATGGTATTATCTTTTGATTTGTTATATTGACTATGTTTCTGCTTCCCTCCCTACTTTTATCTAATTATAGAAACCTGTCATCACTTTGTTGTGCAGCTGCATTTGAGAGAGAGTTGTGGTCAACAGCAACCATCAATGTACAGGTCTTGAAAACATTGAATGTCATTTTAACCAACTTTCCTAAGCTCCATGTTTCTGAAGCAGCTACCCTGTGTATCCCCTATTTAATAAATGCACTCAAGTCGGGCAATGAGGTGGCGCAAGAATCTGTATTGGATACCTTATTCTTGTTAAAACAGTCATGGTCAGCCATATCAATTGATGTTGCAAAGTCTCAAGCAATAGTTGCTGCTGAAGCTATTCCTGTTCTGCAAATGCTGATGAAGACCTGCCCACCAAGTTTCCATGAGAAAGCAGACCTCCTGTTGCACTGCTTACCGGGGTGTTTAACTGTTACCATTAAGCGCGGGAACAATCTCAAGCAGACAGTGGGAAACACTAATGCCTTCTGTCGATTAACGATAGGCAATGGTCCTCCCCGGCAGACCAAGGTATGATGTTTTCGACGATTGTTTGCAAAAAGAAACCATTTATTTTGCAGCTGGTGTAGGATCTTTCCAATTTTAGTGAAATCCACAGCATTTAGTTGCAGCATTTCTTAGGATATAAATGAATAAATGATTGCCTGCCAGGCTAGATTATGAGAGAGGCTTAAGAATGTGTATCTTCTAATAAGTCTGCTGCACCTAGCTATGCCATATGGAATTTGTACAAATGAGCCCCTGGGTGACTGATGCACTATGTGTATCGTTTTATATATTATGAAATCACAAATAGTTTCTATTTTATCTCTTCAATAGTCTGAGCCAACAGATTAGTTAGATATAGTTTCCTTTTTTCTCTCTCTTGATGGGATAGATATCTTAAGTTTAAGAACTTCTCCTCTTTCACCAAATGGGATGAAAACATTAATATGCCTTCAAACTGGTGAAATTTCAAGGTAAATAAACAACTCCGAATTCTTGGAAAATTTTGCATGGTCTTGTAATTATTGAAGATTTTCTGTTTCCAGAACCAGAAACTGGAACTTTGTATGCCAAGTGGTGATTTTATATACCGATTTTTGATATCTAGTTGCAGCTGCATTTCATATTATAATAATGATTTGCTATATGTATCAGGTTGTGAGCCACAGTATCTCACCAGAATGGGAAGAAGGGTTCACATGGGCTTTTGATGTGCCACCAAAAGGACAAAAACTTCACATTATATGCAAAAGTAAAAATACTTTTGGCAAGGTACTTAACTATTTAAGCTATATTTTTTTTAGCAATAATTCATAAACTGAGCAGATTGACATGCTCGTTCAACCATTTTCATCATCAATTCTTGCTTATCAATTATCATGTTATTTTTGTTCATTGCCTTTGTTCTGTGAAGATCACTTGATGATCTTAAGAACTATGCCTATTCAGCGTATGGTGATTGTAATGAGCAATTTTTTTAGGAGTATAATAGCTTGACAATGCTGTGACCTGAGGTGGTTTTTTTTCTTTTTTCCTTTTTTCAGTCAACTCTTGGAAAAGTAACTATCCAAATTGACAAGGTTGTGACAGAAGGCGTATACAACGGATTATTCAGCCTTAATCATGAAAGTAACAAAGATGGTTCTTCCAGGACGCTTGAAATTGAGATTAGCTGGACCAACAGGACATCAGAATGATGGCCTGTGAAGAAGGATATAAGGTAATTGTACAAGAAACTGCATAGAAATCAAGTACAGCAGTCAGCAAAAAAGAGGACAGAATCATTAATACTCATTTACCCAATGGGATTATAGGAAGTTATCTTGCTTGTAAGTATTTACATCATTTGAAGGTCCAGTTTTGTAGTAACAAAACTTAAGCTGCCTGACATGTAAACTGTAAAATGTTCATCAATTTGCAGAGGTGAAAAAGGGTGAGGGTCACGCCCGTGGCATAGGAAAATATAAACGTTATTATTTGCAAGGTTGCTGTACAGGTCAGTCTATAGGTATTAGCAATTAAGTCATATTATAGAGCAGTATGGAGAAAATGATTAAATCAGCTTTTCCACTTTAAAGGGCACGTTTTTGGTGGTACCGTGGTAGGAATAAGCTGTAATTCTGCTTGTAATGAATATATGAGAATTGATGCCAAGTATAATTAAAAGCAGATATTTGAAATTTTGAATTCCTTCAAACATTTTTATAATTTTTGACGCATGCTGAAAACCAAAAATGCTTGTAGATAGTCACTGTTGCGTAAAATACCAACCTGCAACGAGTCCGACTGGAAGTTCAAAACGAAAATAAGCAACCATGTCCAGGATTCCTTAATCCAAACAGCTCGTAACTCATTTTATTTCAATTTAGGAAATGTTAAATAATGGAGATGAAAATCAGCAGCAGTAGCAAAAGCTTCTGTCTTAAGCTTTAAAAAAGGATTTAATCGTCACATTTCCTGAGTGGCCATTTTTCTGGTTCATTTTCTCTGTGCATGATAATAGTAATCCCCAGTTCGCTCTCCAATTACGCGAGGGGAATTAGAGAGAAAAACGAGAGAAGGTGGTGAAAGTGAACAGAAGAAAGCAGAAAATTTTCACCCAGTGGAGTGGGAATTCATGACATTTTAATGTAGAATAATAAAAATGCAACCAATGAGCTGCAAGACTACCATTAAAAATATATATATATATATATATATATATATATATATATATGAGGAAAGCCAAGTAGCATTCAAGCTTCAATCATCAAAGCACTTTAACTGGCACATGTGAAACTTTACATTCTTAAACATGGATGACTTCAATTAAACAATTTAATTGTCTCGAGTTGAAATCAGCAGGATGTGATGTAGCAAGCAGAAGCAACATGTGAACTACTTTGCTGCAGCAACCAGTGTAGATCGAGCCCGTGTAAATGAAGAAATTAGCGATCCAAGTTGCAACTTATCATTGCACCCGAAACTCAACCTGTACCTGCAGATTACAGGAAGCCTCGGCTTAATTCAAGCAAGACGTCAGAAAATCTTCACCACCAAAAGTGTCTTTCTCATTACAGAACCTTTTGGGAGAAAGAAACATTGTCAGCCATGATAATAATTATACAAGAAAAAGAGATGATTACATACTCTATGTCAGCCATGTCATTAATTAACTGAACTCTGACATCTGATGGCATCTTAATCTTAAAAACGAACCTGTTAGAAAAGTCCAGCAAAAACATGTCAACCAATGCAAATTCCTAGAAGTTTATACCCAAAAATACTTAGACACTTACATAGTCACTTCTCTCACAATATCTACTAATGCCAATCCTTTCTTTGTCTTGATTTCAGAAATTCCTATAGAGCATTTAGTACAGAAAATAAATAATAGAAATAAATCAAAATCAGCTCATAACTATATGAAACAATGGCATTATAGAATAGATAGTTCAATACGTTTTAAAGTTTCAGCAAATGATTCATTTAGAAGCCAGTAAGATATTTGCTCAATGTCTCTGGGCAATGGATTTCCAGTGCACAGGTATACAGCTTCTTCCGTGATTTGCTCAGAAGCCATGTGTGTTGACTGCATACATCAGAAAAAGGGAATAAGGTGTCACTTTGGATTCATTAACACGACAGGGCAAACAGGAACCATAATGTAATTGGCATCAAGGATTATATTCTCTTTTCTTTTCTTTTGAAAACAGTGCATATCCCATTTAATGCCTAGTTATGCTAGCATATATGGAGAGAAAAAAGAGGATAAGAGGAGAACTAGGGAAGAAATTTCTTCACTATTTAGCACCCAGCCGTGCAAAACACCATAACAAACTGATATTTGCATGTATTAACACCAAACTACATTCAGCAAAGGTATTGATGAAGAAATAGAGATTTTTCTACTTACACACTGCCATCAATTTGCCAAAATCAGAAATATTGACATCAGAGCGATCATTTGGTAGATTGCACCATGATGGTACTGTGAAAGTGTACACTATTTCTATACACAATACCACCAAACGATCTGTGCTTATATACATAAACGATTAAATAATCTTAGAACCTGCAATATGTTCAAAGCCTTCCTCATATCGCCATTGCAAAGTCGCACAAGTGCTGCTAAGCCACTCTCAGTAACATCAAGCCTAATTCAAAGAGGAAAATGGAGTTATTAGGCATTAATGGATAATCTATAATAAACAATTAGGCCAGATCAAAATGGTTACTACTTCTGGCAAGTTAGTATTTTTCTTCTGCATAAACTCGAAGGAACTCCTCCATTGTTCATCTTGACTCTTCAAACTGGTTCAAAGCAAGAGGCCCCAAAAGGGGAACCCAGTTTGATTCCACAGAAGTAAGTTCCCCATGTTTCTCCCATCCCCCAGTCAAGTCCCATGAAAACTTTACTTATGCACCCTTCATTTTTTAAAGAAAAACTTCACAAGAGCAAAAACATCTCTTTTTTTTTTTTTTTGAAATAAAAAGAAAATATATGTAAAAGGCTTTCGCAGAGAAAGAATATGTTCATCTGCAGTGGTTTATGAACTAGAGATGCTTCATTAATTCTTTTAAACTTATATGATATTGATACTGGAAATATGAATACACATGTAAGAATCCAGCATAAACAAAGGCATCATCTAATTTATACAGTACAATATATAATAGAAATCTGCCAAAAAAAAAAAAAAAGAAGAAACAGCACCCCTTACCCTTCAGATTTTATAACATGTTTTAGTCGTTCAGAAACATGTATTGGATCAAGAGGAGCAAATCGAAACCGAGTACATCTAGACTGTAGTGCTGGAATAATCTTGTTCACATGATTACAGATAAGGGTAAATCGAGTGTTCTTCGTGTATTTCTCAATCACTAAACCACAAATCAACAGAATAAATAAACATCATTCTGCAAGAAATAACTAGGAGCTGGGAAAAAAAGAATAGTGACAAATAACACTTGGTACCTCTACGCAAGGCAAATTGTGCATCCTTTGTCATGGCATCTGCCTCATCTAGTAAGACCAACTTTACAGATGACTTTGCACTGCAAGTATTAAACCCTTTGGTGATTAGCTATAATGATAAAGAGACATTAAAGGGTACTTTCAGGCCTAAAAGCAAATTTACCTGGGCCAACAAATCAAAAAAAAAAAACTAAATGAATAAATAAATATAGCAAAAATAAAATACCTTCCTATGAATAAGAACACAAGTGCAAATATAATCACATACAAATAAGAATAGAAGTGCAAATATAACTACATATCATAATGCATTCTTAACCATCCTGACCAGCAAAATTATTTAACTTAATTGTGATGTGACCAGTGATATTATTCAACTCAATTGGTGAAAAATCAGTATCAAAACATATATCTTGATGTATTTTTCTGAAATTTTCAGGCTTCAAAAAGGACACCTTGTAGAGAAGCAACAACAACAATATAATAAATGTTCCTCCGCATACAAAGATTACTCCTAAAGTAACTAGAGACCAGCAGCACAAAGTTTTATGATGTATTAAGAAAATCGAAGCAAAATCAATAGCAGATGTGGGTTTTGACTGAAGGCAAGCAAGTGTATAGAGATGAATTGACTGGAGAGTGTAACCTCTAAACTACCATTAAATCATGTGATTTTTGGAACGGAATGTATAGATGGCATCAATTTTCAGGTGAAACAAAAAAAATTGACCTATATGTCATTTAAAGTATGGCTTAACATCCAAAGGGACAAATGAAATATGCAACTTTTAGCCAAAGTCCATTACCATTACTGGACAGAAATTTCCCAATATTAAGGTCTATTTGAAACATATTCAGAGCTTGCTGATCACTCAAAACCCACTATTATGCTAAAGGAAAAGAAGAACGTCAAAAACGATCCTCTAACAAGTATCTGGAACAACATTCAGAAAGCATGAAGATACTAATTGTCCGAAATTCCATGTACATGAGATTACCTGAAAGAGAAGCTCTGAGTGCTAGCAAAATCTTGTATCTGCTGTCGCACCACACCAATTCCCCTGTCATCTGATGCATTCAGCTCCAAAATCATATTGTGGTACTGTGCTCCATACAGTTTACGCGCCACAGCAAGAATAGTCGAAGTTTTTCCAGTGCCAGGAGGACCATATAGCAGGAGATGGGGCAGTCTATTTTCACTGGTGAGCCTATCGACTATTCCAGCCAAGCAAACCAAAAAGTGTAGCGTTACTATGGATATATCATAATACAAAGTACAAACCAGAAGTTGCCGAACTGATCTTGCTTGGAATATCATAATACAAAGTACAATTGTTTGTTTACTGTTTCTCAATTATAATCGAACCAAAATAAAATGACAAAGAATACCAAAATAAAACAGTCAAAAAAAATGTAAACATAGAAACTTTATCCAGGATTAAGAAAAAAAATCCATAAATACATGACCGCTCAATGACTATACAAAAAGGAGGGGAAGAAGAAACTAAAAGATGGACAAAATTGAAAAAAATAAAAAAACGAATTTTCAAAAACCAGTTCGAATTCTTCTAATCTCTACTCCTGCTACTTCCTATTAACTAATTGAACCATCAAATTAAATTGCTAAACGCCTATGTATAAGCACACATGCAGTGAAAACCCTAAAGGGAAAAAGCTCAGGATACTTACTGGTATCAACAATGTCGCGATGAGCAGCGACATCCGCAAGTGACTGAGGCCGATACTTCTCCACCCAAGGAACGGCTTTAATATCGGGAGGAGTGCCGGCTACAACGACATTTTTGCCCTTGTTTGTTTCGTACGAGTCGTTCTGTTTCTGGTCTTCGTTCTCGTCTCCGTCGATGTCCATAAAAGATTCTTTCTCATTCATCTCTTTCACTCTCTATCTACGCGGCTCGTGACTCGCGACTCGACTCAGTTTCTCCGTGCTGTATTGTACTTCGCTTTGAAGAGCTATGAAGTAAGAGTGTGTACTGTACAAAAAAGAGGTTTTGGCTGATGCGAGGTTTTGACGATGGCGCCAAGCAGATTTTAAGGCAGGTTTGGAAAGCAGGATGCGGGCTTTTGTTATTGTTCAATAGTTTTGGGCAGCCCATGGTTATTATAATTGGGCTATTTGGAATCTGAATCTGCTGACCATGGGCTGACATGACCCAAGACGTGAGAAATGACTTACGTCATATGCTAAAATTAACTAATGAAAGCATCGCTAAAACATAATTAAAAATCCAGTATATATAATATTAAAAAAATGAAAATGTAATGGCTAAATATGTAAGTTCACCCTGCACTTTCCCTAAAAAAATTACGTGGCACCTTAAATTTAGAAATACGTAAGTTCACCCTGCCCTTAAAAAAATTATTGTGCCTAAAAATTATAAAATTTAGAAATATTATACACATTTTCATATTAACAACTATAGTTCTTTTTATTTGGTCTTTTATATATAAAAAATTAATTAGATATATAGTTAATATAATTTTTATAATAATAATTTTATATTCTCAATTATATAATAAATATTTAATCAATCTAATTTTATAATTTAAAGTATTTAACAAAATAATTTTACAAATTGTAATATTTGATAGGTAAAATTTTATAAGTTAAAATATTAAACTTTTTATGTAAAATATAGAGTAATTTTATGCATTTGACTCAAATAAAATCCAATCATTAAAATTTCCAAACATAAGTATATAATATACCAAGGCAATAATTAATTACTTACACCAATATTTATTACATATCAAATTAAATAAATAAAGTAGCATGTATAGTAAAATATGCATTCATTCATCCTCCAAATATAATTGAAAACAAAATAATAAAATTGAATTCCTTATCTTGAATCAATAATTTCCACCAACAATTTCTAGTGGCTTTTACAGATTTATCAAAATTTTTTATACATTTTGAGTGGCATTTTATGGATTTATCATTTTATTTTTAATTAATTGGAGGTTTTCATGAGGTGAAATATCACTGTGGATTTGGCTCACTAAATTAGTGAAAATAACTGTATCTGGAAGAACTTGAACTCGATACATTCCACTCCTCATATAAATAAAAAGGCTAACTAATCTTAATTCACAAAATAGATAAATTTCATCATAATTTTAATTCAACTATTTTGTAAAAAATAGAATTTCGATCTTAACTGTGAGGCTTTTAATTTTTTTATTTTTTATTAATAATAAAATTTAATTATTTATTTTACTAATAATTAATTCTTAATCTTATAATCTATAGATTTTACATTCTGTAAATTTCACATTTTATTAATCTAAACGGCTATTATAGTAATCGTGATTTCTTTTTTTTACTCCGTAAACATTTACTCAACAACGTCTAAGTAGCCGTTTCTGTAAAAAGAAAAAAAAAAAAAAAACAATATCTAGGCAGTGGTCAATTCAGCTCAAACCAAAAATATTAGGCAGCGAAGTCTCCTTCAACGGGGTCCATTCAAATTTGCCGTTTTCTACAAACAAAAAAACACCCCAAACTTTTTGTCTCACTGCAATTTCTAAACACTAGTGACTATCAATTCTTCTAATACAGTAATACTTAAAACCAAAGAGCCTCCGTTTGAGAGAGGGCGCCAAACAAAGTCCAAAAGGCGGCACATACAATTACAAAAAAACAACCCCTGTACTGTCCTGCTCTGCCCTTGACCCTGGCCGGCCATGTGACTCACTTTCACTTCATTCCTCCGTCTCTCTAACCTACAACAACTTCTCTCCCTCTCTTGTTTTCTTCAGCTTCCTCCATGTTTTCTACTTCCAGTAGGTCCCACAGATCTTCGGCCATCTCGCCCTTCCGTTCCCGCAAGTCGCCTGCCCAGCCTCCGCCGTCGAAATCCACCGGAGGGTCGGTAACTCATTCCTCGACGACGTCATCTAGGCCTCCCTCCAGGCTCTCAGCCACTCCTAGCAGCTCAAGTTCAAGCCCCACGGTCCAGGTCCTTGACCGGCCTGAAACTAGTAAGGCCAAGGAGAATGTGACGGTCGCTGTTAGGTTCCGTCCTCTCAGGTATTTTGTATAATGTATGTTGTATTTAGCGTTGTTTGTTTGACTTTTTGATTTCGTTGACTGTTGGTGGACTGATTGGTGTTTGTGTGTGTGTGTGTGTGTGTGTTCGGGCAGTGCTAGGGAGATCAATAAAGGGGACGAGATAGCTTGGTATGCAGATGGGGATTATACAGTGAGGAACGAGTACAATGCTTCAATTGCTTATGGTTTTGGTTAGCACTATTTTTTTAACCCTTCCAATGTACTGCAATTTAGTAAGTTACACAGAATATAGTGTTTGGCTATGGTTTTGGCTTGCTTTCTTTTAGAAATAAATTTTCTTTGTAATGGTCTTTTAGGAACCCCAACCGCCAATGGAAGGTTGAGCTGGTTGCTTCATGAAATTGCTTACTTTCTAGGCATTTTGCCCCCGTCTGTTGGGGGAGGGGGAGAAAGAAAGAGAAGGTTATCTTCGAACTGCATTTTTAGAAGAATGGCAGAGAAAAGTATTAAAATTGGAGTTTATATTTTTTAAACCTTCTTCTGAATTACAATGTTAATATAACTCTACAGCCAATGCCTTATATCTAAATTATTACATTTTTTCCGAAACTAATTCTTTGGCCCTCTCATAAGTATTTCTAGTAGCTTTATGAGTAAAACCAATGAAGAGTAGTATTTGATGTTTATTTACTGGATTGTGTACTTATAGCTATTGATAAAATTTGATAGATACCATATAATATTGAGTAAAGTGCATGGAAATCAACCAATTTGATTTCCCATCAAATTATTAAGTATTACGCACATGACCATAATTGTAGGTCATGTCCTATGTTCAAAAGAAGAACTCCTTTTTTATTTTTGTTTCAAGTTTGGTATATATTGAGTATGATTATCTATTTGCTCACCAGAATTGCACTTTGTCTCTGCAGACAGAGTGTTTGGTCCTGCAACAACAACTCGCCATGTTTATGATGTAGCTGCCCAGCATGTTGTTAGTGGTGCCATGCAAGGGATCAATGGTAATTGCAATTTTTTATCCAACATTGAACTTTATGTGTACCGTGAAGGAATACTCTCGAACTATTCATCCTTAAACAACTTTTAAACTTCAGCTGGCAGTTGAAAGGAGTAACTTATTATGATGACATATATTTATTCATATGCAGATGGAATATTCCTTCCATGTTTTTGCTATTTTCCTTTGAATTTTATTTCAATATAGACAGGGAAATATGGAAATGGTACTGGGTATCACTTGTCATATTGCATTATATGCTCAGTTTTCGTTGCTTGATTTACAATGGCTTGTTGCTTTTGGTAATTGAAATAAAGGATAAAGTGGATATTCAGTATTTCCAAGTTTGCATCTAATATTAAATTATAATGTTCTCATGTGCAATAATTCCTCTTTATTAATGTTAGTTTTGTAATGTAGGTACCGTGTTTGCATATGGTGTTACTAGTAGTGGGAAGACTCACACAATGCATGTAAGTTATCAAGTGGGAATAACTTTTTTGGAAATTGCAACCATTTTTTGCCCCAATATTATGGAATGGGATCTCACAACAATATAAGCTTATTTATGAGCATACAAAATGAGCCAGCTCATGAACTCCAAAACGAAGTGGCTTGCGAGATTCAACAAGCCAAATATCTGTAAGCTCAAGCTTGACTTGTTTATTGAACTGACTTGTTTATTGAACGCTACAAAGTCAAACTGAAGCTTTTATCGACAGAGCTCTGAGTAGCTAGTGAGCTGCTTGGCTCATTTGCGGCCCTATTTAAGCCAGCATTTTTGTGCACATTGTTTGTTTGCAATTATTTCTCAATATTTGTGCAAGCTTGAACCTTTTTTTTTCCTGTCTCTCAGGGAGAACAAAAGTCACCTGGAATTATTCCATTGGCAGTGAAAGATGTTTTTGGAATTATACAAGAGGTAGCATAGTGGTTTGCCTGTTATGATTGTAAATTAAACTAATATTTTGTCAACAAATAATGACTAACCTACGGAGCAATATTTCAGACACCTGGGCGGGAATTTCTTCTTCGTGTTTCATATTTAGAAATCTATAATGAGGTTAGTCACACTTTCTATGACCTTTATGGACTTCCAAGCCTTATATTATTCCTACAAAACATGTACATAAGGAGCATGAAAAAAAAACCTTCAATTTCTTTAGAAGTCAACACTTTTGGGATCCTTTCTAATTTGTTAATTTAGCTAAATGTTTGATTTAAGAAAGTACTAAAACTTATTGAGAAGTTCTCGTTAATGATTAGTGCATCTTTTTGGAGTTCCATTGTTTAGAAGAGTTTTGAGAGGTTGGAGGGTTGAATGAGTTTCTTCTCATTAAAGTAATTTTTTACTCTTTACTAGTTTGTTTGTCTACTTGGAGGGAGGGAACCTTATCTTTTGCATTAACAGGACACTTCTCTCTGTATCACTATTAAAAATTATTTTTTAAAAAAAGAGAGAAAGATGCTTGCTTTTGTATCTTTAATTTTTAGGTCACTTTCAATTTAGTTTTCAAATTTTTGTATTCATGAAACTGCTTGCAAAACTACTTCTGGCTTTCTATTATGGTACTCCTCAACTCTTTCAGTTGCTTTGTTTCATGGTATTGTGCTATCCTTCCATGTGTCAGTAGAACTCTTAACCATAGCCAATCACTATATTCTGCCTATTGAAATAAAGTTACGAGTCACAATTTTCTGTGACTTATTCTGTTTGCTTTCAGTATATATGGTTAGTGCATCTTACCTATGTAAATGGTGTCAATGTTCTTAACTTAGCCAAATAATTCTTCTTTTTCCTTTCAACTATCTTATTGAAATATATATCCGAAGGTGCAATGTAAATGGAATTTTTTTTTTTGTGTGTGTGTGTGTGTCTGATTTGTGCCTTCGGTTAATTGTTTTTCTTTTTTCTTTTTCTTTTTCTGTTTCTTCACTAGGTCATCAATGATTTGCTTGATCCAACAGGGCAAAACCTAAGAATACGAGAGGATTCACAGGTGTTTATTTTCAAGTTTTTCTGAATACTAAAACATTCAATTTCATGCGTTGTGGCTGTGCTGCTGCAACTTGTAACATGGAACCTGTTCTACTTTCTATTTTGTGCCAGACAAAGTCTGCTTGAGCTGCCTAGTATAGACAGTTTGTTATCTGAATGTGCTTGTTAATAAACTGGCAGGGAACTTATGTTGAGGGAATCAAAGAGGAAGTTGTTTTGTCACCTGCACATGCTCTTTCTTTGATAGCATCTGGAGAAGGTATATAGCCTCCAATGCGTTTACATAATTGTGTATTAGCTGCTATCTTTCACTTTCTCCAGTTTCATTTAACACACTTCATCTTCTGCCTTTCTCGAAGAGTATCCTTGTGCATTTGTTGCATATTGAGTTGTAGTCCTGAAACCAAGCGATATTAGACATTGTTACACCGAGATCAATGCATGTTCCCATATCCTTCTTCTTTTTGTAGTTGTGCACTATTAACGTGTAGTTCTGATGTTGTTGCAGAGCACAGGCATGTGGGTTCTAATAATTTCAATCTTCTAAGCAGCCGGAGCCACACTATATTTACATTGGTATGTCTCGTTTTATTTTCAGTATATGGAGATTTGAAATGTTTATAATTCTGTTTCTGTATGATAATATCTTTTGAAACTTGAACTAAACTCAGAAAGCTGGACATGTGACCACATTTAATATAATTGAGAGTTGTGCTTGACCAATTTGGATTGCTTGGAATGTCTTTTTTTCTTTTGTCAACTTTTGCTTCATGTAAATGTAATATTGTGTTTCAGACTATTGAAAGTAGTCCTCATGGAGAAGATGAAATGGAAGAAGACGTGACTTTATCTCAGTTGGTAATTCCTGTTTTCTGGTTCTGTTAAGTCTGATTATTTGTTGTTTTGTTACCATCCAGTGCTGATCACTCTATACAACTTAAACTTCTCTGCAGAACTTAATTGATCTTGCTGGGTCTGAAAGTTCTAAAACTGAAACAACTGGATTGCGGAGAAAAGAGGGTTCATACATAAATAAAAGCTTACTTACTCTTGGCACAGTAAGATGTTGCTCTGCTTATCTGTCTTTTTTATTTTTATTTTTATGTGTAACATGGAGATTTAGCCAATATTAAGCTTTTAAAGGATTTTGCTTTGGCAAGTTGTATGACAACTCATTCATGAGGAACTGTTTATCCATGATTTATTATTTTAAGATTAAAAACTATGGTTAAAATAGCATGCATGATTTACTCTGTGCTGCTGGTAATCATTTATGATGAACACCAAAATCATTGTGACACTAGAACTGAGTTAGTGTAGATAAAGGAACAATCAATTTCAAATTCAAAAGTTAACAAGCCTGCACATGCTCTTGCTCGTGTGGCATGTTTACATCCTTGTTTCCGTCTTTGGGACTCGACTCCCCATTGTATTGCAAATCTTATTTCTCGGGATTCATTATAAATATATGCTCTTATTTGCTTTCAAAAAAAAAAAAAAAAATCAATTTCAAATTCAAAGAAAAAGAAAATAACAGGAGAAGAAGATAACGGAGGAAAGGTTGCTGGAAATCTATTTTGATTCAGTGATTCAAAATGGATAGCTCATTCAGCATACAAGTTAATTACTTCCTTCCACTTTACCATCATAGAACGAAGAAAAGAAAAGAGAGAAAAAATGGTCGATAAACAATCCCCAGGAATTATGATTCCCATGCAGAAGATTCTGCCCTAAAAAGGTTGATACTGCAAAAGCATACCCTGCATATTATTCTCCACCCCTCTATATGCCCAGTGCCTCAAGTGTTATAACTAAGTATGCCCACATGTCTCTTCTCCATTGCTGGTGTCTTGTATCCCCTGTATCACTCTTTTTTTTTTTTTTTGCTAATTTATTGCCTGTCTCTGTATTTCCTCTATTCCTTCTGGAATATGCTTTGAATGGTTTGGGCTTGGGCTTTTCATACCAGTTAGTATAACCTTTTCCAGACTTTTAAACCATGTTAGGGCATGAAATTGAGGATTTCTTGATTCCATGTTTGGAGAATGACTTCCTGTAGAGGTGGAGATCTTTGGCATACCTCTTGCTTGAAAGTTGAGACTGTTCCTTACGGTTGCTAGTCTGATAATAAAAATTTGGATCTTTGACTTCTTGCTGCATATCCTTGCAGGTGATCTCTAAACTAACGGATGGAAAATCAATTCATATTCCATACCGTGATTCAAAGCTCACACGTTTGTTGCAGTCATCCCTTAGTGGTCATGGGCGGATATCTGTAAGTTGAATGAACTACTTCAGATTTCTTGGTATTCATATGCTTGGTGCTATGCTACTCAATTTACTTGTTTTTGTAAAGAAGCTTATGAATATTTGTGAATAATTTTTATTATTAATTTTTCCCCTCCTTAAGTGCTGTGGTAATCTTTTAGAGCTTGTTTTTGTTGTTTTCATTATTACTGAAGTAGCACTTATGTTAGTTTCCTTGTCAAAACTTTGTGTAGCTTATTTGCACATTGACACCTGCCTCTAGCAATAGTGAAGAGACACACAACACATTGAAGTTTGCACACAGAAGCAAGCATGTAGAGATCAAAGCTTCTCAGAATAAGGTAACCTCAGGTTCTATGTTTATGTGAATTTCTGTTAATTTGCGACTTGCCTTTTCATAAGTATTTTTTGTTTTAAATTGTTCAATTAGATTATGGATGAGAAGTCTCTCATAAAAAAGTATCAGAAGGAAATTTCCTGCTTGAAGCAAGAACTTCAGCAATTGAAGCGTGGAATGATGGAAAATCCTTATACAGCTGCTGCATCTACCCAAGAAGATCTGGTTAATTTGAAGCTTCAGGTTTTTGCATCTAACCTGGAATACTTTCTTATTGATTCATTGCTTATCAGGAGGATTTTCTGTTAAACCTTATATTGGGATGCATTTGAATTCATTCATTAGTGAGGCTTTAGTTTCCATCAGTGAGTTTGCGTGGCCCATGTTTAAATTCCATTTCCCCCTATAAGGACGTGATGAAAAATATAATTTGATAAACAAAAATTGTTTAATTCATGCATTTGGATTTGGAGTTAAATTTCAAATACCAGTTTTGGAGTTAAATCTAGGATTTGAAATCCTAACCTTAGAAGTCTTTTTGTTTGTGTCAGTTAAGATTGAAAAGAGTTTTACAATTTAAATGAGTAATTTTGAACGCAAAAATATCATCCATAAATCTATGAAATTGGATGAGTTTGTAATGAAATAATTGAAAAAAAAATTGAAACAAATTCATTGTGAATGACCTACTATTAAGAAATTTTCAAATTAAACAATAGTGCAGCAAGGCAATATTTTTACACAGGCTTTGAGATTCGTGCAATATATGTCGTGCAAAATCTGAAAGTGCTTAATATTTAACTCCAATATTTATGCTTTTCTGAATTTTCATATTTAGTTACATTTTGTCTCATCTAATGTCATTCAAAGAAACTATTTATATATTTACTGGCTTTAAAATATAATATTGAGTTAATTTGTATCACTTGATTTTAGTGTAAAATTGAATTTGTTTTGAACGGAAATAATTAAATGGTTGTGCTAATTTGGTTATGGTTAGATAAAGTTTTGTTTGAATCACATTGGTGTAGCTATTGGTGTAATTATTATGGTTTCTATGAAGAAAGTAATTTGATTCAGTTAATGGTATATATTATATGGAAGTTAATTTACAAGATGGATCTTGCTTGATATTAATTTTATGGCTATACATCAATACAAAAATGTTTAAAAATGGAAAAGTTATATTGGCATATTTACCTTTTTTAACTTATGCACCAAAAGAACTGCCAAATATGGTACTGTTGTAGCTATTTCTGAACAAAAAGACGTGTAATTTTGAAATACTTCCAGTTACACTTAATGGTGATTGGTCAGTGCGATGTTCTAATTGAAATTTTACGTCCATGCAACGTTGCAATTGAAATTTTATATTGACTTTGATGGCTTGAATTGACGTAGTTCAAGTTTTGAGGTTTGCACGCCACAACTGCAGAGTTGTAATCAAATATGATTTGAAATTTAAAGTTTAAATTTAAACTACATGAACTGTTCAGGATTTTTTATGATCCTATATTTCCAATGATTTTTTGGGCCCCATAATAATTTCACTTGATGTAGTAACTAATTGTCATCTGGATTCTGTTTTTTTGTATTATTTTTCACTTTCTAACATCTACTTTCTTCTGGTGTCAAAGCTGGAAGCTGGCCAAGTCAAATTACAGTCAAGATTAGAAGAAGAGGAGCAAGCTAAGGCAGCTTTAATGGGAAGAATTCAGCGTTTGACCAAACTTATCTTAGTCTCCACTAAGAATTCCATGCAATCAACTCTTCCTGAAAGGCCTGGTCATAGGCGAAGGCATTCTTTTGGGGAAGACGAGGTTTGTAATTCATTTATTTAAGTTTAGTTTGCATGAAAAAAAAATTTCTTGGTGTTTACCAGTGGAGTTGAGTTTCTGTAAGGATTCATGCTTGGTTCTGTTGTTGATGCAGCTAGCATATTTACCAGATAGGAAACGAGAATACGTAATCGAAGAAGGTGCTGGAAGCTATGCTTCTGAGCTTTCAGCTGACAAAGGAGATGGCATCACCAATCTAGATGAGTTGGTGAATGATTACAAAAGGAACAAGAGACGTGGGATGCTTGGCTGGTTTAAAGTAAGAGTAAGTCATATACCCAGGTCCCCTTTTGCATATGTATGGTTCGCATTTTCAAGTTTCCTCAAGCTACATTTCCTTTCTGTTTTTCATTTCCATCCATTAAGTGTACCAAGCAGCATTTACTTTCTTTTTATCTCCTCGTTCTTAGAAAAGCAGTATTTGTTCATTATATTTTTCGTTTATATATTGTTAGAAAATCCTGGCATTGATTCTGAATTAAAAACATTCGGCACTATTAATTTAATGAGGCTTTCTTCTGAACCTCCTGTACAGAAGCCTGAAAATCTGCTTAGGTCGTCCCCAAGTGCTGATAGTGAGAGCTCTACGAGTGGGTCGCCAGCATCTTGTTCTAAATCATCACAAAATAGAGTCATGTTTAGTGATGTGAAAGATGGGCAGAGAAGATCAATCAGTAGAAGAGACGATTCTTTGCTCATAGACTCATTTCCGGAAAGAACCCAAGCAGGTGACTTGTTTAGTGCCACTGTTGGAGGTCGACGATTGCCTCCGGTGAGAGGAACTAAAACCATTGTTTTAGAAATGCTTAAACATTTTGGTATACAAGCTGATTTATATATTTTATGATTCACTAAGGCTTAGTCATGGCCTAGAAAGTCAAACTTTTGGCATGAGCTTATAGTTCAAGAATCTCAGAGAGCATTAAGATTTGAATTTTACATAGGTTTTAACTAGATTTTGGTGATTTCTTTTCTTTTCTTGTTAATATTTATTTATTTTTCCATACCTGTTCTAGTTGGGGATATTACAATTCTGGTTTATTTGTGGCCTCCAAAGTTATGTTGGTTTTTAATTTTCATGTATTTGGGCCATTGACAGTAGATGCAAATTATATTTCTGCTATCCTCATGGGTTTTGCAGGCAAATGGGTACACTAAAACTTCTCAACTGTTAAGTAGCTAAAACTTGGCAATTATTTGCTTCAGTATCTTAACTCTTTAGGAATAAGTAAATATAGTTGCTTCTCTATATGTTTAATGCAGTTGAAATGTTAACTAGAATGGGTCACCTTCTTTTGTGCAGACTGGGGCCACAATCACAGATCAAATGGATCTGCTTCATGAGCAGATGAAAATGTTAGCTGGGGAGGTGGCATTGTGTACTAGTTCTCTGAAACGACTGTCGGAGCAAGCTGCTACCAACCCTGAAGATTCTCAACTGAAAGTGATACACCGTTGTCTTGACTTAGATCACAAAAATATTATTGGTTTTAGTTAATAGATAACTTCGATACTGTATTAAGACATTAAATTTGATTTGATTTAACGGGAAACTCATTGGTTGACATAGGAACAAATGCAGAAATTAAAGGATGAAATTTATGAAAAGAAGCTTCAGATGCGTGTTTTGGAGCAACGCATGATTGGATCAGTTGAGATGACTCCACATAAATCGAGCACCATTGAATTATCACAGGTAAATTTGAGAGTTTTCAGCAGAAATTTGAGAAACTTAAATATTATGTGAAAAAAACAAATCCGGAAGTGAAACAAAAAGGGAATTTTTAGTTTAATGCAGTTGATTGAATCGTGTTAAGAAATTTTTTGTGGTTGTTTAAGTGAGATCATAAGAAACTAAAAGGATGTCCTTTTAACTTGAACTTCCAGATCAAACTCCAAGTTCTCTGTAAATTTGATGAAATTATACATTTTCTATTGGATATGTTTATTGTTGATGAAAGTTGTTGCAATTAACAAGTGTTTTCTTTTGCTCAATTCTAAAGGACAATCAATGAATACTATCAGTATCATGTCGATTTTCAGTTTCCCTTGCTAAAAATGCTGCTCAATTGCATGTTAAAAGTTCTCCCAAGTTTGAATTTGGCTTCATAGATTTGATGTGAATTTTTTTTAATCTAAAATTCAAAATTCATAAGATTGATTAGATTTGTGGATGGAAATGATAGATAAATACATTCAAATATGAGGTTAAAATACCCAAGACAGTTACTGTGCCCGTAAAAAGTTGTTGAGGCTTTTCTTCTCCTCCTTGCCATTAGAGAACCTTTACTTGCACAAATTGTAACTAAAATATCCAATTCATATCTTTGGATTCCAAATCTTATTCAAATTCTCTGCAGTACATTAACTTTAGGAGCAAATTTTTGTTTTGAATCTCTGGAAAATAATAGATTGTAGTACTATATACTGATTGGAATATCCTGAACGAATAACTTTTATCATCTTACATGTTACCCTCATGTAGGCTCTATCCAAGCTCACTACTCAGCTGAATGAAAAAACTTTTGAACTCGAGGTTTGTTTTCCTCTTTCTTTTGTAGCAATGAGAATTATTTTCAATATCGAAGTCTAAAATGTTCTTACTAATTTGATTGCTTTATTGTGCGCTGGTCATTGAAGATCAAGTCAGCAGATAACAGGATACTTCAAGAGCAACTACAGATGAAGGTAGAATCTAGAACTGCATGATCTCTCCTTGCTAAAAAATGCTTTTCATGTAGGTAGTTATTTAAATATATGTTTTCTGAATCAGATAGCAGAAAACACTGAGATGCAAGAGACAATTCTTCTTCTGAGACAGCAGCTTAATTCATTATTGGGTAGCAGTCAACAACAAAGTGCAGAATCTGAGTGTAATACACTCAAAATGGGTTCTGAAGAGGCACAGAGAAAGAACAAAGATGAGAGAAACGACCTTTGGCCATGTGAAGAAACCTTTGTCGATGAAAATACACCAAAAAGTGTGATGAGCTTGAATAGAATATTTTCCCAGGAGGACCCCAAAGAATGCAATGGGAATGCAGCTTTGAATTTTCAAGTCCTTACACAGGTCGATTTTCATCTCTATTTCCTGACATCTTTTTCCATAGATGCTCAAAATGTTTTCTTTGTCTTTCATGCCAGCCTGTGGCTTCTTATTTTCTTTTTCTTTTTGTGGTTTTAACTGGTTTTGATGGCTTTATTCAATTTATATTTTCTTTAGGCTGCCGAGATAGAGAATCTGAAGCAGGAGAAGGTGAAGTTGATTGAAGAAAAGGATGGACTTGAAATTCGAAGTCAAAAACTGGCAGAAGAAGCTACATATGCCAAAGAACTGGCTTCAGCTGCAGCAGTTGAGCTCCGAAACTTGGCTGAAGAAGTTACCAAGCTTTCTTATGAAAATGCAAAGCTGACTGATGATCTGGCTGGTGCAAAAGATGCGCATTGCAGATCTAATTGTAGTCAGAAGTCGGTTTCATATGATTCCAAGCAGAAGAACTCCAGTAGCAATCGATCTGGTAGTCATGCTAGAAGACAAGAGGATAGTCTTTCTGTTGAGGACTTACAGAAGGAACTCAACGTGAGATACCAAAGAGAAGCTGCATTGGCAGCTGCATTATCAGAGAGAGAGAAAATAGAATGTGAGCTACGAGGAAGACTTGATGAAGCAAAACAGCATGAAGAGGATTTGGAAAATGAGCTTGCAAATATGTGGGTTCTGGTTGCAAAGATGAGAACATCTGGTGTCAACACTGAGGACATACAGTCTAAAGGTGTCCTTGCATCTCACACTTCTCAAGCTGGGGTTAAGAATGGATATCTGCCTTCTAATGGCCATTCTAGTAAAATATCAAAAAATGAACTTTGTGAAAATATGGACGGGATTAGTACATTAGACGACTTGAAAGTGAGCTATCAGAAAGAAAGGAGGAGATGCAAAGAACTGGAAAACATTATTTCAAGATTGAAGGTATGCTCCTTTTACCAAAAAAAAAAGGTCAAAATTGGATAGCATATGCCATTTTAAACCATACATAAAATTTTTTTGATCTATAGATTTCAAATTTATGCCAACCTTTTTTACTAGCTAATTGATTTCCATAATTGGACTCTTTGACTAATACAAGAGTGTGAGCAATATATGTATATGTGTATATATATATATATATATATATATATATATATATATATATATATATATATATGATTATTCATCTTGTATCACCTCTCAACAATTTCTGCAAATCTCTTGCACGTTATTTTTACTTTAATCAAGCTTATTCCTTCTCTGTAAGTAGATGAGACTGAGTTGTTCCTGCTATAAGTATTTGTGAATGTTTGTTCACAATGATCCTGCTCCAGCTACTTAATAAGATTCCTTTCTGAGTTTTCATTTGTTAATATATGTTAGTCTTGGCCCTTGCATGAACTTCTTTCATATTATTTTATATATTCTGTGTTGTTATCTGGAACACCAATTTGTGTGTGTGCATGCCTGCGCACAAGCATGTGTGTGTGCACTGTATAGAACACATGATTTGGATTTGTGCTTGTATTGATTATTGCAGCCCATTGTGCAAGGTCACTACTAAAGATTCTGCTTTATTAGGAGTATATAAAAAATTTGATGGTTCGAGTCTTCTATTCAACTCATTACATTTGGGCCAAAATATCCCCCGCATTTTATTGTCTCCAACTGTCTTTTTTACAATTTTCTTGAAGGGATTATCCTCTAATTAAGTATATTATTCAACTTGGAGATTTGAAATTCTGGTTTTTATTTGAAATTAAAGAGTTCTCTGGGATTGATTAACATACGGTTTGATTATTGGTGTCCACAACAACCTCAGTGCAACAAAAATAAATAGGAGGAGAAAAACAGTGGAGAAAGAGGAAAAACAAATAAATAATGAGAACAATTTGAAAACAATCTATTAATGAAGAATGATTGCCCAAACAGAACACTGATGAAGAATAGTTCAAAACTTGTCAGGGTGAAGATATTGGTGGTTTGGATGTCACAACTCTTGAGCAACTACAGAATTTTCATATCGAGGCAATAACAAAAATTTCTCATGCAAAGGTACATTTTCCTTTATTTGCTTTCTTTTATGAACTTGCTTTTGGCTTATTTTAATTATTTAACATATGATTTTCTTTCTAATAATAAGAAGCTGCACAAATTACAAACAGTCATAACTGGCTGATTTTTGTCAATTTGTTTTCCTCGTAGATAGGCAACTATTTCTTTTGGTAACTGAAATGGTTATAAATATCATTTTAACAGAATTTGAACTGTTGCACAATTCTGAGTATGTTCGGGATTTTCTTCCATGCTTTATGTTAATCTTCTAAGATTGGTTGTTTTACTATGCAGTGTGTAAATCAAATCTTGTAACATTCCATGACCTATTGTGGTCAGATTGGAGTTCCTGACGTTTGAGGTTTGTATTGATGCATGATTTTCTTTCTCCTCTTCCTTGATCAGGCATTGATTATGATGTTCTTCTAGCCTATTTTCACTGAACAATTGGAAATTTTGGAAGTTACTGCTTCGTATACCTTTGAGTAATAAAAATATTCAGAGTTTCAGCATCTTATCCTTTCCTGACGTTTCTGCATTAAGACAATTTGTTGGATAAAATTACATTATAAAGAGGAACATAGGAAGTGGAGATTGTCTTCAGGTTTCCATATCATCTGCTGCAGAAATAAACTTATTCATGCAATGTGCACATGCTGGACAAGACCACAATTTTGATGGCACTAATTCTTACATGCCAGTTGTAGCATCCACTATGGCGGTGAGCATCACCGTCAATGACAGGATTCCATCAAGTTAGACGGCATTGACATGCTTATCACTAAAATGAAATAACACTATCAAACTAGCTGGATCAGTACAGGATGGTAATAATTTGTAGATTGGGGCGTTAGCATTCTTTAAGGGTTAGCCTTTTGTTTTAGCTGGACATGGAATCACAATAGTTCTGCAGCTTAAGTAGTCCAATAAATTTGCTGAGTCAAGTTTCAAGTAAAGTAGTTTGGTATTTATGTAGAATCCGTTTTGGTGATTTGGGGCTCAGCTTGCCTTATTTTACATGAATCTGTGTCTGTGCTTTTTCATGGTAGTGATTGCTGCAATTTTACTAGGTTACGTTTTATATTCACATTTTATATTGGGACAGACAATAATATGCAGATACTTTAGGATTTGAAAAAAAAAAAAACAATGCATCTCATTATTAGGTTCATATAAATTTGTAACGCTTAGCCACTTTAATTATCAGTAAATTCTTTATGAATTCCAATGTTATGAATTTTACAATAGATATGTTGGTATTTTGCAGGTTTAACCAATTTGTACAGTAACAAAAGTGAATGGATCAGTTTATGTCCACTCTGCTAATTCTCTCAGTAGAAGCCTGCGACCATGGAATGACTTTTTCTTATGATTTAGATGAAGCTATCTTAACGCAGACCTGACAAGAAAATTATATATTTTGTAACAAAAGTTACTTTCTTTGTATGTGGGTCATACCCATTTATATTTGCGATGGTTACAGAACAAAAAAGAACAGCTTTTTTAAACCTATGATTGAACAAATGTATTTATTTACAATATATAATATCATAAAGCTATTTTTGCCTTTTATATCTTGGTCCAATGCCCTCTGTATCGATCAGTTTATTGTTCTTAACAGTAGCATATTGTGATGGACAGTGGTCTTCAAGGATACCGTAATTGATAGTGTAAGGCTGACAAAAACCCTCGATAAAATCACGGTCCACACTGTCAATAAAAAAATCCCAATGAGAAAGTCCTTCAGCAAAATTGCATCAAAGGGAAGAACTATTAGAATAGAATGGTTCAGGACTTGGGAAGTCTGTCACAATTTGCAGGAACCCAACCGATCTGATGCTTATCATTGTCATAAATCACAAGTTTATCTTGGAAGAAAATATCTGGACAGCAAGAAAGTGAAATGTGTTATAAATCATACTCCATCCATCCCAAAATTTAAGTAGTTTTGGGTGATTATTTTCGAAAACATTAGCCATTTTGAGTATTTAAAAGAATAATAAATGATATTTTTTCAATGTTATCCTTATTTATATTAAATACAATAATTATTTTAACAAATTACTCTTAGTTTTGAGATAAAGGAAATCTGGTTAAATTACACTTGGTTTTGTTATAATTTAAAAGAATTAATTGTTCTTAATTTTTGTGCAAAATTTTAAACACCTTATATTTTGGGACAGAGAGTAATTTACAAAATGAAAAAAATTCAAGCGGTTAGATCTTATTGGTTTTTCTGTTTGTTATGTAAGGGATTTCTTACCTCCAATGACATTGAGGTTTCCAAGCCCTACTTCGCTGCCATTTAGAATCCCCAAGCACACATTTCCCCCATTCTGAAAGAGAAGAGTCTGTTAGACATGCTTCCAAATTGCAGGAAAACAGATTCTAGAGCTGCGTTGCATAGCAGTTTATTACACTAGCAAAAATTGCAAAGTAATTAAGAAATGGGCTTACTATAGATATCACTGTCATTTAATTTTTAAGCTTGGTATTTACAGTCAGGAGGTATTCCTGTGTCAGCTTATGTGTAGAACACATCAAGACTAAATTCGCTTTTTAGGTGATCTTCAGGGTGTACTCCCCCACATTCGCTAGATGCATTCAGAAATATTATCCTTGGAATGCTCCCCAATGGTGTCAAAATTCTAGTTAAGAATGGGGAACTCCTATTCTTACCAACTGGACTAATTCCATATTTATGCTTGTATATTCTTATGCTTATGAAATGCAGGTAACATGTGAATCGTTTCTATGGTTCCTCACCGTGACGATAAGATAATCTTCAGGTTGCAACTGCAACTGAACATTCTTCGCAGCTGTAAAGCTTAATGCTAAGGGCTTGAAGTAGCTCTTGGCGTCACTAACAGTTTTGAAAGGTTTTATACCTTTCCAGCAGATAGAGAGGGCTTTCTCCTCTGGTGCATCTTTTAATTGCTTTCCTGATAGATCCTTTCTTATCTGAGACATAAATAAATTATTGTTCCAGCAACAAAATAATATAGCCAAATTGTCTTTTACTTAAATTTATGACTACAGGGTAATGCTCCTTCTTATTCATATCTCACCAAATTAAGCATGTTTTTGTACAGTTGGGCATTGAAGTAACTGTAGGAGCTCCCACTGTCAAAAATAAATCGCTGGCCCTTTACACCAGTAGGCTTTCCACCAAAAAGAAGCTCTGCTGGTCCTGATATGTAGTGTTTGCTGAAAAAGAAATCGAGAATGAAATCATTTTTAGATGAATTATGTATACCAAAAGTAAGATAATTATATAGCCTGCATAAGGTGAAAGCACAGAGTATAGAGCTCTTACTCTGAGGAACTTTGCGACATTGGTATCCACCTGATTCCTGAATAAGGCACAAGATAATCTCCAAAGAATAAAAATCCTCCTCCACGACTGCTTAAACAGTGTCCGATAACATTTTTCATCACACCCAATTTTTGCAATTGTGATATGATGCTTGATTTTCCTTTCCCAAGGCCAAGGACCCCTGACGTTGGAGGAGGAGGGATTGGACTTGGATTTTTTTGATCATATCCGCATCTATAGTCAAGATTATAAACCATTGTTCATGGAAAAATAACAAAATATCATTGAAGCCGCTAGTAAATTCAATCAAGAAATTATACACATTATATCATTTAAGTTTTTTGGATAAAACTGGTTTGCTGAATAATCTGACTTAAATAAACAACTTATAAACAACTTATAAACAAAGTTCAAACTTTTTAATCCCTTTAACCAAGACTTAAATAAAAAGTTGAGAATGGTGTGAACTCATAGGCAAGTTTGAGAGCTACCCAAAGGCCATTACAGGATTGAGGAGAGAGCCATTCATTAATCTTAGAGGAAAGTGGTCTGAGACCAGCACACCAATAGATGAACCTTCATCAGCATACTGCACCTCATAATCGCATTGATCGTTTGAAGACTCACATTGGTGGTTTTCTGACGAATGCATAGCGCTGCAGAAGGGGTTAGAACAAGGCACTAGATTGTTTCTTGGCTTGTAAAGGTGATCCACAGGCTGCACAAATAAAGGGTATACATACATACACTAGGTGAGGCCAAGGAGAGAATCTGGTTTGAGTTATCATGTTTTATATAGCACATTTACCTTTGTACAACCGGTACAAGGCGCATCACATTGGACCCAAGTGAGGTCACTACCTGTGTCGATATCTAAGTCGAAAAGCTTGGGGGGATTACCTATATTGACGGAAACAGAATAGTACCTGCAAATTGGGAGGAAAAGATAATAAGTTTTTTCTACTCTTAAATAAAATCCAAGTATCATAATTTGTTCCAGTAATTGGGGAAAACTGAGAGATTAAACATAGATCAACAAACAAAATGACAAAATCCAAAAGATTACAACATCAGCTATCAATAATTCAATACATGAATTTGTCTAAAGTCTAGAAAAAAAGAGAATAGGAAATGAAAGATATTTTTTTTCTTTTGATAATTTATACTTGTTCCATTAGCAGTTCCCCATAACCACAGGATAATACAAAGACCTATTTCTTTTCCAAAAAGATAAAATAAATTTACCCAATCTATGATCAAATGTAATAGTCAAAGAAAGTAAGGCTGCAATCTAGAAGAAAACAAATAACAAAAGAGGAGGAGGACATTATTTCCAACAAAGCTAAGCTAATCAAACAAACAACTAGCAAAAAGAGAAACACAAGAATCACACAACAATTCAAATTGAATCCAAATTAAAAATTAAAAAGAAAACATAAAAACTGCATTTCGGGTAATCGAAAAACATACCCAAGTGGATAAACATTTCCAGAGATAGGAAGAACGAAAGAAGAGTCAAAACTAGTAGCAGCCGTCGTATGGGTTGACGTTGACTTCTTTTTGCTGGGTTGTTGAATGGCCGCTGATAAAGAGCCGCGAAAAGTTGCAGCTAAAACCAGAACGAAGAAGAAGATCTTCACCAATGATGAAAGTCGTCTTCTTTTGCTTTTCTTTTCCATCTTTTTGAATCAAACAAAAAGTCTTTCTCAAGAGGGTTCCAAATATTTTCAGCTCAGAAAATAAATTTTAAGGGAAAAGAAAAGAGAGAAACAGGAGAGTTTGACAGACAGACGGGAGAAGAGCCAAGTCTACTTGGTTCTTCCTTATAGCGAGCTTTGCCGTACGTGGCAACTTCCACATATTTATACACCAAAAAGTTTTTTTTTTCTTTTTTTTTTTTTTTTGGAAAGGTTGAGGACCTTTTGCCAAAAGAAAAAGGAGATTTACTTTCTTTTTTGGTAACAAAAAGAGATTTAATTGTATTTCTTCTATTCCAAAATAACATCCCATTAACTGAAATTTTAGTTATTTTAGTAGTTCTTATTTTTTCATATATTGTTGAAATAGTTATAAAAGGTTCGTTAAATTTCTTTTGATGTATGTACTTCCTGTCTATATTACTTTGGAAGTAATTTCTTTTTAAATATAATTAATTTAAAAAGAAAAACTAAAATAAGGTATCTTTTTTTTTAGTTAATTAAAATACAATCTATTAATTTCTAATATTTCGAGACATTAAATAAAAAGTGGGAAGCTTTTTTCTATTTTTTTTTTTTTTTTTTTTTTGGGAATCAGTTAAAACACGGATTGCTTACCGACAGGTGGGTGGTGGGGTCTGGAGAAGTTCCATCGGAAGGGAGACAGCGTCTAGAACGCGGGATTGGAAGTGCAATGACAATTCTACCTCCGCCTATTCCATTGAAACAGTGGTTCAAGAAGGGCAACTTTGTCCTTTGAATATCAGACGTTATATCATATTTAAATCAGGAAAGGACGAGGAACAAGTCAGAAGAGTTTTCCTTTTAAAAAAAGGAGGGCTGGAAGAGTTCCGATGATACAAGAAGATGAAGGTAGGGCTTTCGCTTTTATTTTTTTAATTTTATTTTTTTTGATAAATGAGAGACCCAATGAATAACATTACTGGTTAAATAATAATAGGGACAATCCTTCTTTCTAAATTGGTAAAAGAAAATTTGAATTCAATACCTTTCACTTTTTACATCTTTAATAAGAGATAAAAAGTCCAATCATAACTATACCTGATTGGCTTAATTTTAATTTATTTATTTTATTGTTGAGAGGAAAACAAAATCATTTTTTATCTAAAAGTTGATAATTCATTATACCACAGTAAAAGTCTTATAGCCCTAAACTTATAATGCTACGAATTAGAATTGACCCAAATAAAATTAATCTCATTAGTTTAAGATCTACCGTTAAGCTAAACTTTCTATATACACCCTAATTTTCTGTCACAATAGCTTCTACGGTGATAATGCGCTTACATATACTTTACTCTAAACTCTTAAAACCTTCTTATTCTTCTTTTATTTAAAACATTCCATTTGAATCTTTTGATCCTTACTCAAATTCCAAAAACCATGACTTTATTAGGTCAATAGTTTTTGACCTGTTGGTCCAATAAAAACAACCCAAAACCTGAGAGAGCCAAAGAACAAACAAAAAAACACCATCCTACAAAACCATAATGGACAGCAAAGAATCCCGAACTGATAGTTATGTACATTTATTCCAACGAAAATTTCAAAGCATCCAAGCACGAATGGACGACACAAAAATTCCAGGATGTAAGGAAAACTAATAACCAAATTAAGAGACAGAATTGTTCATTCCAATCCAAATCATCGTATTCAAGCTACTAAAGACATTGTAGCATCCACATCCATTTTTGCCAAACTATCTGCAAAAAAATTCTCTTCACTGAAAACACGAGTAAAAGAAATATTTTTGAAATATTGCACCATAAAATCAAATTTATTAAAGCGCTCTCTCCACTTCCATGGTCGCTTATCTCTTTGTGTTATCTAACAAATAGCAATCTCAGAGTCAGACTCAATAATTATTGGATTGCTTCCTAGGGATATAGATTGTGACAATAAATCAACTGCCCTGAACTTTGATAGAGAGAAATCCCAAACTTTCTCAAATACCCAAAACCAAAAACTAGGAAAATTTTCAAGTTCCAGCAAGAATTCCATTTTCAAGCACCAAGATAGTGAGGAACCCATTGTAGAAAGAGACCTCCCAGCTTTGGCCAATGAGAGTGGACAGGAATTACAAAAGCTGATGAAGAACACATATTGTTTTATCAATTTGGGGCCATAATGAGATTTGGTCAACTTGGGTATCAAGCTTATAGTTCTGATATTACCACAGGAAGTCCAATATCAGAGGCATTAATTCCAAATATTTGGCTTTTTGGATTGCCTCTGCACCTTTTCTTTTGTTGAGGCAAGGTTTGAGAGTGATGTTCTTCCTTAATATCTTTATTGTCTTCTTGGTAAGGGCTTTTGTGCTTTCTTGTGTTCTTTTGGATTGTTCATTTGCTTATAAAGTTCATATCTTTCCTTTTTTTCCTCCAATGTTTGTCAGTGTTAGTGTCAATAAAATTACAAAAAAGCAGCTATTTTTGTTGAATTTGCCTCAGTTTGTATCACTGATGGTAAATTAAGTTGAATGATTACTTTGATTTTGCTTAGATCTGCTCAAGACAGACATGGGATTATGGTAACACTAACACCCCCTGTTTCTCAATTGGGTTTTTTTGGACTATTAAGGAGGGAGATGAAATCTCTTTGAAATATTCAAAATAAGAACTAGAATTATTGTATTCGCACTGCTTTTCGGTTTGTCCAGTTCAGGTCCGGTTTGAGGGATTTTTTTGGTCTGCTTTGGATATTCAAGTGTAAAAAATAGGTATTCACAGTTCCATATTCCACTTCAATAATAATATGAATAAATAACTCATTAAATCAAATTATTTACTTTGTGATACAACACTTCTACTGCTACCATGAGGACCCTTTACACCTTATTCATGCCATTTGACAATATTTCAGGGTAACTAACAAGAAATTTATGTTAATGCCAGTGTTGGTATAAAAGCAATTAGAAGTTGAGAGGAAATTTTGCTCTAATAAATGACCAATTGTTTAATTGTGTGTACTCCCTTAAACTTGAATGGACATAATGTCCGTTGCTCTTCTTGTTAGCTCCAAATCAATGGTTCCACCTACACATTACCATCCTTTATCAAAACCCAAATATGCAGAAGTAAAAACTGTTATTGCAGACAAAAGAGTGTTCTGAAGAAAATGAACTACAGAGACTAAGCTAGGATTAACAGTTAAGGTAAGTTCAAAGGAATTACCTGAGCATGCAAAGAGGAGGAGAGAAAATTCAAGAAACATTTTTGCATTGTTCATTTGCCCATTTATCATAATCTTGCATTATTTGCTGCAGAAGCAAATTTACAAGTCTATCCACTAAAGCCTGCATCATTCTGTGACATGCTGAAGATATTAGACAAATAGCAGCAGAGTAATCAGATAGAAAATCAAATGCTGATATACAAAACCTGTTCAGATTACATGAAATTTGATTTTGATAAAGATATAAAAAGTAAATTTCAAGAAAGACTAATTTAAACAGTTCAGATCACATTCACAAGCACATAATGATTACAAATTTGTAGTTGTAATATTACTCACAAATTTCCGGGACCTTCGACAGCAGATATTGGCAGATAAGTAAATGGTGCAGAGTAAAGCTACATCACAATCAACCATTTCTCCAATATTAATAGACAAGAATCAATTCAGAAACACCCGAGTAATGTTTACGAATATGAAGCATAAAATTCGTTAGCAAACTATATTGATTTATAAGTGGAACACTAACAACCTCGACTGTAAAATCGATATTCACATCAGCCTCTACGAATGGTTCAGAAGAATCGGTTGTGTTCCACGTCACACGATTCGTCATGAAAGCTGCAAGTTAAATCAAAGTTGAAAACGAGTTTTATGCATTATTGACTGAAAGAATGCACTAGTAACCAAAATAACAATTAATTTGCAGTACATCATTCTAACAGCTATCCAGTTCCGGTAGAAGTTACAAGATCCATACTATGAGTACCTGAAAAATGTTCATTTTGGCTCTCCATGAGAACTGAACCTTGAAACTACATATTAAATCACCAATCAACATTTAGAAACTTAAACATGCTTATGTATACTTTATAACAACAAAAATTATATGAATAAATGATGAACATCAAAAGATTTGTCTCATAGCTCTATTAACTGAACCAGAAATTAAATGAATCTTAATTCTATAAAAATTTTACTAAAATCATCACATATAGAGTGAGACCTAATTATATAATGGGATCCTCATGCAAGAAATTTTCCGAATCCAGTCGATCCATGTAATTAATTAAATCAAGTGCAATAAAAAGAAGAAAAAAAAAAAAAGAGCATTTCATTTTCTTCCTTGTAGTAGTTTTCCACTACATCAAAAATGCAAAGAGATAGGGATAGGATAAGCTAACCTTGCAAGAAACCATCTCAACGGTACAATCCTGTTCTGTTGGGATAACTCTCAAGTCCATAACAGGGGCTGCTTCAATGTTTAGCAGTTGAAACTTTGGCAGAATGCACCTATATGTATTGGATTCTATCCATTCGTAACTTTCCAGTGACTTTGAATTTAACAAAGCTTCAATCCCAGATGGGTGACTTAGAAATTCAGCAATTCTGTACCCATCTTCACTAATTGGCAAAATAATTCTTCGCCTTGTTGCAGCAGATAAATTTGCTGTCTTTGAATTTTGCACTGAAAAAACCCTAACTCTTTCCATTCTCTTCCTAAATAAAGAAAATTCAAAATATCAGAACACAAATTAAGAATCAAAGAGGAAAAAAAAATTTGCAAATAAAAAAGGCAGAGAAAGACCTTGTTGTGTTGGTGGTCAAAGATGGGAATGTGGTTAATTTCCATTTGTTACTGCTTGTTGTCATTGCCATCATCCTCACCAGTCACCACTGATTTCCTGTTTCTGGGTTAGAGCTATTTGGATATAATCAAACCCAACAACCCAAACAAACCGGAAAATTAGTTGATGAGTGTGAAAATCAAAACCCATTAAAGTATCTAAAGTTTTATCAGGGTTTTGCTCGAAAATCGAGGAAAAGGTCTCAAAAAGAAAGAGAATTGTTAGTCTTCTAAGTGTTTTTACTTTCAAGGATGATCCAGTTTGAAAGGACAAAATTTTTTTGGTCTTTTTCTAAGTCATCTATTTATATAAATATGCTCTCTTATTAACTGAGAGTTCTGCATAGCAGTAACTTGTATTCTAGTATTATTACATATTATTGTAAATTTCAATTTTATTATTATTTTTTCTGGAAGGTTCTGCAATCGGTTTAAAGCAAATGCAAACAAATTATAAATGGTAAGGAGATGGGAATTTGAATCTAAAAAACATTTTTTTCTTTTGGTTCTAGACATGTGCATTAGCCATCTCAACTAAGCAGTATCGTGTAAATTTCAATTTTATTACCAGATCTTAATAGAAAAGCCAAATAATTATTTGAATTTTATTTGATTAATAAATAAATTTATTTAGTAAAATTCATCCAAAATTTTTATTATATGATAAGTGATAACAAAATAAATACTTTTTAATATAATTAAAATATTAAAAGTAATTATTAAGGTATTTCTTAATCAGCATATCAAGAAATTGATTAAAACTCAACTAGTATAGTAAATAATAGTAATCTCATCTAAACAAGATCAAAATAAGTAATTTGCAATAACTAATTACAACCAAACATATTATGAAAACAAAATTAAGATTTCAACCATATTACCTGTTTATTCAAAGTCTCTGAGCAGAGGCTTCCAATGCTTTCTCTCTTCTTGAGCAAAAAGGAAGAGACGAAGTAAAGAAAGAGAGAAAGAAAGGAGGAGATGGATCAAAGTAGGAAAAGCAAACGTAATATATGTGCTGTGCTGGTTGTTTGAATGTTAATACGTAACTAACATTAACAACATGCATGCAAAACAGCAATTTTGGCGCCTTTTTATTCATAATTATATTATGGCACCGTTTTTCTGGCAAAAGCCACTTACGCGTTCTTTTACTTGTAAGATTTTTTATTTTCTTTTTTTGAAAGAAAAAAGAAAATACTTTTTTATTTATAATGATTTTATTTTTATTGAATTTGTTAGGTTAAAGTCTTTATTTTGAAAGTGCTACACAACAAAAATATTATTATTATTTTTTTAATACGTCAAAGATCAAAGTCTCTTCTTTATTGCTTTAAATGATAATGAAATTCATTGTTTAGCATTTGAAAATCATTAGAATTCCAAGTGTGACATTGAAAAGATATGGAAAGAACAAGCAACATATAAATATAATGACTAGAATAACTCATTCCATTACATTAGGCTTACACAAATTATTAATGATTAATAGTTTTGAAAGTATTATTTAATTTTTAATTATTATAGTGAATTTCACAAGTTAATTTTATCACGCTTTGTTTTTGTTTTTCATAATGCATTATTTGATTTGACGTTAGGTTAAAATGTAGTTTCAAATTCACTCTTTACACTAAATTAATATTGTGAATATTCCTCTGTTGTGAAATCATAAATCTGAAACCATATGATTTCAACTAAAATACTCCGAATGAAATTTTGGGTGAATTTTTATTTTCAAATACTTATCTAATCCAAACATAATGTTAAGAAAAAATCTACAATTTCAATTTCTAATAACAAACCAACTACCGTTGTCTCCTTCACGACTACTGATTTCCACTCTTTCAGCAGGCACAAGATGTCCTCATGTACAACCTGGAGACACGCACGGATGCTGTTTCGAAATTCTCCGACCTAATTTCCATGAATTGATCAGCAATGCCAGTAAAGCTGCCTCTTCTGCTCATTCCATTTCCTTCTAATGGTTTATACAATTCATTTCCTATGCATGCATAGATAGCAGATGGGTAGCTAAGAAGTGAATCAAAATGCCTAATACTCGAGCGCTTCCGTGGACAATTATTCTACAATTAACCTTTGGCAATCACTCGGAGTTTAGCACTTCTACTCCTCCGATTCAACCTTTCTTCCTCTTCTGATGGTGTTATCGGTCTCTTTGTGAGGATTGTTCCATTGCGGCCATGTACTGTTGACCTAATCCATGTTTCTTTTTTATCACTCTCATCTTCAATCTTTTGTAAGTCTTTTTCGTCTCTCCCTTGTACGTTTGCATTCTCTCTATCAGTTTCAATGATCTTAAGAAATGTTTGTTTCACAATTCTATCTTCCAAACTGTGGAAAGAGATGACAGCAAGCCTTCCCCCAGGCGCAAGGCACTCAAAACAAGCATTAAGGGATTTCTCCAGAGTGTTGAGTTCATCGTTAACAGCTATCCTCAGAGCCTGAAACACTCGTGTTGCCATCTTTATCCAGCCTTGTCTCCCCCCTGTAGAAGTTCAATAAAAATTTTATTTATTCAGAAAGCTATTGCACTAATCAATTTTTCAATTCATCACCTTATCATTACAAATAAGTATTCTATGTAATATTAACCCCCTTAAAAAAAAAAAAAAAAAAACCCCTTCATACAGAGAGTTTGAACTAGGGATAATGAAAAGTATAAACTTGTTTAACCATGTTGTACAAACTACAAAGGTTTGAGAAATAGAGAAAATCAAAAACCAAGAAACAGATTTAGGAAGTTGTACCTCTCATCCCGTAAGTTAAACTACGAATGAGATCTACAAGATCACCAGTGGAATGCAAACCACCACGTAAACGAGCCTGAACAATCTTCTTCTGCAACAAATGCCAATTGCTTTCTTCCCCATAATCCCGTAGAACTCTGCCCACCTCTGTATCGAGCCAGGAATTTAATATGTCTTCTGCTTTCAGACTCGCCTGTCATATGCCTGTTCCAGTCAGTTAAATTAATAGAAATTATTCATTACGAAACAATCAAAATTAAGATCAATAAGAATTTAAGGGAAGAGAAAGTAAATTTAGGGTCCTTGAATATCAGTTGATCACCAGCTTCCGTCCCTCTGCTAACCATTATAAGAAATTACAAAGAAAATATATAAATCACAATGTAAATGATAAACTACAAGGAAACAAATTGCCTAAACCATGCATGGAGAATTTGACAACTTAATTTATTCAACAATCATATTTTGGGAAAAAGAATCAAACACCAGTGGAAAAGTGGGAAAAGAATCAAGAATATCACCAATGAGATTTTCTCACCAGTTAAATTATGGCATACATCCGTAAGGTTTTCCTTCAGATATGGAGCACTAAGAAAGCTCATTATAATTTACATATCTAGCCGTACATTCTTAACAATTCTTTATTTTTTCTCTTCCCTGACAACTTTTTTCACCAATATCTCTTGTTAGATTTGTCTCCATTTTCAGCATGAATAACAATAGGTGAAGTTTACAACTAGGGTTAAATGAAATGTTATGCCCTACTAAACAGATTGGTAAATTCCGCACTTTCAAATAAGACATTGTTGACAATAATAAACACAACTCTCTGTCGAAAAGGTGAAATCATTATGGTGATAAAATGTGGTTTAAAAATAACTAATGTAAATTATAGGGACACGTATTAATTGTTCAAGAGTTTTATAGCAGCAGATACCTGAGGGTCCATCCGCATGTCAAGGGGTCCATTAGCAAGAACGCTGAACCCTCTTTCAGGATTGTTCACCTGCAAACAAAAAGGGTAAAGTTTTAGGCACTGAAGAGTAAAATATGGTGTATAACTCAAATGGGGGAAGATATGGTTTTCAGTTCTCATCAGAAACAGAGAAAGAGTAAAAAGACCTGCATGGATGACATTCCAAGGTCCATCAAGATAGCATCAACTCCAGAATGCAAAAGACTTGGATCAACCTCCGCCAATACAGACTTTATGTGCTTGAAATTTCTCAGAAATGTGTGTGCTTTCAAGTTAGAATGAGAATGCAGTAAAGTATCAATGCAAGCTCGAGCCTTGGCATGTGCAACTGTATCAACATCCATCCCTACATAATTTTCCAGTTCAGGATGGGCCTGGATTATCTGTTAAACAATATTTGAACATTACAAAAATAAATAAATAAATAAATAAACAAACAAGGTATTAATATCAGTTACTCAAAATGAAGGAAGGAAATATACTGACGGCGGAGGTATGGCCGGCGGCGCCAAGAGTACAATCGACAAAAGAGCGAAGATTCAATGAAGAGAAGACGTCAACAACTTCACCAAGCATAACAGGGATATGATTTCCATTATTGTGAAAATCAAATGAAGAAGAAGAACCAAATTCTTTATCAGAACGAGTTCTTCTCTTCTCCTTTTCCCTCCTTACCGCTATTAACTCTGCTTTCTTCTTCTCCTCACTCTTCTTACTCTTCTTCTTCTTGTTGCTAATAGAATTAGCAGTAGAGGTGGCTGTGGTTCTCTCTGCTCTGGTGGCAAAGCAAACGGGAGGTGAAAAAAGAGCTCTAGATGAAAGCGGAAGATGTAAAAAACACCGCACCATTTGCTTCGCCATTGGCAGCTCTACCTCTGCTGTTATGGGTTCCGCTACCTATCTACCCATCCTTCGTTCCCAATTCGCGAAATTGCGATATTTAATTAAACTGAACTTTAAACAGCCCTAAAATTTGGGCTTCCAGTGTTTAAATTGGGCCTTTTTAGAGGGCCATCTCCTAGGCCCAAGGATTTCACCATAAAAAGAAGGCCCATCTCCAACATTGTTAGAGATTTTGGCCTATATTTTCTAGAGCAAATAAAAGAATTTTCATACGTTATTTAAATTAATTACTGAATTTTCATACAAATAAAAGAATCTTTGTATTTAAAAAAAAATACAATGATTATAATTTTCTTAAAAGAGAAATTAAATTATTGTGCAAATAAAATAGGGTGAGTACATTTTTATAAAACAGAAAATATACTATTTATTTTAAATTAAAATAGGTTTCAATAATGTGACAAATTAAAATTAAAGCATATTGAAATTCTGAGTAACAACATCAACAATTTTACTAAAAATTAATTACACTATAAAATTTAATAAACATAAAAAAATATAATTAAACTAATTTTTCAAATTTTAAAATTATTCAAAGTAAAGCAAAATTATGATAGATTTTGACAAATGACTTGGTGTGGATTGATGGTGGTAGTTAACGAACATTGGAGGATGAATTTAATTTATTGGGCGATGAAGAGGCTGGGGAAGGTGATGATGGGTCCCCATTTTATCCTAAATGGTCCCCATTTTATCCTAAATCTCACAGTCACACACAGCCTGTCTTCCTCATCCCTTCTTTATAATATAAATTCAATTTGATCATACTTTACCTAGTGGCCATTGTCGATTGTCTGCGTCACTGAAGCCTCCTTTTCTTTCCTTTTGACCATCTGCTTTTTTTATCAGTCCTCTCTCTCTCTCTCTCTCTCTCTCTCGACTTTACCTGGTCCACGGCCTTTAATCATTTCATTTCTCTTCTTCTTGTTTCTTAATTTCCTGTTTCTCCATCGTAGAATTTCAACAGTAATGAATAATCATCATCAGCCCTCGCCGCCAGCAGGAGAGCCAAGGATGGAAGAGCGGCCTCCATCGCCACCGCCATCCTTCACAGTTTTTCCTAAAACAGAGAATAACGGTTTTCTTGGAAAACATCGAATGGCTGCTGCTATTTCACATCTCCAAAACCAAATTATTTTCCTTCAGGTTCTACTCCTTTAATTTCTTTTTCTTTTCTTAATAAACAATATCTAAAATTATTTAAACAATTTCTATTTTTGTTTACTTTTAATTATGTAGGAGGAGCTGGACCAACTTGAAACACTAGGTGAATCCTCCATTGTTTGTAAAGAGTAAGCAATTACTAATTAAGCTCTTTACTTTTTTTTTTTTTTTTTTTCCTTTTGGTGAATTGTGAAATTAAAATGTTAATTTTAATTGCAGACTGATTTCAAGTGTTGAATCCATTCCAGATCCCTTGCTTCCACTGTAAGCTTTCTGCGTAATTAATTAATCACAATTTAATTAATTTTGCATTACATATAATTACGAGTATTTCGTTTTTGTTTTTCAGGAGCAGAGGAACGACGGATATCAGCTGGGATCGGTGGTTCCGAGGAGGTCAAAACGTCAGAAAACGGTGGATCTAATCTAATTAGTCTAACAATCTCTGTTTTTTTTTTTTTTTTTTTTTTTTTTTTTGGGAGGGAAAGAAAGTCATCGGATGTTATCAATTTATCATTCATCATCTTATTATCTTGATATGTCTAATCTATGAGATTCTGTTACTATTATCTCTTTCATTCCATTGAAATAAAATCATGTGCAAATCCCAAGGCTTTTTGCAAAAAATTTGCCACATCATTTTTTTTTTTTTTTTTTAACTTACCATGACTGTTATATTCGAATCAGCTTCCAGATTGGCGAAATTAGTTGTTAGAAGTACTTTATATGTTTTGCTCATAATCCATACTTTCAAATCTCTGAACAAATGTTTCAAAACACCGAATAAATATTGCATTACTAAATACTATAAATAATAGAAATGACAATTTAGATCAAAGGCTAACTATATTAAAAATTGTTGTACGATCATGGTCTGAAAGTCTGCACAAATTGAAGTTGGCAGGCCAGACATGAACATGTTTAGCTTGCATCTGTTTCTTGTTAAAAGACAAGATGCATTAAGATCGACTAACATTGCCACGCCCAGCAGCGTGAGCTTCTTGTTAAGTCGAACATCACACTCTCATTTGTAGTGGTTGGGTTGCAACCATGAAGATAGACTACCATTCTACAAGGGAGGAACTTAATTTTGGGGCAAACATTATGGAGGGAGCCAATGGCTGAGGTGCAGCTTTGAATTCGTTTGAATAGAATATTTAATCTCAATTAATAATATATAAATTGATTCAAAAGGTTCCTTAAACTCTCAGATTATATACAGAAGATACAAAAATTGGAATTTATTTACTATAGCATAGGATTAATGTGGAATATATAATATATGAAGGCTTTGCTATGAGAGGTCGCAGGTTCAATTTTCGATAATATAGGTTTATTCTGTTTTTGTATTGCCGCGCATTTTGTACTCTTTTTTTTTAGACGACATTTTGTATTGTCATACTCAATTATTACTAATACTTTATGATATAAATTTAGCACGATATCGCTAAAATCATGGATGTACATGCGTCCATTTGATTTGATTAAAAAATTATATTTAATCAAATTTATAATTTTGATTTACAAAGAATTTAAAATCAAATTGAATTATAGAAAGTATTAAAATCCATAAATATTTTTTATCTGATTTGACCTATGTTACAGTAATTATTAATCATTTGCTATAGTAATCAAAAAACGGTTTCATTTTAAAATTAGTCTTTTGAGATAAATTGAAATTTTTGTAATCTCATGCACATCGCTAGGTAATTGTGTGTGCAAATACACTTGCTTAGAATGTTAGTATTTGATTAAAAAAAATTAGATAGTGAAATTAAAATTTTGAAAAATTAAATACACTACAAATATAATTATTCAAAAAAAGAATAATTTAACAATAAAATAAAAATTCAAGATAAGTGACTAAAATTCCAACCTTGTATACGGTCCTCGACAAAGAAAAGAAATCTCTGGTCAAAATTTTCGCTGGAAAAAATGCAAGATAATTTTAAGTTGCTGCTCACTAAGGAATTATTTAGTTCAAAATGATCTTTTTTTTTTTTTTTGGAAGCATACTTTTTCAAAAGTATATTTCTATGGAAATTATTTTTTAAAAAATATAATTTGAACATGTTTAGTATGCAAATGAACTCTTTAAAAAGTAAAATACTCTCAAATTATAAAAAACAACTGTAAAGGAACTGTGTAAAGGAAGTTAAATAATCTATTTTTGGGACAATAGAATTGATAATACGAATAGACTTTATGCATCTTTTAAAAAGTTACACTTCTTAATTTACTTTTCCCCAATCAAACATCTCCTAAATTCATTATTCATAAAAAAACACTTATAGAGAGTGAAAGTTGTAAAACCTAAAACAAGAACGGGCTCATTTTAGCTTGGACAAATCCAAGAAATGATCAAGATAGTAAAAGGTTAAACAGAATATTGCTTATGTTGTTCTATAGCTAGGCTGATACCATCTCCTAATAAAAATTAAAAACACAGTTGGAAAATTTATAACAAACTTGCTAAAAGTAGAAGGAAATGTAGAACACAGTTCAAACCATAATCCCATAACCTTCTACTACTTAAGTCTTAATAGACAAAATAATAATAATAATAATAATAACAATAATAACAATAATAATAATAATAACGTAAAGGGTAATGTGTAAGATTAACCTTTCCATCTTCCGAATTCTGCTAATAAAAAGGCTTCATGTTTGGGTAGCCACGAATTCTTGTGGTAATAGTAATTCTTTGTAAGTCTCTTTCTCTCTCCTTTTCTTTTGTCTTTCTCATGGTGAATGGATCATCCTGAGATTTTTGGCATACCAACAGGTGCTCCCATTTCTGATAAGAAGAAGAAAAAATTAAGCTTGAACTCTTTCTATAAACTTTACATATCAACAATTTTAAAATGGCGTCATTTAAAGAAATCATGTTCAAATTCTCAATCTTCATGCCAAGCCGCACAACCTGAAGCAAAATCTCAAGTTTCTCAGGTATTTATATTTTTCCCAATCCACTCTTTTAATTACATAACGGAAGACTTTGGTGCAATGCTAAAGTCGCTCCATTTGTAATTTGGAGGTCATGGGGAAACAACCTCTTTGCAAAAGTAGGGAGAAGGCTACATACATTAACCTTTCTCAGAGCACACAAACGTGAAATGCTTCTTGCATGGGTCATATTTATATTCTCTTAATTACATCATAAAATAAAATATGACCAATGATAAATTTGACTTGTGTCTCTTAAATTTTGGAAAACCATCATGACCATACATACACATGTAAAAGCGTAAGGCATGATATTTTTTCTGGGTTCAATCATGACCTACATTCTCATAATTCATTTTGATAAGAGACATAATTATTATTAAAATATGAAAGTGTAGTGATTAGATCCTTGCAAAGTTCAAGGAGCCATAAGAATAATCATGTTGGGGGTCAAATTTATGCCTTAGGCCAATAAAATATCCTAAAGCATTGATATCCTCTTCCATATTTCAAGCGTAATCATCATGTTCCACATATGCAGGAACAGGACACTGGGGAAGAAACAGGAAAGCCAAAAATGAATGGAGTCCACAGTTATAGATACAATTCTGATAGCATGCAAAGCAATGGTCCTGTAAGCCCTAGACACATTTACAGGAGTAAAACCGTGGATAGTTATTGTTTTCCACGTTTTTCTGCTTCCCTATCAAGAAATGGGAGCCGTAGGAGTCCCTCTCCAACACCATCATTTATGTCTAGAACTAGAAGCGCGAGCAAGGCGAACAACGAATCAAATTATGGGTTTACCTCATCTCTTTCAAGAAATGCAAGCGGCAGGAGCACCGCTCCTATTATGTTTTCAAATTCAACAGGGATGATAAAACCTCAAGCTGTTCAAAAGAATCTCGAGTGCACGCTAGAGGAGTTGTGTTATGGATGCATGAAGAAGATTAAGGTTACAAGAGAAGTTCTTACATGCACAGGGTTTGTTTCTAATCTTTCATGTGCTCTATCGGATATTGGCTTTTAAGATATCATTTATTTTGAATCATTTATGTCAAAAACATTCTTCTGAAAAGCCTATCCTGTCTTTGGTTTTTGACAGGAAAGCAGTTCAACAAGAGGAAATACTGACAATAGATGTGAAGCCAGGATGGAAAGAAGGAACAACTATAACATTTGAAGGAATGGGAAATGAAAGACCCGGCTGTTGCCCAGCAGATATAACTTTTGTGATTGCTGAGAAACAGCATCCTCTGTTTCGTAGAGAAGGAGATGATTTGGAGATTGCAGTTGAAATCCCCTTAGTACAGGCTCTAACAGGCTGTGAAATTTTAATCCCTTTGTTAGGCGGAGAAAACATGACTCTGATGATCAATGATATTATTTACCCTGGCTATGAGAAAATTATCAGAGAACAAGGTATGCCAAACACAAGAGAGCAAGGAAAGAGAGGAAATTTGAAAGTCATATTCCTAGTTGATTTCCCAGAACAACTTACAGACAAACAGCGATCTGATATTCTTAGTATTTTAGAGGACTCTTGTTGAATTGTTCAGTTTTCTTGAGCTAAAGATTTCATTTCCTCTGTTTTGTGGTTTCAGTTCTTTTTCATGGCACCAATACGCTAAAACCCAAAACATCCTCGAAAAATATGCTTAGAACTTCTACAACTGGTCATCTAACACCTAATCTAACAAAAGCTGGTTGAGAAATAATTGGGCTTAACTCGTATGAAAAATGCTTGAATACTAGAATTAGATGCAGAATATTAATGGCATCTGATATTCATAAATCACAAGTACCTCGTCTCTGAGTTTCCATCAAATTCAATATCAGAACTTTCTGGTATAATTCTATACAGAGCAGACAAACCAAATAAACAAATTAAGAAATTCAAAGCTCAGTTATGTAAAATTGCATGTAAATAATAATTATTATTTACATTAAAATTGGTAATTGGTAGAGCATATGTAGAGATGAAAGGTAAGATGATTAAGTAGAGAATGAATCCACACCCCACAGCATATCTAAATAATTTCACATATCTAAGTAAAAACATCACACTTTTGGTATTAACAATTAAGCTAAATAATGATTAAGTACCGGACATCAACTGTAGCAAGTAGCAACCAACCCATGAATACTGTTGCTATTTAAATTGTAAAAGGGAAAAAATAATTTACAAAGTCCGAGTACCTTAAACTTATATTATGGACGACCCTTCTTAAGCCTTACCCCAGCCAAATAGAGCACGGATTATATCCCAAATACCGCCACCAAGTAAAACCTTCAGCAACCTGATCTTTCCACTAGAATATGGCGGATACCTAACAGGTGCATCGCCAGCAAAACCTCGATATAAGACTGCCTTCTTATGGCTAAAAGTATCAAAAGAAAATTTGCCATGGTATGCACCCGTTCCACTCTCCCCAACACCACCAAATGGTAGAGTAGGAACTGCAAGCTGCAACATCAAGTACAAATTATGACATAAAGTACAAATTATCTTTTAGATATTAACTAGTATCCAGTTTTATGATATTAAATCTGAAAATACCCCGATACATGCCAGTGATATGAGAATGAATTGCAAATGTTTGTTGATTCTCAACAAGGGAATGCCCATATAGGATCAAAGAAGTATGTTGGGTCAAACTTGGAAGGAAGCAGAAACATATGCAACTAAAGCAGAAATCAAAGTTCATATCAGCCAACATGAAGTGCCTGAATCCACAAAAAAATTTTCAAGTGCTGTTGACTTCCACAACGCTATGCAATACCGACTCACATTAAAAAGAAAAAAGGCAACTAGCTCGTGCCTTTAATTTGCAGGAATAATACAAGCAAGCAGTACTATCATTGCAAATGACTACTATGTTAGAATTAAAGATGAGATATACAATAGTATATTCTTTCCCTTTGCAGAAGGTGTACACTTGCCCCAGTTAGTGCTCTTGCATTATTTTGACTGGCTAGTTTCAAGAGTGAGGAGCCCAGTCAAAGTTTTATTACCATGACATCAAAGTAAAATGCAATGATGGATTGCTTCCTGATATTACAATAATATCTAGCCAAAAGAATTTCCAAACTAAGAACAACATTTGGTACAGGTAATCCATTGACCCCCCAAATCAAAGATGTAGCTGATACACCTGAGAATGGCCATTCAATGCATGTATGATAACTCAAACAGCACTTAATGATATTCAGAAACATATGCAAAATGGTATATGCGCCATTGCAACTCGTGTGCCAGATGCACTGAATGGTTATGTTATCATAGAGATGTACTTGGGTGCCATAAGAATATGTAGGTATGTAAATTATGCATGCATATACATATATGTAACTATCTTCTACAAGATCCAGAAATAATAATTACATGGACAGCAGTGTCATTGACAACTACACCCCCGGCAGAGACAGAAATCACAAACTGTTGCTTGAGTTTTTTGTTATTGGTGAATAAATAAGCTGCAAGTGGCTTTGTTCCGGAGTTTATCAAATCAAAACTCTCTTCAATTTTGTCAACCTGTTTCAAACCGAAAAGAATATGAATATATATAAATTAAATAATAACCATTTCATGTAAAATAAGTGAAAGACAATAGACTTAAGATTCTTATAATTTAGATAATCATCGCTTCCAAGAAACTGCAATGATTAATCCCTGTTTTCATTCACAAGCCCAAGCAGAAGAAAATTACTGAAATGGAGTGTGATTTCCTAATATAGCTCATTTCCGGCAAAAACAAATATCCTGCTTTTCCATTGTGGTGAGAAGTACTATTTCGCATGTATAGGTCATGGTTTTTCCCCAAATGTGAAACACATCGCACTAATATTCTAGTGGAATATGGATTTAAATAACTTTTCCTCTGTGATTAAAAAAAAAGGCAGTATTTCTTGGCTTTTACCATGACAATAGGAAGCAAAGGACCAAATATTTCCTCCTTCATTATCAGAGAGTTCTGTGGGACGTCCAACAAGAGAGTGGGAGCAATTTTCCTGCCATTCAGAGGAACAAGCATTTATAAGTGAGAAGCTCTTTGCTCCTAAGCAAACTATGAACCAAGAAAACAATGAGCAGACACTCAGCAGAACTCACAGGTTTACTTCGTCTCTTTCACCTCCATGGACAATCTTACCAGAAACCTTATCCTCATCCAGTAGCTTAGTCAAACGAGAAAAATGGTTGAAATTCACAATTCTGGACAAGTCTTTTGATTCCAATGGGTTCTTTCCATAAAACCTCTCTAGTTCTTTTTTAAATGACTCCACCTGAATGAAGAAAAAAAATAGATAGATAGAAGTTCAAAAAAGAAAAAGAATAAGAACAGAAATTCAAATGACACTAAATATTACCAGCTTCGTAGCATAATCTTTCGTTGTAATCATGTAATCAGGAGAAATACAAGCTTGTCCATTATTACAACCCCACTTGCCTGCAATTATTCGCCTAGTTGTTACCTTGGAGATGAAGACAAATGTGTCAGTGGACATGAAACTTAATTATGGTACCATATTTAACAAAATGTAATTAAAAAAAAAAAAAAGCAGTTTGTTCAGAAAAGCAAATGCATACACAAGCGCACACAAGAAAAGAATTTTAACTTGTAAATTGATGCCTTCATCAACTATGACTGGACATTTTCCTCCAAGCTCCAAATGAACAGGAGTCAGGTGCTTGGCAGCAGCAGCCATCACAAAACGTCCCACTCTTCCATTCCCTGCAAATTTAAGGATGAATTATTGATTTATACAATGGCTTATTAAACCTAGGGCAAAAACAAAAGAACAGCATTCAAGGTCAAATTTTAAAGCATCAGTTCAGTTTTCCTCTTAGCTACAAGGTTTACTTCAACAAAATAACTTAAAATATCAAATATTTAAACAACATTTAAGTTGTCCTGAAAATTTAGTATTTTCCAATATAATACACCAAAAGATAATTGAAGCTGATTTCAATACTATAACCAAATAGCAGAGCCATAGGCAAGACACTTTGCACAAAATAAAAGAAGTGATAATCCTAAGTCCTAATAAATTTCCTCATGTTAAGGCCCCAATCTGTTAGTCTCCAAAATCACTTCCACCCAAATCCTGCCTGTCTGAGTGCAACAATCTAAATAACGAACTACCCTCACCTATAAATTACAGAAACTTAAGTTGATCATGCAACATTAAAACCCGTTCCTCCCCAGTGCCCACAAGCCATAGAAAACTTCTCATATAGCCTCCGATTACTCCCTGCTTTGAGAGGCAGTAAAGAAGATTGACATGCACAAATGCTTACAAGAAGAAGGTAACTTTTTTTACTACAGGAACTCAGTGAAGGGGAGGGACGTGGGACACTAAGCCCGCCAGAATGGTATCTGGGATGCAGGGGCAGCACCTACTGGGATGTAAGTATGTATTTCCTATTTGTACAAGTATTTTGGATCTTGATGTCCATAAATAGGGATGTATTACTCTTCTTTGTAATATTGAAAAAATAGATGCAGTCATGGATGTAAGTGAAACTTGCAAACCGTATACAATACTTGTGTTTGTTTTTCTCTTCTTTTTCTAATTTAACTTTTCGTTTGCCAACCTTCTCCTGCTATGCCTGATTTCTTATTCAATCTTCACCAATGTTAACCTGCTAGACTTCCATCTGATTATCGACAATCTCATGTAAGTTTTGATTTTTTTTTTTTTATGAGATCTTCACTCAATTCAAATATCATTATTGCAAAACTAAAGCGCTAGATGTCTGTAGTACTTCAAACTAAATGGATAACTGGAAATTTTTCAAATATTTATCAAGACTGAAAAATCCATTTACCCCTTGCTTGACATTTAACAAGTGTTGCCTGCATCATTTTAGAAGAGCAGTATATAATTTGCACTATAGAAATCTACCATTGACTGTCAAAGAAAAGGGAAGAGAAATAAATGAATTGACCTGTGTATAATATTTTGTCCCACTTTTGCTCCAGCAGGGCAGTTGTTTCAGCTACGGCCCCTTCAATAACCCTTATGGAAGAGCTATCCAAATATTTTGTGGCTAGTTTTAGAAGCAATGAAGATGAGGCTGGAGAGACTTCTGAGGGTTTTAAGACCACTGCATTGCCAGCTGCGATAGCTCCAATGACTGGATCAAGAGACAACACTAGAGAAGAGACAGGAGAATTTGATTTCAATATTATAAATTTTAACAGAAAACATAAGATAGGGGGAAATAACACATCGAATTGCAACAAAAACGTACAAAAAGGGTAATTCCATGCTGAAATTATCAATACAACACCCAATGGTTCTGATACTATTTCAGCTGATGAAGGAAAAGTAGTCAATGAGGTCCTCACCTACAATAAAATGATATTTTGATTGAAATCAAGCCAATGACCATAAAAACAATAATGTAGAGCAAGTAAAACTAGTGGCGAAGTTCTTTAAAGAGATGGGGCAAGAGGGAATGGGGAAAATCTCTACCTTTTCGGGCTTAATCCAATGTTTCAGTTCCTTAAGTGCCAGTTTGCATGAGTTCTTGAGCAAAGCTATCTGCACAACAGAAGTTGTTCCCATTAACTTGATGAATAAAGTTATAAGTATATCACATATCACTTATAATGCGCAGCAACTTTCACGAGGCAAGTTAGCTCTACTTTATAATTCATAGCTGCTTCCAATATTTCGATTCTGTACACACGCAGATTTTAGCACACCACACGCCCAAACACAGGATCGTACCAATTAAGTTTACCAGAACAAAAAGGGAGTGCAAAATTAGTAACGATCTCTAACAGAAAAACACAAACTGTATCTCCAGGTAAAAATGGCTATGCTAGCAACACCTACTATTACTGGTTCAATGGCTCTGCTAGCAACACCTACTATTATCACGTTAAGAATGTCAGTACGTTCTCCGGCTGAGAATGTTCTGTGGCTTTTGTGTTTTAATTTGGCAACAAAGGAACCTAGAACCAACCTTTACTCTTAGCTGATTGCTACTGTATCAATTAATGGAAACTGAGTTAAATTGCATGTTAAGCGATCTAAGGAAAAGCTACTTTCAAGCAACCCAAAAGCTATCCTCCACAATTAAGGGGAAAAAACTTTAAAAACTAATGAAGTTTCAAACAAATGTTAACAAGTGATTCTGTGTTCATAATAAACGTGAAATAGCTGTTGAAAGAAAGTTGTTCACCAATCCACAGAAATAAACAATTTTCCACAATTTTCAATTCCACATTATCCTTTGATTTTGCACAATAATACAATTTGAAATATCTAGACTCCAGACTTTGGTAATGGTTTTTACCGTCCAGCCATTCTAATAACAAGCATTACAATACATCATTATATTTATTTACCTCCCATTTCGAAAAAATATGCATTGATTATCTGTAAACCAGTTTCAATATTCTAAATTAGTAAGGGCATGGCATTTGCTACTATTTATAATTTTTAATAAACTCCTAAGTTGTGTATCACTGGTTCCCATCTTCAGAAAAACAGAGTTTCAAAGAAATTAACACATTAGCCCAAGAAAAAAAAAAGTTCGGAAAACAAAAATCTTTATGGCCGGAAAAGAAATCGATATTTCTTTCGTTGTTTTACTATATATTGACTAGACCACACGAGTTCGTTCAGTGGAGAAAGCATATTTATCCAGATGCTAACTTAATAAATGCCATTAATGCTGCTCCCAACAGTTTGCAGAAATATTAGACCTGACCCATAGTACACGGAACCCAAATTTTTAAGTCAGAGACATTGGTATTCACATTAAAGTGCGACAAAAAATGGGACCAAAATGTTATGCAATCAAAAAGTAGACGCATTAAATCAAAACCAAGAGAATGTAAAGAAATTGCAGACTGCAGTAACATCAAAATTGGAAATCAATCCAATACCAGGTGCTTGAAAATTCATTATCCTCCTTCTGCAGTCGATTTCAAGTCATCAAACACACCTCAATTTCACCCAAATTAAACAAAAATGGAAAAAAAAAAAAAAAGTCAAATTATATTCACTCTGCAGTGTTCGTTACAAGTCATATTTCACTTTCATATCCACCCACCGGTAGAACTTCAACTTAAATTTCAAAAACATCCAAAGAAGAAGAAGAAACGGATATCCTTATACTGACCTCATAGATAGTTGACTCGAGTTCAGGCTTGGAAAGATCCAGTCTAAGAGCTTCGACGATCTCTTTCTCGTTTTCATCGCACAACTTGAGCATATTTTTCAACTGAGCGACCCTCCACTCATAGCTCCGAGTCTTACCAGAAGCGAAATTGCCGGTAAGCTCTTTGACTAAGTCCCTCGCTGCTTCCGCATCGAACACCACCACTTCCTTCTTCGCGTCCTGGCTTCCAGCCATTATTTCACCAGCTCAAAAAAGAAAAAGAATCAATAGGATCGGTTGATAAGGAAAAGAAGTCTGTGTACAGATAAATACAGCGAGAGAGAAAGAGAGAGAGGACTGAAGCGAATGTTTTTGTTTGTATTAAATACGCCGGCAACGATGACTGGACGTGGTGTTTTGTAGCATATTAAGGAGCTGTTTGGCTCGACGTGTTCTTTATAGGAATTATCAAGAGACGTTGATTTGGATTGATGTTGTGAAATTAGCAAATTAATTAAATTTGATATTCATAATTAACGAGGAATCTATTTTCTCTTAATTATATTTTGAGACAAGCAAAGTTGGGTCTGCATGACATCAAAGAGGTAAATTTTTTATAGGTTTTGAGAATTATTTGATACAGATAGATTTTGTTAAACTGAAATAAAACAAAGGTATTCTAGAAGCCTTACGCTGCTTGTTGTTAGATTTCATCAGGTTTTTACCGTTTGATATCCAAAATATTTGGCGGAGGGACAATAAAGTCAAACAGCATCAAAATATGGGTAAAAAGTAATACCGTCTCTTTGTCAAAATATAATTCATTTTTAAATAATTATTTTATTCAAAATGTAAAGTCATTTGAAGTGTTATAAGGAGTAATAAATGATATTTTTTTTATTTTATCATTATTTATATTAGATATAATAAATATTTTCACAAGTAACTATTGATTGAAATAAAAGATAATTTTACTCTTGAGTTTGTAATCGTCCAATTAATCACTTTCTTAATCTTTGTGTAAAAATTTTAAACGATTTATATTTTGAGAAAAAAAAAAGAGTATATTAGATAAAATAGAAGCACGGTGATTAAGACTATATTTTCTCCATGAGCAATATTTTACAATAAAAATAATCATCAAAATCATAGTGTGCTCACAATATTTAATCACTTCACAGCAAAACCATTAAAAAAATTAAACTTTTGATGTTTCTTTCTGCACTTAGATACGTTGAAGCTCTTTTTCAATACCTTTAATCTATTGACCCAATTAATTTCTCATTAATCTTTACTTTATTCTCTGCATCAAAAAAAATTATTTTCCTTCTTTTTCTTACTAAGAAAAAAAAAAAAAAAAGTTAGACAGAGGTAGAAAAGGGCTTACAAAACGCTAATATGCATGTACATGGCCAGCAAAACGACATCAATGAGCTTAATAAAGCAAATATTCCATAAAATTCTTCCATTTGGCTTACAAAACGATAAATTTTTCAATTTCATAGTTACCTTGTTCTGCTGTGATTTTGCAGAGTTGTTTGAGCATTTTGGGCAAGCAAAATACTTATCCTCTTATATTATTGTTTATTTTTCCTTTGACTTGTACCGTGGAATTGAAAAAATTGGACAGAATGACAATATTATTTAATGGTATTAAATTATAGAAACAAAATAATGTATTTTAAAAAATAAAAAAACAAGATAATTAATTTTGATAAAATATAGGCACAAATTAAATTATAATTTTTTCTTATAAAATTTATTTTTAAAATAGTATAATTTGTACCACATGAATTTTAACAATCAGGCCTTTATCTTTAGTTGAAACTTGAAATCGCTCTTGCGCAATTAAAGATTACTCCTTCCATATCCCTTTGGGGACATCAAATAAAGATTACTCATTACTCCTTGCGTCCCATAATTTTTGTCCTTTTTTTTTTTATTTGTCCCAAATTATTGTCTGTATCTTTTTTTTTTTTTTGAAATGAATAATAATTAGAGTTTACTATTTCGTGAGAACGGAAAATGGAACATTTGGATTTCAAAAATGAGTTATGTATTGATAAAAATATTTAAAGAATTTTAATTTTATTGGTTAAAAATAAAAGTAACTTAATTTTGATTGGTTATATTAATTTCAAATTTAAATTTAAATTCTATTGGATAAAATAAAAAATTTTATTATATTCTAAATAAGGTATATATTAAATATATAAGAATATAATATTTTTTTTGAAGATTTTATTTTTAATGGTTGAGAAACAAATAAAGGTATGTATTAAATATGATAAGAACATAATATTTTTTAAAAAATTTTAATTTTATTGGTTGAGAAACAAATAAAGGTACATATTAAATATGCTAAGAATACGATATGTTTAAGAATTTTAATTTTATTACTTGAAATAATAAAGATAATTTAATTTTAATTAGTTATATCAATTTCTTATTAAAATCAAAAATTCTACTGAATAAAATAAAAAATTATATTATATACTAGATAAGTGTATATATTAAATATAGTAAGAATAAAAGAATTCAATCTTGATAAAATAAAAAATTATATATAATATATTAAATATGAATATTAAATATAGTAAGAATATAAATTTTAAATTTAATTTAATAAAATAAAAAATTACATTGTTAAATATGGTAAAGATATAAGAATTCAATTTAATTTATTGTTAATACTTAATAATTTTAAAAAATTAATTTTTATATAAGAAAAGTTCGGTAAAGATAATTACATTTATTGAATAAAAATAAAATGAAAAGTTATTCCAAATATATTGATATAAGGAATCTAATATTAATTTACTATATTAATATATTAATATAAGATACCTAAGTGTAATTAATATAAATATTTATTGAAATTAATATGTTCCAAAATTCTAAACTATATTATAATCACTATAATTATCAATAGCTACTGTAGTCGGCGTTAACCAGACATGACCATGTGATGTTGACAATTGCGTGCCCGAAGAATTCTTGTACGCTGGAGCCGGTGGCCCTCTTCATCTGGTGGCGTAAAGTTAGGTATTTCTGTTGAGACCGTCAAGAGCGAGCGGTACAACAAACAAGGCGCTGCGATCCGCAGTCTGCGCACTATGGTGCAATATGCACGGCAGTGGCAAGTGTTAAATAATTAAAATATATAACTTCAATGGAAAAGTCTAAACGAAGTATTAGTTTATAAGTATTTGTTTGTAATTTAAAATTCAAATTTTATTTTATTTAATTTTTCATATATCATAAAAATATTTTTTTTGACTAATGTATATCATACAAATATTGAATAAAAATGAAATCAAATATCAGAATTGTTTAATCTTGAGCATAAATCACTTAAGTCAGAAAAAAAAAACTGAAAATATAATACATATTTTTATGCTAATTAATTAAAGTAAGCATTCATTCATGAATTTTTAATTATGAATATGAAATTCCAATATCATGTAATAAAGTTTATTTTTCAGTGTAAACCGTAGAATCAAACTAATCAAATAAAAGACACTAGACCACAATTTGGTTATTGAAAAAAGATATTTAATTTATAAGTTAAAAAAAAAAAAGTTTACAATTCAACCTCAATTTTGATTTTGAGTAATTAAATCAAACTATAAATGGTATTTATCTATACATGTAAATTAAAACTTAAAAATACATATGAATCTATGTTTATTAATAAAAAGATCAAATGTCGCTCGTTATATGATTATTGCAAATATAACTTTAGTTTCATTCATCATTCTTTATTTATTAGTCGTAATTAGTCGCTTCTCTTTTTAATATTTCAAAATTCATGAAATAGAAGTTTCGAAAGATAAAAAAGACGTCCAACAAACCAAAATTATTAATTTATTTTTTGAATTAATATATACTCTCTCCTTCTCATACATTTTATCTTTTTTTTTTTTTTTTACATTCGTCACAAATTATTAGTTTTTAATTATTATTCGTCACAAATTTGATATTACAACTCATAACTTAACATTCTGGCTCTATATTTTCCTTACTGAAAATGTATAAAATTTTGCTAATAAAAGCTGATGTGGCAGAATACAATTGGTTATATAAAATTATTTATTTAAAGGGAGCATAATTTCCATGGAAAATACATTTTCAATATTCCACAAGATCATTATTGGAGGGTGAATAGTTTCACCTTCGGACTACCTGGATAGTGGAGACATCAAATCTAATTTCTCTGCCTGTTTTTGGATGGATCGTTGATTTTCCAAAGAAAGCCAAAGCTACCAACCATAGCACATACAATAGAAAAAAAAGATCACTTTCATGTACCAATACATTTTATCTTATTTTTCTTTTGCATTCGTCACAAATTATTATTCTATTTTCTTTTTTAGAAATAAATGATATTTTAAAATTTATTATTTTACCTTTACTTAATATGCTTTTTTGTCAATAAATATAATAGTCAAATTATTATATTATCATTAATTATATCTTTATATAAACGAAATTAACATATCAATTAATCTTTAACTTTCATTTAATCAAATATTTCAAGAAAAATTTAATATGGATCATTTAATATTTATGAATATTAATAAGGGTATATACTAGAAAAAAATGAAGCGAAAATTATAGTTTAATTATATTACTGAAATTTTCTTAATCTATATACAAGTCAAATTAAGGAAATATTAATTTAGAGTTTGAATTATATTTTATTATCTGTATTTGATATATTATATGTAAACTGCTTAAAAAAATAAAACCAAATAATATTATTTTAATTTAAAAAATTCATAAATCCTGATAATGGTTTAATACGAGATTACGTGCACCCTCAGCATATAGTCTAATAATATATGTGTGATAAGATAATACTAAGAATTTAATTTACATCATTAATGATTACCCACTTGCATGTTTGATGTTGGTGGTGAGTTGTCATGATCCCCTCTTTTAATGGTAATTAATAATTAATGAAATCATTGGATATATATTTATATACATTTAAAAATATTTTTAAATATTAAAATCTCATTTTGTATATCCACCGTTAATCGCTCTTTCATTTTGTATGTTATAGATTTGCATGCCATTTCATATCATGTTTGCAATGCTTTCATAATTTTTTTTTTCATATTATAAGTTTACAAAAATGCTAAAAATGTAGAATTTGGTAAGACTTATAGAAAAAATTATTATAAGAGCATCTTTAACGCTAACATGGATTGTGACGCATATATTATATATAATAGAATGTGTGAATGATAATGTGATTGAATGTTTATTTATAGATGTAGAATTTTAAAAATTTCTCTTCAATTTGCTCATTTTGAATCCTCTTTTATCCTTTTTTTTTTTTATTTTCTTTTTCTGCTGACAATTCAGTATGCAACCAATCACTATGGAATAATAAATGTTTATATTGTTTAATAGACCCTTTAAAAATAAGTGTGGTAAATAACGTTTATTTTTTGTTTTTTTGATACTTCACATACCAAATAGATATTATCATTGAAGAGCAATTTTTTTAAATCTTTCAATTTTTCTGATGTGGCAATTACTACTCTCTGCTCCATAATACACGTCGCATTTAGAATTTCACATTCCTTAAAAAAATCATTAAATGTGTCTAAGTTACAATAAATTATCGAGTAAATTGACTATATTGCGTTAATTTAATATTAATTCTCCAAAAAAAATTAAATTGAAGTAGTAATTATTGGTCATATATGAAGAGTAAACATAAAAAAAAAACATTTATCACTCGTTAAAACAATAAATGTAAAAAAATATTTCAAAACAGATTATTTTCTCATATGTGATAAGCATTATGCATAAAAATAGTAAATAAAAACAATTCAAGTTAGCATTAAATATGCCTTAAAGTGGCATCCTCACAAGAATCCAAATAACAAAAAAGAAGTTAGGGTTAAATTCATTGTATCTAGTCAAATTCAGTATCTATTTCTTTTTCTTTTATTTTTTTAGCCTCTTCAATTCCCTTTTGAATTCTTCTTATTTGTTTTTTTTTTTTTTTTGAAAAATAAATTTTATTTTTATTCTATTTATCTATTTTTTTAATTTATTCTTTTAGTGAAAACTATGTCAATTTATTGAATTTTTTCATCATTTATCTATAACATTTTTTTTCCGAATAATTTAAAATGTTCACAGGTTCAAATTGACATGCATTTCTTTTTCTCACTAAGACCTTCGTAATACCTACTATAGGCGCACACCACACAATCTAACCTCACTTGATTCAAAGCCTAAATGTTAGAGAATTTCTATAACATTGAATTTGATTGTTTGTCTTGATTCATTTAATTAAATTATGAACTCTGAGTGGATTACTTGAATCTATATCTATATTAAATTTAAATAACAAATAAAATTTAATATATTAAATAATTCAAATATCTAATCACCTATATTTTAAAATGTTAACCTTATTACTTATAATCTAATAAAATAACCTGTAAGGAAATAAATTTTTTAATAATATACTAAATACAATTTATGAAATATAATAATAATTTTCATATGTATTTATAAATTATAAGCTATCCAAACAATCCTCGCGAGCCTTTTCACCTGATTTGATAAGAAATTCAATGATGGTGATAAGTATATATACAGTACAATAATAGATTCAAAATTTAAATTCCTTCTCCAATACTTAAAAAAATTAACATTTTTAAATATTTGTGTTTAAATTTTTCAAGCTTTGATCTTAAAAAAAAATTTTGAGTTATTTTTTTGTTAATTCATCCAGTATCTGAATACAATCATTCGATTAAATATGGATTCACGTCGGGTATATTTATAAAGGGACAAAGTGCTTTCTTTGTAGAATATTTAATTATATCTACTCTCTAAAATTTATTTACAACTAAAAATATAACTAGATAATTATGAGTTTTCTTTTTCTTTTTAAGCTATATCTATCAATTAAAATTTATTCCTTCGTCTAAATATATACTTTAATTGGATAATACATGTACATGTACAAATTAATTATTAAACAACTAGATAATTATCACTTAATTTTTTAGTGCAAAATATATTTTTTTTCTTCATTTATCCATATATTTTAATTAGATAACGTCACCTTTTTCCAAATAATTTAAAATTCTCTCGAAGTTTTGAATTGATATCTTGGGTACCACACTATGAAACTTCACTTGATTTAAAGCCTAAAAGGAAACATGAGAAGTTGAATTTGATTGGTTGTTGATCCATCTAATTGAATTATGAACTCTAATTAAAATCTAGGTGGATTAGTTGAATCTATATATTTGAATGTTTGAATTCTTTTTTTTCAATTCATCATTATGATATATTAATTTTCTAAATGTTTACCATAACAACAAAATTTAAAAGTTTTTTTAATTTAATTTAAATAAGAAAACATTTAATACATTAAAAAAATTCAAATACCTAATCACTTATATTTTAAAATATTAACTTAAATCACTCATCATCCACCATAACCGATTAATCGGTGTTCGGATTATGCAGAGGTCATTATAAAGGCAATCCTCTCAACTAAATTTTCTCAATTCACAACACTAGAGTTTAAATCCTGGATGTTACTTAATGGATCCAACAACTCATTCCACTGGAGTAACTAATGGTTGGTTTTTAAAATGTTTACTTTATTACTTATAATCTAATAAAGCAATGTGGAGGAAAAACATATATTTTAATAATGTATGCTAAAAATAATTTATAAATTACAATAACAATAAAACAATTCACGGCCAAACAAATATTTGACATGTATTTATTTATAAATTATAAACTATTAAAACAATCAGCGCAAGGCGTGAGGTTTCACATAATTTAATAAGAAATTCAATGCATAGTGATAAGTACATATCTGATATTATAATAAATTCAGGTTTAAATCATTTTTTCAATATTTTAAAAAATTAATATTTTTAAAAGAATAACTATCTTCATGTTTAAATATTTTTAAGTGTTTTTTTTTTTTTTAAAAAAAACCATCTAGTATCGAAGACACTCATTTGATTAATATGTATTGACGTCGGATATATCCATGAAAGGAAACAAAGTGCCTCTCCTGAATATTTAAAGGAATTTCATAATCAGAGTTCAAACTTGAGACCCTAATTAGGGGGTAGATTAGAAAATTTCGTTAGCAAGGATAATATATAAAGGTAATAATTTATTGGAAAAAATAGTAAAATTTATTTGGAGTAAATTTAAATTAATGTAGGAATATGGATTAAAATGTAAAAAATTCTGAATTGAGATTTAAAAAATCAATGAGTAGGAGCCCACTGTCTTTACCTTAAATCATACCCTACCTCTAAATAAGAAGAGATCCTTGATATTCCATTGAGGGTTGAAGCTATTAGCTAAAATCTTATTAAATATCAACATTCATAATTAACTGTTGTTAGCCACCATCAACTATCAGTTATCTATGAATACATCGATGGAGTTAGGGGTGACCATCGCCCCCAATTTTTTTTTTTTTTAAAAAAAATCACCTATAAACTATTAAAATTTTTTTATTTTATCCATTAAAATAGTAAATTTTTTCAATTTCGAGTCTTTTAACTCTTGAAATTTTTTTAGCCCCTAACTTTAATTTATGATTCTATCACTAAGTTGAAATGAACAATTAAACAAATGATCGCTCAACATTACTTAACATTACTGTTAGTTCAAGTCTAATCAAATTGATAGATCTTTTCAAATATTATTAGCCACCAGCTATCAGCTACCCATCGATGCCAATTACAATTATATTATTATTACTTCACATTATCTTATGAATTAAATAGTTTTTTTGAGATAAACGATATACAAGTACTTTATCGGTTGAAAGAGTTGAAATTATTTTAGGATTTTTTTAGCAAAAACTAATTTACATAAGCAAATTTTAATTTAAATGGATAGAGTTAAGTTGATGGCTAAAATTGGAAATAATCTACTAAATTTTATTATTTTTTATTAAAAATTAAAATTTCATTATAATTTTTTTTTTTGAAAGAGAAAATTTCATTATAATTAAAACATAGGTTAAAATTGATATTTTTAAGTATTTAAGCATGAAAAATAGGTCTCATTTTTTACTGCAGTCCACTGTGGTAAATTGGCAATACCTTCAAAGAGTGTATTTCATGGGGAATGAAAGTATCATTTAGTCAAAACAAGCCCAAGCCCAAGACCAAGCCCAACAACCTACTAAATGAAATTGGCTATGTGATAGCATGGCTTTCTTATGCCAATCTATGAATTGCCTATTTGCATCCATACGTGCAAATAGACCTATTTCTCTCCAATTTGAAGTCTTATTTGAATTTTTTTTTTTTTTTTTTTAAAGAAAGAATGTGGAGAAAATATCAATAAATTAAGTTTTATCTCGCTTATTTAGAAAGAGTAATGCTCCGTTTGGATAAATGAGTTTAAAATATAGAATTTATTTGTAAATAAATTTTCATATTTGGTATTATTAATTTAAAACATGTATTTCAATTGAATTCCACGTAATCATTTATGAAACAAATTCATAAGTAGAAATTTATTTGTTTTTATTTCCTAAAATGTAATTTAAAAATAGATAATAAATATAATTATATTTATGTTATGCTATATAATTTATTTATATTTTATTAAAATAAGTATACAAAATAAAAATAATATTTTTAAAATTATTGCATTTAATTTAGTGATAAATGAATATTTAACTTGAATCTCTCTCATCAATAGTAAAAAATGCTAAAAAATATTAAAAAAAAGAAGAAAATAACAAAATAAAAACACATTTGGAAATTATTTCCCTCTTTATTTTTCTCAAAATTTTTTCTTTCATTTAATATTTTTTCATCCATCCATCTATTTGGCTTAGTCTTCTACCTAGGAAATTCTATTTTTTTTTATATAAAAAAAGTTTAATTTTCCTTTCTATTTCCATGTGAAATGGAATTCTTATAATTTGAGTTGAATGTATGTGAAATTTATGAATTAGTACATTTTATCAAAATTACTATAGTTTTGATAAAAAATGTGTTTGTCTCATATGTGTATTCTCTTAAAAAATAATCTTTATATATGTATTTAGGAGATTAACAAGTCCTTAAAAAAATTACTCTGTATAAATAAATTCCATAAAATTCATAATCTTTATATATGATATAAATAAAAATCTAATTATGATTCTATAGTTTTTAATTTTGTAGATTTGATTATACTCAAATGAAACCAAATCATACTGAATTTTCAAATCAACTATAAACTTATTAAGGGTAAAACTCTTAGAATTAATAAATTTTAAGTAAAAATTATATAGTTAAATTATATCTTTAAAATGAATTTTACAATTAATTCAAACATGAAACTTTATTTATAAATAAAAAATTTTAATATAATTTATTTTCTAAAAAAATAAATTTCATATACTTTTTTTTTTTCAAACACTTTATATTATTATATTTCTTGGGTGGTGCAAAAGAAAGAAACATTAAATTATTTAATGAACAAAACTAATGATGTGTGCTTGAATTACAGGTAGTCAGCGACCATATCTTTGAACAAGTCTGAAGCCGCCACCACTGGCAAGTGGAAAGTGACGCAGCTTCAAATTCCTTCTTCAACACTCAAAAGTCTCAATACAGAAAAGAAAGAATGCCTTTGTTTATGAAATTTATTTTTAAAAATATATATTTTATTTTTCATATAAAAGAAGATTTTCTTTTATTCTGGAAAAAATAGTTTTATAAAATTCATATATAGTGAAACTAAATTCAATCCGAGTTCTTGCACTTAGCTGTCAAAAGGGTTCTAGTTTACTGTTAGACCTGAGGTGTAAATGAGTCAAGTCGGTTCGTGAATTATTCAAGTTCAAAAAAACTTGAAAAGGTTAAACTCAAATTAAGTCCGAACCTGTGTCCGAATACGAAATTTGGCTTTACGATACACATAACCAAAGTAATAAATCTAATATTTATAAATACACATAATTATTTATAACTATTAGATTATAAATCTATAGAAGTTAAATTGAATTTCGTTGTATTTTTTTAGTTCACAATTAATTAAAAATTACCAATAATTTATTTGATAATTGTTTAGTTTCATATATGTGAACTAAATTCCAATTATATTTGCATAAACCATTGTTTTATTTTATTGTATTTACATCTTTCGAACTAAATTTGCTTAAGGTGACATCTTTCTTTTTTTTATTGGACGGAAGAAATTTCAACACTGGCTGGCCAAATTTTAAAAATAAAGATATGGAATCAATGAAATTTGGAGGCTTTTATTATTCAATTTTGTCTTCATCTGATCTAATTTATTCAAGGCGGGCTGTACCCAATGAGCTATACTTCACACTTCACCATAATTCATGCTATCAGTTGTTATCTAATCTAATTTTGAATTGGCTGGATTCAGTTTTAATTATTTTTAAATTTAATAAAATGAAGGCTTCATTTATTTCCGTAAGATAATTTATAAAAAAATATTTTTCACAAATTTCTGTCATTTGAAGCGTTTAAGAAAATAAGTTAAATAGAAAATATTTTTCTGGTCAAAGGAAAATTAAGTTTTTTTTTTAAGGAAAACAATTTCCTATTTTCGAGAGAGTAAAATATTTTCTGGACTTTGACAAACTTTATAAATCTATATTTTTTAATTTATTAATCATTATAGCCACTACTATTAGTCACCGTTTACCACCACCAGCCACCGGTAGCTTTTATAATCTATATATTTTTTTTCATTCTTTTCATATTTAACAATAAAAATTATAAATTATAAAATTTCTATTATAATTAATATTTTTATGGTCTTATGAGATAAAAACTTTAATATTTTTAATTAATTTTCAAAATTACAACAAATAACTAGAAATAAGTCATTTGGAAAATATTTATCAAAAAAAATATTCCCCATGAAAATATTTTTCAGCAAATTATTTTTCTGCAAGTTATTTTACAGAAACAAACGAGCTTAAATAGATTATTTCTTTTTACAAAACTAAAATTTGAAAATTTTAAGATTATTATTGAATTGAATTAGTTGTTTCAATAGTTTGATTTTTAAATTATGCTTATTATAATTTTATAGTTTTAAGAAAAGGACCGACTTATTTATACTGTATTTATGAATCTATTTATTGATTAAATCAATGAAAAAAAAGATTCAAATGAATGATGTTTTTGACAATATACTTAAATAACGAAAAGAATAAAATGAAAACAGTATCTAAAATCTCTATTTTTATCAATTTAGTGCATGAGTGCACTGTCTAGACAAGTTTAATAGTCCAAAAAATATAGAAATTCTTATAGGTTGTTTTGCACATGTTAATGCGTGTGAAAGGAATAAGGATGTTTTGCACATGTTAATGCGTGTGAAAGGAATAAGGACAATCGTATGGTAAGTGTTCAATTTTCTTGACAAAACACAACAGTCAAAGGCTTAAATAACGTGAGTAGCTTTTGAGAATGGGATAAAGACAGCAAGTCACAAACGCGAACTATATAAACCTAACCCAACTACCAAACATGTCGCAAATATGCGTGCGTGCCATACGCCAGGGCCACTAATCCGAAACGAGAGGAACAAATAAAAGTGCTAGCAAAGTGCAGTACAAATGGCAGACTCCTTGTTACACTTGCAACTATCACCATCGTCGCCAATGGCTTCGCTTAGTGGCGCCGCCTCTTCTCGCCTTCTCCCTTCCGCTTCTCGGGCCCGAATCGCATTCCACTCAGCCACCTCTTCCTCCTCTCTCTCTCCTCTATCTCTCTCCTCCTCCTCCTCCTCTTACTCTTTTTCTCCTCTCAAATGTCTCCGATCTTCTCCTCTCGTACCTCGTGTCTTCTTCAATAAGGTATGTACACTTGTAGTGAAGCATCTTTGTTTTAGTGGATTTTTTATGGCTGTTTATCTGATAGTTTTGGTTTTCTGTTGTGTGTAGACGGTATCGGCGATGAGCACGGTGACTGCAGCGTCGGATCCTGCTCAGCTGAAGAGTGCGAGAGAAGATATCAAAGAGCTTCTTAAATCTACGTTTTGTCATCCTATTTTGGTATGTTTTCTTTTACTATTACACTTAAATTTGTATAGTTGCTTCATGATTTGATCTGTGTGTTAATTTTGCTGTTGCCTTCTTCGAGTTCGATTTTTCTTGATTGAATCTTTGAATGGATGTGCTCTGTGAGAGTGTGGTTATGTTGGATCATAGTCGTTCTGCACTTCAATTCTCAACAAGCACTTCTTATATGCATATATAAAATTCCTAGATGAAGAATTTTTTGGAATATTTCGTATGTTTCTTGCAACTGAGGACACACACAGAATATTTCTTAAAATTCATTTTTTAAGTGCATGAAAATAGAGTTACAAAAAAAGAAAAAAAAAAAAAACGTGAATATTATTTTTTATCCTATGTATAGAACATGATTTGACTAAATCGTTAATGCGTTAAGACCAATTGGTTTGCGCTGGATAAATGGAAATGTAATGTTGGCAACTTGAACATAAAATCTGTAATATGTATAAGAATATATGTTTCTTTATTTAACAGTGGAACTTTCCTGTATTATATCTCATTTGCTGTTTGCGAGTATCTTATAATTATTTCATTTTCAAGAATACTGATGCTCAAGCCATTAAGCTGAATTACTTGTTGCCGCACAGCATTGATGCTCAAGCCCACTAAAATGCTTATAATTACAGGTTCGACTGGGATGGCATGATGCTGGTACATACAACAAGAACATAGAGGAGTGGCCAAAAAGAGGTGGAGCCAATGGAAGTCTCAGATTTGAAATTGAGCTAAAACATGCAGCGAATGCAGGTAGTTATTTCATATCATGTGTAACTTTAGCTTGGTTTATAATATTTCTTCCTGACGAGCTGGCGTTTCAGGGCTGGTAAATGCTTTGAAACTCCTTCAGCCAATCAAGGACAAGTATTCTGGTGTGACATATGCAGATTTGTTTCAGTTGGCTAGTGCCACTGCTATAGAGGTCTTTATTTCTCTTAATATGGAGATAGTATGATGTTTCAATTGATCGCACAAATTATTCTATTGAATTGCTCTTGCAATTTTAGGAAGCTGGGGGCCCCAAACTCCCCATGAAGTATGGAAGGGTGGATGTTTCAGCACCTGAAGACTGTCCCGAAGAGGGAAGGCTTCCCAGTGAGTAAATTAATTTTGCATTTTTTTTTGTGTTATTTCTGTACAAAAAAGAGCATGTTCCTCTGTTGTTGCCTCCTGTACAAAATGCAGCTTCTTTGTGACATGCTGCTACCAGTACAGTTGATGGCCTAAATTTAGAAACATCAACAGAAGAATGTACATAGGAGAAAAAATGAGTCAAAGTCATGTATTTATGTTCTGTAAATGAAATGGTTGGGGTCTAGCAAATATTTGATTGACCATATTACGTTGATGCTTAGGTGCCGGTCCGCCTAGTCCTGCTGATCATTTACGAGAAGTTTTCTACAGAATGGGATTAAATGATAAGGTAACTTTTATCATATGTATTCTTTATCACTGAAGCTATCTTGATATGTATCTAGTATTTGTTGAACTTTTTTATTTTATCTGCAGGAAATAGTTGCTTTATCTGGCGCGCACACTCTGGGGAGGTCTAGACCAGATCGCAGTGGCTGGGGAAAACCAGAGACAAAGTATACGGTATTGAACCATAGTCTTCCAATTAATTAGATAAAGTAGAATTTATTTTTGTTTTGTTTTTGCGGACATTGTTATATCTGATCTTCAATTGAGCATTGAAGTTTTAGCCATAAAATGGTTAGCATGCAATTCATTGTGCTTTATCATACAAGAAACAAAAGATTCATTTAGCTGTTATCAGAGCTATCTCTCCCTTGTCTCATGCTCTCTCACATACACATGCACGTGTGCACATTGATGTGTCAATAGACTCTCACTGTGGATCATTGCGTTGAATTTTCCTCATTATCCTACTGAATGATTAATTATTAATCAACACGGTGCCTTTTACACTTATGTTATTGCTTATTAAGAGCAACACTAGAGGATAAAATTTCAAAATTACTGCTTCATAAGAATGTAGGTGCTCAAAACTTGGTTACTGTGTTAATTTTCCTGCCTTGAAAAGTTCAAGATGTAATTGGTGTTAGCCAAACTACCAGGCTCATTGCAACTACTTCTAATGCCTGACTGCTAGCTGATTATCTTAAGAAAAAAGTGGAAACAGACAGTATGACATGCTAATTCTCCTTTACTGCTTCTGTTTACTGATATGGGTATTTTATTTTGTTATCCTTAAAATCTATGTTTAAGCCTTTTGACTTCTATAGCATCTTTGCCAGTTGAATATTATGTGCATGCACTAGTGTGCAATTGATGTAAGATATAGGTATTTTGGTTTGTTTCTGCAATTCCTATGTAGGTCTTGCTGTTTCTTCCCATATAATGCATTGAGTATAGCTCGCAAATGAATTAACTAATAATAATAATAATAGGAATAGCTTTCAAACTCAGCAATGATGGATGGAATTAGAGATTCTTATTATGTCTATTTATGACAGAAAAATGGGCCAGGAGCACCAGGAGGACAATCCTGGACAGTAGAATGGTTGAAGTTTGACAACTCCTACTTCAAGGTTTGAAGTCAAAACCTGCAACCATATTGTAACAAGAAATTTTTTGTGGGAGAGATTTTTTTTTTTTTTTTTTTTTTTTTTTTTTTTTTTTTTTTTGTGGCTGAATATGATTTATCCCTACAGGATATCAAAGCAAAGAAGGATGAAGATCTACTTGTATTGCCAACTGATGCTGTTCTTTTTGATGATCCTTCGTTCAGGGTAAATTAATTATGTTTGAGAATACAATGTTCACAAGGTGGGATATTCTTGGTAGCTAAGCAGTAGAACTTGCAGGTATATGCCGAGAAATATGCTGAAGATAAGGAGGCATTCTTCAAAGATTATGCGGAAGCCCATGCCAAACTAAGCAACCTTGGTGCTAAATTTGATCCTCCAGAGGTTTGTCATAATAACTATTTTGAATGCTTGTCTTTTCATTCTAGATTTTTGTGAACTCTATAGTTTATCCTAACTTTATTTTCTAATAATTAATGCTATTACCTTGAAAATTTTTGGAAGGTCCTGAATTTTAACCAACTGTATATTATTTATTTGTTTATTTTTTATTTTTTACAAAAAACAAGATGAGACTATTTGTGGCTGACGTAAAGAATTATTGGGCTATCCTAACCTAACCCTTGATTGATGATGTATGGCAATGTACCTTGAGCAATTCAATCATAAAAAATAATAGAATGGGAACAAATTGGTAACTAAACTGATTGGTGAATTTGATGATCAGGGTATTGTGCTAGATGGTGTTGCAGGAGAGAAGTTTGTAGCAGCCAAATACTCAACTGGAAAGGTTGTAATATATGAGAATCATTATGATTTTTTTATTCGAAATATCTAGCTTTTCTTGGTCACACATGAGATTTTTGTGGAGGAGTTTAAACTTTTGCAAGAAGTTCATTTTTTTTTTTTTTGGTTTTCATGATTTGCTGCAGGATTAAGAAACAAGTATCTTGATTTCTAGTGCCGTATCTTTAAAATAATACAAGATCAAGCTTTTCAATCCTATGAAATCACACCTAAAACTTGGCAGTCTAACTGAAGAAGAAAGGAATAAAATTCAATAAAGTGTTGTGTTGCTTATTTGCGTTGCAGAGAGAATTGTCAGATGCTATGAAGCAGAAGATACGGGCAGAGTATGAAGCAGTTGGTGGAAGTCCAGATAAGCCTCTACAGTCTAACTATTTTCTAAATATCATGATTGTGATAGCTGTTCTAGCAATTTTGACGTCCCTTCTTGGAAATTGATTTTTTTTTTTTTTTAATTTTTTTCATCTTGATGATATCATTAATGAAATGGTATTGGTTTTCAACGTGTATGTTCATATGTTCAGCTGATGATAACTCTGGCAATGGTGAATGAGTGAAATGTCTCAAAGTCTAATTTTCATATTTATCAAGGAGTGTGTGCGTTATCTTTATCATCTATAATAACTCCTTTGGAATTGAATTTTGGATCATTTAGTAACTAGATGTAGTAGTTTCTTTAACTAACATTTGATTTATGTGAAATTAAATCCATTGTACTAGCCATCTTTCGAAATGGGGTTCATAGGCGACATAAAGCTTTTGTGCTGCATCCATTAATTGAAAAATTATCTTTTGGGAACTTTCCACTTGTTTGGAAAGTTGCACTGTTATTGTGTCATCAGTGATATCTTGACTGATCCTTTCTTCGCGGTTAAGTTTGATTGCTTTTAGTTCTTCATCACATGGAATTCAATTTTGTTGTTAATATAGCTAATGGAGGACTCGAGTACTCGAACTGGAGATACTACACAGGTCTTCGTTGATCTGTCCAGCAAAAAGAACACTGTTTACATGGTTTTCCCTCCCCTAAAATTTTTTGGATGACTGTATTGTTAATCTTGATTTATGTTGAAGAAATATTACTTGATATGCATTGCAATTATGTAACAATTATTTCCATTCATTGTTCAAAGTGTGATATCTGTGTATTATTATTAAGTGCTAGAAATTATAAATAACTGACTGATTTTTGTGAAGAGAGAATTTCTTGACATTGAATTTAGAAAGGTGGATGTTATAAGAATTAGTGCATTTCTAAGCTAGCGAAAATAATTAACCTTCTCCGTTTCCCTGAGAAAGCAAACTAATATATATATATATATATATATATATAACTGAAACAACAGTAGTTAGCTACAGTGACAAACTCATGGACTGATTTGAGCTGGTGAAGTGGAAAGGCTTACATCTCGCCTGGTTTGAAAGCATTAGTGGCGTCAAAGATGTGCTTTTGTAAATAATTGGTGAATCGGCAGAAATGGTGTGAATTTTGCGATTTGCGAGATTATGTCTCATGAACTCAATGTCTCAATGGTTTCAAAACATTGTCATGCCAAAATATTTGGGCTGTTTAATGAAGACTTTGAATTCCCTGAAAAAAAATTTGATTAATTTGACTAATTAATTAAGCTATAATAAAATATTCATTAATTGACTAAATTATCCTTATTGAATTTAATATATAAATAAGGCTAAAATTGAAAATTTATTATTAATTATCCCTAAATATTCTCAAATCAACTACTTATATTTGTGGGGGGTAGTATCATACTAAAACAAGTTATATTCCTAGAGGAAAAGAGTAATTCAAAGCATGATTTTGGTTCATCCATATAAAAATTTTTATGTCGATTTTCTGGTTCTGCGATTCCTTCAATTTTTACAAATCAATCTGAATATTGATTGCAAATTGAAGGAATAGGAGAACCAGAAAATTGAAATAAAAATTTAGTGGCCCACGCAGGTCTTATATCACTGTTTATTCACCCAACATCTAACCACATTTTCTTTCGTTTTCCATTTTAGCACCAGTTGCTTTGGGACATTCAAAGAAACGTTTTTTCTGAATATATATATTTTGTGGTAATATGTTAATATAAACTAACCCTAGGGAATGACATTAGACCCCACATTTACTTGGGATTTTTGTTTGTTTTGCTTTGAAAATTTTGTTCCCTGCTACGATGGGCGTCTTGTGTTATAACTTATAACATTCCGCGTTCTCTGTTTCTTCATTCAATCCATAGCACGATTAACATTATTGCTTCAAATTGTCGCGGTATAATTCATTGTAACTCCATATCGGAAAGGAAGATCTTCGAGCCTTTCTCTTTTAGGTATTGCCAACTCTCTCTCTCTCTCTCTCTCTAATTTTGTTATAATGCTATCTCTTTGCGCACAACCTGTTTGATAGAAGGCCTCAAACAATTAGGCATGCGTTACAGCATTTCGTTTCAATCTCTGGTTTTGGAATCGCATTGTAACATACTAATTTTAAGTCTGTCCTGCGTCAGATAGATATTCTTCTTGTCAATTTGTTTCTTTGATATGAGTACAATTAGTAATCATACAAATAAGTTATATCTGGGATGGTATATATCAATTAGAAGGTACAGTTCAAGTGAACCCATAAGTGAAATTTCAGATGTAACGAAAAAGATATATAAACTCATGATGTCCACGCCAGCAGTAACTCTTGATACTGCATTGAATCAAAATGGTATCAGGGTTTCACCAGAAATAGTTGAGAATGTTCTTAAGAAATTTGAGAATGCGGGTATGGTGGCGTATCGGTTCTTTGAATGGGCAGAGAAGCAACGCCACTATACGCATAGCATTAGGGCTTACCAAACCATGATAGAGTCTTTGGGCAAGATAAGACAGTATCAAATCATGTGGGATGTTGTGAATGCCATGAGAAGTAAGAGAATGCTAAATGTTGAGACATTTTGCATTATCATGAGACAGTATGCTAGGGCTCAAAAGCTGGAGGAAGCTGTTTACACGTTTAATGTCATGGACAAGCATGGCGTGCCCCCGAACTTAGCTGCATTCAATGGCTTGCTTAGTGCTTTATGCAAGTCCAAGAATGTGAGGAAAGCTCAAGAGATATTTGACAGTATGAAGGACCAATTTGTTCCTGATTCTAAAACATTTAGCATCTTGATTGAGGGATGGGGAAAAGCTCCTAATCTACCTAAGGCGAGGGAAATTTTCAGAAAAATGGTTGACATGGGTTGCAGCCCTGATATCGTGACTTATGGTATCATGGTGGATATTCTTTGCAAGGCTGGAAGGGTCGATGAAGCCCTTAGCATTGTTGGGAAAATGGATTCCACCGTTTGTAAGCCAACATCTTTTATTTATAGTATACTGGTTCATACATATGGAATAGAAAATCGGATTGAAGATGCTGTTGATACATTCCTACGGATGGAAAAGAATGGAATCATGCCTGATGTGGCTGTATACAATGCCCTTATTGGCGCTTTTTGTAAAGCAAACAAATTTAAGAATGTGTACAGGGTCCTGAATGATATGGATTGCAAGGGTGTGAAACCCAATTCAAGAACCTTTAACATCATTCTGTCTAATTTAATTGGATATGGAGCGACTGATGAGGCTTTTAAGGTATTCCGAAAGATGATCAAGGTATGCATGCCAGATGCAGACACGTATACCATGATGATAAAAATGTTCTGTGAAAAGAATAATTTAGAGATGGCTCTTAATATGTGGAAGTACATGAAGAAACAGGAATTTGTTCCAAGCATGCACACTTTTTCAGTGCTTATAAATGGATTATGCGAGAAGGGTGATGCTTCTCAGGCTTGTGTCTTGTTCGAAGAGATGATAGAAAAGGGAATTCGGCCTTCAGGTGTGACGTTTGGAAGGTTAAGGCATTTGCTTATAAAAGAAGGAAGAGAAGATGTAGTGAAATTTCTCCAGGAGAAAGTAAATGTCCTTGTCAAGGAGCCTTTATGGGATTGATGGACTGTTTTTGCTCAACTAAAGGCTGCTAACAACGTTGATCCAGCAATGAGAAGATTATTCATAGAACTATTCAGTATTTAAGAGAGAAGATCATTTTTGCAGGTGAGTTTTTATTTAGCATTGATTTTTGGGAATACTGCTATTTCTGAATACTATCTATAACAGTTTAACTTGAGTGCTAAATTAAAGAGAGGATTCACATGTTCAATTGATCCCATGCTCTGAATTTCACATTCATGTAATTGCCAGCCATATACTGTGATTCTCCATTATTAAATGTTTCATTAATTTAATGGGACTCTCTTAAGAATATCATAAGCTTATTACAGGTCAATTGTTATACACGTCAAGCTTCAACTATTGATATTCACAAACACACAGTTATGCATGCCATCATCAATTAGTACTTGTACCAATGTAATAGATTAAAGAAATTATTTGACTAAACAAATGGCAAAAGGAATTATGTGCGGGGGTCTGGCCTTGTAGTTTACCTGCTTGTTGCTTCTTAAAGTAGGTAAGACATTCCATATCGGCACAATTTCCATTTTATTTGGAATTAATGCTAGATGATGTACCTGATTTTGTCATGATACACCCTCTTTTGCTCCAGAACGATAAAATAAATGTACTTATTAGCACATTTCTAAATTTGATTCAGCCGCTCTAATGCTACATAAAATTTAACATTGAACACTGAGAAATTTCTGAACAGGTGCCTGAATTTGCAGGTGCAGATAGAAATCTAAGGAAATGAAGCTAATGGAGTCCAATAATTATTTTTTTGATCTTTCATCAAAGAAAAACCTGCTACTTATTGCTGGAAGTGTCAGGTTAAAAGGAGCTTTGACAGCTCTGGTGAAACACAAGTTCTAGCAATTAATGGAGAGGGATGTAATACACAATGGTTGTATTATTTGTGGCGAAGGCAAAATTGAGGCTACTCATAGTTGACTTGGTTAGGTTCAGCGATCAAACAAACTGATCCTCCTCAATATATTTGGTCATGTAATCCAAGGACAGTGAAGCAGTTTTCTATTGATATGTTTTGTGCCTTCAAAGCCTTCGCATTTTTTAGATTTATGAAATTTGGTTACAGAACAGAAAGTAAATCATCCCATTGATTATTTCGATATTTTTCATGATGTCATTTATATTCACCAATCAACAAAAAGAATCGATAAACAAACAAATTATCCTGTAGTTGTTTTTTTGAAAATGTTTAACTTTTGTCATTAATTAATTTTTCTTTTACTGAGATGTTCAAATATATTTGACTTTCTTTTTTTCTTTTTGCAAGTTAAAAATCAGCAATGTCAAAAGGTTGTTCGGTCTTGAAGTAACTAAATTTGGTCTTTGGTCTTTGAAATTCATAAATTTTCTGCCATCAACACTCCCATAGGTCCACTAACGTGAGAAGCTTCGAGCATTGGGTAAAAAAAAAAAAACTCTTGCACACAACCTTGCTATCAGATCACCCATACTGGAAAACACTAGCACAATCAACTGAATCACAGAAGCAGAAATAACTTCAGAAGCAAAAATATTCTAACAAAATTTACTATATTTTTTCTTCAAGAAAGCAGAAAAATAAGTTCCATCTAAGATCTTCTGGAACCATATAGATGAACAATTCCAGATTTGGCACTGCCGATAAATAACTAATGGATATCAAGTCACTTAGACAAAGCATGGTAAGATGATAAAACTGAATATCATTATATTATGCCATCCCCCTAGTGCCTTCTTGTTTTAGATTCACTTTTAGCTAGTATCGTCCCTGAAAGTTTGTTGACCTCGTACAGTAGTGCCACTGAGAACAAGAAACTGCATCAAGTGGAAAATTAGTCGAATAGAGTTAGTAGCATGCTTTTGCAGGAGATTCAAACTCATTTTTCCATTTAGCAATATTGATTAAATGATGCTTTCTTGGATCTTTTATCTTTATGATTATAATCCCATGATAGAATCAATCTGCTATAGATAACTGCAATCCAGCTTAAACATATGAGATTCAAGACTAGAATGTCCATGTTGAAATCTTAAATTTAATGTATCTCAATTTCGAGTAACATCAACATTATGCACATTTGAAAGAGTAAGCTAACCATCACATGCAATAGATTATGTGGTTCAACAGTTGCACTTTCTTTCAATATTTAAATATTTACTCAATTAATTGTGTAAAACCCCACTACACGCCAATGTGTAAAATGTAACAAGGACAACTGATTTTAACTTTTTTATGCAAATATTCTGGTCAATCAAATAGGTCATTCCTATAGATTCTCAATGATGAATGTATTTACATGCATTTTTTAATTAACAAACTTGCTATTTTTGATTTAAAGAGTTTGAATCCAAGAGAACTTCTTGTGCAAAGGATGTCCACCTAACTCTTCATACTATCTTGCATTAACAATAATGTCCATTGAGACACAAAACCATTAATTCCATCTTAACATTACCATGTTGTGATGCAAACTCGATGAACAGTGCCAGCTGCAATTAGAGCAACAGCTTCTGCTAGAACAACTGCAAAATGGAAGAAGAAAACATAAGAAACTACCATACACAAAATGCAGTTCAACAAATGCTGAAACTCAAAAGCAGGTGCATCCAGATGGTGCTCGTGCGTGTGGTACTAATTAAAAGAAAACTAAGGCATCTTGATGCACCGTTAAATTATTAGGACAACTACCTATAGTTAGAGTAGTTCAAAGAAGTCATTGAAAATGCCCGAGGGGGGTTGTGGGGGGGGGGGGGGGGGGGGAGATGGAAAATCTCATGACTTCGGCCCTGGTTGCCAACCATGCCACCATCCCTCCAAATATTGCCATTTAAATAACTGTATGCGCTATGGAGAAGAGATTAAATTGCCAATGCCATGGAAAAGGTATTTAACATTAAATTTCCAGCTCTTAATATTAATTTTAATATATATTTTTTTTTATTTTGCTAAGTTGTCATATTATTCTTATCCTTCGAGTCAGTTCAAGTTATAAAAAAAAAAAAAAAAAAAAAAAATTCTATTTGCTAGCAACTGAGAATAAAACTGTTTTGTGCTCCACCGTGTCATTTTGAAATTAATTGCAAGAATGCAAGGTACAGTCTATGATTTAAGATCAAATTAAAATGAGTTTAATCAATGAAAATAAGGGAAGAAGGTCAACCAATGTGACTCAGTTACAAAGGAATGGACAAGCACACAGTTGTATTTGAGCCGGGAAAGATCATTACCTGAACAAATGCCAGGGGCACAAGAAATGTTCTAGAATTAACAAAAAGTAGAGAAATGTGTTGGATATCTTATTAAGATACATTTTACACTTTCAGGTACTTAATCAATGGCAGCTCCATTAGCCAAAAGCAACGAACTAAAAAGATAAGGCAAGAAATACGTAGAAAGAGTGCATGTACCTGTGCCCCATCCAGTCTTCAAGCCACACGTTTCCTGGAAATTCCCAAGGAACTGCATAACAACCCAGCAAATGCATATCATTATCTATACAACTTTTATTGTGAAAGACACAAACCAACTGAAAAGCACAACTGTGCTAGTTGGTTTGGAATAGAGTACTACAAGATTTAAATAAGTTCATCACTGACGTTTGGTGTGATGAGAGATACAATGTTGAAACATTTGTCAAGGAACAAATGCATTTTTGTAAAATAATCAATTGAACTAAAAGGAAGCAAGAAACTTTCATTAAAAGAACAGCAACAAACTTAATATGCAGATACACGGTCTGGAGAAAAACAGAAAATTCCTAAGCAAAATTGAGAAAAAAGAGGTACAAGATTTTATATTATTACTATTATTACAACAACAGGCAAGAGTACTAGGGAAAAGGGGGAATGAAATAGAAAAATAGAGAGGAAATCTCATAATAAAAACAATCATAACTATAAACAGGAATTTCACCAGCAAGGAATATATCCAGCAAAAAGAAAACAACTTTGAAAACATTGGAGCAGAGATAACATGATAATACATACTGATTATATATATATATATATATATATATATATATATATATATATACACAGAAAAAACGGCATAACAAAAAGGGGCTCCCAAGCTTTAAACTCACTGTTAGCAGCACAAGAAATAGGATAGAACTGATAAAGCCTCCGAGTATAGTAAATAGCTCTGTTGATGCTAATTTTCCTCTATACATCTCTTGAAGTGAAAGAATAACAGTGAACAAAAGAAAGGAGTAAAGCATGGAACTTCCTGGCCCTGCCATGATCTTCATATAGCAAAAATACCAATATATATATATATAAAGCATCAGATAAACGGTCAATTATCAGAAAAACGAATTATGTAGTTAATTCAAGACGACACTTTACAATGAAAAACAGAAACAGAAATCGAAATCTAATGAACCTTATTGGCAAAGAAATCTACTTTCGAATGCGATAATGTGTAAATCAAGCATAGAATCATCAGATCATAAACGCAGGTGAAAATTATAATAATCGAATCAATAATGCAAATCCAAATGTTTGGAAGTTTCAAATTTTCCTTCTTCGATACTGCTACATTTTCTCGGAAACCAAATGGAGATCTATTTTTAGAAAATCCAGCCGTAAAATAAGAAAAGCGGAGATTTGGGGAGCTCAAGCCATACCTTAGATACACAGATCCCTTTCCGAGCTTCTGCGTTGAGCTTCTCAAGTCTAACGAGACAAACCGGAGTAAAATGAACTAGGTATAAGGTCACTGGATTATTTTGACATCAAAACGACAAAGCTGAAAACGCTGTCGTTTAGTAGGAGAGCAAAATTTTATTTTCAAATTTCAAGTATTGAACGACTTCGAATGGCGAATGCTGCAAATTAGCAAGGAGAGCAGTAGAGTTTGGCTCGGTGTAGTGGCGATCATCAACCGGCAATGGAGTCAACAGATGTACCAGAGTGTCCAGTTTGCTTGCAAACCTATGACGGAGAGTGTACAATTCCACGCGTACTCGCCTGCGGACATACAACCTGTGAGTCATGCCTTAAAAGCTTACCTCAAAAGTATCCTCAAACTATTCGCTGCCCGGCGTGTGTTCAACTCGTCAAGTTTCCATCTCAAGGCCCCTCTTCTCTACCCAAAAATATTGACCTTCTTAGACTCGTCCCCTCTTCTTCTCAGTTTCAGAATCCCCAGAAAACCGAGAAGAAGTTACAGAATTGCGTTCAAGACCTTCATCATTACGTTGACTGTGGTTCTCGTTTATGGCCTGATGAGTTTTATGCCACTTGGAAGAATTGGGTTCTCCCGGAAGACGCCGTCTTGATTGAGGAGAAAGAGAAAGGGTTCGGATTTTTAAAGAAGGGTAATCAAAAGGTGAGACTTGTTAAGGTTGTTGATGGTTTGTTACTTGTTAATGGGTGTGGGTCTGTTTTTCAGTTGACTTATGGAGCTAGGATTATGAATTTTTTGTGTTGGATGAAACAGGAGGTAAGAGAGGAAGTGGGTTTGATTTTGAAAATATGTTCAGAACAGTTTAGAATTTGTAAAGTTTACGGCTTGTGGCCTGATTTGGAAGATGGTTTTTTGTACTTAGTTTGTGAGAGATTGAATTTGACTGTTTTGGATCAGTTGTCCCACTTTAAAAATGGTTTAAGCAATGATGGTTTGTCTAGTTTCTCAATGATGGGTATGGAAATGTGTGAAGCTGTATATGCTTCACATTGGGAAGGATTATTTATGGGTTGTTTAAGTCTTTCTTGCTTCGAATTGGATGATTTTGGACATGTGAATCTGAATTTGAGTGAGGTTTTAGTAACTGGAAGGGTAGTTCATGAGTGTGTCATAAAAGCTGGTTGTTGTGGGAAAGGGATTGGTGTTAAAGAAATTGGAGAATTGGTAAGTGAATTTTTTAGAAGAGAAATCTTTGTCAGTCCAGAGGTGTTGTTTGAGATATTGAAGAAAGAGGGCATAGATGCAGAATGTGATAACTTCAGATATCAGGTCGTGCATAGCTCAGATGTTTGGTCATTGGCTTGCATTTTTCTTAGACTTGTTATTGGGAATCAATTTGTCGAAGAGCTAGTTGATTATGTGGATAATTTCATTTCAAAAGTAAGTGAAGAGAATGGTTTGAATTGTTTAGGTCTTTACGTGGGTTTGACAGAGAAAGTAAATTCTCTATTGGGAAGTAAATTAGGAGAGGAATTTGAACCATTGCAGCAGATTCTACGCAAGTGTTTGAATTTTGATCCAGCGAGTCGTCCACTTGTGATTAATGTGTGGAAATGTGTTAGAGAGTTAATTATTGGAAATCAGTTTGATACCATGCTTAGATTGGATGGGTCTATTCATGATTGGAGCAAGGAACATTACTTGGTTCTTGGTGAATTGTCTCTTGTGCCTAAGAAAAGATCACAAGTACTAAATAAAGTTGAGGTGGTGAGAGCAGGAAGCAGCATTGGAGGAAACCTAGTTCAAGTTGAAGAGGTGAGGACTGATAAACATTTAGTTGAGGGCCTATTGGAGGGAAAAGTTGAATCGAGAGATATGCGGGGCCATCTTGACTGTGTTACAGCATTAGCCATTGGAGGTGTGCAATTCTCAATTGATGCTTTTAGGTTGCAAAATTGTGCTTTTTCAGTTAGATACTATCCCTCTCATAACATTGTATTGTTAATGCTCAGTTTATTTTGTGTCAAATGGTCACTGGATTACTCGGGAGTGAATTTCTACTTATGATTTATGAAAATTCTGATACTTCTTTGTTTAAATTTTCATGCATCAATTATCTTTGCTTTGTCCTACTCCATTCCAGAAAATGCAAGCCAAGAGCTTGTCTTTTAATTGCAAAGATGGCCATTGTTGCTTTTATTAGATGATATGTAGTGGGAGCTTCTATGTGATATTCACTTATGAAATTTATGCAAAATGTATTTTTTCTGATGCAAAGGGTGAATTGCTTTGCTCTTCTAGGAGGATTTTTGTTTAGCTCCTCATTTGATAAGTCAGTTCTCGTCTGGTCCTTGCAGGTATTGACTATAGAGATCACAGTAAAATTTGTTATTCCCATTTCTTTAATTTAAGCTTATTTGCAGCAATTTTTCTTCCTCCAGGATTTCTCCCATGTACACACATTTAAAGGTCATGAAGATAAAGTTATGGCTCTTGTTTATGTTGACGAAGAACAACCTTTATGCATAAGTGGTGATAGTGGAGGTGGCATATTTCTTTGGAGTGTTACTCTGCCTCTTAGGAAAGAACCATTAAAGAGATGGTATGAGCAAAAAGATTGGCGATATAGTGGCATTCATGCCTTGACCACGGTAGGAAATGGATATCTTTATACTGGAAGTGGAGATAGGTCAGTCAAAGCATGGTCATTGCAGGTAAAGCTTTGCACTGCGTATTTGATTCACCCTATACACTTCATTTCATAGATGAATGTACATGATTTTAATGTTATTGTTTTTTGTTTATTTATTTCATCTAGGATGGCATTCTATCAAGCACTATGAATGGTCATAAATCGGTAGTTTCCACATTGGCAGCATGTGATGGGGTTCTCTATAGTGGGAGTTGGGATGGAACCATTCGACTATGGAGTCTAAGTGATCATAGTCTTTTAACGGTGTTAGGTGAAGACATACCAGGAACTGTGACCTCTGTCTTGTCCATTATTATTCGCCAGAATACACTTGTTGCAGCACATGAAAGTGGACATATAAAGGTTGTATATGCTCTTGTCCTTATGAGTTTCCTTTTGTTCTAATGCATATGTGGATACCAAATGATTTGTGCTTGAGAACTTAGATGCTGCATGAATTTGTACTGAACATAGGTCATGATATGTGCTATAACACCAACCGCCCCCCACCCCTTTCCCCCCACACTAAATCGTGAGCACAGAAATAAAATCACACTCCAAGAGTAAATTGAAGTTAGATTGCAAATCCTTTATGCATTGCTGTTCCTTTTCCTTTGAGAACAAATTCATGAATGAAATCACCTGCAATCCTCAGGTATGGAGGAATGATAGGTTTATGAAATCCATGCAACTCCATAGTGGTGCAGTATTTGCTATTGATATGGAAGGAGGATGCCTGTTTACTGGAGGTTGGGACAAAACTATCAAAGTACAGGTACTTGGCAACAAATATTCAAGTTATCTTTTAGCATTTGATGGAGTTTGCAAACTGATTTTCTAGTGATATTCTTCTATTTTAAAATTTTAATATACGCATCTGGAACTTTTTCTCAGCTTTCCAAAATTAATTTTGGTGTATTCATATTATCTTAGTTTTTTTCTTTCTGGACTAATTTCTTGGAAAGTTCCAGATCTCCTTCATCTTCTCATAACCTGATCAATGTTGCATTGATGGTAGGAATTGTCAGGAGATGAATTTCAAGTAGATGTCAGATCCATTGGATCAATCCCTGGCAGTTCTGTTGTAACGTCCTTGTTATACCGGCAAGGAAAGCTTTTTGTTGGTCATGGTGATAGGACCATCAAGGTATATTTTTTCTACTTTGCACGCTTTGTTTTACCACACTTATTATAAGGTTCAAGGCAATTTTCATATTTGCTTGAACTCAAACTGATGATCTTGAAATCTTCATTATTCTTATAACTTTTGTCTGAACTCATGAAATACTCGATTCCCGTCTTTTTTGGGTCCCACATATTTGGTTTTGCTAGTAGACTGTACAGGACCTTGACATAAATGGGGCCTTTATATTCAATACAAACCATCAAATTTGTGGATCATATCCACCATTCAGAAATTTTATTAGTATCATACACATATATGCTTTGTATCTAAGCTTTTAGATTTACCATGAATCGAATGCTGATTAGTGATTCCTTGCTGTATTGCACCAGGTCTATTACTATGGAGTGTGACCAAAATCTGACCAGGTAACAACTATTCTATTTTCTTGTTAGCTCAATCAAAAGCGAGGTGCTCCTGGTTGGTATTAATATCATAATATGAAATCATTCCATCTTTGTTTGACTGACAACAATATTTCCAGCAGTGATGAAACTCTTACTTTGGAGTATGTAGTTGTGTCCCAACCCTGGCCCGTGTAAACAACTGGGCGGGGCTGGTTCTAACCACATGTCTTGAAAGTTTTCAGGCTCTTACCTACAATTTAAACTAGAATTCATTTTCGAACGTAGGATCGTGGAATTACAAATTGACATTATGGTGTGCCTGACAGAAATCTTGCTGCATGATACCAACTGCTGAAATGAAGCAGAATGCAACAAATCTTGAATCCTAGAATCAGAACTGTGTACAGTCTTCTGTAGATAAGTAATGCTGATGTACATATATATATAAACCATATTGATTTAGTAATATGTGATTGGTGATCCTTGTACATGGGATTTGAAACTTTTTGTTCTTGCTTTGTTGTCCTGCTTTACATTAATCTATTGTTCAATACAAGATGTGACTCTTTAATATTAAAACTTGATCATTGTCCATGGGATTTGTATTTTTTTTTTTTTTTAGTTTGTTTTTTTTTATGTTATGTTTATAATTGGCTGTTGAATTATATAGGAAGATTTGTTTTATGCTGTACATTCCTCTCATTCTCTCTCAATAAAGTCTTTTTTTTCTTTAAAAAAGAAAAAAGAAGGAAAAAAAAATTAAAAGTTAAATTCACCATGATAATTTTTAAGTTTTATTACATATATTAAGATCATATACTTCTTAATTTTGATCAAATATAAATGAAAGATACCTCTGGAGGCAAGCTGTCCTTTGGTATGTGATCATTTCATTTTATTTCAAAAGTTATATTTTTGAGTTCTTTTGTTATTAGTTACAAGTTGACTTATATTTATATTGTATTTGGAATATATTAATGTTGCAAAAATAATAAATTCTCAAAAAAATAACTGTGTTTTCAAATTAATATTTTATTGATCATTTTTATTTATAATTGTTTGAAAATAAGAACTATTATTAAATAATACAAAATTTTAATTGATATTGTTATTTATAATACATATTAAAATAATATATTATATATATATACATATTAAAATAATATTATATATATATATATATATATATATATATGTGTGTGTGTGTGTGTGTGTGTGTGTGTGTGTGTGTGTGTAGAGAGAGTGGACTCAAGTGCAGTAAGCTGTGTCTAAATATGATGACACAAAGTCCGTAAAAGTTTGAAAGCTGTTTAAAAGTTTCTCCCTTCCTATTTTTTTTTTTTATTAAAAATTTCAAAAAAAATTATAGGCACATTAGAATGTTTAATAAAAAATTAATGTTTAATCTCTGTAATTTATAAAAATTGATTTTTTAATTTATACCTTCTGAAAAATACATTATTCAGTTGTAGTAGTTTGTAATTGATAAATTAATCTCTCTCTCTCTCTCTCTCTCTCTCTCTCTCTCTCTCTCTCTCTCTCTCTATATATATATATATATATATATAAGTACGAATGGGGAACATTGGATTCTTAAAATGCTCTTGCGTAATCTAATTGATTAAAAATATTATTAAGGATAATTTAGTCTTATTGTAATGAGATAACTTTTAATTTTTTAAATTTTATTGACAATAAAGATAATTTAATCATATTCTAATTAGTAAATTTTTAATTTTATTGATAGTTTATTGTCGATTAAAAATATCAATAAAGATAATTTAATTCTATTATATATTTAATAAATATTAACTCGGGATTCATATAAATATTGATATAATTTTATATCAATATTAATGTTGGGTTCAATAAATAAAAGTTTGATATTAATTCTATTATTCATTGCATAATAAAAATATATAATTTAATAATTATTGAATTATGCAATTAAATTTGTTGAACCCTAGCTAACGTTGGGATTCCATAAATTATAATATGCAATTTAAATTATAATATGATGATTATGCAATTTAATTACCGTGTTACTTATAGTATGGTAATTATTATTATAGTTTTAATCTAATCCTATTCTAATTATTATTGTTACAAATTTATTCCCATTCTAATTAGAAATTTATCATTTACTACCATTCTAATTAGAAATTTGTTTTATCATACCACTATATATATATGTCGGTTTTAATTGTTTTTCGCTATCAAAAATTTATTGCTTTTGACTATCAAGAATTATTACTTCAAGCTTTTGCTAGCATAAGGCTTCCGAGACCCGTAATAAACCTGAACCACTAAAATTCAACCATATCAATATGAATTTCAAACATCCAGCCCATATTACCATGCATAATAAATCTCATAATTATATTATACTTTGGCCCAAGTCTAACATCTTATACATTTTACAGCTCAGATTCAATTATAATACAAAATATTTTTAATATGGGCTAACAGATTCATGCATTCACATAAATAAATAACTAAAAATCTTCATACGTTTGACTAACAGATAAATATAAATAAGTTCTCGTACATATAACTATATAATAAATTAATTACTGAAATTAGGAAATTTTCTTTCTAACTCTGCAGTGAAGGAAACAGAACTTTAACCGGGACAAAGAAGAATTTACTTCCTGAAAAAGTTAAACAAAAAAAAGTGTGAGTTTAATAATGAATAGTATTTATTGCATAGTACAAGCATTCACACGAAATGCTTTCAAAGTCCTAAAATGAACACACAGTCAATCAAGCATATGGCACAACATCAGCATCCACAAGTAATTACACCTTCATGTAATCACACAAGTGGAAATTGGTCAGTGGTGTCACCGAAACCCCCGACAAGTCGTACTCACATGGCTCATCCTCTCATAACATGTGCACCAGGAAGCCGATCCCTATACATGGTCGACTGGTCTAATCCTCGCTTGACCAGCCCTCTCATTTTTTTTATACTGTCTTTTCTTTTCATACCAATAGGAGGTCACCCTGTGGTTTTCCATATAATCCATATCATCAGATGCACACGGGGGCACTGATCTCCCATACATGGCCGACGTTATCAAAGACTGCCCTCACAATTCCACGCAAACAAGATAAATAAATGTTGCAACGCAGATAATCAAACAATGCAATTAATTGCAAGCATAATAGATAATTAAACATGGTTATGCAAGAGCGCAAATAAACATTCATATACCAATTCAAATAAATATATAAATAAATGATAATAAAAATAAAAATAATAATGATAAATAAATAATTAAAGACAAAGCTCTGTATAAAAATGATCTTATGTAGGATGCAAATGGTAAATACTATTTATTATTACCTACATTGCTAAATGGGAAGAACACTCTAATTTTGGGTCCTAACCTGTTGAAGCAATGAACAAACTACAGCAGTTTAAACGGAATGACATTTGAAGGAGATGAGAGAATTGCATCAAATAAAGTACTCTATTTTAAATATATCGAGTTAAAGAATTATTTTAAATAACCTATTAACGTAATCATTAAATATATCTAGCGTAGATTTTATCGAAATTTCGACAGAACCTCTCCTAAAATTAGGATTTTCTACCTGCTAAGATAATGTGAAATACTCTCTATGATTCATTCAATCCACATAACCCATCCATAGACAATCAATCAAATCAAATATCCATACTCCTTTACACGACAATACCAACAATTAACGATTATCACTTATTACTCTTACCAACAAACTCACTTTCAAAAACCTTAAACTCAATATTAAATATTTAAAGAGATTAACAAAATACATGTTGCCATTACAAAATAATTCTCACTTTATTCCATCTTACTCATTAAAACTTCTAACATTAACAACAAATTATGAAAGACCTATTCCTACCTCCAATATAGACTTAGTTCATATCATCTTAAAGAAAAGTAAAACACACCCATACTTGGTCCTTATTGGTCCAAATTTATAAGAATCAGTCGTGTAGCAGCTGTCATTTTTTAGAAATCCTAAATTCTAGCTTAAACTTATAGCCACAGTCTACCAAATTCATTAATCAACAAAGAATTCATTAAATATATTGATTTGTTGGAAATTAATTACCTAGCTACACGATGCGTCGAAAATTAAATAATTGATTCATAATAATTATTCTAAATGACTTGTATTCTAAATTTTTTGAATTAAATGTATTAATCTATCGAGGTTTCCTAACAAGAATCGTATTCGATTAAATAAGCAATCAACTTATAATTTTAAATTTGGAGTTTATACATAAAATGAGGAGCCTACCAATCGAAAATTGGACTACGTTCTCCTCGATCCGCACGAGGAGAAAATGATTTTGCCTCTTGGGACTTCGCCGGAGAATCGCCGGCCAGTCACCAAACCTTCGCTAGCGCCGCCGTGTACGGTGGTCGGAGAATCGATCTATGTCAGATTTTCACAAGGTTCACACCAAAACGCTTGAAATCTTACAAGGAGCTCAAACCCATCGTCTATTTATGAGTTTGGCGAGACAGCTAATCGAAATTAAGCTCGACAGCCGCTGCGCCACTGCCCTCAATGGCGCTTCCACCATACGAGCTACATCGTCGAAGTCGATGGAGGGAAAATGTTCGCCCGAGGGAGGTAACTCGACCAGTGCATGTCCTTCGCCCTGAAACTGCCAGAAACGGCGTGGATCGCCGGAAAAAGGAATCGATAGGGTGCAACGCTTTCGAGTGCGATTTCTCTTGCTTCAGGCGTTTGCTGCGTGAACGGAGATCATGGATGGGTTCCTCTTGCCGAACACTTAAAGTTCGAGTGCTTGGTTGCCGGATTCCATGGCCGCTGGCAGGAGAACAGAGGGAAGGGGAGGGGGCTGTCGTGCGACAACAGGGAGAGAAGAACGAGAGAGAGGAGAGAAAAATAGGACCCAAAAAATAATTTTGCCATATTCTAGGGACTTCCAGAGTGATTTGAGTTCAGTTTGGTCCAGATCATGGGTTTTGATTGGGTTTTTAACTAATTTACATGTTTTTCGAACGAGTTTGATGGTTTAAATTTAGTTTTCATGTTCAATTCGCAGCAAAGAAAATTATTTTCCCTTAGATTTTATTAGTTAAAATTTATGGTGAAATGATTAAATAAATAATTTAAAAAAAAAAAATTTTCGGATCGTTTCACTTTTACACAAGCGTTTTGTTTTTTTTTTTTTTTTTTGGGTCCAGCTGGCTACAACATTTAATTTGTTAATGTGAAACTAACTTAGTTTGATTTAAAATAATAAAACTTGATTTGAATTTTCTCTAGGTTCCAATGTATTAACCGGAATGGAAAAATTAATACTTTCATAACATGTGAAAATATTTTCTCAAGGTTCCAATATATTCAATGTATTAGAAAGTTGTTGTAGCTATCGTTACACATACAAAAAAATTTTCCTCCCTTTGTAAACTTTCCGACTCGGAAAAAACTCTTTCTATACTTTCATTCTCAAACCGGAATATAAAAAAGACCTACGCCTAGCAAAGGAAAAACTGAATAGTTATCGTTATTTATCGTTAGTAGTTAGTAGTAACTCTCTCTGGCTATCGTTGTTTACTCATGCTTTTTTTTGTTTATTTTGTATTATAAATTATTAAATATTTTTATTTTTATTGATGCAACGAGGTATGCAAATATTACAAAAGTTTAAGGGGCCACAATATTTTTTTTTTTATAATTCAAGTGCGAATTTATATATTCAGCTATTCAAATATTTAGGCTTTTGTGTTAAAGAAGAGAGTTTCATAAATGAAGATGTTTATCATAGATTTCAAGTGGATAAGTACTACATGTGTACTGTGTGATAGAAAGATACCTAATAAGATAAATGGTAATTTATATAGGACAATGATGAAATAAGCAAATGTTATATGAGGGTGAATATTGCACAACCAGTGTTCAGTATGTTCACAAAATGAATATTGCATAAATGTAAATGCTGAAGTGGATGTATAGTCACATAAGACTGGGCAAAATTAAGAATTATCACATTAGATGAAAGGTGCAAGACTGTAAATAACAAAGTTGGAGATAAAATGAGAGGACGCCTAAGATGGTACCGTTATATATTACGTGGACCTATGTTTCCTAGTTTGTAAATGTAACACCTTTATAATGGAGGGTGCTAAAAATAAACTGCGCTATTAACCTAAAACTGCTTGAAGAGAAATTGTTGCGAAAGATCCATAACTTTCAGATATCAGTAAGGATATAGCTATGAGAAAAATAACATATAAATGAAAGATTCATGTAGAAAATTCTAATTAATTTTTGTTGCATGTTTTATACTTTGTTATATTCATTATTATATCAATTGATCTTTAAATTTTCTTTTTAAAATTTTCTAAAAAATTATTTCAAAAGTTTTCGACTAATATTTTGCTTCGCATTGATATTTACTTGATTAGAGTAGATATAGAAACAAATGTTTTATATAATTGATCCCAATTAGATTGAGACTAAAGCTTCGATATTATTTAATTATGATAAAAGTATTTCTCGGTGGTTTATAAGTTTTTAAAATATGAGTTTGTTGTGAGTTTTGATTTAGATTTTTTTTTTTGTACGACAAAGAGGAGAAAAGAAGTATAAATTAAAAAAAATCCTTTATTATTTTTCTTTCTTATTGTACTTCCTCCCTTATTTTCTTTTCCCTCTTTTCCAATCATAGTGTAAAAGTTTTGGATATGAAGACTTATTAGTTCAATTGTTACGGACTATAGGGATTAAATAATATATATTTAAAAGGGCAGGGATTGCATAATCAATTTCACCAACCTATAGGGATGAAATAGTAATTTAACCAATGTTTAATTTACGTTGATTTTCAAAAAAAAAAAAAAAAAAAAATTTAACGTTGTCGGCGAACACCCGTTAGAGAAATAAGAACGACAGTTGTATTTCTCTATAAGGGTGTTGTTATATTTGGTGTACTTTGACGACAAGTCGTCCAGTTCAGTGACAAATTACGATTACGGAGAACAAGGGAACTAAGAACAAGCTACGGCTTCCTTCCCCACATTTTTGTTTCTATGTTTTTAACTACAGCCTCGAAATAAGCAAATTCGAGATAGCTTCTGCTTATTCAAAAGCGCGCGATTTTACAGAGAGCAGAAGAAAACGATCGAAAACCTAATGGCCACAATTCCTGCTTCCATAAACCCTTCCTTATTGACTCACAAACCATCTGATAAACATTCCACTCTCTACTTCACTAAGCCCATCTTCAGCCTCCCTTTGCCTTTAACTCATTCTTCGCCTAATCTTTTTCCGTTTAAACGACAGTTTTTTAGAAGCTGCACGGCTCCCAATGCTTCCTTGAAGGTTCTATGTCTTGCCTATCATATGTTTGATGAAATGCTTATGTAGATAGAATTAATCAAATTTGAGCTTGTTTTTGTATTTTCAGGAGACTTTGGGTAATTTGACGAAAAAGGTAGGTGATTTTGCCAGTTTGAACTACTGGGTTGTGAGGGACTACTATCGTCTTGTTCAGTCAGTTAATGCCCTTGAGTTGCAGATTCAGAGACTCTCTGATGAGCAGGTTTGTTGGTTTTAATTGGTTTGGATTAAGTGGAGCGTGACAGCTGGTGTTTTAAGTTGTTATAAATGGTTTGTATTTGTTTCTTTCAGTTGAGTGACAAAACTGTGGAGTTCAGAAGAAGATTAAGAGAAGGAGAGACACTAGCAGATATTCAAGCCGGTTTGCAGCTAACTGACTATTCTAATTTGATCTGAATTGCATAAATGATGAATTGTAGAGAATATCATATGGGAGTTAACTCATTTTTTTTCTCTGCCATTACTTTCTAGAGGCCTTTGCTGTTGTTCGTGAAGCTGCAAGAAGGAAACTTGGAATGCGCCATTTTGATGTGCAGGTTTATGTTTATGTGTACTCATATACATGCATATGACAGAATTATATTAGAGTGCGTGCTATATTTACTAGAAATGAGGTCATTAGGCTTATTTATGCTGCAAATTGCACTCACAGATTATTGGTGGTGCGGTGCTACATGATGGATCAATTGCTGAGATGAAAACAGGGGAGGGAAAAACATTGGTTTCAACATTGGCTGCATATCTTAATGCACTGACTGGTGACGGCGTCCATGGTACTTTTCATATTCTTTTCTGAAAGATGCCATTTCTTTCTTTTAAACTACCTGGATATGCCCAGGAATAGGAGTCTTGCTGATATCCCTAGAACAGGTTTAAATAGTATTTATGGACTTGCGAAGATATGATTAAGATGTTCGATTGTTCAAATGTTAAAAGGCAACTCAACTATAAAAGATGTATAGGAGTTTTGTCCTATTGGGCTTCTCATGTTTCTCATGAAGCCATTACTTTTATGGAAGCTCATTGAAAGTTTTGTTGCCTATGTGAAGCTGTTTATCTCCACTGGATAGCATTTATGTTTTATTTCATTTCAAATTGTTGCAAGGAATCATTCATATAGAAATTAGGTGCAATATTCTTTTAGCTTTAACAATTATGATTATGAAGATGCATGCATTTGGCCTCTTTGTGAGGTTGCCATGAAAATTGAGAAGTAAATTATTTTGATTGTCATCGAGTCAGACAAGTTTAAATAAATGAGGGTGCGTTTACTTACAGAAAGCAGTTTCCTGTTTTCTATTTTCTATTTTCTAAGAAAATAATTTTCTTAGAAAATGAAAGCTAGAAAACAGAAAATGGAAAATGTTTTCACTTGGTAATAATAAAAAAATATATTTTAATTTAACTTCACATACATTATTCATAACTTTCATAATTAAAAGAAATAAAATGTTATAAAATAAATTTAGAAATTTTTTATGTAAAAATTTTTGAACTGGATTGATTGATTGTTTATAATAATAATAATATCATTTTTTTTTTAAATTAAAGTATATGATATATTTGTAATAATAAAATTAATTATTTATTAAAGCATAATATAAAATTTATGTTATTTAAATGTTTTATGGAAAAAATTATTTGTAGATATTATAATTTTAATTATAAAAATATCATTTTTTGAAATAGAAAACAGTTGGAAAACATGTATCTGTCATAAAGGAAAATTTTGGAAAACAACTTAAAACTATTTTCCAAATCTTAGCTAAATTTTGGAAAACTAGAAAACGGGTTTTCTAGTTTTCCGCATAGAAAATTGATGATTTAAATACAAAACTCTGTTTTCTAGTTTTCTTGGAAAACTTTTCTAGAAAACTACTTCAGTTTTCTTGGAATACTTCAGTTTTCTACAAGTGAACACACTCTAAGCTTTTGGAAAACATTTGTTGCTATTCCATCATTGAGATTTTAAATTGGCAGTTTTGGTCTGGAACAGTGACAAAGGAGATCTAGATATAATTTTTGTCGGTCAAGATGTTTTTTTCCCAGAAGTTTATTTGGTTCCTCCTAAAAAGAGGCACTCTGTAGTTTGTGTTATAGGAAATTTGGAATCTAATGCTGTATATATGGTTTCATGTTGTTTTTTTGGGATGATAACAATTGCAAGGAATCACACCTCATTAATTTATTATTGTTGAAGCATACTTTTTTGGGAGCCAGAATTTTAAGTGTCTTCCCTGTTCAATGCTTTAGACCTCTTTACTCACTGTTGACAATTTTTGAAACACCATTAAGTTGAATATGTTGCTTTCTTAAGTTAGCTGTAGATCTGATGATTATGCTTTTCTTGGCAGTGGTAACTGTGAATGATTATCTGGCTCAACGTGATGCTGAGTGGATGGGTCGTGTTCATCGTTTCTTAGGTCTTTCAGTTGGTCTTATTCAGGTATAAATTCATTGAATATGCATGAAATTGTGCCCTAACATTGTTTTAATACACAATCTTTTGTTGCATGGATTTCCAGAAGGGGATGACAGCTAAAGAGAGGAGATCCAATTACCAGTGTGATATAACATACACCAACAATTCTGTAAGTTGCATATAGTCTATTGCAATACCTTAATTATCATTAATACTATTTCAATTTGCTTTTGTGTTAATGGCTGTTACTTTATCGCTTGAATTCTTTTCTTGACAGTGTCTTGGTCAGGCTAAATGTTGACTAATGCATTCCTCTAAGTTTTATCTTCTTCTTGATGACATTTTGATTCTTGATGCCCTCAGGAACTTGGCTTTGATTATCTACGAGATAATCTTGCTGCAAACAGTGAACAGCTTGTGATGAGATGGTATATTTGAAGATAGTGTTCAAAGTTCATTCCTCATTTTTGTTTCTTTTTTCTTTCTTAGGAATACTAATGTTCTATGTGAATAAACAGGCCGAAACCATTTCATTTTGCAATAGTTGATGAAGTTGATTCAGTTCTCATTGATGAAGGGAGAAATCCATTGTTGATAAGTGGTGAGGTAATGAACACCTTGCTCATTAGTAATTGCAAATATTAGGTAGCGACTATGTGTAGTAAATCTCAGTCACCCTTGTGGTGACAGCTTATTAGGTATTTATATTAATAATAGAGAACATTTGCCATTGAAAAAAAATAACTTTTTAGCATGGTTTTTCTCCTCTCTTTCTTCATGCTAGGCTAATAAAGATGCTGCAAGATATCCAGTTGCCGCTAAGGTGGCTGAACTACTTGTTCGTGGCCTTGTGAGTCTACTGTGCTTCCTTGTTCTAGTTTGTATGTAATCGTGTATTTTGGTTATATTTTAAGTTAACAATCAATTATATTTTAATTATTCTACTTTACGAATTAATCCTGGTTACAGCATTACAATGTTGAGCTTAAAGATAATTCAGTGGAGTTGACTGAGGAAGGAATAGCACTTGCTGAAATGGCTCTCGAAACAAATGATTTGTGGGATGAAAATGATCCTTGGGCGAGGTAATTTTTTTCGTCCAAGAACTGTGTTATCCCTCCTTACCATTGATAGGAAGTGGTGTTGAAAGAATATTTCGAATTTCTTTTTTATTGTGTGTATTATATTTTCAATCTCTACATCACTATATATATACACAAGATTGTTCCAATATAGGAAGAGATCTAAATAGGAATAAACCTAAATTAGGAAAGACAATAAACCTAAACTAGGAAAGACAATATTGATTTTAATTACAAAGCTTTCAACACTCCCCCTCAAGTTGGTGCATAGATATTACTCATGCCCAACTTGCAAATCAAAGGATGAAACAGTTTGCTATTCAAACCCTTCGTGAAAACATCGGCTAGTTGCTCTTTTGAAGCTATATAGGAGACCTTTATAAGGCCTTCAACTATCTTCTCTTTTATAAAGTGACGATCAATCTCTATGTGCTTAGTTCGATCATGCTGGACTGGATTATTCATAATACTGATGGCTGCTTTACTATCACAAAACAAGGATATATTTGTTGTTTCAACCAACTTTAACTCTTCCATTAATCTGCGCAACCATAGGAGTTCACATATTCCTTGTGCCATAGCTCTATATTCTGCTTCTGCACTGGACCTTGCAACAACAGCCTGCTTCTTGCTTCTCCATGTGACAAGGTTTCCTCCAACAAAAACACAATATCCTGAGGTTGATCTCCTATCATCAAGAGAACCAGCCCAATCCGCATCTGTATAGCCTGTTATTGTCAAATGGCCATGTTTAGAAAATAAAAGTCCTCTACCAGGAGCTGATTTTAAATATCTTAGAATCCGATGCACAGCTTCTAAGTGAGACTCCCGAGGGTCATGCATATACTGACTCACTAAACTTACAGCATAGGCAATATCTGGTCTAGTATGGGCAAGGTAAATCAACCTCCCGACCAATCTCTGATACCTGCCAACATCAATTGAACTTCCCACTCCAGCTTGAAGCTTATGATTGGCTTCAATAGGTGATTCTGCGGGTTTACATCCCAACATACCAGTTTCTTTAAGGAGATCAAGGATGTACTTTCTTTGAGAAATAAAAATCCCTTTTTCTGATCTAGCAACTTCTATCCCAAGGAAATATCTCAACTTTCCCAAATCCTTAATCTCAAACTCCCTAGCTAACAAATTTCTCAAGTGAGTCATTTCTTCTTCATTATTTCCAGTCATCACTATATCATCAACATAAACAATAAGCAAGGTGATCTTACCTTTATGATGTTTGATGAACAAAGTATGATCAGCATCGCTCTGTATGTACCCAAAAGAAAGCATAGCTTTACTAAACCTTTCAAACCATGCCCTTGGTGATTGCTTCAGCCCATATAATGACTTCTTCAGCTTGCAAACTTTTCCTCTGGTCTTGTCATCATCAAATCCAGGAGGAATCTCCATATACACCTCTTCTTTCAAATCACCATGTAGAAAAGCGTTTTTAACATCAAACTGATGTAATTCCCAGTCAAGATTGGCTGCACAAGACAGCAAAATTCTAATTGTATTCATTTTGGCTACAGGGGCAAAAGTTTCCTGGTAATCAACTCCATAGGTCTGACTGAACCCTCTAGCTACCAATCTGGCCTTGTACCTCTCAATGGAACCATCTGCCTTATGTTTAACTGTGAACACCCATTTACATCCAACTGGCTTCTTTCCTGATGGAGGAGTTACAAGATCCCATGTCTCGTTTTTTGCCAAAGCTCTCATCTCCTCAACCATTGCAGCCTTCCATTTTGAGTCCTGTAATGCCTCTTGCCAATCCTGCGGTATAGAAACAGAAGAAACAGACAAAACAAAGGCTCTATAGGAAGGGGACAGAGCATTATAAGAGATGAAATGGGAGATAGGATGTTTAGTGCATGTTCTAACTCCTTTTCTAAGAGCAATAGGAATATCAAGGTCATTGTCAGAAGGGCTGGAATCAAGATTAGGATCAGAATCATCAGGAATTAAAGAAGACTCACCAAGTTCTTGTTCGGCTGTATTTTCAGAGCCTGAAATTGGAGAAGACGGTTGATCAGAGGTCTCATGCTCCATGGTTGTATCTGTATTAGTCCGTCGTGTGTAGGTTTTCAAATCAGGTCTATCCAATCTTTCTAGAGGTTTGGGTTGTTCTCTCCTATTATCTATGTCTACAGGAAACTCCCCCTGGAAAGGAACGTCATTCATCACCTCTTCCATCTGATATTTCTCCCCCTGAAGAGGTGATTGGGAAGGAAAATAAGACTCAAATTCCCGAAAGGTAACATCCATACTCACAAAATATTTTCTAGAAGGAGGATGATAACACTTGTATCCTTTTTGAGTAGCAGAGTAACCAACAAACACACACTTCAAGGCTCTAGGATCTAATTTGCTTAGACCATTCTGATGAACAAAACAAACACAACCAAAGACTTTAGGAGGTACAATATAAGAGTTTTTTCCTTGAAGAACCTCTAATGGAGTTTTAAAATTTAAAGTACGAAGAGGCATACGATTGATAAGGTAAGCAGCAGTCAAAATAGCATCCCCCCAATATGGTTTGGGAAGATTCATAGTGAACATAAGAGACCTAGCTACTTCCAGTAAATGCCTATTTTTTCTTTCCGCAACTCCATTTTGAGCACTAGTATTGACACAACTAGTTTGATGTATAATACCATTAGAATCTAAATAGGTACGAAAAACTGCATTCATGTATTCAGTACCATTATCAGTTCTTAGGATTTTAACATGCGCATCAAACTGAGTACAAATCATTCTATGGAAATTCTGAAAACACGAAAAAACTTCATTTTTTGTTTTCATCAAATAAACCCAAGTTAATCTAGTACAACAATCAATAAAGGTCACAAACCACCTATAACCAGAAAGAGAGACAGTTTTAGTAGGACCCCATACATCAGAATGAATAGTAGCAAAAGGAATCAAGCTTTTATTATTAATTTGAGAATAAGAATGCCTGGTGTGTTTGGCAAGTTCACAAGCATCACATACTAATGAATCGAAATCACACTTAGCAAATAAAGTGGGAAATAAACGTCCTAAAACAGAAAAAGAGGGATGTCCTAATCTCCTATGCCATTGAATAACTTCATGGGAAGGATTTCTAGAAGTTCCTAACAAAGCTTGACCGGTACCCGACTTTGAAAAACGACAAATGTCATCCAACAGATACAGTCCATCGCGCAAGCTACCACTGCCAATCGTTCTCCCCGTGTTCAGTTCCTGAAATATACAATGAGTAGGGTAAAAGGTTACTTTGCAATTAAGCGCTTTTGTGATTAAGCTAACAGATAATAGATTAATAGGGAATCTAGGGACATGAAGAACAGAGGAGAGTTTAATATTGGAAGTACAGTTAATAGAACCTGTGCCAGCAATGGGTACTAAGGAGCCATCCGCAATGCGAATTTTTTCTGTGCCTTGATACTTAGAATATGTAAGGAAATGTTTTATAGAGCCTGTTGTATGTTTATTTGCTCCTGAATCTATAACCCAAGAGGGTTTTGCAATTTTTGCAAGAAAGGTAAGAAAAGCATTACCTGAATTAACAAAATTAGAAGTTGCAGTCTGAGTTGAGGAAGAATCAAGCTGTGACAACAATCGTTTCAGGGACTGAATTTCCTTATCAGAAAAGCTACCAGTAGTAGATGTTTCCTCACATAAAGCTCCACCATCAGATATGTGTGCCTGCAGTCTAGAAGAACTGACCCGCTTTCCTCCACGCCCTTTAGTTGGGCGTCCATGTAATTTCCAGCAGAACTCCTTCGTGTGCCTGTTCTTACCACAATAGTCACAAAATAATTGATCTCTGTTTGAAGAACCGTTCTTGGTAGCCTGTATATGTTCACTTGCAGAATTAGCAATCAACCCTGCTTTATCAATTGTAGATCTGTGAACCATTGCATTCCTCCGAGTCTCCTCTTGCTGTACAAAAGAATATGCTTGTCGCAAGGATGGAAAAGGATCTCGTCCAAGAACTTGGACTCGAATTTGATCATATTCGTTGTTTAAGCCAGCTAGAAAATCATACACACGTTCTACTTCAATCAACTTCTGAACTTGAGTCGCATCATCAGTACATTTGGCTTGAAAGTCTTGGTAATAATCCAGTTCTTGCCATAACCCACTAAGTTCAGCAAAATACTGAGCGATAGTCAGATCTCCCTGTTTGGTTTCATGAACTTTCTGTCGCAATTCATACCTCTGAGCATAGTTTCCAGTTTGCGAATACGTCTGTGAAGCGGCATCCCATATCTTCTTAGCTGTATCAAGAAGCAAATAGCCTCGGGAAATAGTTGGCTGCATGGAATTTATTAACCAAGACATAATAAGAGAATTCTCGGATTTCCATTTGTTAAAGCCTGGATCTGTCGAACCTGGTTTAGTTGCGCCACCATCAAGGTATCCCTGCAAACCTCTTGCTTCAATGAATAATAAGCAAGATCGAGACCAAGCCAGGTAGTTTGTTCCATCTAACTTCACCGGACTAATCTGAAGAGAGGGGCTCTCTGAGTGAAAACCCATATCTACCTTTTTTCCGTCAGCCATATTGTCAGAAAAAAATTTTTAAGCGGCAGTGGCGAAGAACTAGCAGCGGCAGAAATCAACCAAAAAAAAAAAAAAGGAAAAAATTGCAAAAAGCAAAACTGGTGCTGAAGAACCAGCAAGGGAAGAACGCCACAACAAATCGAGGCCGTCGGAACAAAAAATGTCGATGGATCTCGCCGGAAACAGCTGCACGCGCCGGCGCGTGAAGAACGGCCGAAAACTTCTGGCGGCGCGTGTGCACACGCGCGTGGTCGGACAGCGACGCGGCTTGGATGGAGGGCCGATCGGCAGTCCCTCTTCCTTCTGAGCTGGGCGGTGATGGCCAACTCCTAACTCCGGCGGCACTGTGTATATCTCAGCCCTGTTTCAAATCGAAACCGTCGCCGAAAAAATTCACGGCAATGGCTCTGATACCATGTTGAAAGAATATTTCGAATTTCTTTTTTATTGTGTGTATTATATTTTCAATCTCTACATCACTATATATATACACAAGATAGTTCCAATATAGGAAGAGATCTAAATAGGAATAAACCTAAATTAGGAAAGACAATAAACCTAAACTAGGAAAGACAATATTGATTTTAATTACAAAGCTTTCAACAAGTGGGAAGCGCATTATATACCAGATTTTTCTTCAAAAATTTTTAGTTCCTTCTTGAGGTTTTTCTTTCAAGTATGTACAAACCTGTGCCTCAATTTGTTTGAGTTATGTCAAACTGCTTTCTTTTGTATATTTCATTTTTCCTAAGGCGGATATTTGGTTACTAGAATTCAACATTTCTGTGAAAAATTACTTTTCTAGGAAAGTCGATTTCTAGGAAAATAATTACTGGAATGTTGAATTATCTTATTTAGGCTGCAAATAAAACCTTTCCAGGAAAGTAAGATAATTACAATAAATTATATTATTTCCCTCAGTTCAAGTATCTTTTATACTTAATCTGTAAGGATACGGTAAATATAAACACAAATATTAATGCAATGAAATTTTTATAATAACCAATTAACATGAAATTTAAATATTGTTTAAAAATTACTTAATAAATATAACTTGTAAAATGATCAGCATATATGATCTTTTAAAATAAAATTGCAAAATTTCAGCAAATGAAAAAAAAAAAAAGACAAAAATAAATGAACAAAATCTTATATTTGTTGAAATATTTCATAATTAAGGCTATTAATGTAATTATATTTTTTTAAAATATCTTATTTTTTAGGGAAATTTAATTTACGCACCCTTTGAGATGGGAAAGTACTTTCGATATATTGAAAATTACAGATGGGACTTAGGTATTCAGGAATTGGATTTTCCTGTGAGATTTTGCAACCAAATGCCCCCTAAGTGAATTGACTTTGTATGTCATCCAGGTGCAAGTGCAAACTATAGTATCTGCATTATTTAATTTATGCTCTTACCTAGGGATGGGCTTACCAAGTCAATCCTCTTTTATTTCGCTTTGTACTAACTTGTGAGTGAAATATTGCAGATTTGTAATGAATGCTTTGAAAGCTAAGGAGTTCTATCGGCGAGACGTTCAATACATTGTTAGAAATGGGAAAGCGCTCATAATTAATGAGGTATTTCAATGTCATTTAACATCTGCTATTTTATATTCTCTATGTGCTGAGGCAACTCCTTCATGTGTTTAATGCACAAATAGAAGTTCAAGAAACATATAAAATTTATGCAGTTGACAGGAAGAGTTGAAGAAAAAAGAAGATGGTCCGAAGGAATTCACCAGGCTGTAGAGGCTAAAGAGGGTCTGAAGATTCAGGTACAACTTGAAGATTGAATACTGTTTCCTAAAGTTTATTTTGCAACAACAACAGTGAAAACCAACTATATTATCCAATTGAAAATTGTAAATTTTTCTCTAGGCTGATTCAGTTGTTGTGGCACAAATCACATACCAATCGCTGTTTAAGCTCTATCCGAAGCTGTCTGGAATGACTGGGACAGCAAAAACTGAAGTAAGGATGGTCATTTGTATCATACCATTATATTTACTAATTCTCATACAATATAGTCAGCCATGCTATTAGTTTTTTTTTTTAAACAAGCTATACGCTAGTTATTATGCAAATCTTATTCTGAAATTTCTACTATCTCATTCAGGAAAAAGAATTTTTGAAAATGTTCCAGATGCCAGTTATTGATGTGCCCACAAATTTACCAAATATTCGTAAAGATTTACCCATTCAAGCTTTTGCGGTAGGGTTCATTTTTTCTTTCTGATGTATCAGCCGGTCCACATTCATTGATTTCATTTTTATGAACTCAATCAGACTGCTCGTGGGAAATGGGAGCATGTCCGTCAAGAAATTGAATACATGTTTAGACAGGGCCGCCCAGTTTTAGTGGGGACCACCAGGTAAATCTCTAGAATTGCTCTTATATTTATGTGTGCCAAATATTCCTTCAACTTGATATAATTTTAAGACCACACAGCAAACTAGCACCTCATATAGAGTTTGTGATGCATCAAGGTTTCTTCTACCATTAGTATTTTTCCAAAACTGAATTAACGGAAGGTAGTTCTACACCTAAAGAAATACCAAACTAAGATGAACATTCTTTTGAAAAGGGTTTTTTCCCCCCCTTTTCACAATAAGTAGTGAATAGATGGAAGCTACTTCCATGCTGTTTAACCTTGTATATGATGTTCGAAGTAGCCAAAAAGTGAAGATATCAACATCAAGTTTTTGAAGTATCATTGAAGCAGTGGAGGACACAATGAAGGGATGAACATAGTATGCTCCATTTCCAATCAGCATTGTTTTCTTCCAGTGCAAATTCTATATAGCAAATAATGAGTTTTTTTATTACCTTGTAAGAATGGCGAAATTCTGATGTTTTATCTTATCAGTTTGCTGGATTTTCTTTTACATGTACATGTGCAAAATGGTTCTATTTGAATTTTGAAATATCTGGAGTTTCATGTTCTGTTTTATGTGGGACACTGTTATTAGAGTTTCTTTTATAAGTGTTTAACAGCAATCAGATCTTTAACTAATCCTTCTCCTCTTGTTACAGCGTTGAGAATTCCGAATATCTGTCAGATCTGCTGAAGCAGTGGAAAATCCCTCACAATGTCCTTAATGCACGACCCAAGGTTGACAAAATTTAACCATTTTGCTGTCAATTGGCCTGCAGTTTGCTACATTAACTAGTCATTTTAATTGTTTTCTATATAGTCTTTTTACCCCGTTTCTTTTGTTGCTGTTTTCCCATTAGTATGCTGCAAAGGAAGCTGAAATTATTGCCCAAGCAGGACGAAAATATGCCATTACTATTTCTACAAATATGGCTGGCCGAGGCACTGATATAATTCTGGGAGGAAACCCAAAGGTAAATATGCTTGCTGGATGATTTAGTTCTTAATGTTCTTTAGTTAAACTTTCTGGCTCTCTTTTTATTGACCTTGTGAGACTTGGATGGTAAACCATGTTCTCATTGTGGCTTTACAAATTCGCTTATGATTTCTGGATTGGAGTATTCCTTTGATATTGGGAGGATGTGTGACTTATTTTACCTTCTCTGACCATAATATTTATAGATGCTTGCCAAAGAAATTGTAGAGGACAGGTTGCTTTCTCATCTAACACGAGAAACTCCTGATGTTGAAGTTGATGGCGAGACAATGTCTCGGAAGGTGATTGATTGCTTGTGTTATAGGAACTTGACCAACTTTTCCAAATTTTAATCTCTCTTTTTCTGTAGGTAATGTCAAACATAAAGGTTGGATTAACATCATTGGCTCTGCTAGGGAGGAGTGCACTGATGGGTTTGTGACTCAACTTGAAAGCTTTTGAACTGCCTCCTTTCATATATATATATATTGAGAAGTATGCTATGAGCTTAATGACTATATATTCATTTTGAATGTGAACTCCCAAGCTAAATATGTTGGCAAAAGCGAGGGTAAGAATTGGACATATCAGGAGGCAAAATCAATGATATCAGAGTCTGTGGAAATGAGCCAATCAATGGATGTGAAGGAGCTGCAGATGCTTGCTAATGAACAGTCTGAATTCTACCCTCTTGGCCCAACAATTGCACTTGCTTATTTATCGGTTCTGAAGGATTGTGAAATGCACTGTCTCTGTGAAGGGTCTGAAGTGAAAAGGCTTGGGGGGCTCCACGTGACTGGGACATCATTACACGAATCTAGGAGAATAGATAACCAGGTGAGTCATTAAGTAAAACAGTTTTCTGTGGAAGCAAGTATAATAAATTTAAGGCATTGTTCATTTAGCATGTTTGAGGTACCTTTCTGGCTTACAGGGGAATGTTGCTTAAATTGGGGCCAATGATGCATGATTGATACTTCAAGAATAGCCAATCAAACTTAGTCATGTTTCAAAGTGCTGTATAGTATTTTAAAATGTGTAGTTCTTTTGGGCATGAATAAACAATTTTCAATTGCTTCGTGAAAAACTAAAACTTAAAGTTTTCTTCTGTTGGATTTTGGTGTTTTTAGTAGTTTTTCTTTTTGGTTCTTGCAATATGTGTAACTCGTGCAAGCCTTTCTTTGATGGGACTCATGCTTTCTATGGTGAAATTCTCACTTGGCCAGAATTTAAGTTAGTTCCATAGTTCAGTCATCTTGATGACATCTGTAGAGTTTGATGCATTAATTTTGAGATGTGTAACGTGGTTATGCGATTTCCAGCATAAGAATTGATGAATTTCATTGTTTGATTAACTTACTGGTGTAGAGTTCCAAATTATTTCATAGCCAAAGGCATTGTCCTGTATTTGCAACTGTTCAATGCTTATTCTTGATGTTAATACAAGAACAAATAATATCAATCTGGAGGATCTAGAAATAACTGTCATTCTTATGGATGATATATATGTTTGTTTTTTATTTTATTCTGTCACTTAAAAGCATAGTTCTGTTTGTTTTTTCCCCAAAAATAGCTTCGTGGAAGAGCAGGAAGGCAAGGGGATCCTGGATCTACACGATTTATGGTTAGGTAGTATATTCTGTACTTTTCTATGAGCTTCTCTTAATATTTTCCATTCTCTTGTTCTTGAACTGAATTTTACTGACTAATGCAATAGAGATATATTGCATATGTAATGTGAACTATAAATATTTTGGCATATGAGTGTAGCTCAGGAGACTATCCTTGATGTGGGTTTCATTACAAGAACTTTTTCCTTGACATGACAACCTACCTTCTTAGAGCCACCAAGGCCTTCTCAATAGTTATATGAAATCGGTAATTATGTCAAATGGTTTAAAATAAAAAAATGTGCAACATGAAAAGGATCTGAGGGAAACAAACATGTGTTCGATCTCTACTGCAAAATCTTTTTCTTCTTTACCATCATGGTGATTTCAATTGGAGGGAACTGATTTACTGTATCTCTTATGGGACTAAAAGCCCAACTTGCATTTCATTCATTCAAAGAAGTTGTATTGAGGGTACAGTAGGATCTGAACCTCTTAGAATAATAATGGAAAGCAGTGGATCCCAAAATCCTAGTGTGGTGAATCGCATGGAGTAGATTATGTCAATTCATCAGCCTTTTTGTTTGGTGCATATGAACTGTGGAAAAACAATTTAACTGTGAGTTTCAAAGATGGTCGTGCCTACTGGTATTTGTTGAGATAGGGGGTCAAATAAGTGAAAAATTTGCCTTCTAACTATTAATCAGTTGGCTGAACAGCTATGTAAAAGCTCAAAAGAAACTCTGGCATGCATAATGCTTGATGCTGGTTCTATCCTCTTAACCTTTTTGGTTAATTCTATATTCTCTTAAATGGAAATGATGGCAGCAATTTCTTTTCATAGAATGTATTTTTGAATGTTAAATCATGAGGCATTTTAGATGACTTCTGTACTATATCTGAACAGTTTGCAGGATGAGATGTTTCAAAAGTTTAATTTTGATACTGAGTGGGCAGTTAGACTTATCTCAAGGATAACTAATGATGAGGATATACCAATTGAAGGTGATGCAATTGTAAAACAGGTTTGGTTTCGCTCATGTGCATAGCCATGCATCATTCTCCTTTTATTTTTGTGGTCGTATCTCATTCTTGTTGAGCAGCTTATTAGTAACTTGCGCTCCCATAACTTTTTAGCTTTTAGCTCTGCAAATCAATGCAGAAAAGTACTTCTTTGGCATAAGAAAGAGCCTGGTTGACTTCGATGAAGTATTAGAGGTATGCATATGGGAGTAACAATTTTCTCCTTTTTATTTTTGGCTGCTGTCACTAGCACAATAACTTGATTAGTTGGTCTCTACTTAACTTGCTATTTGTGGCCTGCTTCCAATAACACATGTATTGAGTTCAGTTTGATCAAGTCTTGTCATGATTTGCCCTGCTCATTTCATCAAATGCAAAAACTATAATGAATTGAAGATTTTATCCAGTGAGTGCTAATAGTTGACTTTTTCTAACCATTTCACTCTCAACCAAGAATAATTATGTAATGTAATGTGGAATTATTTAGTGTTCAAAAAATTCACTGTATAAAACATCAATTATTACAGCTCATCAAATTGTTTGATGTGTTTGACAGGTACAAAGAAAACATGTCTACAACCTCAGGCAGTTAATTTTAACAGGTGACAGTGAAAGTTGTGCACAACACATATCCCAGTGAGTACCATTCTTTGTTTGCTCTTTCATTGTGCAACTTTGATGGCAATTTTTAACATGATTGCTTGTGTTTGCAATGCATTCAAGTGCTCCCTTGTTTCTTGAGAGTTCAACTCTCTTGACAGCATTATAGCATTTAAATTCTACTGCCGCCATGCATGAGATCCAAGATGAATAATCTCCATTTGGTTTGCTTGCTTTTTGCCATCTACAAATTTAGATTTTCCTTGAAACTAATAAAATAATATTTAAGTATAGCTGGTAAATGCATGATTTTTTTTTTTTTGCTTTTTACAGAAGTATTTCTTTTGCATTTTAAAATATTGCCTTTTGCTGTCTGACCAAACATTTTGCCTTTTGCTTTCAAAATAGGAAAAAGCATAAAAAGTGACTTAACCAAATAGAGTCCAGGACATGAAAGTTTCTTACTTTTATATTTTTATGCATTTGTGTAAATGCTCATGCAATTAGCATACCAGTACAGTCATCAGGCTTGGTATTCTATGATGAAATATGTGAGACAACAAATACGAGAGTAATTACCTGATACCCCTTCTTCAAAGAGTACATAATACTAACATAGGATATATAAATTAAATTGTCAATACTGCAGACAACAATAATTTTGTAAAATTGAAGAAATAAAGGTGAACCCATTTTGGTGCTAATTTTTATGGTTAAGGGTCTAGCATTTCAAGGTTAGAATTGGGATCTGGTAGACCTGATGCTATCCTGGCATCATGGGTAATATAATATAAAAATTTAATCTTATAGGACAAAGTTATGTCGACATAAAAAAAACATATCTTTTGTTTCAGTTGCTGGTTCTATCTGACCTGTTTGTGAGTTCTGGCTTCCTGTTATAAATATAGTTATCTCTAAGTTGGGTTCTGCACGGAGTGATATTCTTGTTTATTTTACTCATATTTGTATAAAGTTTTTTGATCTAGTTTTGAAACTGCTTCTTAGGTACATGCAAGCGGTAGTAGATGAGCTTGTCTTGGGCAATGCTGATCCCCTGAAGGTAGTACATATCCTAGACAATAGTGTACCTCCATTTATATTTTCCTTTTACTTATTTCTGTAATTCTGATTGATAGCATCCACGGAGCTGGAATTTGGATAAGCTCTTGAAGGAGTTCATTACTATTGGGGGGGAGCTATTGGATGGTTAGTTGATTTTAGATACTTTATTTGTATATTTCTTTATTTTGTTATTGTATTTATTTTGTTAGTTATTTATATTGAACTACAGCCATTATATTTTATTACGAATTTTGCTTTAATGGAATCTTTTTCCCAGACTCATTTGCAGGGATCACCAAGGAAGCCTTGCTAAAGTCTCTTCTACAACTTCATGGCTCAAGCTATATAGATATTTATGACTTTTACCTTCCAAACTTGCCAAAGCCTCCAAATGCTTTTCGAGGAATTCGCAGAAAGTGTTATTCATTAAAGCATTGGCTTACTATTTGTTCTGATGAATTGACTGAGTGAGTCCTATCCTAGTGGCCATATTCTTTGGTTCTGTATACCATACCTGTATTTTGAGTTTACTCTCTGAACTGTCTAATGTAGGAATGGTGAACACCGGGCAACTACCAATCTTCTTCGCAAATACCTTGGAGATTTCCTAATAGCTACGTATTGGAACATTGTACAAGAATCTGGTTATGATGATGCATATATCAAGGAAATTGAGGTGTTTCTCCTTTAACTGCTTCTTTCATGTGGATTGGATCTATTTGCTTGACATTTACAGTTTCTGAATGCAAATATACAAGCTTAAAAACAGTGTTGTTACTGAAAATTGAATTTTCCCCCCTAAATTTCCAATAACCTCTTTAGAATATCGTTTACAGTAAAAAGTAATAAAAATAATTTTGATGACGAAAATAGTTTTTGATTTCATTTTTAAAAATAAAATAAAAGAATAGCTCTAGGAATGAAGAGTAGAAAAAATGCCCACACTTATTCTTCATTAATGGATGGAAATGGAGATGAAGAATTTTATGCATGCTTCTTATGTATTTCACTGTACCTGAAAAAAAATAAAGAAAGTGCTTTTCCTTGTGGTTTGCTCAATTTATATTAAGAAACAAATGTGGTCCATGCTGAGCTTAATTCAGCCAAATTTGCGGAGGAATAATATGGATTTGGACTTCAAGTTGAATCGTCTGTTAACGGGCAGATTGTTTAGAAGATAGTTATGATGTGAAATAATTGTTTTTAATTAGCATATTTAAATATTTAATGGCGTTCTCGGACCCAAATGATAGTGATCCCTAACTCTTTCCTTGAATATTTTATGCAAATGATGCTTGCTCATTGATTCTGAATGGCAATAATATGTAGTATGTTTGTCTGTATCTGTGTCAGAACAATTGATGAATACACCTGTAGAAGAAAGGTGACTTTGTGATACTCTTGGAAGAAACACTAGTGTTCTTTTCTTTTCAGAAATTTTCTATCCTAACTTTTTTCCACCCTGCTTAATACAGAGGGCAGTTCTTCTGAAGACTCTTGACTGTTTCTGGAGAGATCATCTTATAAATATGAACAGGCTTAGTTCAGCGGTACTGTGGTTTAATTGCTTTGGTTCTCTTTAGCTTTCAGTGGGCCTAAAACTTAAATGGAATATCTCGCAGGTAAATGTTAGAAGTTTTGGACACAGAAATCCTCTTGAAGAATACAAAATCGACGGATGTCGATTTTTTATTTCAATGCTTAGCGCCACTCGGAGACTAACTGTTGAAACCCTCTTCCAGTATTGGTCGTCCCCAATGGAGTCCCAGGAACTCTTTGTATGATAAATGCATATTGCTCGTCGTATGTAAGGTGCTTGTCATTTTTCTGTTCTTCGGATGTCTACTCCTGTTAATAAGGAAATAATCTGGGTTCTAGTTAAGTTTGTCTAGAATGATAAGAAAACAGTGGCAGGAACCAGCAGCAAGGAAAATGCAATTCTGGATAAGCCAGTAGTATGCATTTCAGTAGTATCCTGAGTTGCTAACTTGTTTTGCTCTCTCTCTCTCTCTCTCTGTTCTTTTATATGCTTATTTGTTTGTTTTATTCATTTTACTCTATGCTGCTTCTTACTGGGCATGCTATTTTGCGTTAATACTCTCATTTGTTGGTGCTTTGTTCCGCTATCATCTTGGACTAAAAAGATGTAAAATATAAAATTCTTTCATGGATTGATTAGATTTAGTGTCAAGGCTATTTGTAAAGGACTATTTGATTCTTTGATTGGCAGGAAGATAAATAATATTGGAGGTTCCTGAGAATTCCATTTCTCTGGAGGATTAACTTCTGTAAACCAATGCTAATCTTCCAAGTGACCAATTCAAAAACAACTTTCATCCGATAGTATGCTCAAGGAATGCTTAATGTTTGGCATTGAAGAGGTATTAAATTTCATATGTTTTTCCTTTTCTTTTAGCTTTTCTAATCCTATGGATTTCTTCCTCTTCTGTATGAAGGTTTGTACGACGGATGTGGTAAGAACTAAGAAATGCACCTCATTGATGGGGTGACTAAGGACAGTCTGATGAACCCTTGGCTTGTCTTTTTTATTGGAAAAGTCATGCGTTACAGAAGCTGCATCAGGGCAGTGACCTTACAGCCAAATGACTTAAAATCAGTAAGAGATCGCTGATGATGAGCGTACGATGGTCAAGAGTAATGTTGGGACAGACTTGAGTATAGAATTTTGAACCACATAGCTGCCTCATTTTTCTCTCTGGTGTTGTGTAATAGTTAATGTCATAATCTATTCCAGGGAACTGCATGTTTTTTTTTTTTTTTTCCAAGTTCTATACTGCTAATATCTGCCCCCCCCCCCCCCATATGTCTTTCAATGAACATTTTGGAAATTCACAACATTCTGATTTCATTTTGGTTAACACAGAATCCAAGTTTTATAGGAAGCTCAAACCCAATCCTTATATTATAATCGAAGTATATTAGAAATGGTTTGGTAGTTTTTCTCACTTTTTGTACGAATTTAGGAGATTTTAAATTTCAGTCTTTTCGATTATAAGAATTTTGATTAATGTGGTGAGGATGATTAAAAAGAGATCGTTATATTTATATGATTCATAATATTATTGTCTTATTCCGATATTTTTTTCTTAGTACAAATGCAAAATTTGACTTGGAAACTATTAGTATCCCACTCATTTGAAGTTTCTTTACCTGGAAAAATGAAAGGTCAAACGCCTGCATTTTGCACGTCAATATTTCTTACGGGTCCCTTGAACCATTTCCTTGCATCCATGACCCACCAAAGCATAATCAAGCTCAAACAAACCCCAAGAGCAACTGGGGCATAGTTGAAGGTTTTCCATTTTATGGGGTATGAGGTTGGCAATAGAAAAGTTGAACAAGTATAACAAATCCATAGAAAGGCTATGAAGCAAACTGGCCTCCTTGCCCTACCCAAATAAAAAGGTCCTGGTTTGAAGTCGTCCTCAGACATCACAAGCCTTGCAAATATTGGTACAACATACCCTCCTACCCATCCACTTGTATTTATTGATATAATGGCTGTGAAAACCACATCAAGCTTCAATATGGGTAGTCCAAGCATTATAGCTATTGCAGCACACAGCCAAACAGCATTTCTTGGAACCTTATATTTTGGGTGAATTCTTCTCCATACGTGTGAAAATGGAATTCCTTTGTCTCTTGACAGAGCATAAACCTACAAGGAACAAGTAGCAGTCATTCGCTATTTCTGAATAATGAAAAATAAATTTTCATTCAAACGAGAGTATTTCTGAAAAGATAAATAAAAAATCTCATTTTTCATTACTTTGGTTTATGGATAGATCCATAAATCGGGTCTAGGCATGTCTAATAGAAATAGAAATAGAAATGGTAAGTAATATATAAATATCTCTTACCACTCTGCCCGCGGTAGTGGTTATTGAGAGTCCAGAAAAGAAGTACGAACCCCAAATGATACAGAGGAAAATAACAGCTCCACCTCCATTATTATACCTCCCACGAAATGCATCATACATTATCTGTGCTGGCACGAGTGCGCCACCAGTCTCATTGTTCGGATCATATAAATGATTCAGGTCCTGCAATAATAATTCTCCAATCAAATTTATGTGTATGTTTCATTGCTGATTTTCCACTAGTGGAGTGTAATTAAGCTTAATTTGTATACCTTGATACTGAAAGTAAGAGCTAAATTATAACCCCATCCAAAAGCAGAAATAATTCCAATGGTAGAAAGAATGGCAATGGGTCCAGTTCTATCAGCTCCTTTTGTTTCCTCAGTTAAATAAGCTGCTGTGTCATAACCAGACAGGCAGTAATTGCTTAGTAGAACAGACATGATTACTGCATAAGGTTTACTGCTAATCCCAGTTGCTTCAGGTGCTGTTTCAAAATGACTGAACACGTATGAAACTGGTTGTGTTGGTCTTGCCACTAACGGAAGCATTATTATCACTACCAAACCCCCAATCACCTGCATCTTAGTTAGTCAATTTCTTTTATTAATACTTATTCAAATTAGAAGAGTTTGTAATTCTCAGTTTCTTATCGAGAATCCAAACAAACCAACTCAATTCTATTGAATTCGGATAGTTGTTTGAGAAATTCGGTTACCCATTAATTTGAGTGTATAAAACCATTTGCTTTTCGGTTTTTGGTTCAATTACCATATATAATTAACCGAATTTATTTTAAGCCTAAATAACTAATTTGGTTCAGAATAATCGAATCTAACCAAACCTATTTGATTTGATTTGGATCGATTATTATACCATTTGATTTCTGATTTGAATATCATAAAAACATATTTGGATAAATAGAAACCGAACTAATTCGGTTGGTTCAATTTGGTTAACTGAATGCTAACCCCTACTTGCAAGCTACTGATTTGTAGGGAGCAAACCTGCCACCAAATGGAGATCATGTCAAGAATTGCAATAACTTGTAAAGCAAATGTGTTGAGAAATGCCCATATAAGGACTAAGCCTATGTACATGCACAAGAATACACTTCTTGAAGCAAAGTAACCTCCACCCTTATTTGTTCCTGTTGACAAAAGAATAATCATTTGTAGAGCCTGTGATCCTGAATATGCCTGCAAGAATTATAATTACCAACTAAGAACCAATTCTGTTTCAGGATTTACTGAGCCAATTAATCGATTAATTATACTTTTTGTACACGTACTTTTATACTCAAGTTAGGATGGTATTTAGATTAGATCTTCCGAAGATTGCGATTTTAAATTTCGAATCTTCAATGTTAAGTCTACATTATATATAAAAATGGGAATGAGAAAATAATGAGATTTCCAAAATCATTCTTAATGAAATTCAATATATGTTAAAATATCTTTAGTTATGGTGAATTTTTAGAGATTTTTTATTAGTTTTTTAAAATTTTATTTATAATTAATTAAAAATCAATATATAAAAAAGAAATTTCATTGTTTATGTAATCTACTCTATTTAAGTTATTTATTTTAAATCATCTAGAAAATTACTATTTAATTTATCTATTTTAAAATTAAAATTTAATATTAATAGATATTAAAATTACTATTATATCCCTTTTTATCTATTATGTTATTCCTTTTTTATGGTGTGGAAATGAATGAAACTAGAAATTCAATACATAACTAGTAGAATGTTTGCAAATGCTTTTTTTTAAATGAAATTTTAGATGCTAATTGAAGTATAATCTTATAATTAATATTATTTTTTTCAGTTTATCTTTTACAATTGTTTTATCAAATATATTTGATTTTTAATATTGTCTTTTATATAGAATTAATTTAAAATAATATTACTCACTTATAATATGAATATAACTTTAAGAGATATATATTTTAATTTAAAATTATTACACACGAAATCATATTTTAACGTTAAAAAAATTTAAACCATATAAAAGGAAAATTATAACTATACTTATATTATGTAAGAATAAATTAATAAATATAAATAAAAAAATAGTTATATTTTAAATGTGGCATGTTGGATTCAATAATCAATTAATTATACATTTTGAAGGTGTACCTGAGCAGCAATTCCAGCAGTGATACCAACAGTCTCGAGCCAGGCACAACACCAAGATGCAAATGGGCCCCATATAGGCCCAGCCAAATGAGCAGACCAAAAGTAAAGCGAACCTGTTGTCTGTTTAATGAAAATTTGTTCAAAAGGAGTAACTAAATTATAAAAAAAAAAATTAATTTTCTTAAATTATAATAAAATATTCATTAATTTAACTAAATTATTTTTTAAAACATCATGGGGTAGTTACTGTATTTAATATAAATAAAGATAAAATAGAAAATTTTTTATTAATTATTCTTATATATTCTTGAAACATTTTATATTTGTGGATAAAGTTATATATTGTAGATTTGAAACATTGAATGCTTAAAATAGATGAAGACTTACAGGGAAAGAGGAGCAAATTTCAGCCATGGCTATTCCAATGAACCAGGTGAAGAATGTGACGACGACCCATCCCCATGTCAGAGCAGCTGGTCCTGCATAAATTAAGCTTGGACCATATAGAGGTGTTCCACTGAAAACTGCCATGCTCGAGAATGTAAATGCAATTGTCTTAAATAGACTCTGCAATTAAATAATTCGAATTAGCAAATCGATTTTGAATTAATTAATAATAATTAAATTTCAGAGACTATTATGTATTAGAGTTCCATCAAATAAAAAAAAAATTTAAAAATATATTAAAATAAAGAAAAGAATAAGAGGAAAAAAACCATGTTTCTACTGAGTTCTTGCTTGTATCCAAGGTCATTGAGTCTCTTCTCTGCAGCATCAATTTTTTCGCTCGGAGCCATTAGTTAATTAGAAATTGAAGAACACTCATTAATGATAATCACTTTTAAAAAAAAAAAAATCAATAAGAAGAAAATTTCTGTTAGTTTACTAACAGAATTAAAACAGAAGTGGTTATAGCATTGTATGCTTTCAATTATGTTTGTTTAAACGATGTATATATATACAATACATTACATATAGAATGGTTGTTTTGACTTTCAAATTAGAAATTATATGTGTATTGTTCATCTTCAAGTCAATTAGATGACCACAATTATCACACTACTCATCGGGCTATAACGCAAGTACGGATAAGTCTTTTTCGAGATGTAAAAGTAACGTCGAGTGTGGATAAATCTTTTCCTCGGCATAATATATTTGAATATGAAGAATACTAATTTAAACTTTAGTTATTTAGGCTGAATTCTTAATACTGTATAGAAATTAATACATTATTAAATTGGATGATTAAAAAGTGGTATCAATAATTGATTGCTGAATGATTTGCATATGATATTATTTAATAATTATATGAGTAGTTTTATCTTTTCATCTAATAAAATATATAGCTTATTGAATCAATTCTAAAATGAAATTCTCTTTTTTTTTTTTTTGAAAAAATAATAAGATTGCATCATTACAAGCTTTCAAGCCTCAAAATATTAACAATACAAATAAGAGTTGAACTATGGCTACAAGATACTAACGCTTTAGTCAAACCAACTCAGATTTTACTGCTTAAAAAACTTCTTGCTAGTTTAAGGTTTGTCCTCTCTTATGTACTTCATTTTCAACTTCATTTTCAGTCAAAAAAGATCCATAAAATGAAACTTTTGTAATTAAATAAAATTTGGCTTATAAATTTAAATAAAAAACTTATGGATTCGATTCAAATAAATAATGTATGGATTATTTAGGTGCTGTTTGTTTTAGATTAAATTTTTTGTTTTTTGTTTTTTCTTTTAAAAAATAAACAAAATTTGTTTGTTTAAACTGGTTTAATTTTTTTCTTTATTTTTTATAAAATTATTTTTTTTATGAAAATAAATTTTACGAAACCACAAACAATGGTTTCTGTAATTGTGCTATCAGTTTTTATTCTACATTTCTCCTTTTTTTTCATTTTCTATAAGACTTGTCCTCATAAAGTTGTATTATTATTATTTTCTCTATCCATATAAATCTAATGTCATTTAGTATTATTATTTATTATAATACTTAGATATTATATTTTTATTCAATTGATTGCATACATAATAATCAATAGTTAATTTAACTTTGAATTTAAAATTTAAGTGTGAAATATTTTTAATTATTTTGTCTTAGATTTTATAATTTTAGATTTTTTTATCATAAACTAAAATCTTTAATGGCTTAATAAGGAAGAAATTTGATAATTTAAAGAATTTTTCACATCATGAACTAAAAGAAAGGGAAAAAAATTTAGAAAAATAAAGTTTTGAAAAAATAAGTAACCAAAAACAACTTTATGTTTTTAATAAATAAAAAATTAAAAACAAACAACTGTGACGAATTTTTTATTGGCAGTTTCTTTTTCCTATTTGCTTGCAAAAATCGCATTTCAATGTGAAAAGGCATGAGAGTAGCAAAGTTTGAATTTATCCAATCATCATTTCAAATTTTTAATCATGTTCCTCATAATGTTTTTTTTTTTTTTTTTTCCTTTTTCCACAATAATTTCAAAAATTTAATCACGACCTCATAAAGTAAAATGTTTCCGACAATCGCATTCAAAAATTTAATCATGTTCTTCATAAAGTAGAATGTCTTTTATTCTTTTTTTTTTTTTCATAACTAATTTTCATACATTTTTGAAAAAAAAAATAATTTTTATGCACTTTTTAAAAATTAAACTAATCTCATTCTCTATATAACTATAATAAATTAACTACTATTCACGAATTTTTCGATGCTTGGTTCAATAAAAGCTGAGCTCGATTTGAATTACTAATAAGATTTTTTATTTAAGCTGAGTATTAATAAAATAGAGATGTTATATATGGTGATATTATTTGTGATTATTTATTTTTAATCAAATTACTATATACAATTAATTCATATAAAATAAATAATTAGGTAATCAGCTATATGAAAAATACTATCCAATAATTAATTTTACGATTTATAATAAAAATAAAATGTATTAGTCAAACATAAAGAACGTATAATTAATTTATCTAAAATGCATTACTAAATTCATTTTTACAATTTATTACAAAAAAAAAATCAAAATATTAGATTTGTTTTTATCTAAGAAAATATAGTTTAATTAAATTAGTTATAACATAAATAAATATGACTAAAATTAATTATACAATGTTGATTAGATACAGTTCATAACTCCATATTTTACATAGAAACATGTTCTCTATTCTAATAAATTATCTAAGCCTAATTTCATTTTATTATAAGTCTGTAAAAAAATTATATCCTAAATTTAAATATATTTATTAATGTAATATTTTGTGCAATAATTATTCATAAAATTATATATATTTATAACAAATTACAATAAGTATAAATGAATTTATAAACTAAGTATAAGCTTAATAAATGAGTTTATCAAATAAATAAACTCATAAGCTTAATAAATGAGCTTGTTCACGAGCCTATGCACGAAGTTATTAAATAGACAGGCTAGCAAACCTAATAAAAAAATATATTCATAAACTTGTTCGCGCGAGCTAGAGCCTTGCCAAGCCGAGCTTCATAAGCTCAAACTTTGATAATTAGCATTATAATAATAACTAGGATTACAATTATAAATAGCATTTTAGCTGTATTATAATTAATCACAGGTTATGTTATTTTATATAGCTTTCTCTATTATTAATAATAATAACCAGAATTATGAGAGATTTATCATTATCACTAATATTTTAATAATTTTATAATAATTATATTTCTAGGTATTATTGTAATCACAATTATTTTAATTATAAATACTATTCTAATAATATTATAATTACGTTTGAAATTAATCGTAGAAAAACTAGCTTGAAGTTGAACTTTTATCGAGCTCTTAATGAGTTTAAATTTGATATTTTAATGAAACTTTCGAGCATGAACTCAAGCTAATGTTAATAAGCTACTTGGTAAAAGTGTATAAATTTTTGATTTAGTTTACTATATAAAATTTTTTTATTAACATAATAATTAAACAAAATTATCCAAGTCAACACTATATACTTGGAAAGTGAAAACAAGAGCAAAGATTGCTGCTGATGAGCATACGATGGTCAAGTTGGGCGGACTTAATTAGTTGGTCTTGATAAATTTTTCTTTAAAAAAATTGGTAAAAGTGCAAAATAGAGAATGACTTGCCTGGATTGGTCTATCGCGCTCTCATGAACCAACTCAATAAAAGTATATATGAAATGAAAATATTTTTGACTATTCATTAATTAGGAAAAGCAAAAAGAGAAAAATTTTGATTTTCAAATGGTATGATCCATATATAGACCTACATACCAGATCTAAACAAGTTTTATCTTGCAAGATGCGATTAGGAAACTAGCTAGTATCCCATATATACATCAATTAATTTTACAAAAAAGAGAAAAAAAACGTTAGACATCTCCATTCTGCACGTCAATATTTCTTACAGGCCCCTTGAACCATTTCCTTGCGTCCAAAACCCACCAGAGCATAATCAAACTCAAAGAAACCCCGAGAGCAACTGGAGCATAGTTGAAGGTTTTCCATTTTATGGGGTATGAGGTTGGCAATAGAAAAGCTGAACAAGTATAACAAATCCATAGAAAGGCTATCAAGCAAACTGGTCTCCTTGCCCTACCCAAGTAAAAGGGTCCTGGTTTGAAGTTCTTCTCATCCATCATTAGCCTTGCAAATATTGGTACAGCATACCCTCCTACCCATCCAATTGTACTTATTGATATAATGGCTGTGAAAACCACATCAAGCTTCAAGATGGGTAGTCCAAGAATTATAGCTATTGCAGCACACAGCCAAACAGCATTTCTTGGAACCTTGTATTTTGGGTGAATTCTTCTCCATACGTGTGAAAATGGGATTCCATTGTCTCTTGACAGAGCATAAACCTACAAGGAAGACACAAAAATGAGAAGAAGACTATAGAAACAGTAATTATTATATCACTATCTCTTACCACTCTGCCAGCACTAGTAGTTACTGAGAGTCCACAGAAGAAGAAAGAACCCCAAATGATGCAGAGAAAAACAACAGCTCCAGCTCCATTATGATACCTGCCACGAAATGCATCATAGATTATCTGTGCAGGAACAAGTGCACCACCAGTCTCATTGTTCGGATCATATAAATGGTTAGGGTCCTGCAATAATAATTCTCCAATCAAATTCTCACCTCTCTCTTTTTAACAGGTAGCTTTATTAATAAGTATACCTTGATACTGAAAGTAAGAGCTAAATTGTAACCCCATCCAAAAGCAGAAATGATTCCAATGCTAGAAAGAATTGCAATCGGTCCAGTTCTATCAGCACCTTTTGTTTCCTCAGTTAAATGAGCTGCAGTGTCATAGCCATACAAGCAGTAGTTGCTTAGTAGTACAGACATAATTACTGCATAAGGTGTACTGCTAATCCCAGTTGCTTCAGGTGCTGTCTCAAAATGACTGAACACATATGAAGCTGGTTGTGTTGGTCTTGCTACCAACGGAAGCATTATTATCACCATTAAACCCCCAATCACCTGCAACTTGGTCAATTTCTTTTGTTAATTATTCAGATTAGAAGAGCTTGGAAGCTAGTTTTGTGTAAAGAACTAACCTGCCACCACATGGAGATTATGTCAAGAATTGCAATGACTTGTAAAGCAAATGTGTTGAGAACTGCCCATATAAGGGTAAAACCTATATACATGCACAGGAATACACTTCTTGAAGCAAAGTAACCTCCACTGATGTTAGTTCCTGTTGACAAGAGAATGATCATTTGTAGAGCCTGTGATGCTGAATATGCCTGCAAGAATTAAACTTACTAAGACCATTTCTGTTTCAGGATTTACTGTTGTAATTACTAATTAACCAGGTTTTACAACTCTTAACTTTGCAGGTAAAGTTCCCTGGTATTTAATATTTATCAATAGGTCTAGAATCTAGATGTACCTTACCTGAGCACCGATTCCAAAAATGACACCGATGGTCTCGAGCCAGGCACAGCACCAAGATGCAAATGGTCCCCATTTGGGCCCAGCCAAATGGGCAGCCCAAAAGTAAAGTGAACCTGTTGTCTGTTTAAATTAAAAATTTCCAACAAAACATCGAGAAATTAGGATTATATATTTTTTTTTTGAAAGGGAAATTAGGATTATATATGACCAACAAGTCAATGGCGGATTCTACTGATCTTACAAAATTAATTAATTAATTAATTAATTAAGTTGAATGCTAACCGGTCCAATTACGCTGTTAATTAATTCATATAAAAATTTGCAATAATGTTTGACCAGAGAAAAATGGACATGCTTTGACCAAGAAAATGCTCCAACATGAATGACGTCTATATGTCATCAGCAAAAGAATTTTAAAATTTTTTCAATTTAGGACAAAGTATCTTAAAAAGAGATGAAGACTCACAGGGAAAGAGGAGCAAATTTCAGCCATGGCTATTCCAATAAACCAGGTAAAGAATGTGACAACTACCCATCCCCATATCATAGGTGCAGGTCCTGCATAACGTAAGCTTGGCCCATACAGAGGTGTTCCAGTGAAAACTGCCATGCTTGAGAATGTAATCGCAATTGTCTTAAACAGGGTCTGCAATTGCATAGCATGCAAGAAAATAATTAGTATAAACAAAGCATTAGATCTCTTCTTTTTGGAAAATGAATTAAAAAGGGAAATTATAAGCGAAATAACCAAGAATAATAGGAATAACCATTTCTCTCCTGAGTTCTTGCTTGTATCCAAGCTCATTGAGTCTTTTCTCTGCAGAATCGATTTCTTCTTGAACCCTCGGAGCCATTAGTTAAATAGAGAATAATCTCAATAAGGAGAATTTCTTGTTGTTTATCAACAGAATTAAAGTAGAAGTAGCTAGCTACAGCATTATAGATAACCATTTCCAAGTTTGTTCAGATGATTTTTATACATATAGAATGTTTGGTTTCTTACTTCTGAATCAGTATATTTTATGTGTATATTTGGCATCTTCAAGTCAATTAGAGGACCAGAGTTATCAATCTTGACCTTATAGGTGCAAGTGTGCTTGAAAATGAAGACCTGCTAATTTTTAGTAATTGTAGACTTTAACTTTTTAGCATTTTTGGCACTTTTCTCTTGTCGTTTACTTGAAGAAGTCGTATCTCAATCCCAATGTGGAAAAATAAGACCACGCCAGTTGGAAAGTTTGAATTTATCACGTCGTCTTTTCAATAATTTATTTTAGTCTAGTCATGTTCCTGGTAAAATTGTACTGAACGGAACTAAACAGTGGACGGAAATAATCAAATTAAATCAGTTTAATTTTTAATTACTTTTTGGGTTTCATAAAACAAACGGAAGAAAAAAATTTTGATTTTTTTTCCTATAAAAATTAAGACTGAACTATCAAATATTAAATCGAAGTCAATATAATCGAACTATGTTCATCACATGCGGGAATTCAATACATATGTGACAAATAAAAGAAATTAAATGATAACGGATGAACTATAACCAATCAAGTGGTAATGTAATATAGTTTAAATTGATTTTTTCATTTATATAAAGAGTGGAAGATTTCGAACTTCTGAGTGATACTGACGCTGTACCTTCTGGCTTAGGCCTATAATTTCACTCTCTGCAAATAGGTTATTGACACATACCCAACGGTCTAAGGTCCAAAACATATATTAATTAAAGGCTGTTTAGATGGATTGGGGCCTGAAAGTAGACACTAAGCTTCTGGTACTTTTAGCTCAAAGTTTAAATACAAAATGAAAGAAAATGCTAAAATCCTGTTTCTCATTAAGGCTAAAATGTGCTTTTCTGAAAAAGCATTATTCTATTCTAAAAATAAAAAAAACATTATCTTAAACAGTATCGGAAAAATATATATTTTTGATCTATTTTTAAATTATTTTGAAATATTTATATTTGAATTTCTCAAATTGAACTCAAAACAATTTTTTTTTTTTTTTAATTTGCATGCATTTTTCCACGCACAAACAGAGGTAATAGTATTCAATTATAACCCTCTCAAAAGTGATAACTTTAGCTCAAAACCAATTATTAATGATTTTGAACCAATAAATTTTAATTGAATACTTTTTTCAATCAGGTTTCCAACAATAATTATAAAGTAAATCATTACCATTGTGTTTCATAATACTTGTCGCATTTGGAATTTCACGTTTTTTAATAAAACCATTAAATTTATCTAAATTATATTAAATTATTGAATAAATTGACTATATTACCATTAATTTAATATTAATTCTCTAAAAAAAATGATTAAATTGAAACAATAATTATTGGTCATATGTAAAGGATAAACATAAAAAAAATATTTATTATTCCTTAAAATTATAAATGTGATGAATATTTTAAAATAAACTATTTTTTTAAATGTAATAATATTGTATAACAGAAGTATTATATTTCATTTTCAATGATAATGAGATCTTAATTGCTTTTCAACTTATTAGTAGAAAATGAGAATTGTTGTTTGACATAGCTTTATTGACATACTAAGAAAGCAATATGACCATTTAGTAAAGAATAAAAAAGAAAGATAATAGTTGACTTTTCTTTTTTGAAAAAAAAAGTCACTCTCTATTTCTTTTTCAAAAAGAAAAGAAATTAAGAAGAAACAAAATTAATAACATAGGAAATTAGGTTTTATACTACAGCTAGATATAGGAATATGCATGAAATTATAATATAAAATAGTAAAACGTGTATTATATATTCTAAAAAAAAAGTGTATTAAAGCATATATAATATATGTAACATAATGATTTATTTATGTATTCATAATCAAATACATAATGAATATAAAAATAAATTAATGAGATTAAACAAGTAAATAACGAATAATAATAATAATGTGCAATCTACGTAATATAAATACTCTATACGTGCGTATCGATACCTAATAATCAAGTACAATTGCTTGCAAAAAAAAAAAACCTTTGAAGTTTATAAATAATTAACCAATAAAAAGAAATAGTATTAGGGTTGCCATGTGGAGACAACATGTAATTTTCCAAATTGCAGAATGGTTACGAAACTCTTATACGGTTACTTAGGTAGTTATGCAATTCCTTTAACTGTAACTAAATGGGGTTGCTTTATGTAGTTATTAATTAATCATTCCAAGAAGTTTGAATTAATCAACACTTGACACGCACAAACAAAAGGACTTTTCACGTCTAGCTAACTAATTTCTTTTTTTTTTTTTAATTCTTTATTTTAATCATCCGATATTCGAAGCTTACTGATCCGATTAATTTGGATTTGCATCGGATAGGGTCATAGAGGCGGCAAAACGCTTCCTCTCAAGTGTTAAGAGAGATGGAATCTCTATCATCTCTCGAGGGTTTTTAAAATATTATTTTAAGTATTGAAAAGAGGAAGGTCTAATAAAAATATATTGACGAGTTTTATATATAATTATATATATTTACCATTAAATTATATATAATTATTTTATGTATTCACTATTAAATTATATATAATTATTTAATCAATTATTACAATATGTAATAATTGGACTAGATGAATTATTAAATGTTTTTAAAATCCAAAAGTTTTGAAATTATGACTGAAATGCTGAAAATTAATATTTTTAATTGTTAGTGTTTAAGTAATCATCTAGTCATTAATAATTTTAGTGGCAATTGCAACTGCTATATCAAAAAATACCCTGAATGTCTATTTCACGTACATGGAATATATTTTTATTTTTTTATTTAAATAATTGTCTGCGAGGCAATTAAGCAGGATGCAACACACTTTCAATAAGAAATACCAAAACCTATATTAAGAAAATTCATTTTATATGTTACGATAAAATCAAAACGAATTAGACATAGTCTGATTGGTCTGTTCGTGTTCTATAAAGGATGTGAAAAGTGAGAGATATCGAATTTAAGTCATTTCCACTATGAAATTATCTTGATAAATATTATTCAAAATAGAGAGCTGCCCCTTCCGTTCAGCCTCCTACAAATAAAAAAATAAAAATAAAAACTTAAATTATTATATGGTAATAATGAGATTTTTAATGAGCAAACCATCTCTTAAATTCCAATAATCAATTTTCTTAAAGATTTTAAAATTAAAAAAGAAACAATATGAGACCAATCATTTAAATATTATTAGACAAGATCAAAGAATAAAAATAAAATATAGTTGTTGAATTGGATTTCCCAATGAAATTTCTTTGACAAAAATCTGGACTAAGTGTTGCCGACCACTTTGATGACTTTGCTGGCTTAATTAATTATATATTAAAAGTTAGTTAATTCAATTAGTGTACAAGAAATATTTAAAATACAATAATATTGCTTTCTTGAATAAAAAAAATATTAATTTATTAAATTGATGATGAGGAATTGATTAAAAAAAAAAGACAGAGACCAAAAACCAAATCTATGTACAGACACTCTAGACCAATTTCCATGGATGCCTTTGCCTTGTTAGCAACACCATTAGTCAGCACCATGTGAGCAAGAAGAAGAAGAAGAAGAAAGAGAGAGAGAGAGAGTTCTTGAAATGGAAGAAAGGGAACATAAGAGTTAATATGCATGAACATTAGACAATTTTTTCACTTTTTTCAAGATGATTTTAATTTAATTTTCCTTTGAATCCTCCATTTATAGACAATGTCTTGGGGGAATGCATTTGGCAGGCAATGTATTATTCTTGAAATAAGTAAAACAAAATTATCCTGCTCACCATTTTTATATTTAGTTCAAAACTTAAATGATACTACAAGTTTTTATATAGTGTGGTCTTTTGCATATGAATATTCCACGTGATAGTTATATGACCAAACCTATAAATATTGTTTCACGTTAAATTTTATGATTTGAATACACGTTCTTAATTGTTAATAGCTGGTAGCTGATAGATTATCTGACCTTTGAAGTTTGAAGATTGAATCCATTGAAGTTAAAAAAATGTTCCAAAAAGTTCATAAATGTATATATAATGAGCAATTAGGTGTATGAGATAGGCTGTCTTGACTCTTAATTCAATGGTTCTCTATAAACACTACTTAGCTAGCTTCAAAGTTGTAATGTTGTTAATTTGAAAACAATATCTCTTTTTCTTGCTTCTCTTTAGTCTTCAGCTGTCGGTTAAGTTGGACTTGCTGTCACTCCTTCATTAAAGAGAAAAGCACCAAAAATAATTATAAAATACAAAAAATAAACAATAATGTTTAATCATATGGTTGGTAAATCAAATGTAATATGATGAATAATGGAGTTACGGATTTTCTTTAGAAGGGGCGAAAATAAAATATTCAATTCGTCATTTAACGTAAGTTGGTTAAAATATTTAGCAAAGTCTTTTAATAAAAGCTATCAAATTATTCGAATATATATTTGGTATTAATTCCTTTTTCATAGTTTTTCTTTTTGAAAATGTAATTTAATAATAATAATAATATCGAGAATTATAATTAAGCATATAGAATAAATATAGAATTTTGCTGTTAGTAGCTAACAAAGTTGTTGATATTTTAACGAAACAAAAGAATTCATATCTTGTCGAATCATGAAACTCAAACTAAAAAATATAATATTAGATCTTTTCAATTGAAGTTGATCTTAACAAGAGATATAAATCTTCATAGCAGCAACTAATCCGTTAATTGATTTGATTCGGACGTCAAATAATAACTTCTCTGGATTTTCTATAATTGGATTGATACAGATGAGTTTCCACCGTTATGCGTTAATAGCATCAATGGAGGAATAGATGGCACTACCAGACTTCATCGATCGAAGATCCACACTTGCGAATCAAGATCTAAAGTCTCCAACTAAATAAAATTAAATAAGATATAGTTTTATTTAGTAAAAACCTTCACAAGGAAGAGACAAAAAAAAACTTCAAATATGGAGACAACCAACAATAATAAAACAAAAAAAAACATATGTGTTATAGGAAAAATATATCTGAGTTTATTAAAACAAAGAAGATTAAAAGCAAAAAAAAAAAAAAAAAGTAAAGCGAAAGAGATAGTAGGAAATAGGAGATAACCGCTATTAAAATAAAGAAGATTAAAAAAAAAAAAAAACATAAAGGGAAAAAGATAATAGAAAATAGGAGATAAGGGCTACTGCTGATAAACCGGCAATCCTAAACTAAAACTATAATTAAAAAACTAGAGAGAAAAAAATATAAAAGAATTGAACTGGAACTAACAATTCAAGAGCGGAATCAGGTTAAAAGAAGAGAAAAAAAATGCAGCAAAATCAATAGTTGAACATGTGTCCAATTCCATGTATAAAAGTATTTTGGAATTATTTTGTAGAACTTTTATTATTTATTTAATTTTGAATTTTTAGTCAAATATAGAAAATTAATGTTGTAGTTATTTAAAATAAAATAAGGAAATACTACTTTAATCTGATTTATTTTTTTTAAGACCATTAAGTTCAAGCCTATAGAAAGTTTTTATCTTTTTTTTTTATATAAATTGCAATCTACCAATGAGCCGAGAAATTGAGCTAAAAACTGAATTTGAATATATTTTTAACAAAATTGAACTCAAACTTAACAAGATTCAGCTTGATTCGACTCATTTACATATTTAGTCGTCTCAAAATATATTTTTCATTTCTATAATAGAAAATGTATAATAATAAATAGATGAATTCAATTAATTTGGCCACCAACCATTATGTTCATTTGGTAGACTTCCAACATATATTTTCATACGAACTTAATGCATTCCCTCACATATCATAAATTTGGTATACTCCCAACATATATTTCCATTACAAAATTAATGCATTCCCATACACATCATAACCGATTCTGCAAATCACAACTCTCATGAACAAGCCCCACTAGACCATCACCAAAATTAATTAATTATGTCATACATACATAGTTTGTCATATATAGAGTCATGCATGATTGATCATGTATATACATAATTTGACCCCTTAACTTTAATCGGATAGATAAATTCATTCTTGAACTTTGCAACTTAAATCCTATAGAACCTTGAATTTTATATAGAAACTTGTAAATTTTGATAATATTGCATTTTTTTTTCCACGCTAATAACAATAATTTTTAGGGTTTTTAACTTTTATATACAAAATATTAATTTGATTTAGTTAGCATAATTTTTGAAATAATAATTTTCACATTTTTCAACTAGTTAGTAAGTGTTTAATTGATTTAATTTTGTAAATTGAAGTGCTTAATAAATGATCTTATAAATTAAAACGTTTGATGAATCAAAATAAAAATTGAGGGTGCAACAAAATTAAAAGTAATAAAGTTAATAAGTGAATTTTCAACTTGATAAAAATATTTTTAATCTCTTAAATTTTAAAAATTTACCTTACGTAATTTTAAATTTTATTTTTTGTAATAATCGTCATGCTGAATGACGCTGGTCAGGATTCATGCATTAATATTAATAATTGTCATCATCGTTTTCATATAATAATATTAATAATCATTAAAACAAATAACAAGTGTGTATATATAATTATGATTTAAGATCTAATTAGAGGATCTGGAGATGTATATTATGTGGCAATTATGAAAATTTTTGACGCTGGTTTATGACTAGTTAAGTACCAGAAGTACAGAAATGGAGGACCATATCAGTTCTTGATCGGACGGTCAGTATTCTCTGTACTCTGATAAATGTACCCTACCATTCCGACACAATTACGACCAAAATCACAAGGCCAACTATATCTATTAGCTGGTAGAGGAGTTACAGATCATTTCCACAAAAAAAATTAATTAATTAAAATTCTAATTAATTATTTAATTAGTGAGGTGTGATATGCAAGTTGACAATGTATTAATTAAGTTAATGTTTAATTAATTAGTTTGTTAATCAAAGTCTATACCTTTGCCTTCTTCACTTGCTTAGTCCATAAACTATGCCTGCAAATCAGTGTTAATTAATTAATTAATTGTTGATTTGTCCTACAAGAGCAGCATTACATATTCATGTGTTAAAGGTCAAAAGGGTTTAAGGGGTAACATATATATATATATATATATATATATATATATATATATATATATACTTACAGAAGTGGTCAACAAGTAGTCGGTAGAGGTTTCTATTATAAGCAAGGTTTCCATTGTAATTTAACCCCCTAAATCTTGATGAAGAAATTTTATAGCACTCAAATTTTTTTTTTTTTTTTTAACTTATCCAATTATCGTTCTGGTGAAAGTAAAATGAATTTGAGAAATAATGTTTGACTAGTGGGACAATATTTTGTGGAGTTGGAGTCAAATCTTTTTTTCCTTTTTAAAGAATTTTTTTTAATTTCATTGATGGAGTTGGAATTAATATCAAAAATGATATTATTGTTATTTTTTCAATTTTTTAATAATTAATAAAATTAATAATATTATTAATATACTTTTAAAGTAATAAAACATTTTAATTTCTTTTTCTAATAATTAATGAAATTAATAATATCATTAATTTTATTTCAAAATAATAAATAAAAGGGAAAATCATTATTTAGTCCCTCGGGTTTGCCTTAATTATCTAAGTATTCCCTAACGTTTTATATAATGTATAACTAGTCCCTGACCTTTAACGCCGTCTAATTAAAAGATCCTTCCGTCTGAACATAGGGTGTTTTGCCGTTAAAATGACTTAAAAACAAAGAGAGAGATGAAATAATAAATTTATAAGGAAGCATTATACCCTTGTTGAACTGTCCATAAAAGAAAGGAGGTTTGACCGTATTAGATAGGAAAGAAAATCAGAAAATGCAAGAAAAAGTGAAATCACCCAAAATAGGATTTGCAGGTAACTAGAGAAGAGACAACCGACTATGTCTTCTTCAAGCGCAGCCGATGGAGCATGGGAATGAAGGTTTGTGAATATATATATTGCAAGTGTGGCAAAAAAACAGAAATTAGGATCTCAAAGACATAAAAAAATAAAAATCGGCTCTATTATTACTGTATTGATAATGCATGCAGGTCTTTCCTTGGATGGTGTAAAGCTATAGATTTATCAGATCAATCGCAAGGAAGCGATTTGGAAGTGAGGCAAAGAAGTGTAGCTATTGACTTATTTGAATTGAAGGATGAGATGTTGTTTCTCAAGAGGGAGCTGATGAAAATGTATACTGAGATTGTGATGATTGGAGGAAGAAGGGAGTGTTTAGAGTTGGAGATTGGCCGCTTGAAGAAGATGATTTGCATATGCATGATGGCTATCACGATGCTTTTTACCTTACTTGTAATTTTGCTCTACAAGGGTAACTGAGGATTGTGATTTATGTGTTTGTTTTTTTTTTTTTGTATTTTGGGTACTTGGGTAGTTTTTGTAATGAGATGTTTTAATGTGGTGGGTTAGTTGTTAAATGTTATTAACTTAGGTGAGCACGGTCAATTTGCAGATGAATTGAATGTAATATACTTTTTGGAAGAAAATGTATACTTATTAACTCTAAACTCGTTTAGTGGTAAGTATCACAAATGCCTTGCAAAAAAAATATAGAAAAATATATACAAATAGTTTCATTCTCATTAATCAAATGTTTCCAATTCACAAAAGACAAAAACAACTTGTTTACATAATGTGCATTATAAAAAGAACTCAAATCAAACTTGGTTCACATGCACTGGAGTGTTTGCTATAATACACTTGCGTGTTTGCTGTCAAGAAAAAGACAGACATAAAGAGGAAAAAACAACATTGACACCCCCCTTATTCCCATCTAGTGTAACAGTACTCAGTAAACATCCTCTAAAAGGACCCTTGAGGAAGCATCCATCCAATCCAATGAGAGACCTATATCCCTCCAACAATCCCACTTTCATTGCTTTAAAACATATGAAAATGGAGATAAAAAGAAGTGGCTCATCCAAACTGTTCCTTGGCATTGATTTAAATTTTATGAAAGTTCCAGGGTTTGACATTTAAAGATGTGCAATGTATTTATGCAACTTATTGTAGCTCTCCTCATATGAACTTGCCACTTGCTCTCTAGCAGCTGTCCTTGCCTTATGAAGCTGCCAATATTGAGTCTCAATGCCCCATTTTTCCTTCAACTCAACTTGCATTAAAGCAAAGCTCATTCCTGGATCAGCAGCCAATTGAGATTCCAATTTCTTCTTCACACACTTTGTTGTTGCATTTGGATTCTTGTTGTTTAATGGCCTCATGCATGTATGCTCAAGTTGTAGGGTTTTTTACTACAAAAGTGATTAAGTCTGGAGCTACACTAGCATGGAATCTAAATGGGCAACCCTCCCCCTTACATTTTGATGTCACTCTTCTACTATCATTCTTAATCATCCTTATTATGAGCCCTCCCCTAACAACATAATCCCTTAAAGCTTCTCTACAACTATCAACACTTAAGAATGTATGCCCAACTCTGAATTCAATATCACCTTCATCTGGTGTTTCAAACATATTGTCATATATTTTATTCCAAGGATCTCCTGTTTTTTTTTTCTAACTCTTCTCCTTCTTGGTGCATCAACCTCCATCTTGGTGCATCAACCTCCATGTCACTACTTGCAGCTGACTATTCCTTGTCAGTATCAACATCACTGAGACCATCATCAACATCATTATTCAAGTCAATATTCTCTTCTGGATCTATTTCCACTCCCTCATGTGTTTCAGATTCACTACTCTCAACTTCAGTACCAGAAAAGACATAGTCATCATCTGTGGACTGGCTGTCAGTGACAGTTTCTGTTTCTCCCCCTTCCCCCTCCAATGGTTGTTCTTATTGTACCCTATGTCTAGAGCTATAAGAGGCTCCAACTGCAGTTGCTCTTTTCCCCTTCCTATTGTCCCTATTCACATTTGCCTCATGAATATTTGCCCTGCCTCTACATCGCCCTCTCCCCCTCCCTTTGCCCCTGCCTAAACCGTTTACATAGCTTGAATACTCAGTGTCATCAGCCAGCACATTATCCCATATCTGTGATCCTATCAAAATTTCTGCCCCCTTCCCCCTACCCCTACTTGTACCCTCTCTATTTCCAATCCCACCACCTACATTTTCTTGCTCAATAATAATCACATCTCCAAGATCCCCACTTATCTCAGTCTGTGACCCAATATTACTTTCTGCCTCCCCAACACCATTACCTGGAACTTGCCTATTAGGCTGCAAATTTTCATGATGTAACCCATATTATCTACCACCTGACTCTGGAACATAATTGCATAACAACACTCGGTTCACCTTGCTTTCTAACCAAATTCAGTTCAATATAAGCAGTGTCCTTGAATCTTTCAAACATTAAAGTCACGTCTGCATCTTTCTCTATGCTATAATTTTCAGAACATGTAATATCCACATTCCTATCTTTTATCTTATGAACTTTGCATACATTTTGTAAGAGAACAATGTAGCTCATTCTGTCAGGTTATGCATCATACAAATACGTAGTATCCCCTTCATATATGACCCCAATAGTGTAACTTTCGAGCAAAGCCATCAAATTCAAGCTTTCCTACATTGCAATTTAACACATATGTTCAAAATAAGCATTAACGTTTGCAAAAACCCCAAATGCATTCTCATTATAGAAATAAGAACTCATAACGATGCTGGAGCATTTCAATATACCAAAAATCATCATCATAAAAATCCTAAAAAATATGGGTTTTCAATTTTTTCAAGAAAAAACTAAAATAGGTCTCAGTTTCTAGTATTTACCTCAAACACGAAGGTTCAAGATTGTGATTCCATGCAAACGAAGCACTACATGCTACGAGCACTCACTTCGTGTCGTCAAGAAACATCATTTTCTGGAAAAGTTCTTTAAAACATGAACTGGCGATTAAGAGGTTTTTGAGTGACAAGTTCTTGTTTTGGAGAATTTTCGTATCCCTCCTTGGAAGGTCATACTGGTCCACGTCAGCGAGGGAGGGATGTTTTAGTATTTTTCGTCTTCCATTAACGGCAAAACATCCCATTGTCAGACGTAATGACTTTTTAATTAGACAGAGTTAAAAGTCAGAGATGTGTTACATATTACATAAAACGACTGGGATTACTTAGATAATTATGGCAAACCTCAGGGATATAGAAATAATTTTTCCTAAATAAAATAATGTCATTAATTTTTCTTTTTCAAATTTTTTTTCCATTTTAGAGTAAATTATGTTTTTTATATCTATATAAATCTATAGATATATTTATTTACATCTATCTATTTTTCTTTTTCTTTTTTTTTCTATTTTCTATTACTTTCTAATTTAATTTTCTTTTTCTTTAGATACAATGGAGGTGGAATTAATATCATTAGTGATATTTTCAGTTTGTTCTAATAATTAATAATATTACTAATATTCTTTCAAATTAATAAAATATTTCAGTTTATTTTTTCAGTAATTAACGAAATTAATAATATCATTAACATTATTCCAAAGTAATAAATAAAATAATAATATTTTTATTTCTTTTTTAATAAAACTGTTCCTTTTCAATAATTAATAAAATTAATAATCTCATTAATATTTCTTAAATAATAAAGCATATTAACGAAATTGCATATGTATGCAATGCACAGAGACATAAGTAACTAGTATGTGTATACATATATTTTATATTATATGACAGAAAAATATGGGAATATTGCACATGAATGTAGTAGTATCATAACAAGAATTCAGAATCAAATTATCTGGCAAGTCAAATAATTATTAAGATGTTAATTACTAGTCATTAAGGGTTCATTTGGTGGAAGCATTACTTTAATTAGGTTTTTATACGCTATATAAAAGCAGGGAAATATACATATATATATTATATACTATATTCACATCCAACGGTCAAAATCTATGCAGTGGAGCGGTCAGAGGTGGGTAAAAGAGCAATATGGGACGTCCATGTGGCATGAGGCATATGTTAAAAAAAATATTATAAATTTAAATAAACAAAACTAGTTAGGTATGCAACACCTGAAAGAATGCTTGTGTTGTGGGTTACCGGTAAATTAGTTATTTTTCCTAGGGCTAATTAGTTAATTAGTTAAAAGCTAACTAAAGCTAACTAAGCACTTTGACCTTCACCTTTAATTATGTATATGTTATAGTTATTTAAAAACGAAAAATGTCACCGTCCAACATATCTCACCCCAACGGCTAATAATAAAAAAGGAAACAAATTAAAGGAGTTGACATTGCATGGCGGGAAAACTTGCTATAAATAGACCTAATTAGCAACTTCTTTTGCAGCCACATTAACAGCAGACATAGCCAAAGCATTCACACTATCAACACCTCCTCTCTTTCTCTCTTTTCCTGTTTCTTTGCTTCAATGACGATTCCAGTGATTGATTTCTCTAAAGTGAAAAGCTCTGGTGAGGAGAGAGCGAAAACAATGGCTCAGATCGCTAATGGGTGCGAGGAATGGGGATTTTTCCAGGTATTTTTTAACAGTTTCAAGAAGTTCAAAGATTTTTACTATTCTAGATCATGATGGTCTGAAATGGATTTCTAAATTTGTGTTTTCTCATATGATGCTTGCCGTTGCAGATTGTGAACCATGGAATTCCGGAGGAGCTTCTTGAGAGGGTGAAGAAGGTTTGCTCAGAGTTCTACAGGCTGGAAAGAGAAGAAAATTTCAAGAAATCGAAACTGATGAAGACCGCAAATGATTTAGCAGGGAAGAAAAATGGAGAGAAACTGGAGAATGTAGACTGGGAAGATGTCATCACTCTCTTGGATGATAATCAATGGCCTTCAGAAACCCCTGAATTCAAGTAAGTATCTATATAACTAATATCTATTAAATTTACCAATGAGTTTCAGCTTAGTGAATCACAGCTAAATCTAACCCTAATAGGATTTGGAAACTAATTTAGCACTGCAATTTTCAAGAAACTATGCGAAGAAAAGGAAGTACAGTGTGTGATCTAAGTTTTTCGTGTTCATGACAGGGAAACAATGGCAGAATACAGAGCTGAACTGAAAAAACTGGCAGAGAGAGTAATGGAAGTCATGGATGAGAACTTAGGCTTACCAAAAGGATACATCAAGAAGGCATTCAATGGTGGAGAAGGAGACAACGCCTTCTTTGGAACTAAAGTTAGCCACTATCCACCATGTCCTCATCCTGAGCTAGTGAATGGTCTTAGAGCTCACACAGATGCTGGAGGTGTAATCTTACTCTTCCAGGATGATGAAGTTGGTGGCCTGCAAATCCTCAAAGGAGGACAATGGATTGATGTCCAGCCACTGAAAAACACTATTGTTATTAACACTGGTGACCAAATTGAGGTCCTAAGTAATGGGAGGTACAAGAGTACCTGGCACAGAGTTCTATCCACCGTAAACGGGAATAGAAGGTCAATTGCTTCATTCTATAACCCTTCCCTTAAGGCTACCATAGCTCCTGCACCAGAACTGGTGGAAAAAGCTAACCAGGAAATGAATCATCAAGAGTACCCTAAGTTCGTGTTTGGTGACTACATGTCTGTTTATGCTGAACAGAAGTTTCTCCCTAAAGAACCTAGGTTCCAAGCTGTGAGGGCTGTGTGATATTCAACTAGGTCCAGATTTATTACAGCTTTTCTTTTCTTTTTTCTTTTAAATTTGTCTTAAAGTTCTAGTTTATGGTTTAGCGACATAGGTTTGCCCAATGGCTAAAAAAAGCTTCATTCTCTCCCAGTTAAAAACATGTAGGAGAGAAAAGAAAGCTGGGTATCAGTGTGTTTGCTTTAGATTGATTCTCTTTCTGTTCATTATGTAATCAAGGGTAATTAATTATAATTACATGTGCTTGTTAATGTATGCTTTGTATAATAGAAATCATATATGCATATGGACAAACTAGATTGATTTTTCATTCTACAACTACTATACTGAGCTTGTCTCAACATTCAGTCTTTTTTTGCCCTAGAGTTCAACAGCTAACTTTATCAACTGGTTTGGTTCTTTGGTGGTGGTGGTGGTGGTGGTTGCTACTGTTGACCTGACAAGTGGGTTAAGAGCGATAATGGCAGAAACAGACATGTTCATATAGACACAACACAAGGGTTCAAAAGTGCGAAAGCTGGCTGGTGATACCTACCTAGTGACAGGAACAGAAGGGAAAAAGATCGCAGAGTTTCATACATAGCATCGCTACAATGAGTCTCTCTCTCTTTCACTTGACTACCTAGTTTCCTTTTTCTCAGTAAAAAGAAGTAAATCCTAGTCTGAGGAATAGCTAGTTTCTATAATGAATTGAATAGTCCTGTGTGTAGTACAATGATCTGGCAAGAACATAATCATTAAAAAGTTCAATGTACACACCTACTGCCAATTACTAATTTTTCTTACATCCATGTACAGCTTTGAATCTTCTAACCTGCCTATTCTATATATTTTTATATATTGGAAAAGTACCTAAAGGTCCAATATCATGAAGGCAATACAACATCAGTTGTATAAATAAGAAATCATCTTTATCACATGTCCTACTCTGCCTTCACACTTCCTAAATATTTTATATAGGCGAGTTTCCTCTATCCTAGACATTCCAACATAATAATAAATTAGACAGAAATAAAAAAATAACCAACTAGGACAAGAAAGCAAGAATCCATCGATCAAATTTAGATCTAGAAAAAGGTTGTGAGATTATATTTTATTGTCTGTAATTATTGACAGTATGTAATACAATTATTAAAGCTCAAAAAGGAAAAAGAAAAATATGGCAAATCCTAATTTCATCTGGGAGCCTATGTTGTGATGAATAATATTAACTCAGCGTTAGTAAAATTTTCTGTGGTCATTTATAATTTAGAGTCTGTACAGTAATTTACACAAACCTTAACCCTGACATGGAAATGGAATAGGATTCTCTTCAGTTTCAGAACCTTCAAAGGGCCTTCTGATCTAGCCTTTCATTCCAGTTCAGGCAGCGAATCAAGCTGCGGAACCAATCACCTGTTTGGTCACATTTGTTGACTGTTGGAAGTGGGTGCTGGCTCATGGATATCCGGACAGAATCCCCTCTTGAAAGTTGCTGCCTTCTCTTTCCATCAAAAGAAACCCACGCATTGCTTCTAGCATCCTCCGGAATCTACCAATGTCAAGAAATCATTAAATTGTCAGGGTGAAGAATACGAATATAAGGAAATGATCGCGTAGGCTTTAATTTACCTTTAACTCAAGCCTAGCAGAATCTGGAAGTATGACTGGCCTAAACGAGAGAGAGTGTGGACAGATTGGGGTAAACAGCATACAAGGAACATTTGGATGCACCTGCATTCCAGTATAAGTTATTTATCCATTGAAGTTAACAAGCACCAATAACCACAAGGAATATTTCTTGTTCCACATTAAAAATGCATTTCTTTTCAAAGAGAGAGAGAGATGAGGAGAAAATTCAGAGCATTCGAAGAAGGAAGAGAATGTAATTATTTTTTTATTGATTTTATTTCCCATTTTTCTTATCTTATTTTTCATCCCCAAGAGACGAAGCTATGTATTAAGTTATCAAATTTATTAAAAATAAATGCATATTGAATTTGGGAATTTTTAGAAATCAAAGTATTAACATGTTAATGCGAGAGCATAGACAGATTATGAAAAATTGGTCTAATTTCAAAAGAAAACCTGTTCTGGAGCTTGATTGATAGATGGGTTCAGATTAATGCCTCATGTTTCTGGTGAGTTATGCTTGTCGTAATTGAAAAACAAGGAGATTCACAAGTTTGGTGTGGAACAGATTATTGGTGTTTGACAACAAACGATGATTGTTTCATTAGCTGGAATTAGGTTTCAGGTTTTCAGGCAGCAAGAAAGTATAGTGTTTTTTCAAGGTTGTTCTGGATATTTAATTGATTGAAGGTCAGGGCTGGATATGCGGGGATAACTACCAACATATCTTTCAATCTATAAAACATTAAAAATTAAGAAAACAAAAGAACTTAATATTAAAG